>NW_004567106.1:60537859-60596874 GCF_000260355.1 Condylura cristata
CACAGCCCGGGGAAGGCCTGCGTCCAACATTCGGGTAACATCTGCAGAAGTACATGCCATCAAGTGGTGTGTAAACCTGTGTGAGACTGAACTGCCTCTGGGCTTCACTGCCCAGGGCTGTGGGTCTGGGGGCTTCTTGGGAGAACAAAGATTGGCCAAGGGATGTCCAAAGAAGGACTCAAGGATCTGGGGGTGAGATCTAAAATTGGCACGAGGATGGTCCCATCACCCCTCCTATCTGCCCAGACTGCAAGGTTACAATGTCCCAGGCTGCAGGTGGCTTAGGGCACATGAGCGCAAACAGGACAGATGAGCAGTCCCACAGGCTCTGGGGAAGCCTAGCATGTAACGGGGGTGCCCACGGGCAGTGCCAATTCCTGTGACCCACGCACCTGTGAGCCCGCTGACTGCTGAGATAGCCACACCTGCCTGGGGATTAACCCACAGCTCTGACACAGGACCACGACTCACTTCTCAACACGATCGGGGGATGCAGACCTGTTAAAATCAGTCAATCAATAGTCACTTGCTGATTGCCGCCTCCGGTCCTGCACCCAGCTGGACGCGGTCAGAAGAACACCTATGCAGAAAAACACAGTGCGTGCAACCTGGCACACAGCCCCATCATCTGACCGGAACAGCGCCTGATAGCTAGGGACAAGTGACGTGTCTCACCAGTGTGGCATTTAGATTCAGAAGCTTGGTGTGGCTGACAAGTTGGGTGGCCCCGGGTGGGTGGGGAGAGGGAAGGCCCCTGGGAGGCCCTGGTGACACGGTTTGATGCCCAGCGGAGCAAGGAGGCAAGGGTCAGTGAGAATGGGGAAATGTCACTGCCTCTGGCAAGTGGGGCCTTTGGGGAGTCAGGCTGCAGGGTGGCTGGGGCAGCGGAGGGGAGCATGTGCTCGCTCAGGGAGGTACTTACACACAGGCTGAAGGCTGAGGTCATGGATGGCAGGCAATGAGAACACATCTGCTAATACCTTTGATACAGGAGAGACACACGTGACCAGGACACAGCCCCGCCCTCATGCAGTCTGCAGACCAGCAGGGTGGGGGAGGGGGTGGGGGGTGAGAGGAGATTGTTCAACGAGGTCAAGGGCAGTTTACACATTAGGAGAAGCGACTCCCGGGGGACATGGGGGCCCACAGATGAACCAGACTCTTGAGGTCAGGATGAGCTTCCCCAAGGGACTGTTAATTCTCTGGGCAAAAAGAAATGGGGATGGGGGGAGAGGGGAGACTCAGTTCCTTCTGAGTTTCCCAGAGAAGCTGGGGGGGTACTTTCTTAGGAGGCCTCCATGAACAGGGTACCCCAGTACCTTTGGTCTGGAAAGCAGTGTGGGCTGGAGACACAGAGCCAATTGAATGTGCTCTGTAAATTCCCTTCAGCTCAGTGCAAGTCCCATCCCCTGACCCCAACTCCTGTAAAAGGTCAAAGGCTGATGACCTTCTCCTGGGATCTAGAATCACCGCACAGTGGAGGTAAAACCCAGACGCCCAGGAGTCAGCGACAAGAGAGCACAGGGGCTGAGACACAAGCCCTCTAGCCTGAGGTTATTCCTAAGCCCCTGACCCAGCGAGGGCAGGCAGGGGGCATTCGAATGCTCTCAAATATGAAAAACCGAAGAACAAAACACTGTACCTGCTTCCTATTCTACTCCCAGCTTCTTCTGTAGCTTTTTACTAGGATTCTACCAATAGCTTAAACTGGAAAGCTTTATTAAATCATCATTCTTTTCTAGGTCCATTTTTTTTTTTAAGTCACGGTAGACTGCAGCTAGACTGCCACCCCCACAGTGCTCCTTCTGGCCCGGCCTTAGAAGTGGTTCATTGTCGGCAGTGGGTGAAGGTGTTCAACCTCTAGGACTACTGTTTGGACAGAGGTGCCCCCGTGCAGCCGGACTTCCCTCTGGTAGCTTTTACAGGTGTTGAGAGGGGGGCGGGGAGGGGCAGACTCAACAAGGGCGCATTTACCTCCCAGAACCATGCTGGACATGGACTACAAGATCACTGCTCTTCAGGGATTTCTATGGGCTGGGAGGAGGTGAAATGGCTCTGTCATTAGGACTGAGTTCCTCCTAGGAAAGGCTACTGGAGACGCTGCCTTTTATCCCTGGGCACATTTAGTTTACATGTGTGGGGGAGACATTAACAGTGGTACCATTAATACGGAGTGACAGTGGTGGGTCACTTAATTGCCACCTCGAGGGAACAGAGCCAGATTGGTTCCCCACGAGGGCGCTCCTTAGATGAATCATTTCTGGCTGGTGGTTCAGGTTATTGTTGTCTGTCTACAAATAAAGTCAACATTGTCTTGGGGGGCTGGGGAGACACTGTTCTCCATCAGCCATTGTGGCACCTGCTCTGTGGAGGGCGGAGGGAGCTCGACACTCCGGACCCGACCGGGTGGAGCTGGCCTAGCAGGGGTCACCGGTTCACACCCTGGCTTAGGGCAGACAGGCCGAGCCCCACAGGCTTCAAGAGGCCCTCAGGTCTCCAGCAGGAGACGTGTGCAGGGCAGAGCGCTCACCCAAGCTCCTCCTGCAGCATGCCCAGCCTCCCGTCTCCTCCTCTCTCCCATTCCATTTGCTCTATTCCCGAGACACACTCAAGCTTCCTCCTCTCCCAAATGTCCCATTCACTGTGGCCCCCAGAGAGTACATCATGTTCTTAGAACATTGCTCAAGTCTCTCTCCTGTGGGGACAGATTTAGAGTTTTAGTAAGAATTAGCATGGCAAAGTTAATTCCCGTCCAAAGAAGAAATAGAACAAAGGGGGGGGGGAGGGGCCTATCAAGCCTCTTCTTTTGGCCTGTAGATAGAAACATCAGTCTCTTTTCCGCCATGCTGACAGAGCGCTGCCTATGAAGAATTAAAAACTGATTTGTTTCATTTTGTAAAAAACGAGGTTCTCTTTTCTGACCTAAGTGATTCTGTAAACATTGTCCTCCAAGGGCAGGCTGCCCTCTCCCCCACGGCCAGAAGCTCCTGCAAAAGGCGAGGCCTGGGGCTGTGGGGTCAGCAAAAGGGAGAGCGCAGCACCCAGGCCCAGCGGGCCCTGGCGGCCTCCCGGGCCAGCCCTGGGACTCTGGCTGACAAAGTCTCCCGCTGTAGCGTCCTCATGTCTGAATCCAGCAAGGGGGCCTGGCTGGTTTTCCTTTGGCTCTAAAGTCAAACAACTTGCACATATGGCACGAGGTGGCCACTGGTTTCTGCACTGGACCTCACCTCGGGCTCCTTAGTCAGAAGCCCATGTGTGGGAAGTGACCTGCCAGAAGAGAAATGTTCTGAATCATTCGAAACCATTAAGAATGTTGGCTCTGACTTCAGAAGGCAGGATAAACAAACCCGTGCCCGGGCGGGACCGGCTTACTGGGTGTCTCTGCCTGTTAACTCATCAGGGCCTGAGAGCTGCCCGAGGACCTCCTGGGGCTGCTGTGTTGGCCGCCTGTGGTAGTGACGTGGGGTCTGTGGGTGGGGGGGCAGGCTGACCTCGGGGTGAATGCTCCCTGACCTCTGTGCCTGCCGGCCACGATGGGCCCTTTGCAGCTTCTACCCAACGACAGGGGAGTCTCCCACCCCTCCACAGGCTAAAGGGTAAAGAATAAATGCTGCCTCTTTTTCAAACCCTCCTTCCCCAGCCCTCACTCCCGAACCTGGTTCGGCTGGCAGGCATCCTGGAGTAGTCCGCTGACCCCCACCTTCCAAGATGCAGGCTCTGCTGATCTGGAAATACTGCGCTTGGTGGCATCGGGATGCGGTCCTGGTGTTGAGCAGAATCGGCCTCCGTCCCCTTCTGCCTCAGAAAAAAAAAACCTGCTTTTGTGTGGCTGTGTTTTTATACACGCAGTGCTCGAGGAAAGGAAACAGAAAAATAAAGGAGAAAAGCCAACTCCCAAGGTATGGTTCACACTTGCAGCGGCGTGGCCGAGTTCCGTGGACTTGCGCAGAACCCCGGGGGCCCCGGGGCGCGAGGTGGTCCCAGCGCTGCAGGCGTGCCTCCAGAACCCAGGACAACACGCTCAGGGGAGATGGGGTGCTGCCTAGAACCCCCTGGGACGCATGATGTGTGGGGCAGAAAAACATGAAAAATATTCCACTCCAAAAACAGGGCTCGGCCAGTTATTTGCTCCAATTCTGAAAGCTCCCAGTGGCCACAGGCTAGTTAACCACATGGCACTGCTCTCAGGCAACTGACTAATTGTCACCAGACTTTTTTATGGCCTTGTAAGAACTGAGTAAGCTGGTAGCATTTCCTAAGCGTTACTGTTCGGCTGTGAAAACGTCGGGAACTTTTGTTTTCTGAAAATGCTGATTAACGGAGAGGGTGGGCACCCGGGACCCAGGCCCACTTTCCCAGGCGAGGCAGCCTCGGGTGCTTGGGTTTGTTTCTTTGTTTTGTTGTGTGTTTTTTTTTTTTTTTTGACAGTGAGGTCATCGTTCCTCATTGTGGAGTAAACAAGCCAGATTCCTTTTTTAAACCTCCTTTCAAAAGCAACACTGTTTTTATCTTCTGGGAATGAAATAAAAGCATCCGTGAGAGTATCTACGTACGAAAAAAAAAAAAAAAAAACACTAAAAAAGTTCTGGCTTGTTCTTATTGGCAGCTTAAGTTACCTCTGCATCGTTTTTTATGCCTGACGCTTTCCAAATTCACGAGGTCAGAGTCTTCCGATGGTGTTTTCAGATTCTCCATTTCCCTGTTAGGGCTGTCCATCAGCGGACACTTGGGGTGTATGGACCTGCATCAGCAAGAGTGACAACCCCACGGGCCTGCTGAAGACACGGGTGGTGAGAGTCCCTCTTGGTTGTTCAGCTGCCTCTCCCCTTTGCTGTCTCCTCATGCCAGGGTCGACCTTGAGATGCACTAGGGACCCGCTGTCCCCCCGTCGCGGTCAGGGCTGAGCGCCTTCCAGACCCGGGCTCCGGGCGGCTCGTCAGGGCACCGTTCCCAGGGCGGTGACTCAGCTCCCGAGGCCACCTGCCTTGCGGATGCTGCCACCTTCCGGGTCATTACCAGTCACGAGGGGAGAGGGCGGGACCAGAAGGGGAGCCACAGTTTACCAAAAACCCCGTCTTGGAAGTGGGGTGCTCGGTGTGGAGGGGCCTCACGCCCAGCTCCAGCTTCGCAGCTAGCAGGTGGGGTTCCCGGGGGGAACGGGGTGTGCGTGTTCTGTGACACTTTGGAAAGGCAGGTGGGAGGAAGGGGTGGCACCCACTTTCAAGGGCAGCACCGCCCAAGGGCCATCTCTCTAAAACACCCTCTAACTCTAGTCACCCTGGCTTTCCGGGGGAGTGACACTACCAAGACACCCAAATGCTCTGGGAGCGTCCCCACCATTGCACACCCAGTCTACCGCGGGGCAGACTCCACTTCCTCTACGTGAATCTTGGCTCCAACCAGAGCGAGCGGCTTCCCGGCCTGCTCTGCGACTCCCTCCCAATGCGGTTTGCCAGAAGGTTCCGGAGCTACACTCTGGGCCGCTCTGTCTGGGATTCTGGACACTGTGTGCTCACTGCAAGTGCACAAGACCTCCCACGTCCAGTTCTAGAGCGGCTGGTGCTGTGGCATCGGGACTGTGTCCTGCACGTCAGCCTCATCTGCACTCCTGTCCTAAAGCTTCAAGTCAGCTGATGTTTACTGAGCCCTATAATGTGTCAAGTCCTTTCACTCAGCAGCAGCCACTGAAGGGACATGTGTCGTGTGTCAGACACTGTGTCAGGTGCGGGGAGCTGAAAAGGCAGGGTCCCCTCGGAGGAAGCACCACGCAAGAGGTCCTGAATCTTCATGGCGGGGGGGTGCGACACAGTCAGGGAGGTGGGGTGGGGAGCATTTTGCTCAATGAACAAAATGGTGCATTCTTTTCTGGAACAGCGCGGCCTGGGCTTCGGGGGGGGGGGCACACGGGGCTGGGCGTGGGCCAGGCCAGGGGTCCAAGGGGTCGGCCAGTCCCTGCAACGTCTGAAGCACCAGTTCTGGGAGAGAGGAAGCCGCAGGAGTGCCCGGATCTAGGAGATGTCCGGGAAGTGGCACTTTCACTGCTAACTTTATCTTGTTTAATCATCACCACATTCTTGAGCCATTTATTTTGGCAATTCATCACAGCCTGCCTTGTGACATGTTCATTTCTGCTATCTTGTTCCTTAATGTTGCTTGCTGTCTTTCCTTCTCCCCAGCTGGACTATCAGCTCCTTGCAGGCGCAGGACAGCATCTCCTGATGTTCCACAGTCACCAGGCAGCAGAAGTTCCACAGGACACGTCGTAACCGCAGGGGCAGAGGGTGGGCGAGCGGGGGCCCACCAGGAGAGGGTATTGGGGTGCTCTGGGAGCAGGGGGCTCCACCTCTGCTTAGTCTTCTCCTGAGTGCCGTCACACTGGGAGGAAGGGCTGGGGTCTCTGGCTTCCACCTGCTTGGACTCTCCCTTCTGTTAAACCTTTTCATAATTACCCATCTGCAGCTGCCTTGTCAGACACGGGGCTAATTATACGAGGGACACAGAGACAGAAGCCTCGACCCTGACGTTGCTGCATCTCCTGGTTACAATGTGGTGTGTCCGGTTCCTGCTCACCCCTCTCCTCCTTCCCACCACACCATGTTAGGTCACATTAATTATCTAACATAAAAAGTGTTTTCTGGAGGAAGTGACGCCTGATGTGGCCTTAAGGACGCACAGGTGTCTGAATGGGACAGACAGGAAGAGGCAGGGACACGTGCAGAGAGGCAGTGTGGGGTGGCAGTGCTGGGCCCAGGTCTTCTGCAAGGGGCATCGGAACCTGGCTAAGGAGGTGTCATTAAGGGGCTTTAAGTCAGGGTAAGGCTACCATTTTGACAATTTAGAGATCAGTGCGGAGGCTGAGTGGAGTTGCTTATTGGCAGGTAGTGAACTGGAGTCAAAACCTGCCCTGGAGATGGCATGTTTTGTGCAGAGAAAGGGAGCCTGAGATAGGTCTTAGAAAAACACCTTTCAAGTGAGTGTTCACAGAGAATCCAGCAAAGGTCACATGCAGTGCCTGTGATGGCCACAAGGTGGCAGCCTCACACAGCACTCCAGTAGGGTGAAGGGGTTTCCTGGTTGGTTTGGAAAAAAACTAGGACCCCTGGTTTTGACCACCAGCAGAAAGCCTTTTCAGGCTTTCTGGGCAAGCAATTCTCAGTAGTAAAGAATACACACTACGCCGCGCAGTTAAGTGTTAATAGGGATGATCTTATCTGGGGCCAGAACATTTTTAATAGTTAAACACACTGAGCCGCAGAACAGATTCATTTACCATTCTCTCAGTTGAGTTCACTGCGAAGGAGATTTAAGAGATCATCTACTCAGGGTCTTTTTCTCACAGCCACTTGAGATGCGCCAGACCTTCAGCTCTGTACCCCTCTGCCCCCACTCTGGCATTCTTTCCCAGACTGCCACCCTCGGTCCCTGTGCCCCTTGCAGCCCCAGGGTCTCAGCCAGGGCAGTGAGGGATCATCAGCCCAGAGGCAGGGTTTAAAGCTGTGATTCTTCGTAAGAGTGACTGGAACCACCCAAACTTAAGGGTTCTCCACCATATAGGGTAGAACCACTGAGAAAATTCTGAAGAGACATAAGCCCTAAGCTTGCACCACAAACACATTTTTCTCCCACTGGAAACTTCTGCAGAAGCCGATTAGGGGACATGGCATGAAAACCAGCCCTCTTATCGCTCACTGTGTGACTTTAGAGGTGGCCAGCCGAGCTCTGAGGAGTCCACTGAGCCAGAAAAGAACTAGATGAGAAAGAAAAGCTTCAGTGCCGGAGACTTCATCATGGAGAAGCAGCTGGTCAGGGGTCCAGGCCCTGGGCTGGGCGTGACAATGGTCCCGGAAAGTGTGAAGAGACTACGTCTGTGTGGAGTCGCACAGCAGGGCACAGAGGAACTGCCAACCCCTGACCCTCTGGGGCCCCTCTGGCTTCCCAGGTCCACCCACTTGCTGGAACTGGCTCTCTTGGGAACACACCTTCCGCTTCTATTTGCCACTGAAAGACAGGTACCGCATTATCACCTGGAGTGCAGTTGAGGGATCCATCCTTGCCCATTCGACCCACACAGCAGCCAGCGGAGGGGTCAATTACCAGGGAATGGGGGGCTCAGAGGACGGAGGTCCGGCCTGCTTAGTCCACGCACGCCATGTGGCTCTACCGTGAACACAGGGCTGGAGAGACACGCCAGTCCCCCATTACCGCAGGGAAACCGACTTAGTCTACGCCCATCTCCCGACCCGACTCCTTGCCTTCATCACTCCTCTCATGGTGGACTTGACCTGCAGCCTCCCGGAAGTCCTCTGCTGACCTAAGCCAACTGGTAGCGGTTCAACCATCCTAACTGTGAGGTCACATTGCTCTCAACAGGTGACTGGATCACCTTGACAAAGGAAAAGGGAGACAGGCAGGCTGGGTGCTCAAGCCCTGATTTCCGGGGAAAGCCACTCTGGGGGATGGGGGGCAGTGGGCCCCCCAGCCACTGGCCGTGAGAGGGGGAGGGGCGCTGCCCCCCCCCCGCAGGAACCTCACCCACTGAGGCTGACCCGGGGGCCCCAAACCAAGCCCACAGAGGCGGCCGTCACAGCTACTCCTTGCTCACACCAGCAGCTCGTTGGTCTTCACACTTACTCTCTCGAGTCTGATGTAGCAGTTCGGTGTCTGAATTGGAGCAAAAAGCACTTAGCACCGACTCCCTGGCTGAGCCCTGGGGACTGCAGGAGGGCAGTCCTGGTGTGCTAAAAATACCTCTCACTTCCCCTTCCCTCGTCTGGTCACTGCCCCAGACGCCAGCTCAGCACAGCCCCATCCTGAAGACCTGTTGGGTCACGGCCTACCTCCAACTGCCTCACTGGACCCAAAGGGAACATTCTCCTTTCTCTTCCTCGCAGGCCTGAGTGCTGCGTCACAGGGCATGACAGAACTTCGCTTGATGGTGACTGCTCAGACTGGCATCTCAGGGAAAGCCTGAGTCCTTTCTCTTTCTTTCTTTTTTAATAAACTGCTGACTTTAGAGGCTGGCAATGACAATTCACCCCAGAGATCCAGTTAAATGTTGGCATTGAAAGTCCTAACCATACCCAAGCAAGTGAGATCCCACAAAGGAAACTTCTGCGGAATATGCCTTCTGTGACCTCCCCTGCAGCTTCAAAGGTTCTGTGTTCTATTGCATAACCTGTGACCTTGAGAAAAGGCTGCCTTCCCTGCCAGCAGCTTCTCTGCATCCACCTGTCCCTACAGGCACTAAGGAGAAGGATCAGAACACAGTGTTTACACAACCCTAATTTCTAGCACTCTCTTCCTCCTAGCCTGCACCCAGCGCCCAAGTTCAAAGTTCAGCTCATCTAAAATAAGGGAGCGGTGCTTCAAAGAATGACCGAGAGGGAGGAAACAGTGGCTACCTCCCCCCAGCGTGGGGAGTGCACAGGCAGCTCAGAGGCCTGCTGGCTTCAGACTCCCGCGTGAGGAGGTCTGACCCTAGAAGGGGCCCGTGACAGCCTCCGAGCACACAGCTGCACTGTCCGCACACTCCCCAACGTGGCGGAGCTCACAGAGGTTTCAGAAGTAACCTTCTAAATGAACCAAGATGTTTGCTGGTCATCGGCCTGCCTGGCCGTCCCGGGCCGCCAGCTGAGCAAGCCAGGCTGGAAGAGAGGCCGCTCCTGCTGTGCCTTCATGATCCCGTGGGCAGGTCTTGTTACATTTAGCACCGGCGGCAACTGGGTCACAGCCCTGGATTGTGCTTCTCATGCGCAGCTCTGTTACCCCAAGGAATGGCAGGGACAGGGAGAGGAGCCTGGCGGGCGGCCTCTGGGGCACACGGTCACCAGGAGGCTTCTGCGGGGGGAGGGTTTTCCAAAGCCTCACAGCAGACTCAGAGGGGGGCACACCTGCTCACCTCACACCTGCCAGCCTGCACCTGGGTCATTCCTGCCTTCTCCTTGGCCCTCCATGGCCAAACGTATCCCCCTGCAGGGCCCTCTACATGTGCTGCCGCCCTCACCTGGAGCCCTGTCCCCTCCAGAGACAGCCGCCAGCGCTGTCCAGCACCTCACACAGCAGGGGCTCAAGAAATCCTGTTGCCACAGTGAGCGCGCACAGACTCAGCCTCCACGGCCTTGCTGAGTGGCTCGGTCTCCGAGTGTCCTCCCTGTGAAGACGCCCCTCACCGTGCCCCTGTCTCTTCCTGATCTTGCCACCCCCCGACACCACCACAATGATGCTGGCAAATCTCATGCGAAGGGTCAGGCAGAACAGCACTGCTCGACACTCCAGACAATCGCTGAAAGGACTCGCGGACTTGGCTGAGACGTGTTTTCATGTGGAGGCAAAATGCGTTTCTCCAAGAAATTAAAAATTCTTTCCTTGGACAACAATGCCATGGGTACGCGGGCCGGGCAGGGCTGAGTGTTCCGCTCTGAACTTGTAAAATGCAGGGTGTGGTCCCGGGGCTGATCCCCCTCCTCGGACCACGTGGCATCCCCGGCTTTCCTGCTGGGGACAGCAGGCTGGCCCTGCAGGGCAGGTAAGTCACTCTTCTCTAGCTTGTGCGTCCAGAGATGCTGCCAGTTTCCTTGCTTCCTTCCGCCCCGCTCCCCTCAGGCCTGTGGAGAACACCCCAATCTCTTAGTAACAGTGGTGCCCAGCCCAGCCAGTCTCCCGCTTGCCAACCAAACCAGCTCCCGACTCCCACCTCCCCGCACACGCCCCTCCCACCCTGAGGCTCTCCTCCGTCTTGCTTGTTCAATTTGCTCAAGCACTTGACCTGAAGCCCTGCAATTCTCGGCTCTCCCAAAAGCTCCATCTCTCCAAAAAGAGGGGCGGCAGCCAGTTCGGTCTAAGCACAAAACATTCACCATCAATACCTTGGAGCTTGGAAAGCCTCCACAGCACAAGGCTTTCACACTGGAAGGAAGGGGGTAGGAGGGGGCTGTGGAGGGAGTTGGGGGGAGGGAGAAGAGTCACCCGAACCTGCCCGTGCTCCCTCTGGAGCTGGTTGGTGAGGACAGGAAAGACACCAGGAGACATCTGCTGTTAGAGTGTCCGTGTCTGGGAATATTCACGTGTAAGATGTGGGGTCGGAGGCCTGAGTTCAAGCCCCAGTTTTATCGGTACTAAGTATGGGTTTGCCCCAGGGCAGGCGGCTGCTTCCCTGCCCGTGGCCTGGGGATAGAGAAGGCCATTTTCCAGAGCTGCTAAGAGGGTTCCGTAAGTGCCCTCTGAGCCATAAGGACCAGACACTGCCCCTCAGTACGTCATGTCTACCCTTCTCTCATGCAGACATTTATTGCGTATTCGCCATGTGTCAGGCACTGTCTCCGATGCAGGAGTGTTTACACAAAAATAAAAACACCATCCACCCTGGCTCTGACGGGGCCAGTGTGAGTCAGGGATGTCAGTGAACAACGGCAAGGTAGAAGCTAGTCTGATGCACACACAAAGGGATAAATAAGCAAAGGGTGTTGTGGTAGGAGGCAGGGCACTGCTCCAGGCTTGAGCCATCAGGGAGGGCTGCATGGAGGAGGCTCCATCTCAGGGAAACAGTGGAGGATGGCTAGGAAGGGAAGGAAAGAGCTTCCAAGCAGAGGGCATATGCAAGACCCGCTTTCCTCTGGCTGGGCTAGGGACCGCGGATAGGATGCGTGAGGGCGAAGCCAGGAGACGTCAGGGCCTCCATGCCTGACGAGTGGAAAACCAACTTCCCAGACTGTCACACAGCCAACCATGTGACCGTAATATCACAACAGGTTTCTAGAGTCTGAACTGACCAGAAGATACAATGTGAATGAACTACTCATGTCCCAAAATAAAGGAAAGGGGGTTCCATTCTGGGTCAGTCAGGTGGTTTTCTGGTCGCTGGCTAATTACTTTCTGGACATACTTTCTTTGGGACGCCAGCACATCTGCTGGTCTTGGAGGCAGCTGGTGGCAGACACCATTACCAGCAAGCTGCGCCAGGGCAGGGCACGACATGGCACAGAAGTGCCAGCTCCCGGGCTGAGCCTCCCTACCACACTAACCCACGGCAGCGTTTAACTGACTGAACAAAATCAAGAGGCTGCAGAGGACAAACAAATGAGTCATCTGGAGAGCCGAACACGATTCCGATGCATGGCTTTGGGGGGGCCCGGCCGCTGTGGTCTGAACCCTGGTCCCTCCTTTTACCGGCTTTGTCACCCAGAGGGCCACAATTTAATTTCGCCAGGTCTTCGCTTTCTGTCTGCAAAATGGGTACAGGAGAAAGCTTTATGAAAACAGATGAGGCAAATAAGCCCCAGGCACCATGCGGCTGCTGAGGCTCAGCCAACAGGGCAGCTCTGACAGCTTCCTACACCCTCACTGCTGAGGACAGAGACCCAAACATGGACATAGCCAGCCCATCAATGTGACCCCATGACCAAGGGCCCAGGCGCCATGCCCGAGGGACCTGGTCTTCCAGTGAGTCAGGACCCGTGTTAGGTCACGGCCGCTGGCATGTCCTCAGGCTGGGGTGGGGGAGCCCGGGGTGGGGGAGCGGGGCGCGGATTTCAGAAGCGTCCTCCAGGGCGTGCCCCTGACCATCGAGAACTTTCACATCTGCTGTCATTTTTGTCCGCTTGTTTTTTAAGTCCCAGAGTTGGACCTCATGGGCTTTTCGTGAACGCTTCCTCCCCAAAGGTGTCCTAAAAGTGAAGGCGACACCTCGTGTCTCTTATTTGCCCTACTAACCTGTTACATAACTCCCTGGCCTGTGACTACTTCCAGACTTTCTGTTTTAATTTAAATTCCCTCTCCAGGCTGTTCCCCTTTGTGGCATGCTACCGCCCTGGAGACTCGGTTCCCTGCAGTGAGGGCCAGCTCAAGAGCGGCGTGACTCACGGCCGTCCCCGGGACCCCCAGGGCTGCGGGGCAGGACCTGGCAGCCACCCTCCCTCCCAGCACGGATATCTGCGGGTCTTTTTTCTGCAGATCTAGCCAGACGGACGACTTTTAAGCTAGCTGTGGACGTGTGCACAGCATAGAGATGGCTGGTGGGAGGACAGAGTCTTAATTCTTACATCCATGTTCTTTACATTTGACCAGCAAGGAAAATAACAGGTTGGAGTGGTGCTTTGTAACCACCCTTCCCTACTCCTGGCACAGGAGCAAAATGAAAGCCAAATAAAGGAACAGTTTAGGGAAAGCAGCCCTGGCTGGGAGGGATGGTCAGGATGGGGTGGGGGGCACCATGGGGCGTGTGAGATGGTGTTGGGGTGCTGGAGTAAGATGGGGGTGCTGTCTTTTCACAGGCGGGGAAACAGGAAACAGCACAGTGGGGCAGGGAGGCGGCACGCTGACTCTGGCTGGAACATGAAGTGGGGGGACAGTGGCAGGAGAAAAACACTCTGCAGGAGAAAAACACACTGCTTTAAGTTTTTGTTCTGAGGGTCACTCAAGCAAATGGGATGCCTCTTTTGAATGCTGTTACTAGGATAAAAATTTAGGTCAGGTTAACATTTTTTCAGCGTAGTTATCTGGGTGTTTTCAAGCACTGGTTGCCTGGACTTCCGAAGACTGCAGTATCACTCACTGTGCACGGAGAATTCAGGGCAGATTGGCTGGGGGCCAGGGAGCGAGTCTTCTGGAGGTCCAGACCCGGAGGTCGGGGCGGGACTGCCCAGCAAGCAGCAAGTCGCCTAACAGTTTCCTGTGAGTAAGGCTGTGGCCCGTCTGCCCGCCCAGGAATTCAGGAATGCCCTAAGCTGTCTCTGCCGGCGCTGACAGCTTCAGCGGCTGCCCATGCACCGTCTGCTGAACTTCCCCGATGGTGAGAAAACCCCGAACAGCATTATTCAGGGAAGCTGAAACAGAAAATCGTCTTCCCAGATTTCAGAGAAGCAGTCAATGTTCTAGATTAAAATAACAGACTCGGATAAAGAAAAATACTTCTACTAATGTAATAAAGTCAACTTAGTTTACAGACAGGAAGCTGAGGCTCAGGCTGAGGGGGACAACAGTACAAAAGTCAAACCACAGTTCATTTCTTGGGGTGACTGGACGCCAGTCTTTAAGTGCAGGCTGGGCGCTTTCCACTGGCGGGCGGGAAGCTCTGCCATCTCTAAGCTGGGGTGCCATGGGTGGGTGCTTGAAGACTCCCGGGAACTTAGGGTGCGTACGGCTCAGGTGGGAAAGAGGTGAGTCAGCTCCCTGACCTGAGGGTGGTTCAGCCTGAACAAAGGTCGCCTTGATCTGAGTTTGCCCTCCTCGTGAACTGGACATCAAGAGGGTGGTCTGGGCTGACAGGTGGTGCTGGGCTCAGCTGCCCCTTACACTCCTGGGGCAGAGGGGGTGACAGCCATCTGGAAAGGTGCCTGGCCTGGTCTGAAGTCTCCCAGAGCCCACTGTGGCCCGGTAGGCCCTCTGCTGCCAAGCCCCCTCATCTCAGCATCCACAGTGAGCCCCCTTCGAGGCCTTTCTTAAATGCCTCTTCAGTTCCAGCCACACTACAGTAAGTAGAATTCTACACCAGAGGTCAGACTCTCAGTGGGTGTTCAGACTCTCAGTGGGTGTTATGTCTGAAAAGTCAGTTTACCTTTCAGAAATCATCATCATCACCCTTAAAAACCAAGCCTTGTTCATAAAATGAGACAACCAGAACATAATTTTGACAAGCAGCTCCTCTTGGTCCTTATTGTGAGGTTCACTATCTTACTGAAGCTATAAAAGACAAAGAGCTTCCTGAGAACCAAGCCTTAGAGAAAGACAGAATGAGAGAAGATGCCTTTGATATTCCACTTCTCGACTCAAACCATGATTCAGAAGTTTTACAAATGGTCACAGGAATAGACAAGATGAAGAAGGAAAAAGAGATGCAATATTAATTGCAGATTCTAGCCGGTATATGTGGGTTTCACCACAAAATTCAATTTTGTTACATCCTGGTCATTTTTTATAGTACAATGCTGTAAAAGTTTTACCACATTCTTCACTCAGGTATAATACCTAAAAAGATTAACAGACTCCTAAAGCCAAGATAGAACAGTAAAAGTTCTTGAAATACAAGATCGAGAACATTCTCAAAATGACCCAGGGAAAGTGAGATGAAATTTACAGCACTGGGAATTACTAAAGATGCACTTGGATCTTTTCCTCATTCTTGACTTGTGATTTGGTGTGCGTTATATGAAAATGAAATGATTTGAAAAACGGAATTCTTTCTAACTTCTGGGTATAAAGGAATTCCTAAACCCAAGATAATAGAAATCACAAAAATCATTTATTCAACTGAATAAAATGTAATGGGCCTATTATTTTTAAAAGGTCACAAGCAAAATTAAAATCAAAGAACCTGGGGGAAAACACTGCCCTAAATATCACACATGACCTCTCAAATAAACTACAGAAAAATCCCAACAGTAAAGTTGATAATGGACATGAACAGAATGTTGACACAATGAAGCAATAAACTAATAAACATGAAAAAATTGAACGTCACAGGTAGTAATTAAAAAATAGCTGATATAACGTGGGTCTTCGCTATATAGCTTTTGAATAAATGAACTGCATTTGTCAAGATTTTTTTTATAAAGATAATACTCAGTGCTGTTGAAGACACAGTGCGAGGCAGGAATTTCCTGCACAGCTGGGATGTGCATTACTTGGTACAAGGTTTTTTAGAAAACAACTGGGCAAAGGATGTCAAGAATCTTTTAAAAATTAAGCTCCTTTGATTCAATAAGTTAGCTGCAAGGAATTTATCCTAAGGAAATCACAAAAATGCTTCCAAGATTCACGCGTTTAAAAGGGTAATTACTGTAATGTGGAAAATGGCTTTTAACAAGTAGGAGCAAACTAACCACTCCCAGATAGGCAAGACGATGCCCCAGGAAGATGTTTTTAAGGTATTTTTAAGCGCATGTAGAAAATGCTTGTTTAATAAGTGGGACTTAAGAGTGACTACACGGAATGACGTTGGTATAACTGCGTGTGTGTATGTTGTATGTGTGCTTGTGTGCATGTGCCAATACAACTGGAAGGAAATATAAACCAGTATTAACAGAGCTTTGGGGTGGTCAATTCCTCTCATTCTACACTTTAAGAGATATGTTATTACAAAACAAATACGGTCCTCCCTGTTGGCGTAGCAGGTTAAAGCACAACACTGAGAAGCTAAAGCCACTTCAGCATGACGTCGATAATCGGCCCGGAGCTGACCCACACGGCGCGGCAGACCTCTCCTGACCCTCCCGCTGCTCCCCTCAGCAGTGTACTTCATTGATTTCCCTGTTCTGCTCCCCACTCTATCTCTGGTGAATTCTCTCACTGCCCCTGCACCTCTGGCCTGTACCCCAGCTCTGTATGCATAAACAAATATAGCTTAAAAAAAACAAAAACAAAAAAAAACAGAAATACACCCTATTAAAAACCAGGAAAAGCAATCACTGCTTCAGAAACAGGTCTGCACCCCAGTCAAGAGCAGCTCCAGGTAGTGAGCCCCCAACCCCATTTCCTCCCAGCTCCACATTCCCACTCCCCAGATCCTGGTCTACAAACACATCCAAATGCCGCCTATCTTCCCCTCAAACCTGTTTTTCCTCTTGTACTTCATTTTGTGGTGAATAATTCTGCTTAATAAACTAGTCACTGTCCTTATTTCACCCTTTCCCTTTCTTCACCACACTAATGTCACTCAACCCTACCCCCAAGGGGTCTTCCTCATTTCCCCCTTGGGTGACCAAAGGAGCTTTCTGTCCGGTCTCCTTGCCTCGTCTGACCCCTTGCACCACCCCAGTCATCCCTTGACAAGTCATTCTCTTTCCTGCAGCTTGTGAGATCTTTCTCAAGAATCTGGCCATGCTCCCTCGGAGCGGGAAGGCCCTTGGGCGCATGTCATGGTGTGTCAGGCCTTGGCTGTCAATTTCTCAGCTGGCTCCATCTTTTGTCTCCATTCCTTTCCCCTCCCCCACCCTCCAGTGTTGAGGCTCTGCAGCAGATAATTCCGCTGCCTGAACCCCTCACCCCAATGTTTGTCTCCCTTGTCTTGCTAACTCTGCAAAGGCTCTCCCACCAGAGTCACCACCTCCATCAGGACACCTCTTGGGTGGTGGCTAAGTTCCAAGGAGCCCCGCACTTTTGTCTACGCTGCTGTCAGACTTTGCGAATCTGTCCTTGAATCTCTGTCACCACTACAGCTAACCAAGCAGATTCTCAGTGTTTGTTGAATGAAATGTTTCCATCATCTAAGAGAGTTACCTACTCTCATCTCAAAAGAGCTCCAAGATTTCATAACTTCCCTTGGTTAGATACTCGTTTAATTTTATCATTTGGCAACCCAGGGCCTTTCTTATCTATTAATCAGCCAACAAATTTGTTCATTATATACACCTTATGTTCTGACGATCTCTTTTTGGTTTTATTCGAATCTGAGCCTATCAGCAAAGAATCACGAACATCCCTACACAGGACGATCACTGAAAGCGATCACTGAAAGCGCTGTAATTTACTGAATGAAAGCAGGCAGGATGTTAGGCCCAGGAATATAAACACAGATCAGATGGTTACTACTTAAAGACCATTAGCAAGAAATCCTTTAGTCTTTCTTGGATTAAAGCACTCAACTACTTTATCTTTCCCTAGAAGGGTATATAGCTTCTGTTGCTGATCTATCTGCTCAATTACTCAAAATCTTTTTTCAACTGTGACTCAAATTGGACACAATAATGTGTCTGACTAATACACGTCTTGTTTTCTTCTTCTTTTGCCGTACTCCTTTTAATACGCCCAAGAATCATGTCTACTTTTTCCCACACATTCTTACAATATAGCCTCAAATTGAACTGATGGACAATAAAAGCTACATTTCTTTTTTTAAGGTGGTTTGTTTGCTTGGTAGTAAACGAGATTATCTTACCTCTAGTCCCACCACACTTTTACTACACCAATGCAGAATCACTTTTCCAGCTTGTTAATCTGTTGTAAACATTATTTCTGGAGTTTAGTCCTATCTACGTTGTTAACACAGACAAGGGAAAAGAAGGAGAAAAAAAAAATACATGCATACATTCTTTATGTGGAAAAGTCTCCCCAATTGCTTAAGATGGAATCTTTATGCCGCTACTGGAACTCTGAATGTACTTCACAAATACCATGGTTAAATGTGTAGGGATTCTGGGGTCTGGGGTCTGTCTGGAGGTTTCTGATAATATTCGCCATTCTCTTTATTCACTCACTCTTAGTCACTATTTCCTCCACCTTTCCCCTACCTCCTCCCCCACCCCCTCCAACCTCCCAAACACAGAGAATGACTTCTTTTTGACTTGGAGACAGGTTTTCTTTCAATCACAGTGTTTCCCAGGGATCTCAAGAATGGCAACAGAGTCACAGTGTGATCTTGACCTAGTCCAGTGTCCTGAACCCGGGGACACAAATGAGCTTTACTGGACTCCGGCTGCCAAAAAAATGCAGGCATGGTGATGGCACACAGGTGACTTGGTGATGGGAAACCCACGGGGATTACAATTGAAATGGAAAAAAATGTACAAAATGATGTAAAAATAAACTTTTGTAAAATAAAAAAAAAATGCAGGCAAATATGTATGTTGCATGTGGTAAACACCCTGAAAAGTTATTACAGAGCAATAACCTTCGTGAAGAACTGATCGACTACTCAGCCACCTCCAAAGTAAATGACACAATCTGTAATCATCACAACATGAAGCATCGTCTGCATTAATGAATCACGTGATTTGAGGGTGTGATTTGGGAACTCTAGCACCTAAGAAATTATACAGAGGAAATAATGTAACCCTTTAAACATCAATCCACCATTTCAGATAACTCAGTTTGTACTTTTAACCAGGTCCACTGAACAATCTTTGTCATATTTGAGCTTATTTGATAACACTGGTTTAAAACCAAACCATTACGAATCAAAAGCTTCTCTGCACATAAATACTCTAGTAGCCCAAATCATACACCTTGCATTAACCATTAGCATTTGTATTATTTTTGCTAGCTCATACTAGTATCTCCCATCATTCTGGTCAATCACGTGGCGAAAAAGTCATTTAAGATAAAGATGCCCAAATCAAAACTGCCTTTAGGTCAAATATCTCTCACCCTATGTCGTGACTCTTAACAGTTAGCGCTGTCAACAGGGCGGACAGATGATCTTTTGTAATTATCCTCTCACTCTGAGTACTTTTACAGGCAAATATAAAAGGTAGCAGAAATGCATCAGGAGAAAAATGATCTTGAAAGTACTTCCTTTCGTCATTTTTGAAATGCCACTGAACTAGATATCTGGGAGCAAGAACGCGCTGGCAATGACCCGGCTGTCACACACACTCACCGCTGCGTGGCTACCCTGGGCTGCGGGGCACGGCCTGTCCTGGGAGCCAGGCTGGCTTTCCGGGAGGACATCAAGGAGGAAGAGGCGGTGGCACAGTCTCGCTCCAGCTCATCTTATCCGCAGACACGCAGATCTGGACTGCTCCAGGACTCAGTGCAAACCACACTAGGTTGTTTTCCCAATTCCTATGAAATGAGTCAGTAGGTCAAACAGTTGATCCACTCCAGAAAAAGAACAATTTCTTAAACCGCACTCGCTGTTTCCAGTAACTAGTCCTCTCTTTGCTCCCTGGGTGAACGTGCTGCCGGGGTGGGGGGCAGACCGGAGTGAGACACATCACAGGTAGTGCCGGAGCAGGGAGCAGCGCCGAGCGTTTAGGGAAACACATCCTGCTAGGAGGAACACGTGGGTGAAGTGTCTTCATTTAAAAAAAGCTGGCAAGACTTTCTCTGTTGAGACCACCGCAGTCAATCATTCATTTCTTTTACACAAGAGGCAGAACGACCCTTAAAATAACACAGCTGAGCAGTCGCGGCACCTCTAAAAGCCCTCACAAACGCCTCCTTCTGTGAAACATGCTTCCCTCCTCCAAAGGCCTAGCATATTCCAAAGACACAATGATTATTCCATCGATCCATGTCCTTAAGAAGCCTTCACAGCTTCTGCAGCTTCTCCAACAGTCCAGTCCCACAGAGCAGAGGTCCGAGAGCGCCGGTCAGCAGTCCTCAGGGGCCACCACGCACGGAGGGTGAGCACCAGCTCAGCAGTGTTGGGACTCGGCCACCTACTCACCACACAGGACAGTTCTCGCAGGTCGCGACAGTCGGTCTGGGAAACCACCGGCCACGGGCAATGGGCCGTCACTCCCAGAGCTCACACACCCAGGCAGACACACAGACATGCATCTCGAAAGAGAGGGGCCGATCTTCTGGGACACTCCTTCAGTCGGAGCCTGGAAAACTTTTGCTTTCTGTATCGAGAGTACTTTCTTTTTAAAGCGAAGGTTTCGTTTTGATCTTGAGAAATTCTGTCTGATAAAAACCACCAACTGAAAACCTGCCATTATAAATGAGGGATTTCACAATGCTCATTCCAAAAAAACTGTGGCTATTCATTTCTGGAAGTGATTCACTGCAGAAGAATCGTGGTCGGGGGTGGAGGGAGCATTAATTTCTAGAAGACAGCCTGCCCTCTGCGGGGCGAGCAGGGATCTCAGGCTGGCAGCCACGTGCCTCTCTGACCCTGTCACAGCCCCCTGAATCAGCGGCCCTGGGGATGACTCGCAGTGACCAATTTCCTCGTCTGCCTACTTCAGTATACCACAAGCCTTTGGTCGCTACACCCTGAATTTAATCCTCGGCGCTGGCGCAAACTTTCAAATAAATCTGGGAGGGCTGCGGCCGCATTCTCCACCTGTCAACGCTCCCTTGCTGGCCAGAAACCAGCATGTGGACACTCACTTCCTGTGAGTATTTCTAAAAGAGCTTATGATATTTCCTTTGGGGGAGAAAAAGTGGGAAGGGAAGCTACACCGGGAAAAGAAGTAACTCTTAACAAACGCAGCTAAAAGCATTCAATGTGATCACTGTTTACCAGCCACGCCCAATTTTAATTTGGTTTCTCAACCCCTGTGTAATTAAGACAGCCAAGAAAGCTGCATCAAGAGGAGGGGGGAGTGGGGAGAGACATTTCACAAATGCTTAGACCTTCAGTGCGCGTGACCAGAAAAGTAATTTTAAGATTCAAGTGAACCAATCTGAAGCTGGCTACGGCATTAACCCTTCAAGGAAAGTCTTATTTTTGTTCAACTCCAAAATTTTAAATACGGAATCAACTTGTCTACCAAGCACAGAGCTGGGGAAGAGACAGCCTCTGGGGCCATCCCCCGGGCTGTGAGAAGGAAGTTTTTCAGGGGTGTCGGTGGGGGCAGGGGGCAGAAGAACCCCACGTGAGACCCGTCCCATTTGCCGCGTGGCTGGGGTCTGACACGTGACCTCGTGTGGTCTCCGGGCTTCAGCCAGGCACCACCACTCCTACCAGAGAGAGCAGAAGAGCCTGACAAGTAGGCAAGATGAGTAAGAAAAGCTGCTTTTATCCACCTTCAAGAGAACTAATGGTGGCAGCTCCTTTTCACGGAGCCTAGTAGCTATTTTGCAAGAAGACCAAAAGAGAGTCTGTTGTTTATTTTCAGGCTATTAACATGTTCTCATTTGGGGTGAGGCTGGGGGAGATGTAGCTCCCTGGGGAGGGGAGATACATGTTTTCTCCTAACGAGAACAAAGAACAACAACAAATAAACAACACCGTGAGTTATGACAAAGCCCTTGACCCCTTACTTTTTAGAGGTGGTGACCCTTTGCCACTTCAATCCCTACCCCTGTATTTATTCTGGAACACTCTAGGTGAACATGAAAATGATGCATGAAAAGAACCTCATAAAATATGGTTTCGTACTATTTGCCAAAGTGGACAATGAAGACGAGCGTGGAAGCCATGTGCATGACAGGCATACAGGGGAGTGAGAACAGCACGGAGAGCTGGTGGTAAGAACTTTAACCAGCTTCACTGCACAGCAGCTGCTCCCCACCCCCAGCCAGGGCTCTCACGACCTTTGACCTCTCGATGGGAAGAGGGACATTCCACAGATGGTGGAAAGAACAGTAACCTTTACAAGGAGAGCTCTTTCAAACACTGGCAATTTTTTAAAAAATCCTGCCGATTACTGAGAAACTGGGTGAGAGAAAAGGCAATGACGAAGAAACCTAACAACCACTCAAATACTAGAATTTCCTCACTTACCGAAAAGGAAGCTTCCCTCTTCCGCTGTATCATAGCGGTATGTGTACACACACACACACACACACACACGCACATGCGCTCAGAAGCTCTGAAGTGCCTGGGTAGTAAAGTGTCCATTTCGAGCCACACCTGATAGGGAGTCCCTGGGTGGCCAAGCAGAGGCTTTACAAAGAGAGGAAGAAGGGAGTAAAACGGGACAGAACAGGGGGGTCATGAAAGACACGGTGGAGGGGTTGTGCACAGAACAGGAACCCACAGATGCAGCCACTGCCACAGGAGGCTGCTGCCCTCGAGGGCTTCTTTCTGGGCTGGATACTTAGAAGGTGAATAAATGTGGGGACTAACTAGGTCTTGCTGGGACTTGCTATGCCGTGGACATCACCCAAGTCCGCGCTGATAGAATCAGTTCTCCTCCTTCCCAGCAAAACAAAACCCTGAGACATGCTCTGCCTGTTCAGGTCCAGTTCAAGGTTGTCTTTTAAGCTGCGAAGAGGCCTGCCTGCCTGCCTGCCTGCCTCCGTGGTTTCATGGACAGGAGGGACAGGGGCTCCCCAGCGAGCGGAACCAGGCTGCAGGCAGGCAGAGGCCCGGGTTCCCCTTCTGGCTGTCCCTTCAGCTACGGTTAGGTGGCCCAACCCCTTGAAGTGAGGTGAGTCATCCATGATAGCAGCAAACTGACACTCAGCTGCCTGTGGTACCAGAGTCCGGGGGGGAATCTGCCCATTTAATCCTCACACAGCCCTACACGCCGAGTTCCTAAATTACTATCTCCATGCCAGAGATAAGAAAACCAAGGTGCAGGCTGTGTGAGTGCCTGCCTGGAGCCCACAATCAGTAGGTGATGGAGCCAGGATCCCAAGCCAGTGAGCCTGCCCTTGACGGCTCTGCTCCAGCGTCTGCCATCACATATCTCCCTGTCACACCAGGTCGGGGTACAAATTAAGTAGCTCGGGACTTACGAAAACACCTTGGAAACTGGAAAACACCTTGAAAACTTAACCGGGAAAAAACCTGAAAACATCTCAGTGGCAGAACTTTGATCATGTCATAGGTGAGCATGTCCTCTGCAGAAGTCAAAGAAAATTCCTGACAGCTTGGCACTGGGGACTCTGGCATGTTAGTTTGTCCCAAGACAGCAGCGTGGTATAATTTGCACACTGTTTATTCGCAAAGTCTGTCAAATCCGAGAGATGTAGAGACCGTGTTTCAAGCAGTGAAGTTAAGTGGGGCTCATGGTCCCTGAGTTCAAGTTTGACCCTTCTCTCCACAGTGCCGTGTGGCCCCATCACAGCCCCTGAAGCTCCTGGGAGAAACACTTCTCAGGGGCTGTAACCTAGCCAGGAGGCATGAAGTCACTCATGAGATACAGGTATGTGTGGTCCTAATTCTCAGAAAGGAGAGGCCGTACATTTTTATGCTCCTGTAAGTTTATTAGGTTTTAAGAAGAGACTAGAAACCCGTTCCTCCCCAGTATTATGATTTTTACTATTAGCTTGTGCTATTTATCCTGAAGTTTGATCTTCTTATGATTTTCACTCAGGATCTTTTTAATGATTCTGCATCACACTGAGTCACACTGAAATGGTGAAAATGCCAATGCCTGAAAACAAAAAACATTTGTTGACAGGCAAAGTTAAGAGAAAGAAATATGGCTACATTCTGATGTTATTTCCACTTGCAGGAACAAAACTCTGGACAATTTATGTACGTTAAATTTATAAGCTGGCACTCTTTCCCACTACGATTTATTTGGTGAGAAAAGCTACTTCCTGTACTCTAATCATAAAATCAAGTGTTATTTACTCGTCATAACCATTCATATACTTCCTGTCATAAAACCTAAACTTGGCCGGAATATTAAATAAAATATACAGAAAGACTACAGGTTAGACATGACTATATGGTTATATATTATTTTCAGTTTATATTCCAATCTGGAAAAAAAGGACGAGTCATCCCTTCTTGGAAAAACCAGTTTTATGCTTTATCATCTTGGGTGACTAATCCTACTTATGCCCACAGAATGAACTTCAAGGGTCAAAAGAGCTTTCTTTATTTACCGAGCTCAATCGATTGCTTTGTGGGCCCTCTTGAGGTGCCTCCCGGGGGATTGTGTGTGTGTGCTGGGTTGCAATGGGCTTGCAAGTTCATGGCCTAGCGTTAAAGTGGTGACTATTCGAAAATTTACATGGATGGGGGGGTGGGGGACGACATAGTGAGGGGCGCCTCCCTGGTGGTGCCATGAGTTAAAGCGCAGCACTATCAAGCTATCCCCAGCCCCTGCAGCATAAGTTCAATCCCCGGCCAGGGAGGTGACCCACATGGCGTGGCAGACCTCTCCTGACCCGCCCACTGCTCCCCTCAGCAGTGTACTTCGTCGATCTGCCTGTTCTGCTCCTCACTCTGTCTCTGGTGAATCGTCTCACCCCCGCACCTCTGGCCTGTACCCCAGCTCTTGTATGCATCAATCAATCAATCTTTAAAAAAAAAAAAAAAAGAGTACATGGGGTGGGTGTACACATCCTAAGCACACATGCACATTTTTCCTGCATGCGCACACATGTCCAAAAGAAAACAAGCTTCTCAATGCCCAGACTTCTTTGCGTCTGGTGGGAAAAGCTGAGCCAGTGTACACATACATGATAGAAGAAAGTGTGCAGGAACAGATTTGTTTACAAAACAGGGCCCAGCAAAGTCTGTCTCTCAGAGCCACAGCAGGATCCATCCAGCAAAACAAACACACAGAGAATTTATGGGAACAGCTCTTCTTTCTGATGAAGGTGAACAGCTTATGATTGGAAGTGAGCAGTGAGTTACACGAGGTAGCTGTCTCCAGGACTGGAAACCTGCCTCCAAGTCCAGCTGAAACACACACAGGCATGCACATGCATAGTAAAGACACAGAGGGGGCTGGTTTACAGCCGCCTTCTCTTCTGATAGTAGTGCCTCAAATTCACTTGAGTTTCCTCCGCCTTTAAACACTACATCTTTATAGGGTTTCCATCTGGACAGGGTGGTCCTTTTAAGTGCATGAGGACAGAACAAAACCAGTTAAGTCTGTCTTGTTTCGGTTTAATCAACTGTCTGGCCAGTGACCAGGTCTGAAGTTAGGGGCCCTGACACCCTCTTCCCCGAGCACGGTGGAACACTACGCACAACAGAGCCAAGGATCCCAAGCCCGGCCAGTCTGCCTTCGTCCCCTCCTTCGCTCCCACTTAAGTAAGCAAGTAAGGTGGGACCTTTATCCCCTTGTTCTTGGGCTAGGGCAGCAGCTTACTTATTTATTAAAAAAAAATTTTTAGGGGGTACAGGCCAGAGGGGCAAGGTGGTGAGTCTTCACCAAAGACAGAGTGGGGAGCAGAACTGGCAGATCGACGAAATATACTGCTGTGGGGAGCAGTGGGTGAGACAGAAGAGGTCTGCTGTGCCAGGTGGGTCAGCTCCGGGGCTGGGGATCGAACTCACACTGAAGTGGCTGCAGTGAGCTTACAGTGCAGGTCCTAACCCAGTGTGCCACCCGGGGAGCCTGCAGAAGCCTTTTTAATTGGCTCACTTGCCACTGTTCTTTCAGAGCCAAAGGGCAGGAAGAACAGGTGTGAGGGTCAGTTCTGCCAGACACAAACTACATGATCCCGAGAGAGTCCAGCACTCTCCATGTGCCTCAGTGTCCTCATCCACAGCACCGAGAAAAAGGCTGTCAAGCAATATCACCTATTTGTGGCAAAACCTTCAGGTATATAGCTTCCTTGTGTCACTGTACCCCTTAAAGCTCTTCAGTGACTTCGTTATGCCTAGAGGAGAAGATGTAAGTTCTTCAGTCTGAAGTAAGTGTGAAAATCTCATGGAAATGAAATGTTAAGGAAAATGCAATAGAGCAGTTCTGCCTTACTTTCTTAAACAAGCACATGTTGTCCTGGAGTTTTATGTAGGTGGGGGGTTCTGAGCCCCACAACAACTCTGTCAGGTTCCTTTTATTGTTTCACGTGATAGATGAAGAACCTGAGCTTTTGTGAGTACCTCACCTCAGATTACATAACCCATTTAAGGGCCAGGAATGGCATCTACATCCACAGGCAGGGGGTCGCAAAGCCTGCAAACCCTACGAGAGCTCTCCACATAACTACTGAGTAATCTTTCTCTAATCACTGTAGTTCCTAGGCTGCATAAGGAAGCACAGGTCATACTGCAAAAAGAGATAAATAAAATGATCGCTTAATGCTAAGCCCTTGTGGCCATCAGCACCTATTTCTGACCCCTTGGTAGGCTGTATCAGAGCTACAATGGATTACAAGGCAGCTCGCTTGTAATGTGAAACGGCGGATTTCATAAAAGTGACGCTGGGTCATTGCGTGAGTCACACAGTCGCTGACAAATAAGGATCAAGGCAAGTTTGAACAGTTACCTGAGGAACAGATGTCAACAGAGAGGACCCTATGAGAGATGGACTCTTCCAGAGAATGTATGCTCATCAGAAGATGAAGGGAGGCCATTGGGGAAGTCCGACTATGTACAAAATTCGCACTCTTCATGAATCCATCACATTTTTTTTTCGTTCTAGGAGGTACTGTCACAGACCATCCCAAACTCCTGTTCTAACCATGTAAAACCAACTTAGGTTCAACTCTGTTTTTTCCACTTCCAAGACTTAGTTCCAGGGACATCTTGTAAAATTTTTAAACTATTTTAAATATTTGGTTCCACTTTAAGTTCACTCTCTTAAAACAATAGCTTTCTGGCAATAGTTATCTACAGATAACAAAGATCTTCTGAAAAATAACAGAAAAGGAGGGAAAAGGTTGACAGATAGGCAGAGAGCAGTCAATCTCCTCCCACCGCCCCCACCTCCCCCAGGACCAATTCTTCAGTCCCCAGTGGAAAGTAACCATCCAGTTTTCCTCCTGAAGGATAGCCAAGCCCAGGGCACCTGTTCAACACCATGCACCACTCCCCACCTGGACCTGTGTTGGCACAGGTCAGGTATTTATGCAGCACTCAGCTAGCCCTTGGGCAAGTCGAGCTGTCCAGGCAAAACTAGTCTGCAATTTAGTAACCCTCTGTCCACCCCCCAAACTCCACACAATTCTTTACATCATTCCATCTTTACTCAGATTTCTCACTCCCTTCAACCCATGCCAAAGAGAGTTGATAATCAGGAAAAATCGTGTCTAATAACCCCCCTACGAAGGTCTCATCTGTCAAGACCCTCCCTGACATAAAGTGTGTATGTATACTTGTGTATAAAATTAAATGGTTTTGGTTTCTGCAAATATCCTTCAATCAAAGGTTCTGAGAAAGGCTATTTTGAACAAGATTTAATGGGATTTGTAACACAAAACCTCAAATGCATATTTACTTAACCAAAGCAACCTTGGGATATAAAGTGTGGTTGTTGTGCTTTTTCTTGGGCTTATAAAAGTCCACCCTCAGGAATTTAACAAGGTAGTTGTCTCTCATGCCAGAAAGAAAGTCAAGAAGGCATGCCTTTGGGAGGCTGAATCTCCAGCCCGTCTAATTCTGGAGGCCATTTCTGGGGCGTTCCCTGCAAGCAACAGAACACAGTGGCCTGTGGCTGGTATTTGCTGTAGGGATCCTGGCTCATGCCTTAGGGGACAGCACTCTGTGGTAGGCTACAACACCCTCTGAAAAGTGAAAGGTGCTACTCTTCATTAAGAAAAACCCAGAGCCTGTGGTTTACACAATACAGTTGAAATTCTTGTTCATATTATACGTGCATAATGCACAGTGCAAAAGCAGCATTCAGGTATATGTGAGAACTTTTTGAGAATTCAGAAACTGGAGAACGGGGTGAGCAGAAAGTGAGATGGGCAGGATGAGAGGGCAGATCAATAAGCTTTGAACTTTTTTCATTTCAAAAGATGGAACGCACAGCACCAGCTCTCCAGAGACGATTCTGCGGCACTGACCCCAAAGGCAGCCTAGTGACTTGGGAGTGCGGGTTCAGCAAGGAGTAAAGCTCCCCCCCCTCACAGAGAGGGCTGAGCCGGGCTGCATGCAGCCAGCTGCCCCACTTACAGTCCCAGCGGCAGTGAGGCCAGTCCTCCAGCATGGGGTGGAATGCTTATTTTGGAGTACATTCAGCGGACAGCCTTTGGTTTCCTCCATTTAACCAGGTCACCCAGGCATGGAATGCACAGCTTTGCCAGACAGAGAGCGTTTTGGATGCCTGAGAAACAACAGCTTGTCCCGGCTACTGATGCGAAGAGAGGCCACGGTTTCCTTTTTCTCAGCATTGAATGGCAGCGTTGACGTCACAACAGCGAGAAATCATTGGAGGGACAAATAACAAGCCCCGAGCCAAAAGCACCCTGCTCTGTGGAGGGCCCATTTTAGCCCAGATCTGATAGCATCTGTAGCTGCTGAAGTGTCGGCCTGAGTAGGGGTGAAGCGCTGGCACTTAAAAATAAAGGCAGTCTCGGGGCTGGCAGAGCAGACCCCTGTCTGGTGCCAATCATCTTCAAAAAAACTTGGGTAAACTATAGTTCCTGAAATAAACTTGTTCCTGACAGATGAGCCCTCTGGGGACGCCTGCAGTAGTGAGGCTGATAGCTCAGACACCCAGACACACGCCCTCTCCCACCACGGCTGAACTTACTTCTTCCCTAGTTCCCAGGGAAACACTGCAACCAGGAGCTGGTGCTAAGTCCCAGGATGTCATGGAGTAGGGAGTCCTTGCAAGAGACGAGTCTTATTTTCTAGGATGCACACAGCCTTTTAGGGATCTTATCGTTTAATCCCAAGCAATAAAACACACGCATCAGCACCCAACTGCAGGTGTTTGGACAAATGGGTGAAAACTGTTGGGAGGTTGGCAGGCTCAACTCACCATTACCCAAAATGAGTTGTCTGTATAAGTCGTCAGAACAGTTTGAAAAGCATGATCTTTCATGTTTCAACCTCCCATCAAAAAAAAAAATTATATTTAGCTATGTGTGTGTCAGAACATTTATTTCCATTATAAATGCCGCGCTCTCTATAGACACTGGGCAACCATAGTCGCGATCTGCGGGCATCACCCCGCTGGTCTCACTGAACAGGCGACAGGGGACAGCTTTCCCCTTGTGCCACAGGGTCCCCTGCCTTGGGAGCGCTAACACCGTGCACCCAACCCCAACCCCACCCAGCCCGCAGTGCTCAGGTGCACAGGGGCAGCTGAAGCTGGAAAACCAGGAGCTGAAGGGTCATCACTGAGGGTGTGTGTGTGCACGCGCGCTGTGTATGTGCAATGTGTGCACGTGTGGTGTGTGTGTGCCGAGCACATAGACCGTGGAAGCACTGGCTCCTCTGACTTCTGTGCTCATACATGGGAAAAGGTGCAGCAATAGCAAGACTTCCCGGCCACCAGACCTCCTTTTCTTCACTGCTCATTCCCAAAGTACTCTTTTCCTTTGGCCATAAGGTCAACCTTCTATCACGCATAGGATATGCTAAGAAGGTACAGATACAAGGTTACCTGTTCTGGTGCAAACTCTTATCTAAGACTCCTACACCAGCATACACCCTTCTGCCTCAGCTTGTCCTCAACAACCTATCTTCCCTACAGGTACCTGAAGTCGATTTTAGAATCTGGTCTCTGGACTAGGATGTTTTACCTAGTAGGTAGCAAGCCCTGTTTTTTGCTCCTACTAGTGAAAAGAAACAAAAACAAAAACAAAATTCAAACTACTGAGTATGTTCAGTGATTAAACAAGGGAGAAGATACAACAAACATTATTTTTTAACAACATTTTTTTCCCAAATGGCAATTATGTTTGAGGTGAAACTTGCTCCAGTTCCACCCCTACTTTTAAGAGCCTTTGTATTTTAAGACCTATAGTTAAAACTTCCTCTGAACTGATTTTTAAAAGTTTTTTGAGAAGAGAAAGATAGGATTTCTCAAACTATTAAGTTTCCGGAAAGAAAAAAAAACATCTTTCAATGTAAGGGATGAGAGAATGAGAGTGGATACTTTTGTCTATGGTATCTCAATTAGCATTTTTAATGGTCAAAACTTCTTGGCAATAAATCACAATACACAGTGATTCATTAAGAAGCCACTATTGAAAAGATGGTATTTGAAAGAGAAAAAAAATATGATGCGATTAAAACTCTACACACGTCTTCAAGGCAAGGCAAACACCATGTCCATCTGGGTCTTTAGAAGGTGCCAAGCATCACTGGATCTCGATTTCATTCATGTCATAAAGAAAACACCATATTTAATTTGTTCACAAAAGATCTCGGACAGCCTCCACCCCTGTCCACTCTGCTCCCTCCCCTGTCTCCCTCACCTCCAGGATCCTGATTCTACAGTTAGGTTTCCAGGATTTGTTACTAGTTTTCTTTAATGTGACCCTTCGGTTCTGCCTCTAAAATGGAGTATTTCTTTGGAATTATTTAAATAAAGGATCAATGGCAAACCTGAGCAGGGAAGGAAGGAGAGGAAGGGGAAGGAAGAGGAGGGAGCGAGGAAGGGAGGAGAAAGGAGGAAGTGGAGGGGGAGGGAGGGAGGGAGGGAAGTGGAACTAGGGGAACCAACAGAGGAAGTGGAGAGAGGGGGAAGGAGGAAGTGGAAGAAGGGGGAAGGAGGAAGTAGAGAGGGGGAAGGAAGAAGGGGTGGGGGAAGCAGGGTGGGCGGGCAGGCTAGCAATAGCAACCACACTGGCTTTAGTAAACAAGAGCATGTTATACAGTTTTGTCATTCAAAGAATAAAATTCTTTGTAGCTGTTATCTCATCAAATGTCACTAATAACCCACTGGTAAAAGTGATCTCTTACCACTAAGTTGAACTTACTAAGTGCAGAACAGAGGCAGGGACTTGCCGGCTTTCTCTACGCAGCACCGGCCGCAGCAGGCAGTCGGACCTTCCCAGTCAGCTGTGTGTGAGCACAGAACTGGGCTCCTCCGTCTCGGGGGAGACTTGCGCGAAGTCTAGTATTTCTTCCACTTTTATTCACTCAACATGTCTTGAAAACACAAAACCCTGATTTTTAACTTTGGATATATTTCTATGAAGGAAGAATTAGTTCTCCAGCAATTCTCATTTTTACCACCCACACAAACACGCAGCTTCTGCTAGATGGACACCTCTGTTTTGTCAATAACAAGCAAGATTCCTGGGGGCAGACTGAGCATAATCACCAACAGGTCAAGCAGGACTCGCCCACTCTCACCCAGCCCAGAAGCCACACGTGTCTCCCTTGCTGGCAGGACACGAAGGCTGCACAGGGCTCACCTGGCAGCCAGGTCGTGGGCCGCCCCGGCCACTTGCTCCTGGAACCATCTCAGGCACAGAACGTGGTCAGAAGTCATGTGCAACATGGGGGAAAGCCAGCACAGACTTTTCTACGGCAAGAAAAGCATGAAGGGGCCCCCTGCACTTGTGCAGCTTTGACAGATAAACCTGCTGAGCTGAGTACAGCCTGGAGCTTGTCTGTTCCCTGTGGCTGACACAGGCAGGGACATCTGTGGTCACCTGCGAAGTGGGAGAATTAGAAGTAACCCTTGCCCTCCCTTCTGAAAAACACAGTCGGACCCACACTGGAAATCGAGCTCTCCATTTGCTGGGAACGTTGCTGAACAATGTCCGTTGTCTTGACCAGTTTGTCATGTGTCACTAGCTGAGGGTCTGTGTGTTTAGCGTGCTGATGACAGTGACCACCTATCATTCTCGGTTCCAACCTTGTCTTGGATACTCACATCTTTTTCTCTACAGAGTGTGGCACATCCACAAACAGGACACTGACCGTGTATGGACACTGACCGTGTATGGACACTGACCGTGTATGGCTACAGTCACACAGCGACAGGTGGAGAGAGGCCAGTTGCAGCGTCAGGGCAGAGGTCAGCTGGGCCTGCCTGTATGAGCCCCACCCAGGAGCGTGACCTTGCCCCGCACACCCTCCTGAGGCCACGAGCTGTGACTCTGGGCAGAACCCTGTGTGCCGAATTTTTGGGGCCACAGCAGCGGCTGGAACCCCTCTGGCAAGGCCCGCTGGGAGCCAAGACTGATGGTCTGTGGTCTCATCCCAGTGTAAAGGTGAATTTGTCATAGGCCCTCAGAGCAAGCTGTTTTCTCTGGCTGGGGTTTGGCTTCCTTGCTTTAAAAAAAAGATTCTTAACATTTACTGCAGTAATATTAAGCACTTTCAAATTTCTGCCAGATCCCCTGGAGAAATGTGGTTCATTAACACCAAACAAATGTGGCACTTAAAAGGCAGGAGACCCAGAACTTAGCCCCTGGCCCGCTACTGACTCACTGGGTGTGGCTCCAGGCAAGTCATTCAAGCTGACATCATTTTTGAGGGCACAGAGTGGGTACCTGGCAGGTGGGCAAAGTCCTGAAAGGCCGCAGGCCAGGTCCAGGGGTGAACCTAAGTCAATAGAGACAGAACCCTTGGCTGGGGGCCTGCAGTGGTATTTGTGGTGGGGCTCAAGAGCAAAGTGGCCCTAGAATTTTTGAAATCTTGAAGCTAAAGAGACTGGATAAAATCTTTTATGTAAAGGAGGGCGATAAGACGTAATGGCCAGGAGCGTTGCTTTCAGAAGCTGAAATCTGGATCTGCATATTTAAATTCTAGGTCAGCTGTTTATGATCTTCAGTTTTCTCATGTGTAAAGTATGAGCAAACAGTACCTACCCAATCCTGGCTGTGGTGAAGAGTAGGTGAGTTAAGAGTAGGGGAGTTAATACTTGTACAACGGGTACCAGGTCAACATGAGCAAGCAGTTAAAAGCTAATAAGGCTTTATCATCAGGCATTATTCCTGAATGTGTATCCGTTCGGTTTACAATTGGTATGTCCAGGTTCATGTGGCCCTCATGACACCCCAGAGGGGAGGTGTAACCACAATACTAACCTCTGCGATACAGTCCTGTAGGGTGTGCAAAATACTCCACATTCACTTGTGTTCTCTTCATGTATTTCTTTATAAATCTAGCTAAGTGACTGGGTAGATTGAGGGGGGAAAAAAGGGACAGAAAACTTTGAGGGGGAAAAAACATGTCTAATACAAATCTCAATGTGGTAATTCTGTAAACAGCTTGGAGAGAAAACACTTGAAAGGTGCTGCCCCCTGCCCATGTCCCCATCCCAGACCCACTCTTAAATCACAGACATGGTCACCCACCTGTCCACTCAATAGTTTCCTGGCAATTCTAGAAGGCATTGCAAACTCAACATGTCGGAACGGAAACCCTTGTTTTTCTACCCCTCCCGCTGTGCCCAAGATGATGGGTGAACCGGGATATTCAGTGGCATGTACCAAGGAATTAAAGCCACCTCTCACCTCCCACTCCCAACAATGTGGACGAATTTTATAAACATGGTGCAGAGGAAAAACAAGATGCCAAAAAATATATATCATGTGACATCATTTTTACATGTCTTAAAATAGCTTTATCCATACATTTACGTGACAAATGTTGTAAAATTAAAAAGTACAAGCTCACAATTTCAGAACTGTGAGGAAGCCACAGAATGACAGGAGCACAGAACAGAGACCCACAGATGTCTATGATGTTCCAATTCCTAAATCATGTGTGGCTCTCGGGGTACCTTCCTTATCATTCTGTAGCTGTTAGGTATTAGAGCCACTCATATTTTGAACATCTCAAATAATCGATAAAATTTAAAGACCAAACTTCATAAAAGGAGTTACACTTCAAAATAGTGAACTGTGCAGAGAAGGGAAGGAAATCTTGCTAAAAGTCTGAAGAGGTGAACACGAAGTGGAGTCGGTTATGAACTGTGTACTAACACGCACATAGTATGTGGCTCAACTGCCCTGGGGAAAATGGACAGATTCACAGGTTAGAACAGAGCTGTCTGGAGCCTCTTTTCGGTTTGGCTAGGCTTGCTTTCTTACAAATGGACAGACGGCCGGCCGGCCGGCCGGACATTACTCATTTCACGTTAACTACAGCAGGTGGAAACACCCCCCGGCCCTAGGCTGCTAAGATGAGAACTATCTCCCTGCTGAGGCCCATCCAAGGAGCTCAGTACCCCACCTGCCGAAGGCCTGTGATTTCCCAGCTCTTTTCTCCTCCATCGAGCTGACGACAGTCTGCTGCACTTGACCTCCAATATGCTTCTTTTCAATCCAAAGCATCTAAGTTGCAATTCTCCAAATGAACATGGTGTTAAGAGTCTCTTACAGACAAAGTGAGGGACATGTGCCTTGTTTATTTATCTTCTCGGACAGGCATAAACCAAAGAAGCCTCTGCCTTTTGCGTCCTTTTTGTAAACATGCTGGATCTATCTGGATGGCCGGGGAGGACAAGGGAGTTTGCTTTAGAGTTGGCATGGGTTTAGGGGAAGAAATGTCTTTGTAGCTGGTCCTAAATATTATGGTAACTTGGGCCGACTTAGTCTCTAGGGGAGAAGTCGCCACATGTTATAACAGAAGCCACCGGGCTTGGCAAGGAAAGGAAGCGAAGAATTACAATTAAAGCAACACCGTTGCTCCGTCACGGCAGAGGGGGGCCCCGCGAGGACTCTGCCTGCCTGCCTGCTCTTCCCCTGCTGAGCCAAGTAAGCACTGCCCTGTCAGCCAGTCTTCCCTGTCTCTTCATGAAGACTGACTGCTGAGGTTAATTTTAACTTCTAATGAATTAAGGGCATTTTCTTCCTACTTACTAAAAAAAGAACAATTTAGAACAGAGATTCAAAAAGATTATCAGCATAAGTTGTAAGTTTGAGGAGAATGAGAGGGCCCATTTTTCAAATGTGTTTATTAATTTTACAGCTCCCATAAAATAAGGCTGTCCTCCGCTTTGATGTAGTTCCCCCACCACCCCTCATTTAAATTAGAAAATAATTATACTCTTGCCTGTATCTGTCTTGCTACTTTGACTGGTCATCCCCATATATCAACTGCCTACTTTCAAGTTCTCTGAAGCCAAGCAGAGGCACGGCTGGCACAAAGCAGGCTGTTGGTAAATTGTCTGCATTCCTACATGGCCTTGACTGGTATCTACATTTCAAGGCTTCCTGCACTAACAACGAGGGAACTGGTAGCAGTCCATTATCTTTTTTTTTTTTTTTTTAGTATAAAAATTATGAAAGGCACAAGCCTTGACTCCCTAAGTCTGCACCCAGACCCGTGGATTTCTTGAAACATACAAGCAGAGGTAATGCCGCTCTGCAGATACAAATAGTAAAATTCATTATTACTCATGATAGGGCCACAGAATCAGTGTATTCTTGCACTGTGACAAAAGAGAAATTCAGGAAGGTTTTAAAAATACATCTTCAGTGTTTCTTAAAAGCATTGCTGTTAAGGAGATGTGGTCCTAGACCAGTGTGAAGGCAAAAGCTTTAAGACATCAGCCTTGAATGCTGAAGACAGGCCAGAGTACTGCAAATTCTTTCAGGAAGATTCACCGACAAGAGCCACGAGCACTGACCGAGCCCAGGCCCACGGGCTTGCCTTCCTTGAGAAGATGCCCTTGACCAGCACCTGTGGGCTAACCCACCTGAGTCCATGGCACCCTCATAGGGCCAGACGTGCTCTTTCTGACGCCAGCTGTGTTGCTGATCCCAGGAACAGAGCAGTCCCCAGTCACCTGACACATCTGCATTAAGGACCTACCGTGGGGAGGTGGGGGTGTGAGGAGAGAGGAGGGGGGGCCTGCACCTGGTGGATGCCGAAACATGTGGGGAGCCCAGTGGGGAAAGCTGCTGCCCTCGTGGGGCTCAGTGGGTAGCAGGCGCAATGTGACACAGGGTCCCCCAGGGGAGCGGGGAGAGCTGTGTTTAGGAGCAGAGCTGGGAAAACGCGAGTCCTTGTCTCTCAACGGTGAAGGGGCTTGGAAAGATTCAGAGTCACCACCCTGCATACAGCAGTGAGGAAGGCCACTGACCCAAAGAAAACGCTGGTGAACCACAGCAACGGCGATGCCCGCAAGCTCAGTGACTAAGATCTTGCTAAATGCGACCTGAGAGCCAAACAGAAGGATGGCTGGGCCGCCCTGGAGGACACCTTGAAGGACTCACCTTCCAGATGTGTACAAAAGGTTCAGACGCATGCCTAGAGGGATCTGATGCAGTTTCTGGCCAATAGCAACAGCAGCTAACATTTCAAATGTCTGTATCTCCCAATCTGTACCCTATTAGTCAGAGCTCTCCAGAGAAAAACAGAACCAATGGTGTGTGTGTGTGTGTGTGTGTGTGTGTAAAAAGGGGGGTAGATTGACTGATGGATGATCTGAAGATCTGAGGACAGGCCGTGAGCCCAGGAGGCATGGAGGCTGTAGTCTTGAGCAGCAAGGTTGGGCACAAGCCCAGTTCTTTCCTCCTTAGGAACGGCCATTTTTTTTTTTTCCTCTTAAGGTTGCTGTCAACTGATTGGCGGATTATTTGTTTTACGCACAGTCTCCTGATTTAAACGTTAACCTCATCTAAAAATACCTTCGTGGTGACATCTAGATTGGTGTTTCTCCAAACACCGTGGCCACCGTGGCCTGCAAGCTGGCGCATGAAGTGACTCCCCACACTGTCCCTTTGCGGGAGAGCCCCTCCCAGGGGGGCTGCAGGAAACACCCCTGCAGAGGGCAAGGCCTGCAGGCCAGGGCTGCGGGCCCGACTGCGGGGAAGCAGGCAGCATGTTAAAGGTTTCTTCCCAGCTCCCTGCCACGGAGGCGTCAAGATAGAGCGCCCACGCTTCTCCATGTTCTTTTCTCACTGCCCGCGGTGTGGGCGTCACGTCAGGCAAAGGAACCCTGTCTCCCATCCCCAGCGGCACAGCCTGGAATCTGTCCCTCACAACCCTCTCGGCCTCTGCTTAGCTTGTAGAATGCGGTCGGAATCTGACTGCTCAGGCAAAGGCGCCTAGGCGCGATGTCGGACCCCCGAGTCGGGGACCCCCTCTGCTTTCCAACCAATAGCCCCGTGTGGGGCAGGGCCCGTGTGCCAGGCACAGCTTCACCATCCACCTGAGCCTCTCGCTACTGCCCGGGGCAGGTACTCATTTTACAAATGCAGCACAGAAAGGGTAAGTAATTTGACCCAGGACTCACACCATAGAACAGAGAAGATGGGTGAAGAGAACCCTTTGGAACAGCGACCCGCACTGCTGACGCTCCAAAAGACTCATATTCTTCCAGTTACCCTGAGTCTCTTGCTTGCCTTTCAACCTAAAACGTGCCCTGCGCGCAGCATGGGTGTATCACTGGCCGCACTCCGCGATCCCACGTCCTCCTACATCCTCCATGCCACGGGCACGGCTCTCTCAAAGCACTGCTGCTGTTGCCTTGGCAGCCTGCACCCCCTTCGCCTCCGCCTCTCCCAGCAGGCCAGTGCTGAGCTCCCCCTTCTGGGGCACTGACTCCTCTGGCCTGCAAGGACTCTGGGCTTTTCCTGTTTGCCGAACTCCTCCTTGCTCTCCCCCCAGCCTTGAGCTCCTCAAAGGTTTGGTCCCAGCACCATGTTCTCTTCTCTGCGCACATTTTCAGGGCCAGCCCAGCACCCAACCTCCAGACCTCTTCAAGAGGTGAAAAGCCCTCCACGCTGTCCTGCTGCTCCCCCAGCCAGGCAGCAGCTGCTGTGACTCCAACCTCCACTTGAACCCCACCCCGCAGGGGTCTCCTGGCTCCCTGGCCACCTCTCCCGCCGGCTTCTCCCCTCCGCCTCACTCGCCTGCTCACACAACTTGCGCCTGTACTGTCCCAGAACCCCTTCACTTCTGCAATAATGAATTAGGAGCCCTCTCTACCCTTTGGCCCTACCTAGGATTCCCATGAATAATCCCACACCCCAAATAACATCCTCTCGTGGAGAGAGAGGCGGACCACTAACATCCCAGCTGTTCCATCCCAGCTCGTCTCTCCTTCATCTTCCAAACCCAACAAATCCCCAAATTCCAACATGCCTACCCTAAATATCCACCCGAACCTTGTTTTCTCTGGCCAAACTGCTCCTATCTCTGACACGGAGACCTCTCTCCAATGGTTTCCTACTCAGTATCCTGATTCTAGAACTTTCTTCCCTAAAATCTTGTTCGTCAACAGACAAAATAATTCTCCAAAATATGAGTCTAGCAGCCATGCAGTGACATGCTTAAAGCTCACTAATGCCTCCGTGTCCTTGAGAAAATGACCAGAATCCCAAACCCAGCTTCTGCGGCTTTTCTGGGCTGAGATGCTGCCTCCCTCCCCGTCCAGCCCTCTCTCCTGGCCCCAACCAGCCTCAGGTACTCACAGGTCTTCACTTGTCTAGTTTCTCTCTTTTGCTTCTGGGTCTAAGTACATTCTACTTCTCCTGGCTAAAATGTGCCTTTTTCTCAGGCCCTCCCTGGTGGCACAATGGGTTAAAGCACAGCACCATGAAGCTATTGTAGTCACTACAGCACGAGTTCGATCTCCGGCCAGGGAGGTGACTCACACGGTGTAGCAGACCTCATCTGACCTGCCTATTGCTCCCCAAAGCAGTGTATTCAGATAGTCCTCCCGTTCTGCTCCCCACTCTGTGTCTGGTGAATCCTCTCACCCCCCCCCCACCTCTGGCCTGTACCCCAGTTCTGTATGTACAAATAAATTAAACTTTAAAAAGAAAATGTACCTTTTACTCAAGTTTATTTTTGCAATCTTTTCCCCCTCACTTTTAATGTCAGCACTCAGCAGTTGAGTGTCACATTAAGACAACTTCCTTCAGGGACTTTCCCGGTACCAGAGTCGATCAGGTCCCCTGTGAGTGATCCTACAGCAAATATGCCTCCCCCACCCCCAGTGTGACATTCAACCCGTAGCAGGAGCCTCCCTGGGAGCCTGTGATTCTGGGAAGCTCGTCTGTGTGGTCACTCACCCCTGTATTCTCACAGCAGGCAGGCCTGTCCCGTAAGGACACTGAGTAGTTGATGAATAAATGAAGATGTGGTTGATTCCTGAACCCATATCTCCAACCCTCTTAACGATGTCGTTGAGACTGGGGTCCCATACTTGCGGTCATCGGATAGACAGCTTACCTGCTTCGAACCTGAACATGTATGGAATGGACAGAGATCTCCTCTCTCACATCTACACTCTCCCCAACCTAACTGGGGGAAGGAACAGAGGGGTGGAAATTGGGGATGCCTGCAGAGGCCTGCTGTGTGTCCTCCTCATTGTACAACCCTTTGGCTGAGTCTCAGTTTCCTCAGCTCGGAAATAAGGACAAAAACACCAACTCCCATTCAATGAGGGACAAATGCCTGGCACGTGGCAGAGCAGTGACACGTAGGCCCCAAGGCCTAACTCATCTTTGTTCCCATCGTCCTCCCATCAGCAGCCCCCTACACGATCCTGGCAATTCTGAAATCTGTCTAGCTCTCTCTATTCCAGCTGTCTCCCTCTTGTGGGTCCCTCTGTCCCTCCATGCTGAACTCCCTCAAAAATGCACATGGGTCCCCCGGCCCTGGTCTTCTCAGTGGGCCACCCACCCCACACAATCACCAGGAAGTGCCCAATGCTGCTCTCCGACCAGAATTCTTCACCAGCTCCCCAAAGACAAGAGATCAAGTTCAAATCGCTCTGTCATATGACCATCACCGCCCTCCCGGATCTGGCCTCAATAGACCTTTGCTACTTTATCTCCTCTTTAGTCACCTTTACACACACTGTTGCCCAGCAACGGCAAATCAGTTATGCCCGCGCTGTGCACGGGAATTTCCCATCCCTTCTGTGCCTTTGCTCATGTTTGTCCTTTGGACATGACAATCTATCTTCCTCCAAGTCCTCAAGACCAACACTACCTTTCTGTGTCCGGTTAAAATGCCCCTTGGGCCATGAATCATTTTGTTATCTCCCCAGCCACAGCCACTTTCATATAAACGTGTGGTTTCTCTCTCTTTTATACATGAGTCTCTTCTTTAGGCCGATTCTACTTCTCTGCACAGGCCTGGTGCTGAGCTCTGGGAGCCATGAAGCGCAGGAGAGAGTGCCCGGGAAGTACTGGTTGGACAGACAGACCTGCAGATACCCACGGAGGGGTGCAGCCAGCTGGCTCAGCTTCTGCTCAGCCCCTCGAATAGAGAGTGGCCGAATGCAGGCCCCCAACCAGCAGCCGTTACATTAACTCCCCACAAGGGTGGCCAAACACTGACTATAGCAACAGAAAGTCCATCTTCGTAAACAGAACACAAAAGTGGATACAGAGATGCCTCCTCGCTCCCACAACACACTGTCACAGGCGGACAACGTTCAAGATGACTGTCTTCCACAAATAATACAGTATTCTCAGCAATGAGAACAGCCCGTTGAGTGCTGGTATCGTTAATATGTTCAAAGTTCTCAATTTTAGCATGCAAGTAAGAACTGTTTTCCAAAATGTTCTCCTTTGGGAAATGCAGAGTCATCCTAACAACATCCAAACCCTTTTTTGTAACTTAACCTTTGTCCAGCTCTTTTGTACAACCTTTTGTGTATCTTGTGGTTGAAAAATATGTCTATTAGACGACGGCGGCCCTTCCTCACAAGGCTTTCGACTCATCAGAAACTAAACATTTTCCAACATAAAGACTCTGCTCTCCTCAGCCTTAAATGAGAAGGGTTTTGAAGAGCTTTCACTTCCAACATTCTATTAGGCAAATTGCTTTATAAATCACGGACAATTCTCACTCCTCCACTAAGCTCCTGTTGTAAGATTTCCTGGCAAGCCCCTCTCGGCTCTGGCCGCACCACCTGTCGACTACAGGGCTGCCTTTCCACGAGCCCTCCTACCTGCGGATGATGACCCATGATGTGTTCATGTTCAGTGTGGAGCGCCAGTTCCCAGATGGGTGGCCCAGTGATGTTTGCGGTCAACTGCAAGTGGCTGTGAACAACAGATGGTTATTTACAATCGATGACCCAGCCAGTGGTTTGATCTTATCTCTATTGATACTGGTTCTTTCCTACCCTGACAGAATAGATTCTTCTAGCACTGTGGCAAAGCCCCCCGCCACCCTTTTATTTCTTTAATTTTTAAAGGAAGGTAGGTCCTTAAGGCAGACATAACTTTTGTGTGTGTGTCCTTGGCAAAGGCAGACTCACCCGGTAAAACATTAAATCTTCCCAGCTAACGCGGGACTTTAAAGAGGCAACACCGACTTGTGTCTTCTGCTCTGTCAGTTAAGATATTAATCATGCTATTTCAGTCACACTTTATAGATATGCCTCATTTAATTTGTTTACTCAGTCGTCTTGAAATAAATGCTGATGGGTGAAGCAGAATTCATAGCTTAAATCACACCTCAAGGAGGACAGCAAGCAGAGATCTTAGCTGAATATCTACAATTATGGCATTTTAAAAAAATCGAGCAAGCTCAACTAACAGCCTGTCAGAAAAGCCGTACTGCTCAACTGAAGGGCGCAGTGTGCACGTTATTCCCACGGTGGGTCCAAGAAGCGGTGGCACCAGACATCTGCGCCCGGCTGTAGGCATCGTAACTGACTTTCTCAAGAATAAGCCTCCTGTCTATCCTCACTCGACAGCACGGTGCGCCACCACGTTCTGATTATGCCCAGTGCAGTGGAAAATTTTTTTCATGAAAAAGCAAAGTCAATAAAAGTAAAACTCCCCACTTTGCCAGCTGGCAGTGCCGCTGGTTAACAAAGGGGGCAGAGACACCAAAGCAGAGTTACTGTCCTCTGACATACTTTGAGAGAATTCTAAGTGGGGACCGCTTTGCGGTAACGGTGAGCTTATGTTACAACGCATTCTGAGAGAGTTCCTCGGAGGCCTTCTGGGTCACCGACTCAGGAGAAAGCTGACTTTGAGAAAGAATGGGAGAGAAATAAAGAGGGTGGGGACCTGCTCCTTCCACCCCAGCCCCCAACTGCCTCAAATAACAGAGGACAGATGGCAGCCACCTCCCGCTTCATTAGGAGGGTGGTGGGCACCTGGCACCCGCCTTCACGCCACTTCACGGCAATGCTCGCTCTCTCGCACGCTTCTTTCCGAACATGCTTTGTCCTTAATTGACAAATCCAGTTTCCGTGAACTTAGTTCGTGAGAAACTAGAGCCCTAGGCACAGTGCTTTACTTGAGGAGGTACTTGGGAGATGCCGGCTGAACCAATCCTTCAGACAGTCATCACACAGGGGACCTGGAGCATTTCCACCAAAATACAGACACCCCAAGGCCTCACTCATGGTCGCTGCTCAGAGGTAAGCACAGAGGAGCCACGCTGTGTTTCAGCTCGGAAATAAGACCACTGAATTCTGCCCCACAACAGTGGCTGTGGTCTTGCCACCTCCTCCTCCTCCCCCCCCCCCCTTCAGGGTGTTCTTGTGCGAGAAGTCAAGAACATTCTGTGGTGAGAACAGCCCATCTGATGGGGAATGATCGTTTAGTGACCAATCACAAGCTCCATCTGCGTTTCTATTTGCTCTGCATTTTCCAAACCATGGCACTTTGTACTAAGAGTTTAGCAAGCAGTCTTGCGAGTGTGTGGAAGCAGGAGCTGCACGAGAAACAAAAGAGGAAAACAGGGCTATGTGTCATAGCTAGGCTGGGGGGTGGGGTGGGGACACGACACAGAGACTTCTGTAAGGTGACGGCGCCTTGGACCTTCTTTTCGAAAAGCTACTGGCACATTTTCTACGAACCTGGCCATAGAAGGCAGGAAGCTTTCGAAAAGGCAAGCTGGGTGTCTGCTGACCAGTCTGAGTCTTTATACGGGTACCCCAATTTTATATTAATTGTAATGAAGGAAGGGAAGGAAAAAAAGCTGGCGTTTGCCAGATCAACGAGTGTCTAATAACGTCAGCAAGAAAAAACATGTAGGAGAGACTGACTAACGAAAGAAACAAACACACTTACTTTGTTTTCCAGCACAGCGGGCAGGTTGGGAATGAGGTGAGGGGAACTCCGTCTGCCAGCCTCTGCTTTCACTTTAAATGCTGCCGTGGCGCCGGCACCCGGGTCTGCCAGGGCCCGAAGTGCCTGCTCTTCTCAGTACACGCCAAGTTCACAGTTCACCTCAGAGGCACTGAAAACGCTCCTGGGGCCCAGGGATCCCCAGGACAGACCCGGGCGACCTCTGGGTGCCATGTAGCACCTGTTGCTGCTGTTACCACACATGCGACTGGGACACCCACTTCTGACCTCCGGAACGGGGCCACCAGCAGGTAGCTGCTTGGATGAGTGTCCAGAGACCAGCGCCTCTGTCATTCTCAGGTTCAAGGTTGGAAAAGGCACCACCTACTCAGCTATCCTGCGCCACTAATGTTCAACTCCGGAGAGCAAAAGGTACAAAAGTAGAAGGAATTTCTTCCTCGTGGCTGGGACTGGCATTTGCAGTGTCCGGAATCAGCGCCTGCTCTCCAGAACTGTATGGAGCACCCTAGAACAGACGTATTTCCCTTTCCTCTGTGGAAGCCACAGAAAATGTACAGTAACAGGGAAATAAGATACCTCTGCTCCTAAAGATCGCTCTTCCTAAAATGTCAACTGGCTATTTTGTTTTAATCCAAAAAAGCACAAACACGAAACATAAATTCGTTGTTTTGAAAACTTACTTCACCCGTGTACTGTCCAGCTCATAAAAACAAACCTCCTTCCAGCAAAACGGGACACTTTGACCTTGTTTACTGCAGTGTTTTGAAACCGCTGTCTCGTAACTCCTGACATCTCTGGCGGTGCATTAGCACCTACACTGCTGGCTGCAGATGTCTGCGCAGGAGTCTGACTCGGCCGGCCCCTCGAGCGAGCAAGCAAACCCTGCACAGGGCCGTCAGGACAGCCGCCAGCCTCGGGCCACAGAACTCACTGTTTTTCCTAAGGCCTAAATCCCTCTGATCACTTTTGCAAGAATGCAAAAGCATCGCCCAGCACCCGACTGCACTCCTAGCAGGGCCGAGGGCTGGGTGCTCTTCTCCCCCCACGCCCTGCCCAGGGGGAGGATGCCCTCTCTCACCCAGCGCCATGTTTGCCAGTTTCTGCCACGGAGCAAGATCCCAACCTATTTTCTCCCGAATCAAAATTCGCACCAACTTTCCTAAAGGATAATTTATTTTAGCACAGTTTCAAGTTTTAAAATTTGGGTAAAAGTCAGATTTACCAGGTTGTTTTTTTTTTCTGTTCAAGAACATAGCTGTTGTTGTTGTTTGCCTTTGCAAAGAACTGCAATGTAGTCCAGAGCTTTTGGCTGCTACATCTGAGTGTTACATTTTTAAGAGATAATTCTCTCCTGTTAATAAGCCTGATACATTTCCCTTCCTGTTTTCTTCAATTCTTGTGTAAGTATATCAGAGCAAAGGAAAGCTGTAACCCCTAGAAGCAAGTTACAGATTTCAGAGAACATCTCTTCATCACCTGTCACTCTAAAGAATGAAATTCTGATCCTAGGTTAGCAGCACAATCTGACAGAGAAAGTATAAATCCAAGTCTAACATCTGAAGTCAACTGACTGTATCCGGTGCTTCCTTGACAGACACAACTTAGAAAAAATATCGAGTCCTTGGACTACAGTCACCAAGGAATAGTAAATGTGACGTACAGACCCGAGCAATTAAACTCCTTGTCAGAGAGGAACAAAAAGAAAACATACCCGAGTTAATAAAAATTAATTAACTCCAGCAAAAGAATGACTTAAAAGGCCCTTCAAACATCATGCGGTTACTATGACAACTTCAAAGTTGCTTTGAGAAAATGTGAGACATGTTAAGATCTATAATAAAACAAGTGTCATCCAGCCTGCTAAAAATTACTTTCGTTTCTATCAGGCAGCAGAAAGGTTAAATGGCCATTTCTAAATCTGAAATGCCAACACGTTACCTTTTGGGAGATGCTGTGCTCTCCATTCAGACCGAGAGAAGGCTAACAAGTGAGTGAGCAGCTCTCTCAGTCATCGGAACCATTCTGGGTTCAGTCCTGCAGCCGTACAGCAACCACGGTCTAGCTGGTACATTATATTTATAATGAAAGTCAAGTCTGAGTCAGTCTGAAAGGGAAGGACAAAAAAATTCCCTGACAGCCTCCTGCTTCCAATTACAAATAGGCACCAACACACTTCGAAATTTTAAGTATCAATAACGAAAGAGAAAAGGAAAAGAGCATTTTCCCCTTAAAATTTTGCTCGTAGGTATTTCTACTGATTTACATTTTACGTAACCTTGATGGTTCAATCAGGAAGTGAGAATTTTAAGTGCGTGTTACGGACGGAAGGGATCATGTGACCTGCTGCAAAGAAAATGCAGCAGGCTAGCGTACCCAGAAAATAAACTTGACAGGAGCTTGACAATGCTGTCTGTTAGAGAGCAAGTCGTAAGCATGACTTTGGAGAAATAATCGTGTTTGGAAGCTTTGAAAATAAGCCCTCAGGACGTTTTTACAAAGATGAGATCCAAGCAGGTACAGTGAGAAATCAAAGTTGAATTACGGGAGGAACCGTTTCTCTGAAGAGTGAAGCTACTGTATATATTTAAGGCTTACTTTAAAGGCTCTTTCTCAATGTTATCTGAAGATCAGGCAACACATAATAGTGATCAAACATCAATTGCAGCTACGTATAAAACTTGTTTTATGTAATATGTTTAACAGAACCCTGCTGGGATTTATCCAGACCACACACAAGATCTCTAGATTTCAAGGGGGCATTGTATTTTATTACAAGGGGAGCATGTCAACGCCACAGGAATTTTTCATCTGAGGTACTGGAGCTTGTGACAGGTGGCATCTGAGTTATCCTTGTGTGCTGTGTAAGTTTTGCCACAGATCTCAGACCATCTTATTATGGAAATGGAAAAAAGTGAGAGAGATGCTATTAGTATGTACATTAGTCAGTATAATGGACTGATTTATTGACAAGTCAAAGAATGCATTAATATAAACATAGGTGGAATTAAAAAAAGTCTGGGCCATGACTTCCCTAGTGCACTTTCTGTTACTAATGTTAATAAACAACAGCTAATACCGATAAAAAAAAAAATGACTTGGTTGAGCACAGATGCTTGTACCTCACAGCCATTACTCTGATCATTTTAAAGTTTCCCATTTTAACATTTTAATCCTTTTTCAAAGTGTATACCACAGTTCTGGACAAGTGATGGGACAAGGTTAGGGACAGGAGTGAGTGATGAATATTTGTTGGTCACAAACATTAATTCTTAATCACAAGGTGGTCAGGTGGAAGAAGAAATTAGGAAGGACAAGTCTTTCAGAAGGGAGGGTTAACACAGATTTAGATCCTTTAGGGAAAATAGGAAGCACAGATTTGTCCAAGGTGGGATATTACTAATATCTGTCATCATTTGACTCAGCTAGGTACCATACTTGTTGACTGAATTGTGATAAGATGTATTATATACCAAAAAACAGCCCCCAACAGATTCTTCTGACCATAATTTCTTAGTAACTAAATCTCAGAGAGTAACATCTCAATCCCTTAATTCTGTAAATTAGAAATTAGAGAAGAAACTTCCCCACGTTACACAGAAAAGTGGCCAATGGCTAGAAGTGGACAAGATTTCAGACTCTCCAGGTTGCCTCGCACTGTAAGCTCAGGTTCAAGTAAGTCCCCAAAGAGCCCGGATGGTAGTCTTGGTCGTGGGGAAGGGAAAGAGTCAAGGCTCAGAGGCACTCTAAGTCCCTTACAGAAGCCTCTGGCCACTAATACTGCTGGCTCCCCTGAGCATCAACTACATCGCCAGGGCTGCAGAGACAGGGGCCAGTGCTGGCCGCAGGTGGCACCAGACCCTCTCCCTGGCTTCTGCCTTCACGGGGACATTAAAGCATCCTCTTTTTCCCCCAATGGGAATATTAAGGCACAAAAATAAGAAAAGCATCATTTGGGTTCACATCACAGCTTTACTGGGATTCTGGATAATATGAGAATGAGAGTAGTCTAGAAGAAAGTAAAATTAGTTCTTTACAGCCATTGCCAAAATTAATTCTGTGGAGATTTAATAGTTAAGTGTAAAGATCAGGGGCAATAAGAACAGTTTGCAATAGGAAAAGAAGCTTTGGTTTACAAAAACAATGACACAAATAATAAAAGGCCAGATAATCTGACTACCTTAAATGTGAAATCCCCTGTATGTCCAAAACCAGAAGACAAAATTGAAAGATCAGCAAAAAATAAAAATACTTGCAACAGAAAAATGTACTTTACATTATTTATAAATGCAAAAGTTAAGACATGAAAGTTCAATTAACATGAAAAACATGTTGAGTTTGAGTAGAAAACACTGAGACTTCTCACTGACCGAGTTTACAAAGATGAACATCAAAAAGAATAAAGCTGGTGAAGTGAAATGATCATTTCAGGAAATCAACACTACCTTCTTGTAACTGTTAAAGCTTTTTTGACTCATAGGGTCTATAAATATCTCCTAAAGAAACAATCACAGACACAAACCGGTACTGTGCCAGGGCACACATACCCGGGAACTGGACATCCAACGCGGGGACAAGAAGATGACTAAGGAAGTTATAGTGAATTCACATTTAAAGTGAAGGTTTTTACAACCCAAACATCCCAAAACAGACAACTGGCTCGAGAAGATGTGGTATATACCTACAATGGAATACTATACAGCTATCACAAAGGGTAAGACCCCCATTCACAAAACATGGATGGAGCTGGAAGGGCTCAGGCGCAGTGAAATATATCAGAAGGAAAAAGAAAGATATCAGATGGTTTCATGTATAGGAGGAATATAGGGAACCAAATAAGACACGGGGCCGGGGGGGGGGGCAGGGGCAAACAACAGAGCTAAACAAAAACAGACAGACAATTCTGGAGCTATCCTGTAGGGGAGGCAGAGGGGGAGGGATGGGGAGGAGGGAGGGAGGAGGGAGGAGCACAGGGGACAGTGGTGTGGGTGCAGGGGCGAATTGGGAGAGGAGATTCTATGGGTCTACACCTGAAAGGGGGGGAGTAAACATTTTTAAAAATGAACAATCATGTAAACAGAGGTTTTGGAGAATATTTAAGTAATACTGGAAATTAAAAAACACAATTATGAAGTGAAAATTTGGGGTGTAAAATTATCATCAATGAGCTGGATAGGAGTGGATTCGGGAAGAGGTAGGAGAAAACAGACAAATGTGGGCACAGAGAAGTTGGCTTCAAAAAGAGACAGGAAAAAGGGATATTTAGAAGCTTTGAGGATTCACTATTCCTAAAATCTCACAATTTTAAGTCTGATACATCAAGTAGCTGCTGCTATCAACACTTAAACTGAAAAACAAAGAATGTCAACAGCCACTAGAATATGTCCTTTTACTAACAGGTTATTTTTTGTTTTACTTAGGAAACACTAGCCTTCAGAAAAGCAGGAATTGGTAAGTATGGAGGTGAGTTCCTTTATCTTACTTGTCACATTATTTTCCCCACCCCGCAGCAGCTCTGTGAAGGTCATACTGAGGCAATAGGACATTATAGGAAATGGCCAAGAAAGTCCCTGGGAGAGGGGCAGTAAACAACCAAAAGAGGAAGTACAAGTCTATGAAACAGAAGCATCAAGAGAGGGATCAAGGGTCATTAATTAATCATTAATCAATCAGTAATTCATTAATCATTAATTGAATAAATTTGAACAGAATTGAAACAAAACTCTTGAAGAGGCATTTGTAGACTGATGTTGACAGCAGTATTTTACCTACCAGGCAAAGGTGGAAGCAATGCAAAAGTCCACCCATGGACTGGTGGAGAAAGAAACTGAGGTACGTAAATATAATGGAATAGTATTCAGCCTTGAAAAGGGGAGAAATCCTGGTATGTTACAGAACCTCGGAAACATAGTGCTACGTGAAATAAGCTAGCCACAAAAAGACAAATGGATATGTCCCCTTACATTATTGTCCTTAGAGATATTTAAGTTCATAAAAACAAAGTGGAGTGGTGGCTGACGGGGGCTGAGAGGAGAGAATGGGGAGCTAGTGTTCATTGGGTACAGAGTGTCATTTTTGCAAATGAAAACAAGTTCTGGAGATCGAGGGTAGTGAAGCTTCTACAACAACTAAGATTGTGTGTGTGCGCGTGTAGAATTAGAAATCCTGAAGATGTCTAATTGGTAAGAAAGTAAGTTTACACGGTATCTTGGGTGTGGGCATCAAAATAAAATAGACCTCATTTTTTAGATTAAATTCTTTCAACATAATTATGGAAGTCAGCGCAGAAACAGATTTAAAAAAAAAAAAAAAAGGAAAGGGACTTTATGTTTAACTTGAAGAGAACATACTAGTCAGACCTCTTTGTGGTTTTTTGAGACCCTCTCATTAGAGCCAACTTGAAAAATTCCCCACAACTAGGAAAGAACCTGCAAGTCCAAGCAACATGATGACATTTTCTCATTAGCTAAAAGGGAAAGAAGCATAAGGGAAACCCTGAAAGTACTAAAAATATGCTCCAGCACTATTATCATAGAATTCGAGCACTTTGGAGCTGGATGGGGGCCTTGGGTGGGGCTGTTCCAGAGACACAGGCGTCCAGACAGCCTGCCTATGCTCACTCGAGATGCTGGATGGAGACAGCCTTCGGGGAAGACAATGTAGTTTGGTTGTTAGTTTTTAGTTTTTAAATGGGAAGCTCTTCCAAGGTAAGAAGCAGAACACACTTAGAATCTCCTTTCTACTGGTCATCTCACTGATTAATTTCATTCAAAAATATTGTGTATATATTATATACTATATACTATGAAATCAGGCATGGGGTGCTAAACATGATCTTTCCCTCCTCAAACTAGCAATGATGATGTAAATAAAGGTACCGCTGTTCCTGACACACAGAGGAAGGGGCAGTCTGAGGCTGGAAACCTGCAACAGCAACATTTTTAATAATAATAGTAGCTGTTATCCTTGGACCAAGTTTGATTGACAGCTACTGTAATTCAGACAGTTAAACTCAATTTTTGCTACGATCCTATGAAGAACTTTGAAGAGAAGTAAGCTGAAGCACCACGTGGTCTCAGAACCCTTACGTGGCGGGGCAGAACCACACTACACACACACTGGCTCAGGATCACTGAAAACGAAGACAAGACAAGGTTGAAAGCTAAGGGCCAGAAGACTAACGAGTCGATCTTTCGGGAAAAGGTTGGTAACCAGACTAGGAGAATGCAGGTAGGAGAGGCTGGAACTGGGAGGCCCGGCAGGTGAGAGGGGAAGGCGGCAGGAGGGGTGGGAGAGACTGATGGCCAGTCGGGGTTTTCCCCAAGTTCTGCTGTGTGGAGTGGGCACTAACTCTGGTTCTGTGCTTTGATGACGTGTTCGTGAGCAGGGTGAGAACTCGTATGTTGAGGCCCCAGTCAATTTGCATACAGGAGAACAGAGAAAAGGGTAAGAGCTTAAGCAGAGAAATGACAAGGTGTGGATACTTTTTAGAAGCATCACTGAGAATGCAGAGTGGAAAATGGATGGGGGTAGGGGAGGATACCAAGCGCAGGAAGACAGCTGCTGATGCAGTCATTTAGCTAAAATAAAACTTAGCTCACCAAAGACACACTGCAGACAGAAAGGCAGATGGATTTGAGAACTTCATATTTAGAATTTTGACCAGATTGGGTATCTTTGTGCATCTGGAAGATGAGGTGAGAGGAGGCTAAGGAAGTCACGGGCTTCATGCTTGGGTGACCTGGATCAGCTTGGAGTCCAGTGGGGATGAGCTGCCAGCTTAGATACCAGGAATTGCCTGAACATGGAGCTTAGAGAGGCTGCAAGCTGCAAAAGACGAGGAGAAAAAAACCAGAGGGTAGGGCAGGTGCTTGGAGGCCCAGAGGAGAACACGGCAAGCTGTGTAGCTGAGCAGTGCCAGGCTGGAGGACTGGGGAGGGAGGGAGCAGGACTGAGGAGGTAGTGCAGCAAAACACACCTTTCCTGCAAGAAGTCCCAGGCGGGAGACTGCAGAGGTGACCAGAAGTCCAGCCGAAGCTGCAGGACCTGAAGGATTAAGTGCTCCCAGGAAGTGTCAGTGGCAAATTGGTCACATGAGGTCAGAGTGAGTCTCTGAGACAAGGGGCTGGAGGGGGGTAGGGGCATGTAGGTACCAGGAGGAGCTCCAATGGCACAGAGAGTGGAGCTATGGCAACAGTCAGATGCAGAGGAGTGGGCTGTTCAGGGGGAGGACTGAGTGAGTTTGCCTTCGGCTTCTATTTTCTGAAAACCCAGGAGGGGTGGCCAACCTCAGAGAGTAAGAAGGGAGGGAGGTGAGGAGTGAAGCCCCGCAGCAGAAAGTCACCTTGCTGAGTGCTGCTCATGTCTGACAAGGCAGCACGTTCACACATCAGCACTCTGCCCTGGCGCCATTTCCCAGGCAATACCGAGAGCACACGAGGTCGGTGGCACTAAACAGACCTCTGTCGGGCGAAGTCTCATCTTCCATACGGTAAGAGCAGGCACGTCCATTTGCAACAGGATCAATGTTGGCCTTAACTGTGTGTGGGAGACAAAGATAAATGCCTCACAGAATATGACGGCCATCTGGCCACAAAGTGCAGGGAGCCCACACTTCCGTCTGGTCATATGTGATCTGTACGTGTAACCCAAATGTCATTAATTCAACCAGGATGGCATCGCTGGTGGCCCATTCACCAGCTTGGTGTTTGGGCTGAGCTGGAATCTGCTGTCTGATGTGCTCAGCCCTGCGAAGTGTGTGCCCCCGACAACAGGCCAGACACCAACGCCCCTCCTTCCATGGGCCAGTGTGAAGCGTGAGTGGGCACCGAGGACTGCCACAGTCACGTCTCCCAGACTGGGCTCTAGCCCCTGCCCTGGCCAGGAACGTGCTGGAGAAAGCAGAATCAGGGGCTAGGAGCCTAGCACAGCTGTACAAGTCCGAACACAGGTCAGAGCACTGGAACTGCAAGAGAGTGAGGTTGTGTTTTGCGCAAGTTAACTGAGCAGAGGAGAGGAAGGTGTGAGCGTAAAGAATAGTTTTCCTCTCTAAGACTCCTTATAGAGACAAAAGCAATTCCAGCATTTTAGAGGAAGCCCTCCTGCATTCTCCCGGCACATGCCTTCCCAGAAATGCCAAAGAAAACCCTTTAATTCCACATCTTTTCGGGAAAAAAAAAAATGGGAACTGACGGCAAAGCTTGACCATTTCAACCGCTGGAGAACTACAATCAACAGAGAGATGCCTGAGTCCTAGGCTGCTGTAGATAATCTCTCTCTTTAGTTCCTTCTTTTTTAACCCCTTCCTGGTATGCTTTTATTAGTAAAACAGTATTGAAAATGCGAAGGCTCGCCCTCCCTGGTGGTGCAACCTGTTAAAGCACAGCACTATGAAGCTACGGCAGCCACTGCACCATGAGTTGGATCCCCGCCCCAGAGGTGACCCCCATGGCGCGGCAGACCTCTCCTGCCCCCTGCCCCCAGCTGCTCCCCTCAGCAGCGTATTTCAGTGGATCTGCCTGTTCTGCTCTGATTAATCCACTCTGTCTCTGATGAATCCTCTCACCCTCTGCACCTCTGGCCTGTACCCCAGTTCTGTATGCATGAATAAATCATTAAAAAAAAAGATGAGATGCTGCTCACTGTGAAGTAGCCCTGAGACCTCTGCCCTCTTCTCTCCCTTGCCCTGGTTAGGGAGCAGCACAGGGGCCTAGTTTGCTGTCCACAGTGGGTAGAAGGGCTGACCCCCAGCCCGTCCAGCTCAAGGTACTGCGCACCGTCCCACGAAAGCAGGTTTCGGGCATAGATGGAGAAAGCAGGTTTGGGGAGAAGAGCACTGGACAGGCTGATGGCTCCAGCAGCAGAAACAGAATCACGAGACGTTGCCCTTATCGGAGAGCTTTGGGCATTCCAGTGCCCTCTGGATCTGCCAGGGCATGGCCTCAGAGGTCTGCTCTTGCTTCCAGAACAATCCAGTAGGCTGTGAAGAGCTGCTAAGATAGAGAGGTCAGACACCAGGGAACTTGGCCTTCCTTCAGTTGCCTCTCAGCCACTACACAAAGAACGATCAGCATCCACAGTACTCTGCAAATTCTAGAGGCAGATTTGGGGTGTCCAGCATGATACCTGAAATCAAGACAGGCCTAAGAAGGTTTTGCTTTAGGTTCAACCACAGTGGGCAAACAGCTGTTTTACACAGAAAAAAAGTAAAAGTAAAACGAGGGAGCAGTGAGATAGGAAACATCCATTCTGAGTTGTTTCCAAGCACACATGGGTACCACTTTTGCCAACAAAGTTAATGGGTGAACAGACAAAAATCGAATTCTTCCCATCCTCAGGTTATCTACAATATACATTTTCAGGAAACACATAACAAACCTGAGAAATGGATGATCAATAGATTTTGGGGTTTTTTCCACAAAGCGAATGGAAGGGAGGCTATGAGAAGCTTCTTAGAAGGAGGAGGCCAGAATGAGGGCCTATTCCCTAAGGAACAGTCACTGACACGAAGGAGTGGGATTCTCCCAGGGATTCCTACGCTGAAAGGCAGAGAAGAAATCAGAAAGTAAGCACATCCAAGTTGGTATTTGTGCTAGGCCAGGAACCAATGCCGTGCACTGTTACAGAATTTTTTTAAACAACTAAGTTGCATGTTTTACAGTATGCATCTCTTCTTTTAGCAGCAAAGCTAGAAAAGCCTCTTCTCCGGGGTCATGATTAATGACTGTGACCTCTAGTGCTGGAAAGTGTATCTTTACACAGTATTATCAGCTCCTTGTATCTTCCCAGCCAAATTATTTTGAGGGTACTTGGCCCTATCTCATCTTTTTCCTGGGCAGGAGGGGGATAAAATCACCTCTGATTTAATTCTTCATATCTGGACATCAACAATTCAAAAGACTTCCCTACTATTTCAGTATTTACAGGCCAAGTATACCCCCCGAAATTCCCATGCTGAAACGCCTGTGGAGGGTGTCAGCTTCAGGAGGTGGGGCCTCTGGCGGGGAGGAGATCACGAGGGTGGAGCTCCTTTGCTAGAGGGGCCCCAGAGAGCTCTGCCTCCCTCCGACATGTGAGGACACCACATCAATTGTCCTGCAGGCCGGGGAGGGTAAACCTGTCTGCAAACCACCCAGTCTATGGTACTTTGTTGTTACAATAGTTTGGTTCAAAGATGCCATTTCAAAATGGTGGCCAGGGCACATGGGAGTTCCCACTACAATCACAACAAAGTAGGTAAACTCACCACAATAAAAAAACCATGGGGGCCTGAGAGACTTCAAAAATGTCTGGGAGTCAGAAAAGGATGAAGTACTGACTGATGAAGCTGAATAAAGGCATCTGACTGCCCCAAAAGACCCCTAAGTGGGGGCTCTCCTGAGGAGGGAGATAATTAGTCAACTTCCACAGGGAAACCCCAGAGAGATGCTAGACTCAGAAAAAGTAAGACCAATATGGGCCAGAAATGACACAAGCAATGGAAAGAGAAGACTCACTGAAAAGTCTAAGTGACAGCAGTTGTTCTTTTCATATCAATTTCTGTCTTTATAAGGAAAAACAAATTGTGGCAGCCCCTGGGCGAAAACCAAAGATTAAAAAAGGGAGATGGTGGCCCTTCCTGGTGGTGCAAAGGGTTAGGATGCAGCACTGCGAGCCACCCACAGCCACCTCAGTGTGAATTCGATCCCCACCCAGGAGGTGACCCACAGGGCGCAGCAGACCGCTCCTGACCCGCCTGCTGCTCCCCTCAGCAGTGTACTTCATCGATCTGCCTGTTCTGCTCCCCACTCTGTCTCTGGTGAAGCCTCTCGCTGCCCCTGAGCCTCCGGGCTGCACGCCAATTCCATATGCATAAATAAATAAATCTTAAAAAAAGAGGAGCTAGTTCTCTTAAAAAAAAAAAAATTATGTAAAAATCTGATGAGGCCCAAAGAGCTACTGTGGTACCAAGAGACCCGGTGTCCAGCCGCTTTGCTGCGCTGCTCTCCTCATCCCAGGACCAGCTCGGAGCTGCTGGAGGACACTGACCAGGCAGCTCACAGGCTCACAGGAGGGAACACTGATGGAGCGGAGCCCATTTCAAGAAAGCCTGAGACATGAAATGGAAAACCAGATCGACAACAGAGAGACCCCAGAAGACAGAAAATTCAAGGAACAAAGGTACTCCAAAGAGAACTCAAAACAAGCCATCGATTTTCAGTGGTGTCCCTAGAAACAGTTGAGGTGATAGTTACACCCACATACCAAGAACCACAACCAGCACCACCACAACAAAACGCACAAGAATAATCCAAGAAAATGGTCTACGAAATGAAAACAGTGTGCTCGTGGCACCAGGAACTGGGGACACAGTGGCCTGTACCTGGGGGCTGCCTTCACAGCCGTGGTCCCGCTGATTTAATCACCCGTGAGTGGCTCCGTCCACGGCACGGTCCCACGTGCACAACACGAGCATGTTCACGGAGGGGAGAGGCGTAGTGAAGACTCCTGGAAAGTACTGACTAGAAAGAGCTAGCTTACCGGGGAGATTTCAAGGCCAACACTTCAGATGTACTTCTGAAATGTCCTCTGAAGCCCTTCACAAGCAAGATAATCCCCCTCCCCATTGAGTGACAGGCATATTATCCTGAGAGCAGAGTGATTCGATCACGCAATCCCAGAGTTCTCCTTTCACAACCCAGAATTCTGATGTCTAATTACTATCCCGAAATAATAAAATTCCTTAACAAGTGTTGACTAGTATACATATAATTTTGAAGGCTCAACAGAAAAACCTGAATGTAATATAAAGGAGAAGCTAAGGCAAAAGTAACTTACACACTTTGGTATGGAAATAAATTTCAGTTCCAGTTAACTATCAAATGAAATAGCTGTTGTAATTTACTTTGAAGTAAGTCTGAAGTAAGTAAAATAAGAAGCCTTCCAGATGAATAATGCAGAGTGGGGAAGAGGGGGAGATGAGAAATACAGGTGAACAGTAGAATGAAAATGAGTGTATTCTGTAGCTGCTGAAAGTATGCACAAGCTAGTTTGTGTTTTCATGTAAAATGGACAGGCTTGGATCATTATAAACGGATTTTTCACTGAATGAGTAATAACGAGACAGCTAAAAGTGATGTAGGTTTCTTTTCCACTCAACGTCTAAAATATCTCTGCTTCCACCCACTACCTTGCATGGTAGAACCAAAGACACCCCCCCTGTCAGTTTCCACTAAGTCCCCTAGGGGGCAGTACTGTCCCCAAGAGAATCCTGGCCAGCGGGCCCTGGTAAGGTTCCTTTGAGCCATTTTGTTCTGTCACGCTGAGGGTCAAATCTGTAAGAACAAATCAGCAACATGTCTAAGAAATATATTAAATTTAATATGGAAATTGACTATGAAGAAATTAATTTAGCTTAGGCCTAGGCTATTAACTGCAGCCATGTTCAACATTATTTCTTCTTTGAAATGAAGATAACTGGTGACTCCGCAAAAAACACGGAGTGGACAGCTGGATCTGGGTTCTTGGTAAGCTAGCACAAAGTGATTCTGATTTTAGAATTTTTAACATCCAATCTGCTTAATGATAAAAAGGGAGTTTTTCATAGATGGCTATAACTCTCATTTCCTCAAAACAAGAATTAGTGCATTCTTTCACATGTGGTCATTACAGGAAGAGGGGGGAGCCATTTACTGTAAATGCTTTTCTGATGCAATTCTACCACCTCTTTCAAAGAGAGGATTCATCCAAGAAGCCTTAGTCACTTCTTCAAGAAAATGCCACCGCACTGAACGCACACAGATGAACCCACACGCCGGACATGCCGGGGGAGACGCAGGGTGGGTCCACTCGCTGCTAGAAACAGACGGAGACTGAGTGGGAGAAGGGAGCTTGTATAGCTTGAAGAGTAAGCAGTGTGTCTCAAAATTTGGCCATAGGTCTAGCCCAACACGTACATAGCACCAATGTTTCATAAATCAGATACAAACATTGATCACCTCCCCCCAACACACACACAACTTTTAAAGCGTACTTCCTAAAAATATAAGGCTTGAGGTCTAAACCAGGAACCTATGTGTAATTAGTATCTTAGCAACTACAGTTATTTCATTTTAAACAATTCATATGCAAGGAGGGGAAAATAGAATCTTCTATTTTAAAATTTGAAAACGAAACTACATTTTTAAGAAGGTGAATTTTACATCAAGCGGGTGAAATAGTGGTTACTGCTAATATCAGAAAGCAATTCAGAAGATTTCAAACAAGCAATTCTGAGCTCTTCTCAAGGAGAAGATTCATTTTTCTTAATTCCACCCAAAGGGAAAAAAAGAAAGGATTTCCCCCATGTTCCCTTACCCGGACTACTGTTAAGTCTTCAAACAGACAGAGGCACGACCTTGCTTCTCTGGAGGAGTCACCATAAAGTCCCAACGCCCGGGAGTCACCAAGACTTCTGGCTGTGTGCTGCTGAAGGCTGAAATCCCCTCGATGAATGAAACTGCACCTCGTCATGCACTTGTTCCGAGCAAGCCATTGGCTACGTGAAGGCAATGCGTGTGGAGGACTGATTTGCCATCTCAGGGTATGCCTCTTATATCCCATATCTCAGGAAGAAGTGCCAGTGCAAGCTGAGTCAAAACTAAAACAGGGTTGTTTCTCTGTAGCCTTCTTCCTAAGGCTACAGGAAGCCAAGGGGAGACGAAACCACAGAGACTGTTACACTCAGGCAAGGCCAATGAAATAAGAATTATGTCGACACCAGCAATTTGCAAATAAATCTCACATCACTGCCTAAAGTTTCTTTTTTGTGTTCTATGATTGCCTGAGAGTTATACATAGGTATAGGCACGGGACACATATTTTTAAGCCAAGGATTCTGAGTCATGGTTTTGGGACTCAGAATTACTATGGAGTGGTAAAATTTCTCAAAAAGTATTAAAACCGGACTCTCCCTGGTCATGCCAACGGGTTAAAGCACCGCATTATGAAGCTCTCCAAAGCCACTGCAGCACAAGTTCAATCCCCAGCCAGGGAGCTGACCCATATGGGAGAGCAGACTTCTCCTGCCCTGCCCGCTGCCCCCCTCAGCAGCGTATTTCAGTAGATCTACGTATTCTGATCCCCTCTCTGTCTCTGGTGAATCCTGTCACCCACCACACCTCTGGCCTGTACCCCAGTTCTGTAAATATTCTTTAAAAAAATAAATCTTTAAAAAAATATTGAAACCAAGAATAATGAAATAATGATGTATTTTTTTCCTTGCTAGAATTAAAGACTTTCAAAATGTAGTCTTGGATCATCTGCATTAGAAGAAACTAAGGATGGATTCAGAATTATGAGATGGGGAGGATGGCAGGACTCTCCATGTTAACAAGCATTCCAGGCTATTCCATATTTTGAAGTTTCAGAACTACTTTTACTGTCAATGGAAGTGAACAACTGACTATAGCTACTGCCACTTTCCCTTATTATTGTATTAATTTGTCTTTGATTATTGTTTAAATAATAACTGTATGAACATGAACATCTCAAGACAATTTCAAGACAACTTGTGGCTTTTAACTGTAGGTTCTCCCAACCTCCCTCACAATCCACCTCACCACTGAGTGGAAAGCTCAAGCCACAGTGACCGAAAAACACAGTCCTCCAGGTTGAATCTAAACAGACATTAAAAGACGTTACAACCAGAAAAACCAAACACATAAGCTACTAAAAACAAAAGGAGAAAAATGAAGACAAAAGGACACTTACGTCCAATGACTGCTTACTATATTCCAGGCTCTGCATCAAGAACTTTCAACATAGTTTTTTTTTTTTTTTATGCCACAGATGTCTCAGCAAAAAATCACTTCTTCAGAAGAACATGAATACACAAACTCAGGAGTCCACATCTACCAACAGGGACTAACCAGCAATGCATCCTCTGAGTAAGATCTTGCATTGGCTTTGTGTGTCCGGCTCCATCCCCACTCATCTCTGAAAGGGAGGGAACTGAGAAATACTATCAAAATTGCATTTAAAAAGCTACCTTTTTCATAGTTCTTGGTTCCTTCTTGTTCCAACCTAAAATTATGGCAACTTTTTCAGAATTTTCAAATTGTTTTCATCATCTATTCTCCATCTTAACCGTGAATTTACTT
>NW_004567106.1:60598154-60609143 GCF_000260355.1 Condylura cristata
AAAAAAAATTTAATTTTAAAAATAATAAAATAAAAATTCCATGTTACTTTAATAAAGAGGTTTCACCTGTTTTCCAACAAAAGTTCCTAAGGAAATGTTCTGGATGAGTGCAGCCTGACACAGAAAACAGCACATTTATGTTTTCCAACCCCCCCCCCACACACACACACACTCACCCAAGACTTTTCAGGATGACTATGCACTTGACATTCCACCATGGTGCAGATTGCAATCAAGCTGACCTTACATTTTTAACTTTATACTATGACTTGATTCAGGTATTTGAATATCCCAAGTATTTTGTCCAATAAGTAAAATTTGGACTTGTCAGAGCAGTGGGTCTCAAACTACATGTGACAAATGGAACCTCTGTCAGCATCCTCTTCACCTGAAATCTCAGGTGAAAGTCCAATATCCACACAAAATGAAGTGGAACATCCTCAGCTGACAGGGCACCCCTCCTTATTATTCAGCCATTTACTCATCTCATCCCTGAAGGGCTGAGGAAACACTGCCAGACTCTGGGCTCTATTTTTCCTTGCCTGAGATCTTGGTGATTTTTAAGAATTTATACGTTATCATTTTATTGTATGTATATTTTTGTGTTTCAAGTATGTATATTTTTGTGTTTCAAAGCTGGACGCATATGAAATTTTCTGAAGCCATGTCAAGCCGAATTTCAAAAGTTGTTACTCCATTGAGCTTTGGAATTCTGTTACATATTTGGCTTGGGTGGAGTCTTACATAAGAATAATGAGTGCTATTTGTATCTCTTTAGCAACAATACCCTTATTATATTTTCAAGTTCAAGGTTACTTTATTGACACAATATTTTGTTAAGATAATGCATTTTAAGTGAATGAGAACATCGACTGTAGATCTCCAACCATGATTCTACTAGTGGCTATTTGCTTGCTATACAGTAAGTCTCGACTATATACGAAAACTCAAGCCAAACCGTAAAAAGATATCAGCTTGAAATTTAGAGAGAGGAAAGGGTATACAACTTTTAGGTAATAATAATTGAAAATATTTTTTTTTAATGCCAGGTCAGCACAGAGAACAAAACAGAAATACCTTCACAGAGTGCCAATATTTCTTAAATTCTGCTAATGGAGAAATGTAATGGCTTTTCTTTTTAAATATTCTCTGACAGCTGCTTCCCAGCCTTAAAAATAAAGACAGCATGTCTCATTAAGCAAAGACATCACATTTCAAGTATACATGGAAGAAAATGGCCAGGGTGAAGTGAAGCGGGTTGACTGGGACACCACCTGGAAATAAGGCAAGGCCCCATTGTTCGGGTAACAACTACCCCTCAGGATAAATGGAGAGTTAAAAACAGTACATTCTATGCCCAGAGAGTGTCACAAACACAGCCCCAGAAGAGATGAAGTGGTGTGTCACCTCAAAACCCATGCCTAACCAGAGTGATGTTTTCAGAATACTCTGCAATCTCCCATGACTTCCACTTTAACTTATTATTGAAAACAATTATGGACACACCTTTAGTAGTCCTTAAAGGATTTTAAAATAGTCAACCCCTTCTCAGGAACAGTGTCATAATTAAAAGAATAACATTAAGTAGTCTTCAAACTCCCCTTTCTGTCCCCAAATTACCTATGTTGGGGGTAGAGGGCTGGAGCTACTGTACCCCTAGAAAGTGGTGCTGCTAACAACAGTTAGTGTCCAGGGCACATCACAAAAACTTCCCTCACAAGGTATGTGTAAAGGTAGTATATAGCTAAAATGAAGTGCACGTTATTATGCTGCAATACTAGTAATTATCAAAGGACAAGAGTAACAGAACCAAGAATAGTTTCCATCTTTCTGTATGCGAATGTATGAGACGGTTTACTTAGAAGAGGATGAATCTCATGGAGACCACTCTACGGCTCTGAAAACTGAGGACACTGGGGTTGATGCCTTATTTTACCTACAAAAATGCTGCATTGTTTCCCCTTAATGGTGATTCTACTCTTACTCCTGAGATCATCAGTTACGACAATTGCCAGTGGGGATGTTCTGAAATTGAACAAAGAGGAAAGAAGGAATAAGGCTTAGAAAAAGAACTTGAGGCCCTCCCTGTAGGCACAGCAGGTTACAGCGCAGCACTGAGAAGTTTAAGCCACTTCTGCATGAGTTCGATCCCCGCCTGCCCCGGAGGTGACCCACATGGCGAGGCAGACCTCTCCTGACCCGCCCGCTGCTCCCCTCAGCAGTGTACTTCGTTGATCTGCCTGTTCTGCTCCCCACTGTCTATGGTGAATCCTCTCACCCTCCGCATCTCTGGCCTATACCCCAGTTCTGTATGAATAAATGAACAAATCTTTAAAAAAAAAAAAAAAAGAAAGAAAGAAAGAAAGAAAAAGAACTTGACATGAACTATCTAGAAGAAATGGAATAAGATGTGTGTATGGAGTTAATAAAGACCTCTAAAGGAAACAGGAAAAGAACTAATACTCAGGGTTTTTGCCAAGTTAGATCGGCAAGGGTGGTACTGGACATACTCCTGAGCCAGGACAATGTGGCAATGGGGCCAGCACCAGGTGACACTGGCAGGAGGCACGGCCAGACTGTGCAGCACCAGTGCTCACAACCCGGGAAGGCCTCGCATCATAAAACTCTTAAGGACGGGGCTGACCGCCTTTCAAAGCAACGGTTATTAGACTGGCTGGTGACACTGCTGATGAGACAAGAGCCAGGCCTCAACACACTGTTTGAGGCAGGGATGTGCGCAGCTTCAGGGTGCCAGGGTGACTGAGCAGTTAACTCCCAAGCATTAAATGGACTGGCAGAAAGGGGGAGGCCACCGGAGCCCCCAGACAGCTCAGCGTCATGCACAGCTCTCCAGGGTTCCATACTAACAATAGTCATTTTTCTACATGACTCTCTTAATTCCTTCTTTAGCTGGGGACAGGTGGGGGCAGAATTAAGCTATCACAATCTGACAACGTAGTTAATGTTATTGTACCTACCTATCTACCTGACCTTAAACTGTTTACCAAAAATGATGGTTAGCCCCTACCTTCCAGCGATATGATCTCTGTGCAATTTAGTATTACAGATGTGCATTTGTACAATAGCTAATCTAAAGGCCTTACAGAGACAGCACAAATGATGATCTAACTGAACGGATCCCTGGCATTTAAATGTGTGGCGTTAAACCTGGTGAATTCCAGTTTCACTAAGGGGCAGTAAGGATCGAAAGGAATGGAACGTGAGTTCTAACAAGGGTATCCCCTTTGGTGTTGGACAAGTCAAGCTGGTCTATTGTTTCCAACACGCAGGGTGGACCTTTAGTGGCCTATAAAATAAATGCAATGTCTAACAATCCTCATGTATGAAGCAACGTGGGGGGAAAAAGTAGAAAGTTCATTGTATCTAGTGTAGCTATTGTTTCAACAGCAGTTGTTTCGTTTATGTGTGTTGTGGGTACTTTTTCATAATGTAAAACACTCCTTTTTAAGAAAATGGCTTATTAGGAAAGAGGAATAAAAACTGTGTTTGAAATGAGATGGGAGGCTCATGTGTGGATTTAATTTTATGGGTGCTATACGTATATGGCCTTATCTTGGAAACTAACCCACAAAACAGGATGCATTTGCATTGCTAATCCACAGCTAAAGACACAATCCAAGTCAGTACTCATTCACCCTGCTCAGTGCCTTTTCTCTCTAGATGGGGGTTGGTTATAGAGGGTCAAATTACTAAATAATTAAGTGGGGTGACTTGCAGATGCTGTGACCAAAAGGGAAGGACTAGGAAAAGCCTAGAGAGAGAATTTACATAAAGCACAGAGAAGAAACAGGGTAAGAAGTGGGTGCCTGGTCAGCCTTCTGAGCACATTCCAGACCACAAACTCACTGAACCTCACACTCACCCCAAAAAAGTAACCAATAGCATCGTCCATGTTGGACACATACAGAATCTCAGAAATTAAGGCCTGAGCACTAAAGCCGGCACTCAAAGGCAGGAAGCATGAGTCCTGGGCCCTTGCTCCGAGCAATACAATGTCCCGCAGTCATGTGCAGCTGAGGTGACACGATGCGACACCATGTAAGCACGTACGTTTAGGGGAACAAGAGGCAAATGCGCTCTCACTGCCATTGCCAAGGCTTGGCTACCTGCACTTCTCCTTCAAACTGCAGCCCGCGGTCTGCACCAGAGACCGTCTCTTTTACACCTTGACACCTAGGTGCAGTTTGAACACACTTGCAGCATTTTAGTTCAAAACTCCACCTTTTCTTTCTACTAATCATGCCAGAATAGAACTCAATGATTTGACTCCATAACTTCTACTTAACTACTGTTTAAACATTAAAGAGAACTCAATCTCAGGTACTGTTGCTTAAGTTTTTCTATGAAGCATATTCCTCCTGCTCCTGGCCCTCATGTCCACCAGCCAGTGTATCCTGCAGCTGTAAAGATTATTCCAGTCTGGGTAACACAGACCGGGGTGCCTCTTCCTTTGTACGCAACTCGTGTTACAAAAGTCCAGAGAAATCGCAGCGGACATACCCCATGACCAACATACCATGTGCTTCCGGAGAATATGATAGAATCGTGCTCCAGTGCACCCTTCTCCTCGGGTTATACAATAAACCCTGGAGACCAGGCTCCGGTAGTAAGTAGCAGGACAGGTAAAAACTGACATTACTCTCAGCAGGATGCCTGTCTTCCCCCTCTACCAGGGTCACAATATGAACTAAATGAAGCTAGGGAAGTAGTGTGTGCCTACATGCTGAAAGGAGAAGGAAGTACCAATCCTCCTGTTGCAGAATCTGAATTAAAAGGCCCAGTGAACATGAATTCAGGAAAAACAAAAACAGTATTTCGGTGTCTGTCTAGCCACTACACCTTGACACCACCTTTGAAACTTTTCTCGTGAAAGTCCTTTGGGTCAAGTGAGCATAGCACCTTCCAAAAAATTACGGAAGAGGCATGCAGGACAATGTATTGTATGTTATCACATGAAGCATTCAAGTGTTTGCATAATCCAGAATGCTTTCAAAATGCAATGAAATTCTAAGCTAACAGACCAAACCTGAGGTTTACATGGACGGTGCCAAAGCTGTAGACGAGGGTAATTGCTGCTTCACAAGCTAGTTGCTTTGTGCACACTGCCGAGTACTTTACAAAAAAACATAATCCCTTCCCCGAGTCCTACTACATTAGCAGACAGTCCATTAAAACTAAGGCCATGGGTTTAACGCTGCTTTTTTGAAAGTACCAATGTGGCCGAGAACTGCATGTGCTCTTCTGTGGTACTCAATGTTTCCAAAATAAAATTTCTAAGTGAGTAATAACTATCTACGTGGCCATACTAGTGGCTACTAATATGACTTTCCTCCTATCACCACGATTTTTAGGTTATTTTTAGGCATATTTAGGGTTACTTCTTTTCTAGGTCAGACTAAACTGTTGATTTTTACCAGGAATTCACAGTGTTTAAAAGCAATACTTTTCACATAGGTTAGGGTACATTTTCTGTACTTTAAAAAAGAAAAGGAAAGTCTAGACCAATCTAGTCACTCAGCTTCTAAGAAAGAGACAGCTTTTGGATAAAAGAACAGTAATGTCTGCACTTTACAAATATGACACTTTGTACTAGTGGTATTACATACGGGGACTTTTCTGGTGATGATGCTCTTTTTCCTACCCCATTTACCCTGTTTCATTAGCTGTGCTTAGAGCTAAAATCATGCCTATTCAAGACAGCTACTGAGAGGAGAGCAGTATTTGGTGTGGGAATTAGATATTTTTAATTGGGAAGCAAATGAGTCTCGTGGTCTCGCCTCAGCATGCAGACTGCACCCCTATAATAAGCCACCCCTAAAGCTGCCTCTATAGCAGTAGAAATTATGTGCATAATAAATAACCTTTCAGACAGGAATACTTTATTACTGAAGGAACCTGCCCATGGCCTTCTGAGAGTAAAGGAATTAAGGGAAGTGTTTACTGGGTTAAACGGGGTACCCACAGCTGAGAAAGACGTGGAATTTCTCCAGTGCAACCACTGTCAGGCTGCGGCTCCAGGTTTCAAAACGATCCCATAAAATCTTCCTTGTCGCTGAGGCAACACCTGAGTTTCCCTCCACCCTCGTATCTGTGCCCAGGTCAGGCTGCCCTCGATCTGGTCGAGTGGAAAAAAACTGACAACTGCTGGCACAGGGAGGCTTTGCTTTTCCACTGCATTTTGCTAAGATGCATACTTTCCAAGTCGTGTGCTCAAAAACAAATGACAAACAAGACTGAGGTTTAATATTTTAAGCTGAAAAAAGGAAAACAACTACAATTTGGAGCTGAATAAAGGCTGTGAGCATGATGCTGGATCCCGGCTCTCAGAAACTCCACGTCCTCATCTGTGAATTCAACCCATTAAGGCAAATGCCCCCGACCTTCCTCCAACTCCAATTTTTAACACTGAAATTAACGTCATGTTGTGATTTATGTCCTTGGTCTTAGTACTACACTAATTTTACCATATAAACAAACAAAATGGATGAGAATATTAGGGGAGGGAGGGTAAGCGGGCTTGTCAAGACAGATCTACGCTTTGCCTGGAAATGGAAAAGTCTTAAGTTTCATTTTAAATTTAATTTACTGTGAAAACTGAATAAACTGCCTATGTATTCATTCAAACTTTTGGCAGTATTGCAACACGTTTCCAATCATATTGAAGATTTCCCCCTTACAAGTACAGACTGAACCATTCTCAGCTCTACTGCCAGTGCTGCCACTCCAAAAACCAAAAAAACCCAAAGCAAAAACTGATTAATTTCCCCCTTACCAGAGATGCTCGATTGCCTATTACTGATGAAGAGATAACCCAAAATACTGAAATCTCTTGGAATCTTTCTGCCTAAAAGGTCGATGTCCTGCTGAAATAGCAAGATACATTTCACAACTATTCGGGAAATAGATGAACCATAATGATTATAATTAAAAAAAAAATTACAGTATTCTATCCATGAGGACAAACCCAGAGTGTAAGTTGCAAGTATTTACTTAAAAATCTGTACCATTAAGATTACTCAAGTAATCCTAGAAAAATGAGACCTTAGCAAAATCTGAGTTACTACTTTATTTTGTTAAACCCTCCTTTTAACAAGTAATAATTTCCTTGTGTGATTATCACAGCTAATCACCAATGTAAAACCTAAATATAGCTTTCAATATTCCTGCACCATTAGGAGACCCCCAACAAGCATATGGCTCCGATGAGTCTCTGGCCAGTTCTGGGTCCCCCACAGGGGTTAGGTGACTGTGTCCTTTCAGACACAAACTTAACCAACCTTCTTGTGCACATTCCGGAAAATTGGCCTGAGCTCTTAACTAGTGCTCAGGAGGTAGGAAATTAAAAATGCTGTTAACATCATTGTTTTCTCAGCCATGTATTGTTATCACAAGAATACAGGACAGATGGAAGCCGGTCACCCTCACTATGTAAGACACAGAGGCCTTGACTGAGGGTCTCTGTGCACAACAACACAGAAGCTGACCAAGCATCTCCCATCAAATCACATACAAGCTTAAGACTTGAGAATTATCAAGCACTGAATTTCAAAGCTACAACCCACCACACACCTTCTGATTCATATCTTAGTTTTTGTTGTCTTCTTTTTCCTTTATTCACACTTTAAAAATGAACCTTGTGGCTACCTATGTGACTTCTCAGATGCCTGAATGAAAGGAGTAACAGTTCCTGTTTTCACTTCAGTTTTCCTTTCAGAATATCAGTATGAGAAAACAGCCAAACTAATGGGACAAGTGTGAAATATTTCTTAAAATCCGTATTTGTCTTTCCTGTTTAGGGTTATTAAGATTGCAGTGTTTTATGTTCCCAAATACCAGGCATCTGCCCGTTGAATGTCCAATAATGCCCTTTTCAGTTCTCTGTAGTCACAATCTTTTCCTCCAACAATAGACACTTCTACGGCAAGAAGCAAGCCATGGCAAGAAGCAAGGATTCAGCCCTCTCTTCTGTGTACTCTGGAAAATGCTGGTTAAAGGCACTAACATGCATATTTGGGTGTTTTTCTATGGACTACTGGGCACGTTTTGTGTACAGGAGCAAAGAACAGGTTAAGTAACCGGCAAGAATCCCACTCTTAACATTCCTTCCAAGTCACCAAAAAAAAAAAAAAATCTAGTTAAAGGTTCTTTTTTTTATGGCTTCTTAATTTTACCCAAAGAGCTGGAATTCAAATGAAGTGGCTTAGAATTATTTGCTTGAAACCTCTCTCACACGCCTTCCTAAGCTCTTGCCTCTGTTCTTCTGTGCTACTAACGTGAGCTCATCCAGCAGGAACGGGATGGGACACAGACCCCGGGTTACCAGCAGTATGGTAGGGCAGCTTGTAAAGTTACATGGAAGAAACCATCTGAGAGGAATGAGGATAAGCAGTAGGTAGGTGTCAGGAAAGAAGGAAAGAAAAAGAGGGAAAGGACAGAATGAATTCTGACGGTGAATGTGCAGTCCAGGCGCAAGCAGCCCCAGGACTCTGCTATCTTGGGAAAGGTCAACTAGGAGCTGCTTGTTCAGTTTTTCCAAGACAGGATTTTCACAGCAGTGCTATGGTTAGTCCCTTTTGTTTTTCCTAAATTAAAAGAGGGTTTTGGATCATCTCCCAGCCCAGCACCCCTGGCATGGCCCCAAGGCTGACCTTCAACTGCTCGGCAATGACCTGACTGGCAGAGAAGTATCGCTGCACCAGCCCAGGCCTTTCCAGGCCGGCGTCCACGCAGAGACGGGGCAGCCATCATGTCCCAACCCAAACGGCACAGACGCACAGGGCCGGAGGGAACTGCACCAAGGTGGGGAGGTCACCGAAGGAAGAGTGTGTACCTGAGAGATCCAGGTGCAGCAAACTCCCTCAACTCAAGGTGCAGAAGAAAACAGCAGAAATTTGTATTCTTGTGCATGTTTTATTAATTTAAAGTGGAAATGGTCACTGATTTTATTAAAAATTTCTTTAGAAATCTAAAAGGGGGATAGAAAAATGAAATCAAAGGATTTTGACAAATACACTTAACCTCTACCACTTCTGAAGGTCTGCCTTATTCTCTTTTCACAAATGTTCAAATCCTGGACACTACAAAAGCAATCCAAATTGTGCCATATTGCACTGAAAATAATTGTAAAACACATGAGTGAATTCTGGTTAAATTTTTGGCAAATCTACTATCATCATAATATGGGCAGGCTTCATTATTCGCAACAGAAATTAAACCAGACTCAAAGAACCAAATGATCAACTGGGTCCGCTTCAATAGCAAAACAGTAAGAAACTTCTATGATTACTACTCAAGTGAGACCTTTTCAACACAGAAACCAGAAAATGCTGTCTCACTCACATCTTCGGGGTAGCCCTCAAAGCTAGGTAAGTACGTGGCTTTGCTTTGATTAGCCATTTTGCACACTTTAGTTTTTAAGATGTGTTGGATACCTTGTGTAACCTTACATGTATATAATTAGGACCCTTAATACACTTGGCTCTGAAATCAATGAGAATGTTGCTAAAACTAGTACTGCAGAGACATCACAACGGTATTCTACTGGGCTTTTGAGATAAACTGACTTTTAGATTCTTGATTTTCTACCACCAGATCTACAACTAGAAGCAAATTTGCTACGATAAATATAGCAAACCCAGCTACAAACCTACAACACTTAAAATGTAGTTCATAATTGCCTTGGATGAGTGACTGAGCACTTCTGAAGGTTTTATATGGGTCACAAGCTGTGGCCACTTTACTGAAGTGTTAGTTCCGTGAAGAGCACATGAATGTGAAGAATCACTTTTTACCATGAAATCCTCACCCCCAACCCACCCCCACCCGAGCTATCTGCTCCCTGACTGGGCCTTATGGTATGAATAGGTTTCAGGTGGGCAACTTCAACACATTCCAATATACAAAAGCTCATGTGGGCACTATCAAAGCTTAAAGAACTAAAAATGACAATATGATGGACTTCAGGATAGAACAGCCCACGCACTACTACATTCTGGCCAGCAGGTGTCTCTCGACCACCCATGACACCAACCTGGAAAATAACAAGGGACAGAGGACAAGCCGCTTTCATTCTGTGACCCCAGGACCAAGCAGGAGCACGGGCTATGAGATGAGATCACAGAATAGTTTCGTGTTTTAGAGCCCCGAACGTGGGGCTCTAAACAAATATAGCAATTAATGAAAAGTGAGTGTTACCTTTTTTAAAAAAAACATTTAATATTAAGGGTCTAGGATCTAATCACACAGAGGTAACTATTCCATTCAAAACAGTAAATGAAATGATTCTTGTCCAACAGAGTCATGTCAACGTTCAGACAAAGCTGAAGATGTGAATGGTGTGTGAAAACATAGAAACAAGTTTAGTTACAAAGGGTGGCGTTTTACTGAGAGAACTAAGTGGTGGCATTCTGGAGGGTCCTTTAAGGCCAACAGAGACCTGTGCAAACACCAGAGTAAAATAAGGAAAGCAAAGAACCTGTGCCCTTTCCAGAGCACCAAAGTACTGCAAGTCTGTGAAAATACAACTGACTAGCAGGGTACAAAAGCTATTTTGGAGGTTATGGGGCCCACTGCAAAGAAGAGAGAAAATAGAAGTGGCAGAACCTGATAGACTAAAAAACTCCATGGGGTCTCACGTGCTGTGAACATTTTATTTTGGAAAACCGTCTTCCACGTGTACAGATGTGTACATGGGCCCGAAGGCTGCACATTTCTGCCTGTAAGAAAGTCCAGTAAGAAGGTTGAAGGCCGTGGAGAGAAACAGGACACGACACGTGGCATCCACTGGAGGTAATGTCGTCAGCCCCAACACCTCCCAATGGGAATGTCACAGCAAAGGGAATACCCCAAAGTCCCAGAAGGGAAATGTGACAAAATGACCCAGTAATGATATTAAAGGGGAAGCAGAAGCTGGGGAAGAAAGACATCTAGGTCCTCCCTGGTGGCGCAATGGGTGAGGACACAGCACTG
>NW_004567106.1:60611233-60627812 GCF_000260355.1 Condylura cristata
AGAGGCTTCACCAGAGACAGAGTGGGGAGCAGAACAGGCAGATGGACGAAGTACACTGCTGAGGGGAGCAGCGGGCGGATCAGGAGAGATCTGCCTCGCCATGTGGTCTCCTCCGGGGCAGGCGAGAATCGAACTCATGCGGAAGTGGCTTTAGCTTCTCAGTGCTGTGCTTTAACCCACTGCGCCACCAGGGAGGGCCTTGACAAGTGTTTTCAAACCACTTTGCCTCTGCAGTTGAGCAGCGCCTTTCCCCAACAGGTGAAATTTTTGCTATTCTAAAGATAGAAACAGTAAGTGGCTGTGACTACTACAAACTTACTTCAAACTGGAATGGAGAAGCTTCCTTAAAAAAGAGGGTGTCGCCCTTGGAGAGGCAGCTTCAGCATCTCTACCAGGTGACCTCACCTGGGGACTTAATGACTGTCTCGTGTCTGTCCCTCAACTCTGCTGGCTCCAAAGGTCTGTCACGCTAAGATTCCATAAGTGACCATGTTAATCAGTACTTCCTAGGGCCAACAAAACTCATGAGGTTAATATTTAAAGCCATAATGATGCACAGTCATTTATAATAAAAACACAATTGTCAGACAGCCTGGGCCTGGCTCCACACAGCCTTACCAAGGGGTTCGCTTCTCCCCTCCCCAAAATTTCTGACTTCAGTAGAAGTGAAGTGATGCTTTGTGGTTTCAGGTATACAGCCTTATGGGCCAACATTGTAGACCTGACATGATGCTTGCCCCCCAGTCTCATTTCCATCCACACAGACACACATGATGCCCTCTATCCAAGTGACTCACAGCCTTCCCTACCCCTCTCTGGAGAGCACCACTCTGTTCTTATATCTATGAGTCTTACTCTGACTTCTTTGCTTTGCTTCTTTGTCTGAAACCACATGGAGTTTGTGTCATTGAGTCTATCAATGGATCTAGGCACTTTGTGCCAGATTTCCATCAGTTTTCATAGCTCAGTGGTACTCCACTGTGCTGCTTTATTTGTCTCTTTAGCCAGCAAGTTTCCCGAAACCCCAGGCGCAGACAGGTCAGACTGTTCAGGGAGCACATCAGAGCAATCACCTCCCAGATGCCAGGGCGCCGCACATTCTCTCCCCAGAGGAGTGTTCCTTCTCCTCTGCCACCACACCCTAATCCCTACGCTGCCATCATCCTTCCTTGAGCAAACACAAAACATTGCTAGCTACTCTCCCAGCCTCCACTTCTACCTTCCAGCCCGTTATCTACCATGTGTCCTGAGTGAAGATTTTAAAAAGGAAGAGATAGTGGCTCAGCTCTACTGAAATCCCTTTGACGCTTTGCACTGGTTTTATGACAAAAGGCGCCCCAAGGGCTTGCTGGGCTCTGCCCTCCTCTCCCATGCCCTCCCTGCCACCCCCTCACTTCTGCCACACCGCTCTCCTCTTTACTGCCCCCCCCAGCCCTCGAATGCACAGGACCCCAACTCCTCATAGATTCTGCACACCTTGCTTCCTGTGCCGGGCAATTCATGCATGTTTTTCCATCCTAGCCTCAAGCGTGTGCCCAGCTAGTAACTCAGGTCTTAGAGCCAAGGTCACAGGACCCTTAGAGAACAACAGCTCTTACTTTAAGTTCCATATTGTCTCGCACTTCTCCTCTGGAGCACTATCACAGTAATTAACATCACATTAACCTGACTGTTTAACTTAAGATTATCCCCCTTACCAGACCGGACGTTGCCCCATGTGGGTGGACACTACATTCACTTTATTTTACTTTTAAGTGTGCGCTCATTTTATCAGCACAACAGAGGGCGGTCCAGAGGCTTCACTGAGAGGCTGATGGCCACGGGCGCCTGGAACACGAGGCATCCGTGGCCCCGCCCACCACCTGGCTTCCGAGTGGATGCCTTCTCCAGGGTGGCTGTCTGGTCATCTGATGACCACTGACTACTTCTCTGTTTGCTAGACTTTCAAGGCCAAAAGAAATCTTATGACGCCACAAAAGAAACAGCACAAAGTTCACTGTAATTCGGGGAGTAGCTCTGCGCAGAGGACTTGTGGCAGCAGGTTACTAAGAAACACTATCAACAAAAAGGAAAAACATAAATTGCAGCCAAAGGAAGCTCCTGAGTGTGCCCGTGCACCCAGCAGCTCCTGATGAGACAACACTGGCCAACACGTCATGGGCACACGCACACACACCTAACCCGGCGTCCCCGGGAGGCGCGTGAAGACCGAGTCTGGAGAGTGAGCCTGCCACGGAGAGAAGGTGGGCAGCAAGAGCCGTGGGGGGCCCCTGTGCTGTGCCCCGCAGGGACGACTGTGTCCCACTGTGCTATGCTCCCATCGGTTGCAAATGGCTCACAGCTGTGGCTCACTTCTAAAAGCTGTTCTCTTAGTACTTCAATCCTCTTGTGCGATCAGAAGGAGGACAAAACTAGTTGTTAAGAGTCCCACAAAGCTCTGAGATCCTGGCTGGTCTTGGGGCTGGGGGACTACTTCCCTCATCCATGCAACAACAAGCAGGCAACTCAAGTTAGCCAGGTGTTAGTCGAGGTGCTGTGGAAACACAGTGACGAAGAAGCATTGGTCTCAGAGGAGGAAAAGGTGCATACGACATGTAAAATGCAAATACGTTGGAGGGTTAAACAGGATGGTCAAGAGAAGTCTCACTGAGAGAGCGACAGGCGAGCACGACCTGAAGGGGGCACAGCGCTCAGGTGAGCGGCCCGGCAGAGGGACGAACAGGGCGTGGGCCCAGGCAGCACTGTGTCCGAGTGGCCTGGGCTGTGCTCGGAGCCTGTAGTGGGCGTGTGGTCAGAGGGGCAGTGCACTTCCTAGGGCTGCCTGGCCTTCGTCTTTATCCGGAGAGCCGTGGGATGTGGCACAGAGCAGGAGCACAGGCTGCTGTGTTTGAGAGCAGCTTGGAGAGGAGTCAAGGGAGGAAGCGGCAGGCCCGGTGATCTGACCTGATACAACCCGGGGAAGCGAGCGCCACTGCCTGGACTGAAGGACCACGGCGGCGTTTCTAGAAAACGATCGGAGTCTTCATGGAACTTGAAGGAATATCCTGGAAGTAACTCTAACCCCCACCACAGCTGATCTTAAACTGTCAAAAGCCTTCATCACTGAAAGAAAAGCTAACAGGTTGTTGTCTATACACAAGTAATTAATATGTCATCATCACAGACAGTGCAAAGGGCCAAGCAATAGAAAATGTTCGCATCATATTTCTAAGCGTGGAAATACAGGTAGGTACTGGCTCTACCATTATGCATCAGCTTGTCTGGTTGACTTTGAGAAGGTTCCCAAGGTGCGGAGAATATCCCCACCAGAGGCTGCTGAGGCCTGTGACGACAGGTTTCCCTCTTGAAGATCTGCAGCCACCCCTCTAGGTAAACAGGGGCAGAGATGGTCTAACCCTGACATCTTCCAGCTCTGCCAGCTGAGTTTTGGGTGCCAGAAGACATGCCAGACATGCCACTAAGGAAGCCCTTCTTTTATGGACTGCTTTTTCCCTGGGAAGCCCGTCATGATAATATGACATTAAAATAGACATGATGATGGGCCCTGCCTGGTGTGCAACAGGTTAAAGCACAGCACTGAGAAGCTAAAGCCACTTCAGCATGAGTTTGATCCCTGCCCTGGAGCTGACCCACATGACGCGGCAGACCTCTCCTGACCTGCCCGCTGCTCCCCTCAGCAGTGTACTGCATCAGTCGGCCTGTTCTGCTCCCCACTCTGTCTCTGGTGAATCCTCTCACTGCCCCTGAACCTCTGTGTTGTACTCCAGTTCTGTGTGCATAAAAAAATTTTTTTTAAATCTTAAAAAAAGTCATGATGACATTCTTTTAAAAAACAACAACAACAACAAAGTTACCTTTTAATTCTCTATGCTGTTGGCTGATAAGGAAGAAGAAAAAAAAGTGAGGGGAGATCTTTGCACAGAACCAGCTCCAGGGCAGGGAAGCAGCTCTTCCTCCCTACCTCTGTTAGGGCAACTTCCTAGAGAAATCAGATGGCACCCAGAGAGGTGGAGAGAGCCTGTCACCTGTGAGCTGAACAAACGCCCATCCTCCCAAACAGATGGCTGTTTTGTTCCCCTAAGGCTGGAACCCAAAGGTAATATCAAAATTGAAGGATGCTGGCACAGCGTAAGAAATGCTTTCTAACAAAACACACTTAGCTGCACAACTTTCTGTTTTTGCAAAGCGCTGAGCTCCCATCATCACTGGGCCTCATCCTGCCGTCCGCTGCTCTCCATCCTCCTGCCAACCACACCCGGCCTCACGCCACTCCCCAAGCACAGGTCCCTCGCTGTCACACGTATGTGCCTGGAGCCTTTTTCCTCTGCAGAGTGGAAGGCTCAGGCTCCACGTAACATCCTCTGCGAAGCCTGTGCTGATTCTCCCCCCTCTCGGCAGGCTGACTGACAGCTGCTTCTCGTCCAGACAGCGCCACCCACTCGCCCTGCACCACATCATGCGGCTGCACCCTCTTTTGGGCAGGACTGGGGGTTACCTTACTGACTCTGCAGTGCCCATTCTAGTGACCTGGACCCACGACACAGGATAGGGAGGGAGGAGGGGAGCGGACAGGGGTCAAATGACCAATTGTTAGGGCTATATAGAAGCAGTTCTGATAACAGGACGGGAAGTGAGTTGGCATGAACCTATTCCACATAGAAAGACATAGATTACCATCGTCTTTATTAAGGTTCATCATTTTATATCTCAATCCAATTAGTAATAGTTACTGAAAAAGAGCCCCATTTTTTTTTTAAGGTATTTAAACACACGTTACTTAAGAATGCAAATAATTTCCCCTATAACCTTCCATATAAAAAACAACCTCTCATAGTTACTGGGAAGGCTGCAGCAAACACACCCAGGACGTTTCCCAGCAGTTGCAAATCAGTGTATTCTTTTTATTTATTTCTTTTTTTTTTTTAATTTAATTTTTATTTATTTTATTTGTACATACAGAGCTGGGGTACAGGCCAGAAGCTCAGGGGTGATGAGAGGCTTCACCAGAGACAGAGGGGGAGCAGAACAGGCAGATGGATGAAGTACACTGCTGAGGGGAGCAGCGGGCGGGTCAGGAGAGGTCTGCCACGCCATGTGGTCGCCTCCGGGGCAGGCGGGGATCGAACTCATGCAGAAGTGGCTTTAGCTTCTCGGTGCAGTGCTTTAACCCGCTGCGCCACCAGGGAGGGCCCTCAGTGTATTCTTAATGCCGGTTCAAGAACCTCCACTATCCAGATGCCCCAGCACTTTTGTTTTTAATTATTTGTTTATTTTTAACATAATACCAGGGTACAGCAATAATTTATAAGCCTTTCATTATGTTACAAAGTCTGCACGCAAGAACCCCTACTGCGTTCTCCACACACTCCCTAATGTGCGCAAGCCTTTACCCTAAGCCTCTAACAGCCAAGTCAGTCTTGTGCTTTACCCCTGGCTGGCAACACTCAGAACACGTGCAGGTGTGCTCTGTGGCCCCTCATCCGAAGGATCCTTCTGACTGGGACTTCACAGGGCAGAGACAGAAAGATGAACAAATCTGCAACCATATAGGCCTGGCTCATACCCATGAGGTCACCAGCACCTTCTCCAAACAACCGATGAGAACAGGTGAGCCCACACCTGAGACTAGAATAACTCCCAGAGAGCCTGGCTCTGCACCAATGCAGGCCCAGGGGAGAGGGAACCCTCCCCTCCCCAACAAAGGATTGTAAACACTGCCCCCCCACACCCCCACCCCAGGCTGCCTCCTCTAGGCCCACTGGCTTCTGTCTTCTCTGTGCTGCCCTGGTGGCTACCAGATGGGCTCTGGGCTCTGCAGGTGCCACCACCACCGACAGCCCAGGCAGGTCTGGGGCAAAGTCTGACAAAGAGGCCCAGCGTCCCCCTGGCCCAGCGTCCCGGAGGGGCAGCAGCGTCTGCCCAGTGCCAGCCTCGGCTCCTGACCTCGGTGGGGCACACATATCAGCTCTCACAGTGAGAACTGCCAAGTTAGAGAAGAGCTTTGTTCTACCTCACGAGACTAAAAAGCAGCTTTGAACGTGTGTTTCTGAGGCACTCGGGCAAGGCTTCAGCTCTACCACCAAGTCAGACTGGCGGAGAAACTGATTCGAGCATATTCTTTCTCTTTGTAAAATGCAAGATCTGTGAAACGGGAGGGGCTGGGTGGGGCAGCAGATTGCCAGGCCAAGACTTTATCATACTCATTTCTTTTGCTCCCTCAGGTGTGACTTTAGGGGACCTCGACCGAGTGACAGTGAACACGGACTTCCTTCTGGTGGGAAGTGCAGGGCCCTGACCACTGAAAAGCCCCTGCAAGCGCAAGGCTGCCTCCTGGCTTGGGGCTCTGGATTTGAGGCTGTTGTCAAGGGGGTACAATTCTCAAAAGAAAATCGTTTCTGGGCCTCCCTGGTGGCACAGTGGGTTAGAGCACAGCACTGAGAAGCTAAAGCCACTTCAGGATGAGTTTGATCCCTGCCCCGGAGGTGGCCACATGGCGTGGCAGACCTCTCCTGACCCGCCCGCTACTCCCCTCAGCAGTGTACTTCGTAGATCTGCCTGTTCTGCTCCCCACTCTGTCTCTGGTGAACACTCTCACCACCCCTGCACCTCTGGCCTGCACCCCAGTTCTATATGCATAAATAAATCAATCTTTATTAAAAAAAAATCATTCCTGTTTTTAATTTTGTCAGTGCTTCCGGATATCTGCTCAAACTAGAGGGGAAAAGTAAGGGGCAAGGTTCAAGATATAGGTTTTACTGCCTCCAAAAATCTTCGGGGTGGAGGGAGAGAATCAAAAAAATCTTCAGTCAGCCATGACGAAGGATTATTCTTCTTGGCTAGACCCATCTGCGTTCCAGCTATTGGGGCAAATTCTTCCCCCATCCCCGGCCCCAAAGTCTGGCTAATTTGTGAGGAAGTTACCCAGCTTCGACTAGCCGCACAGGACATCTACGTCCCTTAATCTGAGGGGAAACATAGAGGAGCCTCTGAGAGCTCGCAGTGTCCCAGTTTCCACCCACCTGGAAAGTAAGCCCAGGAGCAGACACAGACCAACAGAGAGGTGTGAACAGGCTGCAGAGATTAAAGCGTCCTGAGGTCAGTTCCGATGCAGGAGGGCAGAACTGAAATGCCATCCTCTCCCCACCCCACCCGACTCCACCCCATCTCCCCCAGGAGCAGACGATATAGCCAGTTCTCAAACCCAGAAAGACACCCCGGTTGCAATGACAGAACTTCACCGGGAGACACCAGGAATGAGGCTAACTGGACTGAAAGGAACACAGGAAACGACGGGATCTGGTAACTTAATGTCATACGTGCCTGTTTCATAGGACCAGGAGAGAGGGAGATGCCCTGGTCACTCCGGGCCTAGTAAACCAATGGGACGGGACAAAAGCTCCGGCCAGGCTACTGCCTGTGACACACGCCCAGCACGCTGGCTGGGGGGTTCTCTCCTGCTTCAGAAGAGGCAGAGCATTTCGGGCCACTTCACAGGGTCTCGTGCTGGCAGCCCCTGAAACCTGGGGGCCACCCACGGAGCTCCCAGGGCATCATGTCGACTGCGCGTTGCTTTTCTGGGGGTGGGAGAAGTTTGCACAAGTGCAATAATATGCAGGGAGCTGTGGGTGTTTTCCTAGAACTGGCAAGAGAAAAGGCTTTTTTTGTTTGTTTTTTAAGTATTTTCTTCTTTAGAACTGAGAATGGAGTGACCAGAAGCACTGGTCACCGAAAAGGGGGACGGACACCGGCAAGAACGGGGAGTTCACACCCGCTGGGAGGGTGCCTGCTTCCAAACCCGCCCACCCACGGCTCCCCGGGCAAACAAATTCTTGGCCGTGCAGGTACGCGTGGGAGGCTTGATTTATTTTCTAACCATGAGAGCTTTGCCCAGAACTACTTTGTGAAAACTTCTCAAGGTCATGCATTCAAATATGATGTTATAACCTTTCAGAACAAATCACTCCAGGGTCTGCAGGGGAGGTGGGTAGGGACTATGCAAAGAAGTTACCGTTCTCCTTCCATCCAGCTTCCCATTCGCGCTTGCCTGATACCTACCGTACAGCCTCAGAAAAATCTAGCCACAGATAGGAAAACAGAGCTGCAAGAAATAATCGCTAATTTTAATCTAATCTTTTTCTGTGGCAGGCATGGGCGCATGCTTTGTACATATCAACTGGCTTGACCTCGACAGTCAACTGTGTTGTCACGGGTGTCCCGACACACTTGCACATGGAGGCTAACGACTCGCCCCCCCCCCCAGAGCCAGGCCAGGGGGAGACTGGCCACTCTATTCTGCTGGACACCCTCTCTGTTCTCAAAAAGGCAAAATTATAGCCAAAATGCTTTCCTGTCCTGGTAGGTGACTACCGCCCATGGGGTCGTTTCCTTTCAGCTATTTTCCTGGGATGATCAGCCAGTCCCCACCTTAGAGTACAGATAGGACAGTCCTCACCTTGTTGCTCAAAAGCCATACATGCTGGAAAAGTCCCAAGCTCCAAGCACAATGCCACTCTCATAGCCACTGATCACAAACAGTTCTGGGCAAAGCTTTGTAGCCTGTTAAAAATGTAAAAGCTCTTGGAGGTACACACTTTATCCGTTTGTAAGGAAAGCTGCATTGTTATCTTTTTAAATAAAGTTTAACAAGAAGAACTCCAGGTGGTTTCCAGGTCTTCAAGTCACCTGTCCAGTTCTGACTTGTTCACTGCCGGATGCCCAGAACTCTCTAGGACCTGGCATGTAATTAGGTGAGTAAGGTTGCCAGAATGGGTAAAACCACTGGATGAATGAATAGTTACCAGGTTTAGGGCAAATTTTTGCTGCTAAGTATTAAAGGGGCAGCCAAGGTGGGCAAATACCACTGGAAACAAACCACTGGTAAAACTAACTCTGAAAGAATCTCAGGTAGCTTTAAATACATGAGAATGGATTTTTTCGAGCTAGTTAATAGTGGGTTGTGGTTTTTAATGAATACAGGGCCAATAATTCATCAGTGAAGAAGGTACTTTTTAAGAGAGCAGTAGCATTCACTATTTACCCCTAAAATTATACTTCCTCTAATGATAAAATGCTCTAGAACATCATTTTTTCCCCTCATTATTCCCATGTCCAAGTCCCATATGTCCTCAAAGTCCTCCCCTAAATACCCTCTCTTCCAGGAAGTCCTCCCTGATTTTCTGGCCAGAAGCAATCACTCCCTACTTGTACTCAATGGTGAGGTTTTTGTTTTGGCACACAAGCTCCCTTTCTGAACTGCGGTATTTTCTCACCTCATACCTACAGGCCCTGTTATCTCTGTACTCCACAGGGAACCAAATATTTTTCCCTAGCATAAACCAGGCATCCAGTCTGTATCAGATCTTTGTTTTCAGAAAGACTCTTATGGAAGTACTCGCAGGATACCACCAACAGCTGTTTCTAATGATTACATGAACCTTGGATGTTTTAAAAGCTATCGTTTTTCAAATATTGCTGAAATACTGGGCTGTCAGAAAAGCCATGACATGTATGTCCCATGTTTCTCAAGGAAAAGTGCGTCATGAGTTTTCTTACCATCCAGTAGTTTATGTATCAACCTCTCAACCACTGAAGATACCGGCTGTGGCCCCCACAGCCGACACACTCACTGAGGAGCCAAAGACCCTGGGGGACCTCACCGGCACTCCCGGGAGGCTCCTGTTGTCCCTGTGCACACGTGGGCTTTGCATGATGCTGGGTAGGTAGACTGCAGCCCCGCCTCAGTTTTGTGAAAAATACTGAGGCTCGCAGTTGGCTGCCACAAAGTTGTTCAAGGAAGCACAAGAGCCCAAAAACACACCCCAGGGGGGGCACCCAGCAAGGCCAGGCAAGGCCTGGACATCTGTACACGGCCTTGCTTTCATCACTGCAAAAAGCCCTTTGTGATAATATCCTACTTGAGAGAAGGTAAATATTTATTCTAAGAATTAGATGTTTCCTGTATGACTGTAGATTTAAGATAAGAAATGTGAGCGATTGTTTCCATAGTGTAGTTATAGGGCTATAGTTTTGAAACAAATATTCCCTACCTTGGTTGGGTTGGACTGGAAAGTGCCCAAGGATCCCAAGGCAACTTATCAAAAAAAAAAAAAAAAATCCTTGTTATAGTTTGCAAGTAATTATCTCTTAAGGACAGGCTTTAAAAAATACTGTGCATTGAAAGCCAAGTACATATAATTTCACTGAACACAGAATCTGACAATGTGAAAACAGTTTCGATAGTTGTTATTAGCACCTGATTTAAATTCTTTCATTTATTTATTTATTTTTTTTTGGTTACGGAAGTGCCTCATTGTTCTTCGTGGTTCTGCAGTAAACATGATAAATGTTTACTAGTAAAATGTATACTAGTAAGACATCACATTATCTGTTTTGCCTGGCAGAGTTTCAAATGAGGAAAGACTTTTCCTGCCCCTCCCTCCTAGATAAAAAGTTTGGAAACTCGTGCTCATGTTTCCCAAGCAGGCTGTGCAAAGACTGCAGAAGACTCGGGTGAGCGGTGTGAATTGTAGGGGTTCTTCCTGGGCCTTTCTTTTTCCTCAGTAACTCCCACCCCACAGGTATGGAGAGAAGGTGAAAAGCTGGTCTTGGCCAGGAACACAAGACCACAGATGTTAACTATCTAGTTAGCACATCACCATCTTCATAGAATTCTAAGTCAAATAACTTTGCAAACACAAGACAAAATATGTCAACACCACATCCTTACTGTCGTTAACTCTCACAAATGGAAACCAAGTTAATTCTGTATTATTAGTCCTTTGTGTGAATTCATGCTGAATCTACTAATTACCACACAGTTTCCTACAGGTGTACAAATTACTAAAGGAAGTGTTCTAAGATTTCACAGATGATTTGTAATCAGATCATCAGTTTAACTTAAAGAATCTTCTGATTTATGTAAAATGTGGACAAAGGTTGCTTTTCTCCTGGATTTTACCCCTTGTAAATTATGCAGGATTTTTCAAAGGTAGTCAAGATGGAGGTCTTTTGAAAATTTTTGGAAACGCTCCTTCAGCAAACTGAGTTACAGAAACATTCATTCCTCCAGAGGGGCTTGGCTTTCTCCCTCCCTCTCCCCTCCATCCCCCCATAGAGCTCCAACTCTGGAATGCAACTACTCTACACTGATCTTTTTTCAGATAAAGTAAATACATCTAAATGGACCTAAGAAGATGCATCAGTGGAAAAGAGAGCATTCAACCATGTCTCCACGTTTCCGTAACTAAAGATCCCCAAGTTCACATCTGTTTTCTTCCATTCACTAAGCTGTAGGCTCCTGCCCAAGCCCCATACACCACAATTTCTTTGCATGTAAAATATGGCAAGACCACCATCCTGGCCTGTGATATAATTTAAAATAAAAATAACGGTCTTTTGGAGTAGCATCTGACTCCAAGTGAGCACCCAATAAATAAAAGCTAGCAGTGATTGTGAGAATAAAAGGGAAGAATTCTCCAGGTGTGGGGTGGACTCATCTGAAGACTTGAGTTTTGAAGGCAGACGCCCACGGAACGGGAAAGTGATGCAGACTACCCCAGCTGTGGGTCTGAAGAGTGTAGGTTTGTGGGAGTGAGAAGGAGCAAGCTCAAGCCCCATAGGCTTCCCTAAGAAAGTAAAGAAGAGAGTGAGTTGGGGCTCCAGGAAGGGCAAAGTCCTGACCCGCTCTCACCTGTGCCGCCGCGGGGGTTCCAGGTGGAGACGGCTGGCAGAGCTGAAGGTCACAGCGGACATGAGGTTTTGGGCATTTTTCAAAGACCCCTTTGGTGAGCTGGTCTGGGGACTAACACAACAGAGATTCCCTTCTGAGTGGGTCACAGGAGGGTCATGCTAGGGCTATGAACTGTAGCACCAATGTAGACGACCGGAGAACAAACACCCCCGCCCCACCCGGACAGTGGGAGCGGAGACCAGATTTCATCTGTGTTGGAAAAATGATTTGGGTCAGGTTCAGCCCAAGGTCACACAGTGAGGAACAGCTGAGCTGGACTCCTAGTCCAACTCTGTCTGCTTCCCAGCCCTCAATCCTCTTACACACGCTGCCTTTGTTCAGAACATGAGTCCCACTGGCTGTGTATTCTTAGACTGGCACCTAATTTCCCAGCCAACACTGTTTTTCGACTTAAAATAAAAATTTAGGTACAATTATTTGGATGGACTAGATGCACTGTACAAAGGTAGCTGGAAGAAAGAAAGAACACACTGTGAAAAGTTTGCATGATAAAAAGGTAGGCTGGGCCTCACTGCCTCTGAAGGTATTTTTAAACCTGGTACAAGAAGAAAAGACTCCACAGAGGATGTCCGTATCGCTGGGTTCCCTGTGCAGGCGAAGCTGGGGTGACTCCTTCAGCCATTTGGTTACCACGATCCTACTTCCAGCAGCTGGCACGTGGCTGAGCTGGCAGTTGGGAGTGCTTGGCCTCAATATACCTTGGCTGGAAGAAGTATCTGACATAAGCAGAAGGCTGGTTGAAAGTCAGATGTGAAGGCTTTGGTAAGAAGCCTGAGAGACTACACAAGGCGATGTTAACCAAAGAATTTGTTTTCAGTTGTAGCCATTACCAAAGGCCACATTTATACCCATTTAAGGAAGGACGTAGTTTTAAATGAGTATGAATTTTCTAGCTGTGAAATACGTGGCGTGAACGTGTGTGGGAGACGCTGATGGGATCTCGGTCCCGTTGGTGGTTCATGACAAAAGGGAAAATGTGTGACTTGAGTGGGGAGTGAGCGGTGAGCCTCAGCGGCTTGTCAAGGCCGGACTCCAGGAGAAGCAGGTGCCAACCACCATCACAGCACCGGGAGCTTGTGGGGGATTGAGACAGCCCAGATCCTGCAGAGAGCTATGGAGCCAGAATCTGCATTTTAACATGATGCAGAAAAGTCAGAAGCACCGCTCAGAAATCAGTTTTCTGTTCTGTAACTGTAATCATCTACCAGATACCAGAGCTCTCTGAAAATTAAAATGCCCCTTGGTTATTTCAAAGAGAAAGGTTGTAAGATGACCTAATATTGACGAGTATCAGTTAAAAAGTTGGCATTACATAAATGTGTCACATCAAGTGTTTCCACTGACAAACTTATTAATATCACAGATACGTTAGTTTTTCCATTTCTGATTGTCCTGAAATGACAGAAATTCCTATAACTTAAAAAAGCCCACCAACCTGAAGAAAGGAAATGTAGGATTTCCTTTCACCACTTACCACACTTTCTCCTGTAGCTGATAATTGTTAAAGATTCTTAAATACATTTAAGGGGACTTGTATATGAATAAAATGTGCAAACAGAAGCACTTTTATAACAAAATCTCATTCTTTATGTAATCACCTCAAGCTTCTTTCAATCCATCTGCCACATAATTTAGATGTCTAAATCTGAGCTTCCTTACCCAAAGGGCAAATTCTCTTCTCTGGTATCACATACCCAGAGCAACCGTAAGTAAAGGGGAAGACTTAATACTTAGGGTCACCATTTAATTAAAACATACAGATATCTGAAAAACATAACCAGTGTATCTTTTCCAACCACGAAAGTTAAGAAAGACTGAATGATGGGCAAATTTTGTAGTACTTCCAAATTTAAAACAACTTTTAAGTTATAACTGGGCATATATGGATTGAGTGGGACTAGAACAAATGAGTTAACTAAGTAAAAATTACAAAACAGCGAAAAGAGCATTTGAGTACAAGTTAACCTTAAAAGATAGCTAATTCATTAAAGAGGTGTTAAAATGTTCTGCATCAAAAACTCAAGCCACTCAATCAATGTTAAGTATTTAATTAGTTATTCTAAGATGCCAGTGAGGCAAACTATGTCAGTGGTCCCCAGTGAATCTCACCTACTGTGTCATACCTTCCTGCCACAGGGACTCTGGGCTGGGCCAGTGAGACATTAGCAAGCACAAACTTGTCTTCTCAGAATATCTACTGATAGTCTCTAAATAAAAAAAATATCAAAGTAAGCCAGACAGAAATATCAAAACCCCGAGCTCACCTATCAGGTGTTGGACAAGTGAGTGAAACTATCTTCTCTCACCGATGTATTACTACAGATACTAGAAACCAGCAGAACCACCTGGCTGAGCCCCAGTCAATTCAGGCTTCTGAGCAAAATGATAGTTATGTTAATCCACTATGTGATAGTTATGTTAACCCACTATGTTTTGGGATGGTTAATACTGAGTAATATAACCCCAGGAAGTCTAATTGGCATAGAATTCAAGAGACCTATGGAAGAAATCTAGGGTGACTATTTTTCTACCTTCTATTTCTGACCTATAAAAGGTAAGTTTGGATCTAAAAGATCACTTAGTAAATTCAAAGCAGAGTAAGTAACAGAAGGTGTCTCTCTCAAAGGACTGGATATATAAGTTAAGTCTTACTGAGAAAACAAAATTATTTTCTCTACAACACAGAAGTGGGGCTGAACTATCACTAAGGCAAAAGCAACCAGAAGGATATTATGGAAATCAAGACCTTAAAGTGAGTTTTAAATGCCACAGCATCAGGGTAAGTTGGAAGCATATCATAAATGGGAGAAAGTAGACACAGGATTGAACTGAAAGCATGATTGCTTAAGCCTAGAAAAATCATGCTTAGTTTCTTATTCTAGACTTCTACAATTGCAAAGAAAAGATGGAAGGGTAGAGAGAGAGGAAGGATTGGAAAAACAGGGTGATCTATTTATCAGGAAGTTCCAAAAAAGCTGCAATATGAATTAAATGAATTAAATAGTCTAAATAGGAAGTACGTCTAATCTACTTGAAATAATGCTGCTTTTCACATTATTAGAGCATTTCTTACCTACTATCTATCAAAATCACAATGACTTCTGAGCAGAGATTGCTTATTTAGGGAGAAGAGAAGTCTACAGATCCCCTCTCAGAATTACAAATAAAAGCTAAGGACCCCCAAAATAAACGAATGCTTCTGTAAGTTTCAAGAATGACCATCTATGGATGTCAGATCACAGATCTGTTTTCTAGTCAACTAAGTCATCATAGCCTAATTTCATTGATGAATGAATCCAAGTATTCAGAAATTTAAGTTTCCTAAGATTGTACAGTTAATAATTGATAAGAACAGGAATAGAAACAGTTTCTGGACTTTGATATACAATTAAAACAGGATTGCTGAGCTTGAAGACAAATAAATTCTTCCCCATTTTGCTATTTAAACAGTTGAAGAATGGAGAGGCGTTTCAAGATGGGGGTAAGAAAAGCGAATGGCCAGGGCCAGCCCCTTCCTGGCCATGGTCGGCAGGCCCAGAAGTCATCAACTCCCAAGTCCTGGCGTGCACTTTCTGCAAAACGTATGTCTGTGTGTGTATAAAGTGTATCGCTTTCTGTCTAGTTGAACAAGCTCTCTGACACCCAAATGGGCAGTGTGGGGCCCTCCCCAGCGCACACAGGTTCCCCGGAGCAGCAGAGACAAGCTGTGGCCGAGGCAAGGGGGAGGAGACTGGGTAAAAGCACAACTCAGCTGTGCACACGTCACTCCCTGAGTTCTGTCAGGACATTCAGGAGACCCTGCCGTCATGGGAGCCAGACATGCAGGTGGGTGTTAGCGGCTTTCCTCCCAGGAAGAGCATCCACAAACCTTATCCTACTACTCACTAGGCCCCAGTCTAAGCAGAGCTGTGGGCCAGCTGGGCTCACTAATGTTAACTTTATATACTACAGCCTGGAGAGTAAAGCCTGCACTTGGATTCGGATGATACAATAGCTAACATTTATCTATTCTTTCGGACAGTCTAAAATTTCTTGCTTCAGGCCCTCCTTGATGGTGCAACGGCTTAAAACAGCACTATATGGAATCTATCTGCAGCCACTGCAGCACGAGTTCAATCCCCACCAGGGAGGCGACCCACATGGTGCGGAAGACCTCTCCTATCTCACCCGCTGCTCCCCTCAGCAGTGTGTTTCAGTACATCTGCCTGCTCTGCTCCCCACCCTATCTAATGAATCCTCTTACCCCTGCACCTCTGGTCTATACCCCAGAGTTCTTGTATGCATAAATAAATAAATGTTTAAAAGTAAATAACAATAAAACTTCAAAGGCACTGAAAAAAATCCTGTGTACAGAAAGGACTGGGGATTTTCTGTATTTTACTTGATTATTTCAGCAATAGTTGGAGAAGGCTCTTGCTTACATACTTTCAGAGACAATTACCTGCTATCGCCCTGCTCCACAGTCATGTGAAACAGCCACTACAGCACTATAACCCATGACAGGTGAGTGCTGGTGAAGTGCTGCAAGGCTACCTGTCATCCCCAACATCCCTGGTGGCAACTACACACCTGGCCCAAAAGGCGTAGACACCTGAGAACTCACAGATACCTGACAAACCTCTGAGCTAACTACGAGTAGACCTATTTCCTACTACCTATTTTCAATGTCCATCTTCGACCAGAGAGTTCTATTGTACAATAATCAACAGTTTCTGCAAGACCAAGCTTTTAAGAACAGTAGCCTCACCTAATCTTCTAAGTATAACTTTATCACCTTTTCCATTAAAACTTTCTAGGGGCCCTCCCTGGTGGCGCAGCGGGTTAAAGCAC
>NW_004567106.1:60628467-60655797 GCF_000260355.1 Condylura cristata
GTTGATCTGCCTGTTCTGCTCCCCACTCTGTCTCTGGTGAATCCTCTCACCGCCCCTGAGCCTCTGGCCTGTACCCCGGTTCTGTATGCATAAATAAATAAATCTTTAAAAAAAAAAATAAGAACTTTCTAGGAGCCATACCCTGGCTAGGAGTAACCTCTGGAAGACAGTCAGCTCCCCACAGCACCCCTCTGTTCTGCTCCAGCGATACCACAGTTTCTTTGAGTAGAGTGTAATGCAATATTCATTCTGGAAACATCCTGCTCCTCTGGTGTCTGACACCTCGAGTGTCCACACATGTGCCCCAGGAGGGCGCAGTTACAGACCAAGAAGCACCAGGCAGCTGCAGTGCTCCAGGGGCTGTGTTTTCCCTGCACTACTACTTTTTATCTTTATGGTATCTCTATCAAGTAGTCATTTATCAACCCTGTTTTGCAGATAAAAAGTAGAAATTCAGAGAGGTTATGGCTTGGCCAAAATGACAGCTGGTAGATAGCAGAGCTGACTGATTCTAAGAGTGAATGCTCGTCTAACGTCAACACCCAGACAGTTGGTAAGTCATCCAGTGAGTGGATCTGCAAGCAAGACCTTGTGCTGAGAACTGTCAGGGATCAAGATACTTTAAGTTCAATGAAGGTTAAGCGACTGCACCATGAAACAGAAAGCAGCAAGCCCAAAGAGTGTGCAGAAATGCTGAGGGTGCTCAACGTGGGGTAGAGCCCTGTGTTCTGTAGGTGGGGTGGGTGAGTCTCAAGAGGTGGGAGCAGAATGTGGTAACCATGAAGCAAAAGGCACAAAGTTGCAGCCTGCGTTTGGACGAGGGAAATGAAGTAATACGTTAGGCTCACCCTATCGACTCTCCCTACAGCAGAGAGGACTAACAAGTTACCCTCTGTAAAGCTGCATAGGTGTCATCAAGACACCTTCATATGCATGTTTGTAATCCAATATTCATTCTGGAAACATCCAAGAAGTATTTACTGACAGAAGACAAGATTTAGAAAAGGGAGAAGAGTGTAGCATACCTTAGACTATTTACCTAGCTCAAACACCCTTCCCCATGTATTTATTCCACACCCGGTCTAGTGTTATAAAGCACATGACCGACTCTCCGCCCCGTCACTAACAGAAGTCCTGTGTGTCTCTGCTGCGTCCCAGATCTTCACAGTCACCCTGACCAGCCCAAATCATCGTCATCTCAACTGAACATTCCAAACTAAACACCCGTGTGTTTTAATCTATTTATCTGTACATTGATTTTTTTTTTTGGGGGGGGGATCGTTTTGTCTTTAAAAAAAAAAAAAAAGAAAGAAAGTAATAAAAGGTACCCAGTAACTCAGAGAGAAAACAGGGGCCACATACGCGAGAAACACTGCCTGAAGACAAAAAGGCAGACGGAACGTGTCAGACCCACTTCAGAAAGCGGCGAGTGGTCCTCTGGTGAATGTGGAAGGGAGAAAACCAGCCAGTTGCATTATGCCTTCAGCGATGAAAACCTGTTTCCTCTTTTCCTTCTTGTCCTTTTGAAAAGGCAGCATGTCACAGTGAGATCCCCCCTCCCCCCAATAACAGCACCCATTCTTGTCACAAATGTTTGTCAAGGGAGTGTGAGGCAGAGGGAGGACAGAAAAAAATAAAAAAGACAAAAGCAGCAGAAGAGCTAAGAAACAATAAGACGCCATCTGCTGACAGAAGGGGAGAAGAAAGGAGGAGAAATTTGAGCGCCACTTCAGAGAACTGTCAGGAAACTCAACAAATCCAATTGTCACTTAACCTCGGTAAACAGAAAATTTCACTACAGGAATATGGGAGAATTTTTTTTTTACTTTTGTTTATCTCGTCTTGGAAACTACTAATGCTACTAAATCAAATCCTAACGACCATCCCGGTCCATTCCCCAGCTGCAGAGAGAATCACACGCAGAACTATTTTAGACAATGCACCAAATGAAGCAGAAACATCGAATACGGTTCCCCTCATCCGAGTAGAGCCAGCAAGGGGAAGGTTTCTTTGACTACAAGTAGTTAGACCTAAGTTTTAAGCAAACCTGTAGAAAACTACAGACTACTAAGGATGACCCTTTACGATTTAAATTTCACTTTTCGGGGGGAGGGAGCATCTGCAAAATCAAACAAAAAGCTCTGCCCTTGATTAGCTTGATTTTTATTTTCTACACACAGGATGCTGGGCATTACCACTGATTACACATTACCCAAGGGATACAACAATCACTATTCTACTTTACAGGGAGGTATAAAAGCTTTGGCAGCGAAATGGTGAGGCTGTGAATGAAATCTAACTAGAGGGTAAGCCTTGGCTGAGGAGGAAGACAGGAGCGAGAGAGGGGATTTCTTGCATATACATCTTTCAGATGTTTTAACACACCGGTCTTATTTTTTCCATTAATCTGCTCGATACATGTGCGTGCACCCACACACACATGTTTGCGTTTAAATACACATGGACTCCCTTCTGAGGTGAGATTTCCCACTTTACAGGCAGTTTCTTTCAATACCCCGGTTTTCGGTGTGTGGCACTTCTCACCACTTAAGAACCATAGGCGGAACACCTAGAGGGCAGTTACACGTGGCAGGATGTCAGAAGTTCCTGGGGGACCCCAACGGGGGGTCCTCATTTCACAGTGCTTGGGGGTTGCAAAATCCACAGCGCTGGCTATGTCAGACTTTTATAGGAAAAGGCAGTTTTCTTTTGTTATTTCTAGTTCTGTTTTATCTTCTTGCATCTGACAATTTAAGAAGGGTTGGTATTTTGTTCGGGTTATTCTATTCTGGTTTTGACCATGGTCTTAGAGCTCTTAGCATACAACAGCTACAAAGAGCCCAAGGAAAGTGGACCAAGGACTGTATCCCAAAGAAGGTGATGACTTTTCCAGTCAGACGCTGCTGCTCCTAGATGCTGTATTTGGGGTTGTGTTAATACAAATGATCGTCAGCTGAAGGCTCAGAATCCTATTTACTTTTCCTATTTACAAATTTTAAGAACTGGCCCTACACAAAGGTTTTTCAGAACCAACAATCCATGTAAAGTAGGGACTCACTTATGAAACACCTTGGGGAGAAAAGCAACATAGACAAACCAAATATCATTTCACAAGAGAAAAATGATCCGGGGCCTTAGTGATCAATGCAATCAAATGCCTCTCTAGAAATGATACTTGAAAGCACCTCCATCCCCTAGAGGCTCTCTCCTGGAGGTACCGGGAAGGGCTCAAAGTACCCTACCACCGACGTGCGTTTCCAGAGAAGTCCCTTCATTGGGAGAGGACACTGCCGTGAACAGTCCTGGAGTAGCAGAGAGGGAAATAGAACCTGATTCTTTTCCCCAGTCCTACTGCGTCACCTGGCTTTCTTCTCTGCATCTTAACTTCCTCATCTACAAGAGGAGAGGCCTGATGTTCCAAGTCCTTCCACCCCTGCATCTCTATCAGCTTTACTGGCAAATAAAACACACACCCATTACACCATCTATTAGTCAGACTGAGACCGGATTCCAGGCAATGTCATCTCCAAAGCTAACTTAGGACTATTGAATCCTCCACCGACCCAAAAAAAAAAAAAAAAAAAAAAAAAAAAAAAAAAGAGCTGAAACCACTGTGCTGACTTTAGTCTTTAGTACTGCTCAATGCCATGGGCGTCTTCTATTTCACATATAGCAGCAGCCACAAAAGCGTGCCATCGCGAGGTCTTTTGCACACGTGCCCCTAGGTCAAGACGACCTTTCATCAACCACCTCCCTTCCATAAGAATTATCCTCGTTCAAGCAGGACAGTTACTTTGCCCAAAATTTTAAATCTTTCCCAAAAACTTTCTCTCTGGATATTTCACGATTCAAAGATGAAGGCTGAACTGTCAACGAGGCATCACGCTGCCATGTCCCCCTGCCCCTCCCCTACACACCCGTGCCCCGATTCTAAGCTCCCTGCTAAACTTGCTACGGCTGCCCATCTCGGCTTCTCTCTGCTGGAGGCTGTGCCACTCGCATGAGGTGGACGGGAGAGGAAGGGCGTGTGGCAGGCAGGATTTCAGACATTAACGCCACTGCCTTCCTGCTGCCCTCAAACAATCAGGGACGGGCCAGCAGCAACGCGTACATAACCCAGTTTCTGCCCCCAGAGGGTGGGGTTGGCAGAGGAGTGCACTCTGTGGCCTACAAGAGTTTCTGGCATAACTGGGCTCTAACTGCATGTGGAGCCACCACCCCGGTCACTCCACACTCCACTAAAGGTGTTTATTCCGCCTTCCGAATAAACACTGCACTAGCATCCACGTCTCTCTCAGGTGAAATAACCCTCCCACCACGAAGACTCAAAGATCTCTCATTTACAAAGCAATGGGAGAGTCTCGTCTCAAGTTCAGAGTTTCAGTTGTATCATCATGAGCAACACACCACACAGATATTATACAATAAGAGATTGAGCTAAGCGGTGTGGCTGTGAAGACCAGACTCTAGCAAATTCATAGACATAATTAAAAATGACAACGAGTCGCATGCATTTCTCCAGAGCTGGTGGTGAGTTACTTTGGAGTTAAAAACACAAAGTCACGCTACGATGATGGAAAGAAATTGTAACGTAACATTTCCCAGGGCGGATAAGTTTAGTCCCACAAGTAATGTCTGAAAATCTTCTATGTTCCAGACACTCCTCAGCCCCAGACGCTGCTTGGCCCCACCCCAGTGAAGACACCCAGGCCCTGTCCCCGAGGAAGTCCTTGTCTGTAACAAGACAGGAATGTGGGTGAGCGATTACGAGGAACAAAATTGAGGTTAAAAACTGTGGACAAGGATTCTAGAGAATGTGTCTGTATGAGGAGAGGGTCAAACAAGGTTTCTCCTTGTTGTCTGAACTATGTCTTCCAGGATGCCCAGGACACCTGTGAGGCCTTCGTGGAGCGAGAGCAAGCACCCAGCAGGGGAAAGGCAGAGGCCAGGAGCACCAATGTGTGTTCCTCTTTCCCTGACCCACTTCAGCAGAAAAATCCATCATAGTCAAAAAAATAATAATCTTGAGTCCTTCCTGGTGGTGCAGTGGGTTAGGGTGCAGCACTGCAAGCTGGCTGCAGCCACTTCAGTGCGAGTTCGATCCCTGGTCCTGGAGGTGGCCCACACCGCACAGCAGACTTCTCCAGCCTCCCCTCTGCTCCCCTCAGCAATGTACTTCGTCGATCTGCCTGTTCTGCTCCCCACTCTGTCTCTGGTGAATCCTCTCACCACCCTGCACCTCTGGCCTGTACCCCAGTTCTGTATGCATAAACACATAAATCTTTAGGAAGAAAAAAAAAAGCCTATCCTCCCAGACTGTAAAATCTTCACAATAATTACTTGCATGACAAAAATCAGAAAAGTTTTCTTCCTCACATAAAAGCCTCCGAAATGCTGGGACCTCATGTGGCAAAAAATAAGAGGAAGAATACCTGACTCAAAATATAGTTACCACCTACATAGCATATGATTCCAACTACACAGCACTCAGGAAGAAGCAAAAGTGTGGATACAGTTAAAGATCAGTGGTCGCCAAGGTTACCAGGAGGGGAAGGGAGAGAAGGAGACAAACAGGTAGAGCAGAGGATTTTCTAGGCCAATGAAAAGAGCCACAGAAAGGGGCCCTCCCTGGTGGTGCAACGAGTTAAAGCGCAGCACTAAGAAGCTAACCACAGAAGACCTCTCCTGTCTTGCCCTCTGCAACCCAAAGCAGAATACTTCGTTAATCTTCCTGTTCTGCTCCCCACTCTGTCTCTGGGTTTTGGCCTGCACCCCCCAGTTTTGTACGGATAAATAAATCTTTTTTTAAAAAAAGAAAAGATGCTATATGATACTGTAATGATGAATACATGTTATCTATTTATCCAAACTCAGAAAACATGCAACACCTAGACTTTGGTTAATTGTGGTATACTGCAGTAGGTTCATCTCCTATAACAAATGCACACTCTATTGAGGGATGTTGATAATAATGAAGGACTTGTATGGGGAGGAGAGGGCAGGAAGATGCAGAAAATCTCAGCACCTTCCTCTCAAGGAACCTGAAAGTGCTATAGAAATAGCAACAACAACAAAATCAAATTCACACATAATGCTTTACATGGTTATCACAAAAATTTCTTTAGCACTTGTTAAAAGCACACTAGCCTGGGTGTGTGTGGGGGGGAGGGGCTAGAGAAAGGGCCTCCCTACTTTTAGAAATAACATTCACTCTGTCATCTTAAGCATGTTTGGTTTAACCTAGACTCATCAGATGTTTTCAACAGATGCTGACTGCTATTGTCTTGGTTACGAAGGCAAATTTCTTTTCTAACTCTTAAACAGAGGCTATGACAGACACCACCAGAGACTTTGGAGACCTTGCCCAGAGCTGGTCATTCTAATTTTTTCTGACTTATTTAGTAGAACTAGAGTTTCTTATTTGATAGAAACAAGCTTCTGCTCTTTTTTTTTTTTTCTTCTGGGCACTATCAAGAAAACAAACTTAGCCCCTATGTATTCTGAGGTCAAGTGCATGGCAGCTATTCTGCATGTAATCTGCAGACTTTGGTCATGAGAGATAAACAGTACGTTTCATTGGAATGCCACAGGTAGTCTTTTCTAAGAACAAGAGAAAAACACTCAAGATTTGACCCCACAAAAATTCAAGACAGATGAGAATCTGACACTTCATAAATAAGACAGAAAAAGAACCTCTCATACAATAGAAGGATCCAATTTCAGATAAGGAGTCAAGGAACTAGTGTCTACTAACTTTGACCAAAGAGAGTCTAGTGAAAGTAAAATGAGTTGGACCTTAATGATGTCAACACACTGGGTTAAAAAAAAAAAAATCTCCGGTTTTAAAAAAAAAAATCTCCAAAAATCAAAGTTTCTCAAACTGCTAAAAATGGAGTTTCCATATGACCCAGCAATCCCACTCCTAGGTATCTCCTCAAAAGACACAAAAAGATACCTGCACCCCCATGTTCATTGCTGCTTTATTTACAATTGGAAAAACATGGAAGCAACCCAAATGCCCAAAAGTAGATGACTGGATTAAAAAGATGTGGTACATATACACAATGGAATATTACTCAGTGATCAAAAACGATAAATGCATGCCTTTTGTAGCAACATGGATGGAGCTGGAAGGGATCATGTTTAGAGAAATAAGCGAGAAAAGAAAGAAAAATACTGGAGGGTTTCACTTACAGCAGGAATATAAAGGACCCAGGAAAAAATAATAATAATAATGAGCAACTATATACCGGAGAGATTTTACATGGGTGAAATGGGGAATGGGATCAAAAATAGGGTGGAGGGATGGGGAGGAAGGGTGGTGCCCTAGATTATGGTGATGGCACACGGGTGATTTGGTGATGGGGTGATGGGAAGCCCATCAGGGATTACAACTGAGATGGAAAAAGGCACAAAATGATGTAAAAATAAACTATTATTTAAAAAAAAAAGACTCAAAATCATTCCTGCTAACCCCTTAATTTCCATAAGAAACAGGTAAAAGTGTTACCTCTGGCAGCTAATGAGGACTCCTGATGGGTTTGAGGCAGCCAGCCCATGAAATAAGGCAATCACTGCCATATTGTCTGCTGAGTTGCCTATGTGTTCATCCTTAGGCGACTCTGGAAGTAAGTCACTTTCTATATTCTCCTGCACTGGAGCATAGCATTAAGTCATTCTTAGCTGCACAAATGAAATGATTTTTCAGAGTATTTCTGCTCTGGGTTCTTGTTTTCCTCTGCTGTCCTCTTTCACAGAGCACCACCTGGACCTCCTTAGATGCCCCTTTTTGGCTCATGTGACCTGTCCCAAACCTAGATAGGAAATCAAACACCAGCGCTTCTGCCCCTGCTTCTGCACCCCAATCTGGAGCTGTCACTAGAGAATGCACTAAACGTGGGAAATGAAAATGTCCGTCACTTCCACCTGGACTGAGGCCCGCTGGACCGTGGCCCCACTGTCCGCTCCTCACCTATCAGCTGCTTGGCCTTTGCTAAGTGACATGGACTTCTGGAAGTAAGCCTTTGTTTCTTTAACCAGCAAATAAGGAGGCAGAAACAGATAACTTCAAAGGACCTTCTGAAGATCAAAGTTGGATTCCGTGAACTAAACGAGCAGGCATCCAATGAACTTATGGAGAATGTGACCTGGCAACACCAAGAAAAGCCTCAAGCCGTTTGCTTCACCCCTTGCATTTCCTCAGGAACTCTATCAGGATAGCAATTTCTGAGACCAAGAAGGGCATGAAGCAATTCTGCAAGGGCATTAATTAAAAAAAAAAAAAAAAGGCAATTTCCATTTTCAAGGGAATTTTAGAGATTCATTTAAACAAGGTTAAATCAACACCTGAATATCTCATACTTTAAAAAGTTAAGCATGTAATGCGGAGGAGGTCTAGGAGCTGTGTGAGAAAACAGCATCTTTCCTAACTTCTCTGACACTGAATCCTATTTTGCACACAACAAATCCTGCAGGTCCAACTGTCCCAGGAATCAGCTCAGGGGCTGCTGTTGTGACTAATTAAGAGCTCATTCTGAGAGGACAGAAGGGAATGGACTTGAAGTCTCACCCAGGGCACCGCCGGAAGGCTGGCATCGAGTCAAGCTGCCTGTCTCCACCGCAGGCTCTGTTGCCAGCTTGTCGTTTGCACCAGGCCCGGTTTTACCAACCTCCCCAGACTCGCTGGGCCCCGCGGCCCTCCAGGCACTCCCTGCCAGGCTGTCCACACCTCAGGTGTGTGCTGGGCATCTAAAGGCTGCAGAGGCTGCCTGCCACTGAATGACAACCCAAATAAGTTACAGCACAATGATTATCCCAGTTCTGTATGATCACCTAACAGATACGGGAATGTTCCAGAGTTGCACAATGAGGAGAAATTTTCAAACTAACCAGTTTTCTCCAGTGTAGGTCTAACTAAAGAAAATGAAATGCAAAATCTCTCTTCAAACTATCCTCTTTTCATAGAAATGTGCCAATGGGCAGATGGCAACGAAGCAGATACTGGAATTAGAGGAACAGCACAGGTTTCTTTGAAACTTAAAAAAAAAAGTCAAGTTTCTCTGATAAGTATTATTGGCTGAAAAACAGTTAACATGTTTGTCACTTTCAAAAAGCCACAAGTGAATTTCTCTGAAAACCCAACGTCTTTTTCAAAAATCCACAAAACTGGGACTCTGCCAAGTATGGTGACAAACCCCAGGCCGCCTCGCCTCGCCAGGCCCTGCATTCACCACCAGCGCCAGGGTGGAGCTCTGGGCCACCCCGAAGCATGGAGCCGAGGCCAGCTCTAAATGGCTATTATCTGGCTGGGTTGCCTAATTTTTACTTAACTCCAGTCTCCTAATCCATTCAAAGGGAGCAAGAATACCTAGCTGCTGGGCTTATTAGAAGTCTTAAGTAAGATAAAGGTGGACTGGCCTAGCCGATCTGGGACCTCCATCCATCAGGCTATTTGCTAACCATGACAGGAAACCCAAAGTCAGCGTGGCTTACCAGAGAGAGGCTTCATTTCCACTCAGGTGGGAGCAAGAAGACCAGCAGGCACCTAACTGCTCTTCTGCCCTTCCAAGTGGGACTCGACCTCATGGCCCAAGATGCAGGGAATCACGTTCCAGGCAGAGGAATGAGAAGAGCCCCAGGAAAACAGACCTAACATTAGCCAGAATTTAGTCTCAAGGTCACAAAGCTGCCGAGCACCAGGGGGTATGATGAAGCAGGCCTCCTGGCCTCCTGGGGCTTTTTTTTTTTAATAACAGTTTATTTTTACATCATTTTGGACACTTTTTTTCCCATCTCAATTTTAATCCCCACGGGTTTCCCATCACCAAGTCACCCGTGTGCCATCACCATAATCCCGTGCACTTCCCTCCCCACCCCCGTTTTTGATCCCATTCCCCACTCCACCCCCACAAAATGTCTCTGGTATATGGTTGTTCATTATTTTTGTTATTTTTCTCGCCTGGTCCATTATACTCCTGCTATGAGTGAAACCACCCAGTATTTTTCTTTCTCTTTCTGGCTTATCTCACTAAGCATGATTTTTCCAGCTCCATCCAAGTTGCTGCAAAAGACATGTGTTTCTCTTTTTTGGTTGCTGAGAAATATTCCATTGTATATAAGTACCACATCTTTTTTATTCAGTCATCTACTTTTGGGCCTTTGGGCTGCTTCCATGTTTTCCCAATTGTAAATAAAGCAGCAATAAACATGGGGGTGCAGGTATCTTTTTTCAATCAGTGTTTTTGTGTCTTTTGGGTAGATACCTAGGAGTGGGATTGCTGGGTCGTAGGGAAGCTCCATGTTTAGCAGTTTGAGGAACCTCCACAAACAGTTTTCCATAGTGGTTGTACTAGTTTGCATTCCCACCAGCAGTACAGGAGAGTTCCTTTTTCTCCACATCCTCACCAACATTTGTTGTTGCTAGTTGTTTGAAGATATGCCATTCTCATTGGGGTGAGGTAGTATCTCATTGTGGTTTTAATTTGCATCTCCTCCTGGGGTTTCTTAAAGAATGGTTATGGGGGCCCTCTTATTGGGTCCTCCCGGATAGCACAATGGCTTTAAGGGCAGCACTATGAAGCTCTCTGCAGTCACTGCAGCACGAATCTGATCCCTGGCCGAGGGGGGGGTGGTGAAGACAGACATGGGGCAGCAGACCTCTCCTGACCTGCCCACTGCTCCCCTCAGCAGTGTACTTCATCCATCTGCTTGTTCTGCTCCCCATTCTGTCTCTGGTGAGTCCTCTCACCCCCAGCACCTCTGGCCTGTACCCCAGTTCTTCTATGCATAAATAAATAATACATCTTAAAAAAAGAGGGAGAGGGCCCTCCCTGGTGGCACAGCAGGTTAAAGCACAGCACTAAGAAGCTAAAGCCACTTCCGCATGAGTTCGATCCCCGCCTGCCCCGTAGGTGACCACATGATGCAGCAGACCTCTCCTGACCTGCCCACTGCTCCCCTCCACAGTGTACTTCCTCAGTCAGACTGTTCTGCTCCTCACTCTGTCCCTGGTGAATCTTCTCACCACCCCTGCACCTCTGGCTTGTGCCCCAGTTCTGTATGCATAAGCAAATAAATCTTAAAAAAGAGAGAGAGTTCTGTATGCATAAATAAATAAATCTAAAAAAAGTTATGGATACTGGAGGATATCAGCAGACTCTGCCACAAACCCGGTGACAGCTCACTCCCCGTTCTCACTCCACGTTCCCTCCTGCAGGGGTAACGATCTGCACACACCACATGGCCCTGAACACCAGGCACATAGGCTGGCATCCGCTCCTAATGCCCTATGCTGCGGCGGCCTGTGCATGCTGGTCCTTAACTCTCCTGAACATTTCCCTTCCCCAGGAAGCTTGTCTTCAACATCCACGGCCAAGATTTCCTTGGTATCGCAGACAGTTTAGGGGACAGTCTCCCCCCAATTAGTCAGCTTCCCCTTCGTTTCCTCGCCTGAGAAAGTACAGATTCTAGCAACTTGCTTTAATGAAGAATCAGTTGTGCTGAATGACAGGGTTCAGTGTTCAAAGAGCAACGCTCCGTTTGCACTCTCTGGGCACTCCATTTGAGATGCCACGGTCTCCTGGAAGTGGCCCTGTCCCGACCACCCACGCCCTGCTTCTGGGCCTCCCCGCCACTCCGTGCAGCGGTGAGAAAGCGGGGCAGGGAGCGCCGTGGGCCGCGGGGCGTGTCCTCAGCACACACGTGACTAGCGTGGGCGGCCTGCGCTGAACAGGCGGGGGTGCTCCGCTATTCAAATTAAACTCAATTAACACCAGTATTCATCTTCTTCAAAGCCTGGAGCTGAAGCAGGGTGCCCCAGACCTAGAACAATCTCTCTGCAATCTCATCTTTCTGGGCTAATTATTTCCAAGAGTTTAAAATCAACATTTTCTAAGCTGTGCCCAACAAGAGTCAAGGAGGTTACATGGAAAAATCCTTCAATACCAAGAATATTTTCTTCTTCTAAAACGTATTAATTTTATGGCAGAAACATCATTTTCAATCGCCTGGACTGCTGCAAATCAACTTGGCTGTGGGAAGTGGCGAGGTGGCCAGGGCTGGGGGCCGGGAGCGAGGGCTCATCTGGCCGGCTCTGCCCAGTCCCTTCTGTGCAGCTGCCCCCTCTGTTCTAAGTGACCTTTAACCTCCTGAAATCTACTCTGCGTCGGACACATTCCAAAGATGTGCTTTATTTTCCCAAATTTTATCTAGATTTTTTTTTTAACCAAAGTAATACAAGCACATAGTTACACGCTACAAAAAGAAACGGAAAAGACATACAGTAAACTGTTGCCTTTTTTTTCTGCCTCTGACTCCAGTTCTCTCCCCAGAGGGAACTATTCTGTTTCCTGCGAATCCCTCCAGATTAGGTACTTGCTCACACACAAGGTAACAGAAATGCATCCTGTTTTGCACCAAAAGGCTGGTCTCCAGTAGTCCATCTGTCACTTTAAAAAGTGTAAGTGGGGCCCTCCCTAATGGTGCAATGGATTAAAGCCCAGCACTGTGAAGCTATCTGCAGCCACTGCAGCAAGAGTTCGACCCCCACATGGCGCGGCAGGCCTCTCCTGACCTACCCGCTGCACCCCTCAGCAGTGTACTTAGTCAATCTGCCTGGTCTGCTCCCCACACTGTCTCTGGCCTGTTCCCCAGTTCTTGTATGCATTAAAAATAAATAAATCTTTAAAAAGCCTACTTTTTTGACTCCTGCCAGCCTCTCGACCCACCCTGAAGGAGACCCTGGGTTGGTGCTGCATCCCCAGCTAGCGTGTTGGTAACATCCAGCCTCAGCAGCACCCATTTCCTCCCCAATTAACTGGCCATGGAATGCGAATTCTCAGCAGACAGTTGGAGGACGCTCATCGTTAGAGGGAAAGGTGTGAATCTTGCAGGGAGGGGGTGGGTGTGCGGGGCAAGCTCTCTGCCCAACTCCCAGGAGTTCTGGCAAGTCTTTCTGGGCAAAGCCCTGTCCCACGTGGAAGAACCACTGCACTGAAAGAGAAATTATCTGAAGGAAGCGTCTAGTGCAGCAATGCCTGAGAGAATCTCCTGCAAAGCGGAATGTCCCACACTCGGGCCAAACACACCATGTTGTGAAATGTGGCCTGTGCAACCAAGGAACTTACGTTCTACATCACTTTCAACAGCACATGGTGCCTAAGTAGCTACCGTCCACTGAACACTGGGCAGGAGGAAGAAGATGACAAAGCAAGGCACAACAGGAAATGCGTGTAGGGTGAGCTCAGTCGACGAAGCTTAAACTGCATCTCCTGAGTCGTCTTCACACACTCAAGCCTGAGCAGGCATTTCCAAAAGTAAATTTTTAGTTAAATTTGGAACAAGCATGGAAGCTGTGTTGCAATTACCTCTAAAATCTGAAATTAAAGCGGCTTGCATCTGCTAAATCGGTCTCATTACGCACTCTGCTTTACATTTTTCCTGGCGTGATGGTGCATGTGGATCATGCTAAATTAACAGTTTCCCTGATAGGTGAAAAAAACAAGTTGCAGGAGAGTCTGCACAATATTATGCCAACTCTCTATCTCGAGACACATCCATATAGATATACAGACACACACATTGGTGTGTGAACAGATGTCATCTGCAGCACTGGGACCCCGAAGGACATCCTGTGACGATGACAATGTTCCGTGCCTACACCAGTCTACACCTAGCCCCAGGTGGCTTCTGAGCACCTGATGTGTGGGTATGACGGGGACACCGAAGGGCTAATTGTCCTTCATTCCTGCTGACTTAAAGGTCAGCAGCCACAGGCTGAGCACAGCTTTTTTCTGGGAAGGTGAAAACGTCTGGGCCCCTGATGGTGCCAGCCCAGAACCATCCACTTCCAAGTGGACCATGTATGTTATATGACTTTCACCCCACTACAGACAGACAACAACCACGCAGAAGGTCAGTGGTGAGGTGATCATTCCATCACCCATCACAGAGCTGCACTGAGGGCCTGGGACGCGCTGGCCGGCCCCCTCTCTGTGGGTGGCAGGTGCCTATTCGTCTCACCTAGGACTGGGAACATCCCCCCTTCATAGCCTTGCCCTTTCCCCACGCTGCCCTGACCATGGGGGCGGGGGGGCAGGCCAGGGAGCCCACCCCACGCCAGGCGCAGCCTGTGCTCCCCAAGACGTCACACTTGTGATTCAGCCACAGATCTGGCTGCTGTTCGCAAGTATTTCTGCTCGTTATCTCTTCATCTTGTGCTGCTGCTCCCCACCCACACTCCCGAAGAAACTCACTCAGCATTCTTCCGGAATCTGGAGCTCTGTAAGTGCCTCCTTCCCCCTCGGGAGTGGAGAGAACGTTCCCAGGCCACTCTGGACACACTGCTCTGGCTCCAACTGGACATGGTGGCCGACAACCTGAACCGTCAGTGTGGCCAAATCACTGTGGTTGCTGGACACCGCCATCACCTCCTGTTCATGTGACTACTCTCCCAGTAAACAGCACCTCCCTCCACCAAAAACTCGGCCTAAACTACTGATCGGGGAATGACTGGCTTGTCTCTCTCTCCCACACCCTACTACCAATAGGTCAGCAAAACACGCCAGCTCTGTCTCCAGTGCCCAGGATGCGGCCAGCGCCTCCAACCCCCTTGGACCTAGCAAGTTCTCAGCTCCTACCCACTCAGCAAGCCCACGCCGCACTCCGCTCCTGGCCCCCAGCATCCACCTTGGTGACCTTGGAAAGTGAAAGTCCTGTTCTGATTCTGGTCCACAGTCTCCCACACCCCTGGGGATCAAACCTACCCTCCCACCAACTTGGGGCTTACACGAACAGATGCTTCTGCCCTGGTACTCTACAATCTCTACAATCTCATTTCTAAATGTCTTGTTCTGTCTGGGGCCTGTTCTGCTCCACAACGACTCTGACACCCACAGAGCTGCTCCCAATCCAGCCACCTAGCCCTGAGGCCTCTGAGCCTGCAGCTCCCAGTGGGGGAGTCTGTTCTGGAGCACCCAGAGCTATAGACTCTATGTGCCCCCGACCACAGAACCAAGGTCTCGAAGCTCTAATCCCCAAATTGGCAGCAACCTGAGGAGGGTCCTGGGGGGTGATCAGGAATAACAGTGGACCCTCAGGAGTGGGGTGAGGACCATTTATGAGCGGAAGGCTCTCTGCCGCTCTCTCCTGCAGAGTACAGGTACAAGGTCATCTGAATCCTGAAAGGGTCCTCATCAAGAACCCAGCCGAGTTGGCACCCTGATCTCAGGCTTCCAGCCTCTGGAACTGACAAATAACCCTGCCACTATCTCCTCTTCTAGATGTAAGGCACTTCAAATCTCCAACCTGTGATGAAAGTTGAGGTGGGTTCTATCAAAAGTAATGGGGAGAAATAAAGCGCTTTGGTGAGAATATGCTACGCATGATGGTCACAGGTGCAGTAAATGCATCATCAACGCAATAAAGCAGCATGGTGTTCAGGCCGAGCAAGGATTCCAGCACCCCACACCCCACAGCAAGCGCTTGCAGCTAGTTCATTCTGCGCCTCCTCGCCACAGGCTCAGAGCCCATACTCCGTCTGTCAAGCAACCATGACTATGTGTGAATTCCACAGCTGACGGTCAACCAGGCGATGTCAGCGAGCGAAAGAACTGCACTCACAGCACAGGGCAGCAAGAGCTTTGCAGCCGCCCCACTAAACAACTTGCCGGTGAGCAAGCTCTAGTCGGTGAGTCCACCTCTCTGTAAAGTAAGGTCCCGTGAGCAATTTACAGGGTGCTCTAAGCTCACCGGAGGCTCCCGCAACAAAACATTCAGCACAGACTTCGCTATTGTGCTGGGGTCACCCTGCCGATGGTTTCTCTCATCCTCTGTATCCCCAAACGGCCAATTCTAGAACTAAGCAATTTACCCATCAATGAACAATGTTGATTTAATAGCCATAGTTATATGTGAGAGGCAGAGAGATAAGGAGAAGAAAATAAATACGGGATGAGCAACGAGCCGCGCAGAGGAAGCCGCGTGGGCCACAGCCCTGGCAAGGAACGACAGAAAGCCAGCAGCAGCCCTCGAAGGCGGGTCAGAGAACCAGCAACAGGGCAGACCTGAGGCCCACGGAGGAGGGGAGCGGGGGGCAAAGTGTCACCCCCACAGGCCTGCAAATAGTATGGTGAGGTGCGCTAAAGCCCACACTTTTAGACCTGTAAAACTGACCCAGCTGGGGAGTCCTGGTCATTTCTAATCTGAAAAATGCAGATCAAACTTTCCCCTGCATGTACGTGGACCTGAGCCTTGGGGACACTTTCTGAGCGTGCAGAACCGCTCAGCAGCCGAGGGGAGGGATGGCTACTTGTGTGCCTGTCTGGCGTGGCATCTGGCTACGGTAAGAGCCGAGCGCTCGCTTCCACGCTAGCTCTCCTGTACAGCTGGAGAGTCAAGGGCCCGGAAGCTACAATAGATCCCAATTTTCCTCCAGCAGAAGCCAGAGGACAGCAGTTTAAAAAGGTTTCACTGACTTGAACAGAAAATAGACGTCTATACTTGCCTTTAGACAGCTGTCAGTCGGCAGGAGATGAAACCAGCAAAGACAGGTAAGTCAGAACAGCACAGGAGGTGGAAGAAGAAGAACTGGAAAGTCATCAGCTCCCAGACGCCCGGGACAGCGGTGGGCTCCGTGGTGGCAGGTGGGACAGAGTCCTACTGCACAAGAGCAGCATGTGCCAGGAGAAGTCTGGAGAGAACAAAGTCGCCGTGGAGATGGGGCCCAGGCAGACAGCCAGGGTAGCACAACGCAGCATGGCAGGGCAGTGCAGGAGCGGTGTGCAGAACCTAAGTGGCCTGGTACTCGTCTGCCCAGCCGGGGAGAAGTGGTCAGGATAGGTAGGGGTTTGGCAAACATGATCGAAAACGTGGGCTATAAATAAGGAGGAAGGCGAAGAAATGAGAGAGGGGAAAAGGGTAAAAACAAGAGGAGTGCAAAGCCAAGCAGAGGGGGCACAGCAAAGTGGCTTGACACGGCAGGAGTCCGGCGGTCTCAGTGAGAGCACAGGAAGGCCGGGATGACTTTGCGGGATCAGGGGGACGGACGGGAGGTGTGGCCAAAGAAGGAGGTGTGGCCAAAGGGGAGGTGTGGCCAAGAAGGGGAGGTGTGGCCAAAGAAAGAACCTCCTGCTCACGGCTCTGCGCAGTGAGCAACGTCCAGGGATTGGAGAGCTGAGGGGAGATGTGCGGCTGGGGGCATGGCGCTCAATGGAAGTTCCAAAGCACCATGGTCAGGGCAGTAGTGGGCCACCCAGTGGGGCTGGGGCAGGACAGACATCAGTCCAGAGTGGGGATGGTGGGGGAGGAGGTAGCCGCTACCTGGGGGGTTATGCACACACAGCCAGGCTGTTACCTGCAGGCGGAGCAGCCCAGCTCCCAGCGAGGGCTAGAGCAGTCTGTCTGGAGGGCGCGGCCGCTGCCACCTTCTCAGCAGTGTAACAGCTGATGCACCCAGTAGGCAGCTCCGGCCAATTTTCAGACTGGAAGACTGAAGTCCATGCTCCCCATGCTTCATACAAAATGAGCACTGGCTGACCACCTTGATAAGTTGACTACCTCGATCGACAGGTTTTCCCCTACAAAACCTCGGTGTCCGGGAAATTCATCTCAGAATGGATCACAGGGCTCCCGCACTGTGCCCAACACTCAAGCATCTGAGTAAATTCCTACTCTATTCTCTTAAGACTTTCTCACGCCACGTCGTATCATCATCTTACACTAATTAGAAACAAAGATTTTCTCAAAAATTGGACAGCTGTGTCCTCGTCATCCCCGGTTTGCTTGCTCCCCTCCTCCAGTATTCTGTAACTGACTCAACGAACGGGTGATACGGATTTTGGTGTTACTGAAGAACGTTCCTGAGGAAACTGGGCTCTTCCTGAATCGACATGTTCAGGCTCTGCCCTCTGGGGAACCGTCATTGACAGCCACACCTCTAGTCCCCAGTTTCCCCAACAAGGGGGGCTCCCCCATCCGGTGGCGCATCCCAGAGATAGCATTTTCGGTGCAACTAAAACAAGATGTATGACCCTGCACAATACTTGACCTCTTTGGACCTTCATTTGTCCATGTGTAAAATAGAGACAACAATAATGAGAACTCACAGGGCCTTTGTATTGATCAGTGATTCAAAGCTAATGCCTTACAAGGCACTTTCAGGCACTTAGAACAAACAGTGCCTGAAACACAGCACGAGAGAGGCATTTTCTATTCTTATAGCGATTATTTATGTGCATGTCTCTCCTTTTGGACTTATTAGCACCTTTAAAATAGACCAGCTCTTAATTTGTGTCTCCCCAGTGCTACCTGATAGCAACTAGTAAACTGGACATACTCGGTGAGTGAATGCATGAAGCACTTTGACAAATCAACTGTCATCTCACTGAAAAAAAAGTGGAAATGTGGATATTGTAAATAAGAATGTTATATCTATGGTACTGTCCATCTTGTTTTAAAATAATTTAAGGCCCTTCCTAAAGTACAGCCTGACGTTTCAAATACATATTGAAGGAAGCAATCAGGCCCTGCCTGGTGATGCAAGGGTTCCCCAGCCAGGGCACTGACCCACATGGGGCAACAGAGAAATCTCCAGACCTGCTTGCTGCTTCCCTCAGCAGTATATTTCAGTATAGCTGCCTTTTGTGCTCCCCACTCTGTTTCTGGTGAATCCTCTCACCCTCCGCATCTCTGTACTCCAGTTCCTGTATACAAGGATAAATAAATCTTTTAAAAAAAAAAAAACAAAGGAAAAAGTGAACTGCATTCACTGTCATGGCTCAAAGAAGTCAAGGGCAAATGGACTTTGGAAGGTTTAAGTACAATGGACTCTGAGGATGAGACAACGTTCACTTTTGCTATAGGGGAGAAGTCCTAGATCAGGACTTGCTAACATTAATTCCTTTCGTGGACCTGGGAACCTAGTGCAGTTACTTAACCCACCACATTTCTGCAGCAGGAGCATCTCAAAGCTGCTGTCTGTGGAAGGAAATCGACTAGCAGTCCCAGCACTAATTCAACCACTGTGGCTCTTAGCTGGCATGTTGGTAAAACCCACACATGTGAAGAGCAGGAGGGAGCCACCCCCCTTTTCCTTTCTCCCCTCAGAAAGTCATTTTTGAATCTCAGCTTCCACAGAACATCTGATCTGGGAGGACTGCACACCCTCCTTAATGTTCACACTGCTGATATTTTAGTATTCTGGTTCTGTTCGGGCAGTCATACCACTGATGAAAGTGAGTCTGTCACATAACGCTCTCACTGGTGCATGCAAACAAGCCACCTTTTCATTAAAATGGAATTTAGTACAAATCCAGGTCAAACAAAGTCTGGGAGAAAGGGTTAGCCTATCCTGCAGGTCACCCAAGTGGGACCTACAGAGAAAAGATGACAGTGGTAGCGGGATATCGCAAGCACAGGTGGGTCAGGAGCACCTCCTTTCTGCTCACTGTCCCCCACACTGGCATTCAAGCCACAGAGTGCTGCATTTCAGCTCCGGCCAAGGGGGACAGAACCAAGCAGGCCATCTGGGCACATAAATCCAAGCATGCACACTGGAAGAGGAAATGGGATTAGTAGACTTCCCTCCTCCCTACATGGGGGTGTCTGGGGATGGTGATGAGCTCAGATTCCAGCACATGGAAGGGAGCTAATTCTCCAAATCACCTCACAGCTAGTGAAGTCACTTCTAGCAGGATGTCCTCTTCTGCCTTTCCACGGAGGCCAGCGATGCCACGTATGTACAGTGTTAAATGGTAACACCCTTCAGTAATTGTATTTCCCATAATGATTAGGCCTTTTCTGTTTGCTTATTTTAAGTGAAAACATGAAAGCTGAGGTCTCACTCTGACAAGAAGTGCATGTGAGGATTAAAATTTTCAAGCACATACCTCTTGGTTTCTCATCCTTTAATGACTGCACACACGGTTGCCTAGGAAACTCCTGGCCGAATGAAGGCTCACCCGCTTGTCATTCCCAAGCTCGCGTGTCTTACTCATCACCTTCGCTCCCACGAAGTCCGTCCTCCTGACTTCTTAGAGGCAGAAGTCTCTGCAACCTGCCTGACAGTTTTAAAAGGGAGAATTGTTTATTTTAATTTTGCACATCGGCTTCTAATAGGAATAAAAACCAAAGAGGCTAAGTCTTTATTCACATCGAAAATAGACAAAAAATGCATTTTTTTTTAATACACCCACACAACCTACACCAGGTAACTGTGGAGTATTATTTCTATCCTGCCAGTGATTAAATGCTACAAGCAAAGAGACGAGAAAAGACCCTACAATAGTAAGACCTCAGAGACACAAAAGTAGAAAACAAAGGTGTGTGGCCACCCCCGGCCAAGCCACTGCAGTCATCACTCCCAGGTCAGTCTCCCTGGTGTTTCTTGCAACCCAGCCATAATCACCGCATGGCCTGGACCACGCAGACTGACCGCCACCTGCCCACAGGTAGGTCTCCTGGGGCAGGCGCCCCTCTGAAAACTCGGTCCCACCACAGCAGACACTATGAAGGAGGCCTATGATCTTCTGAGGAAGAGCCGATTGTGAGGCAAGTCCCACAAACCAGAGCAGTCAGAGGGCACCAGCTCTGAACTGGTGCTGGCATCGGAGGACAGAAAGGGGGATGGAGACCAGAAGACAGGGCCAGGGCACAGCAGCCCACAGCAGGGCCTCTGCACCTTTCCCTGAGTTCTTGTGACAGTCCAGCTGCTTCCACTGACACCTTTCCATTGTCACCACAGCCAGAACTGACTTTTTTTTTAACTCTAGTAGACTACGCGTACTTCCACTTTTGCAAGTTAAAAAGCAACTGCTGACTTCCAATTCCACCCCACCCCCTCTTCTTCCTTGTCTTCCCCGCAGCAAGGCTTCGGTCTCAGAGCAACACCTTATGAGGGGGCTCGGGGGAAGGAGGCGGCCATCTTATTCCCCCACCATCCAGCTCTGGGCTGCCACTAATCCTCTCTTCATGCTGATGGCTGGGCTTTAAAAATTCCCTCAATGGCTCCCTATTGCCCTCAAGACAAAGATCCAAACTCCCCTCAGTTTAGGTTAGAAAGCTCTTCACCAGCAGATCCCTGAAAATTTGATGGCTGGCCATTGTGGTCTCACATCTGAAACAGACCACGCCTAGAACAGAACCACAGGGCCACAGCAGGAAGGGTGCAGCAGCATCCAGATCTCACGCTCCTTTTTCTTCTCCCCTAAATGTTATTTTCTTTTAAAGATTTATTTATGTATACAGAACTGGGGTACACGCCAGAGGTGCAGGGCGGGTGGGAGGATTCACCAGAGACAGATGGGGAGCAGAGCAGGCAGATCACAAGGTATACGCTGAGGGGACGAGTAGGTGACTGACCCTGGAGAGGTCTGCTGTGCCGTTTGGGTCACCTCCGGGGCTGGGGATTGAACTTGCACTGAAGCGACTGCTTCTCGCTTGCAGTGCTGTGTCCTAACTCATTGTACCACCAGGGAGGCCCCCTAGCTGCTATTTTCTAACAGACTATAAGGAGATTAAGAAATTGCGTAGGGGTCCTCCCTGGTGGTGCAGCTGGTTGGAGAACTGCACTGCAAAACTAAGCCAAGCATGGCCGCTTCATTGTGAGTTCGATCCCCACCCAGGGGGTGACCCACATGGCGGGGCAGACCTCTCCTGACCCACCTGCTGCTACCCTCAGCAGTGTACTTTGTAGATCTGCCTTTTCTGCTCCCCACTCTGTTTCTTGTGAGTCCTCTCGCTGCTCCTGCACCTCTGGCCTGTACCCCATTTCTGTATGCATAATAAAATCTTAAAAAAAAAAAGACTTGTGCAGGAAAACCCTACCTTCTAGCCAGCTGACAGTTTTTCAACAAGAGTCTAAAGATGTTTAACAGGACACTCTTCAATGATTTAAACACTCAATGATGAGCTCATCACTCATTGTTCCTCTAACATACCCCTGCCAAAATGAGTCATCCTCCCATACCCACCAGGGACCCCTTCCCTTGCATGGCTGAACTGTAACGAGATGCCAGCACGTGCTCACAAGTGTCTGAGTAGCTGCCTCCCAAAAGCCTGACCTCCAGCAGGGCCTGACACCCTGCCATTTCCTGCACCTTCCATGGTCTGCTGCGCCATGTGGGTCCGGGATTGAACTCGTGCTGCAGTGTCTGCGCTTTAACCTGTAGCAACACCAGGGAGGGCCCAGTTCCATTTATTTCTGTATCCCAGAGCCTGGCCTGAAAGAGCACCCAATGAACAATTGCTGAATGACCAAATGTTAGTACCTAGGATGGGCTTCCGCCCTCAGGCAAACACATTACCTCCCTGTGTGCAACTCACTTTTAGAAACTCTGAGTTTGGGCCACATCAAAAGTTAAAGAAGGTAACTTGACACTGGGACTGTTACTCCTGCATCTTCATGTTAAAAGAGTCAAATCTGAAAGACATCTCCTGGCAGAGAGAGCCGCTGTGCAGCCTGGAAACTGTCTCTGGGCTGCAGCGTGGCTCTGAGGAAACCCCCTTTGCACTGTGAGGCCTGAAGTCCCCAGAGCAGCCCACCCAGCACCTTCCTGAAAAGACAGGAACTTGCAGAATAACTCTAGAGCCCTGAGGCGTGCCGGACAGTCTCAGAGAGGATGCAGCGTTTAAATGTGTACATGGTCCTGAAGTTCTAGAGCCAGAGAAAAATGTATGGTATAGAGGAAAAGCATGATTTAAAAGGAGGAACAGAAGACAGAGTCCGTTTAAAGCGCCCTGACAGGTGCTGAGTCTTCTTGGCACCCAAGCATAAAATTTCTATTAGCTAAGTTTGGGGGACACCAGGGCTTGAAGATGAGCCAGGAAAGCTCAAGGAAAATTCTTGTGGGTCTGCTGTCCTCTGGGTGGGACATTTGACCTCCAAAAATGCCTTGAGAGAAACTCAGTCTCTGGCCCCCCCGCACACCCTCCCCCCCTCCCCCACCACCCCTCTCTTGAGCTGATTCTGGGAAGGAGCCCCACTGAGCACAGGACGGGTGCGGGAGGACCGGGCAGCGGGACCTGGGGTTCTGCTTCCTGTGCTCCAGCTCAGAGTTTTCTTCTTTGTTCAGAGAACTTCCACTTGGTTCATGGTCCCAGGGAGCCTGCAAAAGGGGAAGTTGATGGCAGGCTCCCGGCTGCTTGCAGGGGCACCACACGTTCTAGGGGAAGTGGAAACAGAACTCTGTCCCAAGGGGGAGGCTCTACACACACGCTCAGTGCAGGTGGGGCGCAGTGGCGCAGGTGGGGCCCAGGGGTGCAGGTGGACTGCCCCGTGACTTCACTTTCTCACGGTTACCAGCCGAGCGTGGTGTGGCATGGCGCTTCTCCCTGGTCTGGGAGCAGCAAACAGGTCCCCCCAACGCCTCCACATGTCTCTTCTTCTTGAAGATAAGTCAAGCTCTTAAGAAACCAGCCTGGATGTAACTGCAGGAAGCGTGCGAGTTAACCCCAGGAGAGGAGCCCCGAGGCTCTGTAGATGTGGTGATCCTTGCTGCAGAAGGAAGAGGCAGCGCCTAGCCAGAGAGCTGGCGTTTGGTAGGTCTCTTTAAGCTACCAAGTAACAACACATTGGTTTTTTATATTTCTTTTTAAACTGCTCAGCGGCTCTCATTCTCGCACATCCCTACTTAGAAAAAGGAGTGAGTAATATTAAAACAAAGTAACGGCACACAGCGGACAGCCCACCCACACCCCCCAGCAAGGCGCCATCCTAAGGTGCTCTCTGTTCACATCTATGAAAACTTCAGAAGGACTTATTACAGCACATGTGGGAATCCCCTATTTCAGTTTAGGAATCTTTTAACAGACTGAAAGTAGATTTGAGGGGCCGAGGGAAGGATTTCCCCTGTGGTTGATTAAAAACATTCTTCTTTTTTTGAGTTGTCATACCAAGTGACCAGGAAGTGAGCAGAAGTCCTCTGAAAAATATATTTTTTGAACTTTTCCCCCCTAACCAGACTGTAAGATTGAAAAAGCCAAAATACACTCACACTCATTTCTTAAACAAGTTCGCCACCATAAGAAGGAACACGAAGTGCTAGGTGTCTGAAAATATCCTTCCACCAGTCCCCCGTAATGACACGCCTGCAAATGTGGGCCGGACGGACCGGATGGGTCATGTCTGGCTTCTGCATGTCTATCACAAGGGTTGTTGAAGCCCAAGTCCCCTAAGGGCTGTAGTATGACGATTCAATGGACCGAAACACTAGATTTTGGGTTGTTTCAAGGACATCCCCTTGACAGGCTACACCAGTCTTCAGCGACAGAGCACGAGACTCATCCAGCTTTAAGATAACTTTGCACACAGAACGGTCTCCAACAAGTTGATGAGAATAAATACATTGCAGTGTTTATTTGATAAGCTTCAGTATGGATGAAATGTTCTTCTGCTAAACTTCTTCCCCCAACAGCAAGAGGGAAATGAGACTTCCTTATGCTAGAAGAAAAAACACAAGCTGTGCAGCCATCTGAGCTGAATGGAGGCGCCCATGTGGCCCGGGATGGGGATTTAACATAAAATCCATGAACCCAACATAGATGGACGGGAAGAAAGATTCAACGCAGTCACCGACGACTCCAAATCCAGCCTGGGTTTTCATTACCCTGAAGGCTTTCAACACAGATGCGTGCATTCAAAGCACCAAAAAAATAAACAGCTCTGTGGTTTACACAGGGTACAGACAGGTAAGACAATTCACAAAACCATCCAACCCAGCCCCACTGTTGTCTACAGCCCCTCGGCTACACCCAAGTCACAGCAAGGTAGCCGTGATGGAGAGGCGGGGCCAGTACTGCCCAGCCAGGGAGGCTGGGTGCCCGGGCCGACACACTCCTGTCACACACCTGATAATGTCACCTGGCCTTCTGTGTCTTCCTCTCAGGAGCCAAACCCCCTTCGGCTAATGAGAGAAAAATCCAAACTGAGGGAGTTCTATGAAACAGCCAATCAGGACTCCTCAGCCACAACAAGGTCATCACAGAGGCAAGGCAAGAACAGTCACTGACCAGAGGAAACCCAGGGTCCTGACAGTAATCAGGGAGCACGCTGGGCTGGCTGACCCTGAAACACCTCTGAAACAAAGGCGAGGACACTTGGGGACAGGGGAGGGCGAGGGTGGAAGCTCAAGTAAGGGTGGGTTTGTTGTTTTTTTTTTTATGATTTATTTATTTATTCATACAGAACTGGGGTACAGGCCAGAGATGCAGAGGGTGAGAGGATTCACCAGAGACAGAGACAGAGCGGGGAGCAGAAGAACAGGCAGACTGACGAAGTACACTGCTGAGGGGAGCAGCGGGCAGTCAGGAGAGGTCTGCCGCGCCATGTGGTCACCTCCGGGGCAGGCGGGGATCGAACTCATGCGGAAGTGGCTTAAGCTTCTTAGTGCTGCGCCACCAGGGAGGACCCGGAAGGGTGGGTTTTTGCTAACAGTAATGAACCCTCACTTGCCCTGGCCCGACTGTCACAAAGTCAACATCATAAGGAGTCAGTAGTAGGGGTGACTGAGTTAGGGGCTCGGGGGGGCTCTCTGAACTGTCTGCAACTTTTCTTCAAATCTAAACTTATTCTCAAGAGTCTATTTCAACTTTTTTAAGCACCGCACCCACAGCACTGAGGGTGAGCGGCGAGGCCGATCCCACCAGGGGGCCAAGCAGCCAGGCCCGGCCCTCTGTGCGGCCAGCGGACACTGGGCCTATTTGGGGACCTGTCTGGGATGCCGGGCCACCACAGATGGTGTGGTGTGACAAGAACAAAGTCTCCGAAGTGCCTAACACCCCCATGTGAAGTAGAAAATAGGCAGTTTATGTAAGGAAAAGAGACAAAGGCAAAAAGGGCTGGCTGGGTGCCCTCCCCGTGTGTGACAGCACGTGACCACCAGCCTCCGGCCCTCCCTGGGCACCGCTGCCAGGGCCCCAGCAGGTGTGAAGGCCACAGGGCCACCCCCACCCCCACCGTCGCCCCATCAAAGAGGGGCATCAGAAAGATGTGGGGCGCACAGAGTTCCTGCAAAGATTGGTGGGAGGACAGGATCTGTGGGTTACATAAAAAGGATTTGTTTGACCAAAGAGGCACACAGTTATGATCTGTTTTCAAGAATCTGTCCAGTGAGGGCGCAGACGGCACCGGGCAAGTCTTATTTCATGAGGGGGAGGCAAAGCCTTTCTTTGAAAAACTGCTTGCTGTTTAAAAAAAAAAAAAAAAAAAACTGTGTCTTTACGGAATAAACATGTGGCGTGATTTGTTTGCTGTGATGGATTTCTCTAATTGCCTTGAATTTTAATGAAAAAAGAAATCTGGGAAATTTATCCTCGCTGACCAAAAAGTTTCAGAATTTAAAAACGACATGAATATGCAGTACTCATTAGGCCAGAAAATGAAAACACAAATGCCTTTAAAAAAAAAAAAATTTTTTTTTTCCAGAAACGAACACACTGTCAATCAAAAACATAATCGTTTTAGAGAAGTGGTCACTTATTTAATAGTTCAGTGGACAGAGAAACGAGGCAGCAAATGTCTGGAAAAATCCAAAAAAAAAAACATTAACAGAAACGATGACGACAAAGAACGTCTTGTTCTAACAGTTGGAAGTGTGTGACGGAGGCCCGAAGAGCCCGCTCTCCCACTGGGGAGACTGAGCACATCTCAAAATAAAGCCAACATGAAAGGCCAATTCAGCTTCCATGCTTCTGCCGAGTGCCTGAGGCAGGTGGGCACTGAGGTGGGCGATGCGGATGGAGAAGACAGCAGAGTTGGCAAAGTCAGACAAGCACAAACTGGCTAACTCCATGGGAGGAAAAGAAGTTAGATCTTTCTCTTACATCGGATATCTGACGATATCCCAGACAGAAATGGAGTTCAGTGAAACAGTCTGGTATTATCAGAATGAAGGACAAGGAAGTGTTTATGTGGGATTTTGTGAGACAGGGCAGATGTGAGTTCAAGAACGATCTCTGTGGTAAAGGCCGCTCCAAGGTCAGCAGGACACCTGATGAAGTGGGTTGCAGTCCACTCAGTGCATGGCTTTGGCACCACTACACCGGTGATGAAGAAACGTCTTACTTAACACATAAACCATGCGTAGTTTGTAAAAGATTAAGTCCCAAAAAGTGTATTTGCAAATGCCATTGCTGATAAGAGGTTCATCTGCATAAATATATAAGGATCCCCACACCTCACTAACAAATAATCCAACTTAAAAAACAGGCAAAGGTGGGCCCTCCCTGGTGGCACAGCGGGTTAAAGCACAGCACTAAGACGCTAAAGCCACTTCTGCATGAGTTCGATCCCCGCCTGCCCTGGAGGTGACCACATGGCGAGGCAGACCTCTCCTGACC
>NW_004567106.1:60655928-60663867 GCF_000260355.1 Condylura cristata
AGTCCTTAAAAAAAAAACAGCACACAGGCAAAGGACTTAAACAGAGATTTCATCAGAGGAAAGATGCAGAACAGCACACAGCATCCATGAAATGCTACTCAAAACCATAATGCACCATCACCTCGCCTCCATCAGGACTGATCCTTACAGGAAAATAAAACTAAAATGAATAAACAAGTGTTGGCAAGATGGTGTGAGGCTAGAAGCCTGAGCACCGCTGGTGGGAAAGGGAAAGGGCGCAGCTGTCAGGGACAAGAGTGCAGCCGTTTCTCAAAACAGTGAAGATGAAACTTCACTACGGGACTCTACTTCTGGGCATTTATTTACTAATCGCCGAGTGAAATCCAAGTCTCAAAGAGATCCCTGCACCTTCTGCCCAGGGTGGTCTATACACAACAGCTAAGAGGTGGAACAACTCAGGTGTTCGCCAGCAGATGTAAAGGTGCAATGGGTTATTCTCCAGCCTCAGGAAGGAAAGAAATTTCAACGCATGCTAAACGTGGATGAAACCTAAAGACAAGATGCTAAGTGAAATAAATGAACCACAGCAAGGCAAACACTGCATGATTCCTGCTTCTCTGCAGGATCTGAAGTAGCCGAACTCAGAGGCTCGAGCAGGAACAGAGCTGTCAGGGGAACAGCTGTCCTGTTCAGTGCACGTGGCATTTCAGCTAGGAGAGATGAGAAAGTTCTGTGCTTATGGTCAACAACCATATCAGCGACACTTAAAATGATTGCATGAGGATTAGAAAATGCACGCATCCCAATTCAGGAAGGACATCAGATTCAGGAGAGTCAGCTCTGTGGATGGCCAGGGACAGGACAGAGGACATGCAGAGCACCCTAGTACCCACCAGCTTCTAACTCCACACTGCTCCTTACGCTTTTCTCTGCATGTCCGAAATGGAAATCCATCACTTTTAAAAAGTAACTCTGAAAGGAAACGTGCATCAGCCCGTGCATCAGCTATCACTGCTTCCTCATTACCCCAACAACAAGATGGAGGGCATTCATTCGTGTGGCCACAGATGACCACGGTGTCCCCACATTCTGAAAGAGGAACAATTTCCGGGGTAAAAGCAGAGAAAAGAGAGGAAGAGTTGTTTTTTCATTTATATCCTTTCGTTTTGTGAATGCTGCAATCCTCAAAGTATTTACAAAAGCGTAATTCCTCGGGTGAACAAGCAATGAACACTTGAAACTGGTGCTACAGAGATACAATCAGGTATGATTCCTATAATCATTCTACTTCTCTCTGCGGCTGTAGAAACTCGGATTCCAGTGTGTGAGAGTAAGATACTGGTATTCCAGGTACTGATTGCTTGTGTCAACTTTCAAACATGAACCAGGGCAGGCTGACTCTGAATGTGGACAGTGTTTATTACCATGTGCAAAACCCCAGAGGAAATGTCTCCAAGCAGGGTTCGAAGGAAAGCTTCAGGACGGGTCTGTCTAAATCCAGAGTATTTTTCCAACACAGAAAGTGGTAAAGCAGGAGTACAATTATGTAGGACACAACAGGGTCATAATGTTTGTATTTACAAGTACTAACACTAGCAGAATATTTTAAATCAAGTGAGACATTCACCTACAGATAATACAGAATGTTTCCCTAGTTTTATTATTAGAGTAATTCCACAACTACCAATTCCATTCTATTTATTTAGCTTTGATCTTGGTTTTGAATTTGTTAATTTCAATGGATATTAAAGTTAGTTCCAAGTCCCTTCAGTTGGCTCACACAAAAACATTTTCCTGTTTCTGCCCAACTTTCTGAGCAAAGCACCACACAGAAAAATTCAGAAGAGAGGCTCGGAGGAAGAGACCATGCAGAGAGGGAGGCGGAATGGAACGCATTCAAAGATTTCCTAACTGATTAACTGAAGGCAGATTTTGCACATATGCAGACAACCCAATTTATCTTTAACCATTCAGGATCACGACTGAGAAGCTAAATAAACCTTGGGCTCACTATCTATTTGATAGAAAAGAATTAAGTCTGAATCCCAAGGTATGGGGGGAAAATTTTATTTAAAAATTCCTTCCTTTTTGTTGTAGGCTTCAAGTAGCTCTCTCCCTTGACACTGTCAAAAAAAAAAATCCTTTTCTTTTGTATCCACTTGTTCATAACATTTCAGCAGGCCACTGAGAAAAGAATTCAGGCCTCAGCCAGTTAGTGACAGTGCAAGCACGCCCTCTTGTGGTGTAAATTAAAACTGCATATTTACAATGGCACTCAGGCCCAAGTGAATTCTGAGTTGTATAACAGGAACTTCATTGTCTTCCGTTTACAGACAAGGGAACAGCTAATGGAAGTCAAGCAACTTACTTCCTTCAAGCTATTTCAACCAAGAACACATTAAAGCAGGATCTGACAACAGCATATTACCAAGAGGTCACTTTAAAGTAGTATGCCAACTAATTTTAAATTTTACTGTTTTTAAGTGGTTTGAAACAATGGTTCAGTTGGCATTTTTGGAAGGCAGCCATGCTCACCACTATACCACCAACGCACCTGGTATATTTGACATTTTTTGATCAAAAAGGATGGAATCACATTCTTTAACAAGGTAAGAGAGAACACGCAAAATATTTCGTAAGAAAAAGGATTAATTTTCTATACCTTCCACATTCTCAAAGTATTAAAACGTAGGGTGTTACTGTGTTGTGTTTCATGGATCTGTATGTCACCAAAGTGTTTATTTCAAAAGAAAGATAAAGTTGAAATACAATTTCCAAAATGGCAAGCTGTCATCTTCACTATTGCACTAATGGAGATGAAGACTCTGCCTTGCCTACAGATCTTCAAGCCTACAGCTGTCCAATTATCTTCATTTTAAGTATCAAGAATGAATCTGATTAAAAGAACCTTTACAAGGTTGTTTCCAAGGTTAAATGAGTTAATACACATAAACACTGAGCAGTGGGTTTTTTTAAAAACCCTTTTTATCTTCTTTCTACCTAAAAAATACAGGAAATGTACTTCACAGGCTGCAAAATATGGGGAAAAGCAGTTACATGGAAAATAAAGTAATTAAATGGAATGACTAAGTCTTGATGTGGGAGTTTTCCACCAGCGAGACTTTCCCACTCTTGTTACTACCCAGAAGTGTTCAAGGCTGTCTTTACCTGTAACATGAGAGACCGGAGTTCACAAGAAGGCACAGGCCGCCACGCCCAGGTCACTGGTCTCTTCCCCCCAGCGCTCCAGTGTGCCTCCCCGAGCTGGATGCTGAGTCAGAGGGGATCATCTTTAAAGTTCAATCAAATGGAGGCAAATCACTGCACTCCTCTGATGAAAGTTCCAAAGTGAATTCCTGGTTTCCCAATCAACAAGCACAACAAACAGAGTCCTGCAGTGTCGTGGATGCTGGTCTCAACGAACCTGCTCAGATGGCCAAAGGCAAGAGCTGAACTGACCTGTTTCTCCCGTTAATTCTTCTGGCCACAACGTCCCACCACTCCTACTCACTGACTCTCTCATCCCACCACTCCCACTCACTGACACTCTCCATGCTTCTCTTTAAACCAATGTCCCAGCTTCAAGGTTCTCACCCCCCCAACCGGGATATCAGTGCATTCCTATCCAGCCTCCAAAACACAGCTGCCCTCCATTTCCCTCCTCCAAGGCCTTCCCAGGTGTGCTCACTAGGTTATCCCTTACTGAAGAAGTTGGGCTCCAGGGTACTCCAACCCAAGCTACTTTTATCCCAACCAAGAACATCATATCTGGCAATTTTGAGTGTCCCATAATCTAAGCTGAATGAAGGACTTGCTTGGGGGGAAGGAACAGGAGAAAAAGCCAAATTCAGCTTCTTGATGTCCATCTGTGAGATGGTATGTAGCAATAACACAGATTAAGATGTTATTTTTCATCGTTGGGTTATATTCCATTGTGCAGATAAAAAAAGCTTTTTGCACAAAAACACGGATTCAAAAAGACACCTCCACTCCCATGTTTACTGTTGCTTTATTTACAATCAGAAAGACATGGAGTCAACCCAAATGCCCAAAAGTAGATTACTGGATTAAAAAGATGTGGTACATATACACAATGGAATATTACTCGCAATCAAAAAAGATAAAGGCATGCCTTTTGCAGCAGCTTAGATGGAGCTTGAAGGGATCGTGCTTAGTGAAATAAGCCAGAAAGGAAAGGAAAAATACTGGATGGTTTCACTCACAGTAGGATTATAAAGGACCAGGGGAGAAAATAATAACGAACAGCTATATACCAGAGACACCGTGAGACATTTTACAGGGGTGGAGTGGGGAATGGGATCAAAAATGAGGCGAGGGAGTGCACTGGACCATGGTGATGGTGCACGGGTAAACTGGTGATCGGAAGTCCACAGTGACTACAACTGAGATGGAAAAAGGCACAAAATGATGTCAAAATAAACTATTGTATTTTTAAAAATGTTTTTTGTTCATCACTTCATGAATCAATGTATCTGAACTGTTTCCAGTTTTTGCCTAAAGTGAACAATATTCACAGCATGAAATACTTACCTGGCAATAAAAAGTACTGAAGTGCTGATGTGTGCTCCAGCATGGACTTACCACACTTTATCCATTCATCAGCTATTAGGCCTCAGTTTATTCTAAGGGTTTTTGAGGTTCTTTTAGCAACCTGCTTTAACATTGACTCCATGTCTTTCCATGAAGTATGAACCCCTGGTGTCTTAAAAATGCACAGTTCTATTTCCTGGCCTGGTTTAGTGGTTAGCCAATGATTTGCAAAGAGGCGCTCAAACACCTTGCACTCTGAGGCTTCCACCCTCCAGTGATGGCACTGTACGTGGGGCTAAGGGACTGTATGTCTCTCCAACCAGTATGAACTGAGCACGCCACCTCTACTCCAAATTGAGTCAGCTCTGGCTAAAAAAAAAAAAAGACCACCATGAGCTGGGAGAACTGCAGTTTTCAGCAAGTGAGATAGATAGGGGTGGGGGCAGTAAAGGACCCAGGCAGCAAAGAGCAGCAACCCACTTCTTGCTCAAAGTACAAGCACATTTATCATCTGCCTCTGATTTCCAGTGCCCCAATGATTGTTTTCATCAATCTTGCCCAGTTTTATACTGTTTTTTGTTTGTTTGTTTGTTTGTTTTGAGAAAGAGAATCACACACTCTTCACATCATCTTTAGTGGTGGATTTCTCCATTTCCCATAACATAACCTCTTACAAAAATAAAGTATGACTGTAATTCCACAAATGCTCTCAAGTTTGATATAAAATTAATCATCATAGTTTGTTTTCCACGGAGAGCAGCTCTTTCACCGAATGCCAGCTAACTATGTTCAAGTACCAGAAGAGTCAGATGTTCAGGAATTTTGAGGTTCCTGGGGGTAAACTGATTGATTGCTTGGACCTCAGCCACAGCTCCTGACCACAGAACCACACAATGGTCCAAAGATGAGGGATTCTGTGGTGTGAGGCAGGCAGTAAGCAAACGCTTACAGATTCTATTATTAGTGTTATTATGTATTAGCTATTTTCAACCCAAGATTTTGTAATGCATTCTATTTTTTCTCTAGTTATACCAAATACTGTGACAAAATCCTCAAGTCTAACTTGTTTTTAACACCATTACTTCATATTTATAGACAGTTTATAATGGGCGAAGCGCTTTCACTATTATCTCATTGGATCCTCACAAAACCCTGTGTAGCAAAGACCAAGTATTTTGTACCTGTTGTCACTGAAATACGGGGGATTAAGTGTTCCACACCACTAACAAATCACTTTGTCTCATACCCTTGGACAGCCCTCAGCCTCAATTTCTCCAGTGCTTTGGCAACTTCTTTATCGGTAAGAAGAAATTACCCCAAACAGTCGTTTTCTCAACACCTGCAGGCAAGGAGAACTAACTGAACATGTGTTTCCTCGAAAGTTTTAGTTACCAGCCTGTTGCTTGCAGACCCTGGGTAAGAAAAAATGAACCCAGAAGTCACAGCAATTGCAAAAGCAACCTTTAGTCTTTTCGGATGTCACGCTTCTCTCTCTCATTCTATGAATCCTTCCAGGAGGGAGCCACTAACTTCCCCCACACAGACAGATGGGGGTGGGGGTGGGGTGGGGGGGTGGTCTTGGATGTCAAATCTGTTGGGTCATTTAAGAGTATCATGAAATCTCACTCTAACACACGCAATGGGAAAGATGCGCATCCCTCTCGTCTGTGAAACTGAAACCAAAACACCCTTGCATCCCTTGACTCCTCAGTTCCTCGAGAGAAGAAGGTGTATGCTCGGTCCCCTGTTCACGTCCTCCAGTCCTCCTCTGAAGTGTTCATCAGGCTTTGCTCACCACACCACAGAGTGTTCATCAAGGTCACTAACAAGCTCCTCGTGGTTAAGTCCTTGGTTGATTTTCAGTCCATGCCCCACCTAGCCTGACAAGGGAGCTACTCCTGTTCCGAAACACTTCTTCCCTCGGTCACCAGAATGCCCCAATTTCCACCTTCCTGTCACTCTGCCCTATGGAAACCACCTCATCTCCAACCTCCAAGGAGGCAGGTCCTGGCCTGCTCCTCTCCCTACTCCCCCTTGGCTTCTCAGCTCTTCTTAGAGCTTCAAGTAGCAGCTAAACGCTAAGAGCTTCCATTTGTCCTTTCAGCCCTCACCTCTTCCTGCACTTTAGACTCTTCCACTTAGATGCCTGAAGAGGCACCTCAAGCTTCACACATTCAAAACTGGGCTTGGAGCGGCTCCAAATCTACCCTTCTCCCTCTTCCCCTCCTCACCCCAGTCCTCTTGATCTCAATGAAAGCCAACTCCATTCTTGATTGTTCAGGCAGAGAACTGAGTCATCCTTGACATGTCTCTTTCTCATCCCAAATGTGACTTCACAACGTAGCACTAAAATCCCATCATTTCCCGTATTTATGCAATGCGGTACCCTCACCGCTTACCTGGGTGACTGTAGTGGCCTTGAGCTGGGTCTCTCTGCACCCACCCTAGCCGATGTTCCCACACTCACCCCCGAGTATTCCAATCATAGCAGCAACATCTCATCAACAGCAACATCATGCCACTTCTTTTCTCAAAACCCACCAACCAACTAATTCCTTTTTTTTTTTTTTGGTCAAAGCCCAAGTCTTTATAACCACCCTGCTGTTCCCATGGTGTGACCATCTGTTTGCCTGTCATCTGCCTTTTCTCACTCCAATCCATCCCGGAACCCCTCTGTACCGTTCCAAGGAGCCAGGCACACTTCTGCCTCAAGGTCTTTGCCTTTCTCTTGCCTCTGCCTCAAATACCTTACCTCAAAGGGCCCCAGGGCACTTCCCTCATCTTTCAAGTCTTTTCTCAAACATCACCTTTTTGCTGAGGTCTTCCCTGCACACCCTACTTAGAATCCAACCACATTTCCTCCAAGGCACAAGTTACATATTTCCGTATTTATTTGATTTTAGTCTGGCTCTTTCCCCTAAAACATTAACTTCATGAAGACAGGACATTAGGTTTACTTTGCTCATGGCTGTATCACCAGTGCCCAGAATACTGACAGGCACGTGACAGGTATGCAGCCAGCACAGGGCGAATCAATGAATCATCACTCCCTGTTAGCAGATCTACATAAAGGCCAGGAGGCGCAAGGCTGTCGGCACAGTCACGGACACCTAGGAAGGTGACGGTTTACAATGTCACAGGCCACTCCGCCCACTGGAAATACGCAGGCCCCAACGAATTAAAAATGTTCTGGAATTCATATTAAAAGGTGAAAGAAGACCCTCCCTGGTGGCGCAGCAGGTTAAAGCACAACACTGAGAATCTAGAGCCGCTTCTGCATGAGTTCGATTCCCGCCTGCCCCAGAGGTGACCACATGGCGAGGCAGACCTCTCCTGACCCGCCTGCTGCTCCCTCAGCAGTGTACTTCGTTGATCTGCCTGTTCTGTTCCCCACTCTGTCTCTGGTGAAGCCTCTCACCGCCCCTGC
>NW_004567106.1:60664189-60704237 GCF_000260355.1 Condylura cristata
TGTGGAGGGGCGTGTGTTTCATGCTAAGGCTGTGTGGAGGGGCGTGTGTTTCATGCTAAGGCTGTGTGGAGGGACATATGTTTCATGCTAAGGCTATGTGGAGGGGCGTGTGTTTCATGTTAAGGCTGTGTAGAGGGCGGCCACAGACACATCAGCTGGGCCCAGCTGCATCTCCAATGTCAGCGGTGACAGGCAACCAGTGGCCACACCTTATCAGGCAACACAAACACAGCCTGACAGGAAATAAGGCCATTAGAGGGGGCTGTTTCTTGAGTTTTTATTGTTTTTGACTAAGCGTTTCGTAAGACAGGCCTGGGACAGCCTCATGCTTTCCTTCTTTTGTTGTGTCAAGAGTTTCTTTCAATGGCCCTATGGAGAGATTTAGCAGCTTTCATTCGAGAAATAATTTCTATCAAGATAACTGGCTCAATGTGTGAAATTTCATTCAGATGTTTTGATTAGAGAGAATGAACGCTCGCCCTCCTTATTCTGTTCAATTAACAAAGCTGAGCCCTGAGGAATTCTGTAGTCTCATCTATACCAGCAAGGAAAAAACCATTTTCAAACAGCACTATTAAAACTATTCCCACTAACCAAACCAGTGTTTAAGTTAACCAAAATGCATGTGGTGAGAGGTAATTTCTGTATAGAAATAGCTGCATTTTAAAAATTCATAAGTTGCCTGACCAATATTTTTGCATTTTGTAATATAATAAGTGAAATAAACTCCAAGGAGGATGCTTTGAAATGTATAATATATGCATTTAAATCTTCACTATGCTTCTTAAAAGACAAAATATTATTCGTGGAAGCTATTTTTATTACTTTTTTTATCATCAGGAGATTAATTTCTCCCAGAATCCCATGATTTATAAATATTCACTTATTGGAATTATAATAATGGCCATCATTTTTCAAGAACCAATTTAAAGAATCCAATTAAAGTGCAGAATATTTTAAAACTTTCCAGTCGTAAAGTTGTCCTTTTGAAACAGTAACATGGACTATAGCAGAGCTACTTACTCAGCAGACCGAGTGCTGTTCTCAGCCATCTCCCATAAACTGGCAGGTTCAAGCTTAGAGCAGTGAGGTGGAGAAAGTCCAGATGGTAAAATGTTCAGACGCTCCTACCCCTGAAAACATTAATACAATGTTGGAGTGAGAATGAGAACAGGAGAACTCTCTCTCTCTCTCTCAAGTAGACCATGTAGAGAGGGAGTAATTTCTCTACTCTCTGCTTTCTGTTTTTCTTAAGTAAGGTCTCCAAACAAGTTAATTCCTGGCCTGGAGCGGTGGGTGACCTGAGACAGCAAGAGCTGATATTACAAGTGACCTTCTGTGTGAAGAAGCCTCTCTGGGGAGAAGCCTAGGTCAGCGGATGGAGCTGGCCAGTACAGCCCCGGGGAACCGGCTGGCCTGCTCACCCGTGACCGGAAAGGCCCTAACCTGTACAATTCGGCACACAAACTAAGACACTTTTGAAATTGAAAACGAAATTGCTGTAATACTCATTAACCAATAAAATCTTTTCATTACACTGGTTTTATTCTAAAAACATAAAGGAACATACATCTACCACATTAAAGGTCAAATTCAAAGGTTTCTTTATATTATATGAACACTTCAAGTCTGACTAGCAGACTAATTCTTCTTGGACTATGTTCATGTACTTTAATCTGTTTTCTTTTTAACATAACTTTAGACTCGAATATTGCGTTGCTGGTCATTTTTTTTTTTCTGAAAAGAAAAAGGTGCTTACTAAAAATGGTCTTACTATTTTTAATTTTTCACCAAGTTGCCACAACTTTTTTCAAAGTTTCATTTTATGTTAACCTGAAACCGCTAACCTCTTCATTGGCTCTTCTGTGTTTTACTTTAGTTTTAACAAGACAATGCTCTCTTCACAGGTACGGAGAAAGTTGTCAAGCTCAAAGCAAATTCTGCAAAACAGAGAAGAGTCTCAATTCTATTTTCTTACACCAAAACTGTAAATATTTTTGTCTATCTACATAGCTCTGAGATGCTGTCTTTTTGCAGAAGCTGACGTCCCCCCCCACTCCTGCTCCTCCAATCTGCTCAAACTAGATGCAGTGTAAACCGTCATTCCCGCCCCCCCCCCGCCCCGTGCTAATATCATCATGCCACTTCACACCTTAAGCTCTACAGTGGCTTCCCACTGCCCCTCAGGTGTTAACCCCAACCTGAGTATGGGCTCCCAAGTCCAGCACAGCTGAGCCCCTTGCTAGCTCTCTGCCCACATTGGCCATGTACGTGCCCCAGGCACCACGTGCTCACTGCTCCAGCACCCCTGCATGCTCTGTTCCCGCCACAAGGAATGCTCTGCCCAGTCACTGCTGCCCAGCATTCTGAGAGGTCTTCTAGATATAGGAATTCTCTCTCAAAGTACGCTGTCCTTTTCCTATGAAGCAATCATCCAATCTGTGTTTACTGATTTGCTTTAAGAAAGCCTAGCTTCACCAGACAGTAGAATTTCATGAGAGGTAGAACTCATTCTCATTTAATTCACCCATGACCACCACCTGATTCAATACTTTGGCACCATATGGCCCTTCAGTAAAATATCTGTTGAAAGAAAGGCTGAGAAGAGGCGACTCAGAGGATGAAGAACTATCTAGTTATTTCAGTCAACTGTTGTCTAAGACCAAAACACTTCATACAACTCTACTGATAAATCCCATCACATCATCAGTATTCTCCCTTCATACAGACATGTCTAATCAGCATATAAACAGTCTGTACCTGGGGGAGTGGGTGGAAAGGTCTAGAGGGAAAAAGAGAGGGAAAAAAAGATATTTTCCTTGACGCCACACGCCCATGAATAAACCTCCCTTTCCTGTAATCCAACTTTATAAGACTACTACTTCAGGAGCTGGCTGTATCTGCTGTCTCCAGTTCTCACCTGAACTTGTTCCAATCACGCATTTGTCTCCGCTGTCCCCTGAAATTGCTCACTAAAGCCACCGAAGACTTCCACCCTGACCTATATCCAATGGCCAAGCACTGAGGTGTGCACATGCAACAAATTATAACACCATTTAAACAGTTCATCAAGACCACCCTCAACGCAGTACCATGTTACCCCCAGAGAGGCGTAATGGAATCCATTTAAGGCCCCTGGGACAAAAAGCATCAGACACGATTTTTATTGACTCTCATAGTCAATTTCCACGTTGCTGGACCTGCCAAGAAGCAGGAGGTGATCACACCCCTTTCCTTACATGCTTTATCCGTTTGACTTCCAGGCCCTCACACTCCTGTCTCCCCTCCCATCCCCTGGCTGCTCCTCCCTAAACTCTTGCTCCCCGACCTTCCGACTGAGAGGCCCAGGATTCCCGATTCTGAAACTTCCTTTCCACGTACATGTTCTCCCCTCGGTCATCTCTGTGGCCTCATCACTCTGACTACCACCAAGCATGAACCTCTCTCCTGACCTCCAGGGTCGTATTCCCAGTGCCTCCTTGCCATCTCCCTGGGTTGTGTAAACAGGCATTTCACAAGACTCATCACCCCACGCCCACATCCGGGAGCTCCTGCGTCCTGGAGTTTGCTACCTCACCACGCTGATGCTCCTCCAGCAGCTAATGAACAGCAAGTCCATCCTGCGAGTCATCCCTGACTGTCTCTCCCCTCAGAATTCACATCCAGTTCATCAACGAATCCTGCTGCTTCTGTTTTTAGAGTGTGGCTTCGTTCGCACCATTTCTCCCTGTTTCCCCACCATGGCTGCCCTCCGTCACCTCCATCTGGACAAGTCTCCCAGCCGCGTCTTCCCATGTCTCCCAACAACCAATTCTTAAACTCTCTGCCGCGGTAAGTGCGGCAGCACTGGGTCCTGCAGCCCGTCCCCAGGGCCAGCATGCGCTCCTCCCCAGCAGGCAAATTCAGCAGAGTCCTCTGCTTCTGCCTCCGCCTTCAGGAGCGCCTGGTGCCGTGAGCTTCACCCTGGATCTTTTACATAACTGTGCTTGAAAATATTTTTCACTGGGTTCTTTAAACAAAGATTCACGTGATAAATTTCTGCTTGAGTTTAGTTCCAGGAAATGTTTGGTTTCTGCAGATGTTTATATGCTTCCGGTTGTCAGTACATGAAAAGTACAGAATTGTGTTTCTTTTTCTCACTTTAGTAATTAGATAACGAGAAATTAAAAACATTACTGAAATCTGCTCCATACTGATAGATGGGAATATTTAAAGCTTAGGTTTCTTTTAGTGGGGTTGATTTTCTTTTTTTATAAAGTTATTTTAGCTTTTAGCCCTAGCCCTAAAAGTTCAAGCCATTTGCAGTGTTTTGAGAAGCAAGAAGAGCTGTCAACCATAAAAAGCATATATAACATTCACCTGCTTACAAATTCTGGTATGAAGTGGGCAAAAAAGAGAAAAGCACAGTGGTGTTTGAATACTGAAAGGGTATAAATGCCTGGAATGAAGTCCAATGTGATCCAAAAGATACAAAACATTCAGAAAGAAACGAAACCACACTCTCCTCCCCTCTTTGTTTAAACCTGGTTCACCAGCTGGAATATCAAATAAAGTCCTGATGGAATTTTCTTAGCAATAATAAAAAGTCTGAAATTTTTACAGACTACTTCAGTAAGCAAGTTCTTCAAATGTTATTTTGAAAATGTGAAATGATTTAGAAAAGGGCACTAATCTGGTCTTGTGACAGGGATACATTCTACATCACTTCATTTGGAAAGCAGTCCAGAGTACATGTGGGGCCGAGAACTGTTTTTAGCTCCTTCATTCCTTCTCAATACGGGTGTTTAGCAAATAAGCTTCTCCTACAGTAGTAAGTGGCAAAAGTATCCTTAGAAATCCTCAAAGTATGTATTTATTACTCTATTTGTATTCTACCTCCTTTCACAAAGCCATTGAGATAACCTATAAAAATGCAGGTATTAAAGTAGTTATATTTTATAAAAACACAAATTAAGTCAAGGTAGGGGAAAGCATGCAATTGAATGAACCAAAAAGTGACTTAAATTAAGCCATAAATTTGGCCTTGTCCTCACCCATCAATAAAGCAAAAAGAGGAAAAGGATCAATTACAAAATTCACACTGGCCACAATGGGATGGTAAGTCTCAGGAGAAATGGAATTTGTCCTGGTAATCAAAGTTCTGAGAAACAATTCACGAGTGAGCTATTATATTTAAATTAATACAATGGAGTTTTTGACATTGTCCCTGACAGATCGTAACTTTCACTTAGGAGTTCCTTACAGTGAATATAACATATACAAAAATAATCCAAAGCTCTCTGATAATCTGAACGAAAAGTAAAACTTTGGAAGTCTGACAAAGCTTTCCGTATGATAAAAATGTTCTCTGTCTACAATGTGCCATTTGGTCACCACCAACCACATGTGGCTACAAGCACTTGAACTTGGCTAGGGTAAACCGAGACCCTGAATTTCTAATTATATTCAATTTTAACAGTCACCTTAAGAGAGTAAATACCTACCTCTGACTGCACTGTTCTGAAACATCAGGTATCGAACTCTTTTTAGTAGCAAATATCACTTTGATGTTGGCAAACAAGTAAGGAAGCTAACACATAAAGTTAGTGGTACAGGGGATATTTTAATATATTCAAATGTATAATATTAATTCAGCATAAATGGGTTTTCCAATAGGTTAAGATTTAGAAATTACAGCTTATAAAGAAGAGTTTTAACTTAGATCAGCCCTAGTAAACACTTTACTTTTGTTTTTTGTGAAGACGCACTGGGCAACGTCCATGTGGGACTCTAATTACACATTGAGCCACCCAACTCCCAAAGGCTACACACAGCAGACATCTTCCCGGGAAGCAGCTGAAGAAAGACAGCATGCCAGCCAAAGCAGCTCCAGGTGTTCACTTTGTGGAGAGCTCTCCCATGAGACCGCAAGACCATTCACGAGCTATTCTCTTTGGCATTCGAATGGTAGGCCAGGTTTAAAGAGACGAGAAACACAGAGCAGGTACACAACAGGCTGATTCAGAAGCCCAGTGTCCCCCAACAGAAGCCAGTATCTCAGGCAATGCTCCCACCAAGCTGCTAGGGACTAAAGGAAGTTCATGTCCGTCTCTGAAACTGCTCCTAGGACACTCGAAACTACTGCCTCTAACCAAGAATTTACAGTTCGTGTATAGTTCCTCCCAATCCAAACACAATACCAAATAAAGGTCACTTTTACCGTAAGCAGTGTTGCCTAGTAACATGGTTGACTTTCCACTATTATCAGGAGTCAGAGGAACAGAGCAGAAAGTTCATCCAAGGTCAGACCTGTCCTCAGAGAATGAGGAATGGTTTTGTTAATTTTCTGCCCACCTTCCATGATTAGAAGGATAATAATCCTAGCATATTAATAGTAAAAAAAAAAAATTCCTAAACTTCATCAAAGACCCATTTAAAAAAATCAAACTTAATAATTATCTCCATTAAAAGGAGACCAAGATGATTGGAACCATCATTTCTATTCAATAACAGAGAGATCCTAGTCAATGTAATAAATATAAATATACTATAAATTGAGAACAACCATTTTAAATAAGTGACAAAACTTTTCTTGTCTCCAAATGGCAATTGTTTGTGTAGAGAACTATGAAATAAATTAAAATTTATTTTAGAATTTTGATCAGTGTTGCTGGATATAAGATCAATGTACAAAATTAATGGTTTCCTATACCCCAAAACACCACTTTGCAATTTTAGTAAGAAAAGTTATCATTTAAAATGACAACTAAATGCCATAAGCTTTCTAATAATAGATCTAACCGAAAAAAAAAATACTTGAGAGCTTACACAACTATGTGGAAAATATTTGTGGGTGGAAGACCTAATAAGTATCCCAAAGCTGAAATCGGTTTTAATATGACTCTACTAAAACTCTTTACTGGAACTTTCAAGGACTGTGGTAAGCTGATCCTAAAATTCCTAAGTAAAAAGAGCCAAAAATAGCCTTGACAAAATTGAAGAAGAAAACATTTAGGCACCTTGTCCTCCAAAATCTTAAGACTTCAATTAAACCATGGGAAATTAAATAGTACAGACAAGTGAAAACAACAAAACACCCAGAAAAAGACCTGTGTGTTTGAAAATTTGATAAATAATAAGTAACAGTACTACTCACCAGGAGTAAAGGATGGACTATTAAATAATGGTGCTCAGACATAGGTCACATGTAAAGGAATAAAATTAAACCCATGTCTCATAACATCAAGAAATATTTGCAGTGAAATTAAGGGTTAAAATGTTCGAAGAAAGCTTTCAGGGAAAAAACTATTGCTATACTGAGGATTTTAAAACAAGACATAAAAAGTAGGAATTACAAAGTGAAAAACTGATAAATTTTACCATGTTATATTTTCTTTAATTCTAAAGAAAAGATTCTTTAAACAAATGAAAATCAAGCCAAGGATTAGGAGAGGATATTGATAACAATAAAGATATTAATAATAATGTGTTGATTGACAGAATGTATTTAGAATACTTTACAAATGGTAAACACAATTGAATTTTTTGAGAGGAAAATATTGTAGATAGCTAACAGACAAAGAAGTAAACCTGAGTGAAAACTAAACAGATGCCCAAACTCAGCACAATGGGCTTTTTAACACTAACAAGATGTAATTTCATACCAGACTGACAGAATGCAAAACAGTAATGAAAAAAAAAAATTAACTGATTGAACTACTCTGCAACTTAATGATCTATAATAAAGATGAAAATGCTTGTATCTACAACCAAGTAATTCTACTCCTGAATATGTTCCCTAAAGAAACTGGCCATTTAAGGTGGTAGATGTTTAAGAATGTTTGATTAGCATAGCTTATAATAGCAAAAACTTGTAAAACTTCAAATGTGCATCAATTTGAGATTGAGTAAATGTTGAGACTGAATAAATGGCCATACCCGTTTATAATGAAATATTACCTATATTTGAAAAAATCAAGAACAACTACAAATATACAAGATGGTAAGTATTTTTTTTAGTAATGTTAAACTTCTGCACAGCAAAAGAATTAAAGGTAAAAAAGGCAACACGCAGGATGAGAATATCGGCAAACAATACAGAGTTAATATCATAACTATAAAAGGAACTTCTGGCAAATCAATACCAAAAAAAAAAAGAAATCAAATGACTCCCTATTAAAAGCAGGAAAAGAAATTGAATAGATTTTACCCCAAAAAAGGCATTCAAATGGCAAACAGGTACATGAAAAGATGCTCAACAGCACTGATCATGAGGGGGGATGCAAAACCACAGTGAGGTATTAGGTCACCTCTGTTCGGGGGAAACACAGTGAGGTATTAGGTCACCTCTGTTGGGAGAGACATCAAAAACACAGAAAACAGGTGCTGGCAAGTTATTTGGAGAAACCAGGATCCTCGTTGGCTGAGCGTGGTGATCTAAGTAGTATGGCTGCTGGGTAAAACAACATAGGAGTGCCTAAAGAAATTAAATGTGCTGAGAGATCCAGCAACTGTATCTCTGGGTTTATTGAGAAGAACAGAAATCAGATCTCCTAGCGATAGCTGCACTCCTGAGCTTAGTGCCTCATTATTCCCAACAGTCAAAAGAGGTGGAGACAATCTCTATGTCCACCTAGGGATGACTGGAGAGAGAAAACTGTCACGTATGGACAACGGAGCATTATTCAGACATAAAGAGCAGGAAATCCTGCCACGTGCCATGCGGGTGAGCCTCGAACAGGATTTGCTAAGTGGAATAAGGAGAGTCCCAGAAGGACAAACACTGCCTGATTCTACTTCTCTACAGCAGCTGTAGAAGACAAATGGGCAGGAGCAAAAGTGAAAGATGGAGCCAGGGCTGGGGGAGGAATACAGAGCCTTGCATGCACGAGGACAGAGCTCTAGAGAGTTTCTCACTGACGACAGAGTGCGTCAGTTCTGCCAAGAAGAAAGAGGTTACTTTTCAGTACAACAGAGAAAAAACGTGCAGTGAAAAAAGTTGCAGATGAGCACAGATAGTTTACGCACACACACACCCCTCTAAAATAAAGTGTGAAATCATGTAAAATGATGTTACATGCATAATGGAAGGGCACGTATAAAATATGTGCAGAAATGTTGAATGTTAAACCCAAGGGGGCTGGGTTCTCCTGAGGAAGGAAGTGAACAGACACCTAGCATGCAGCACAGCAGGCTTTATTTGACCTGCGTTAATTTTACTTAAAAGAAACGATAGCGATGTTGTTAAACTGATTAGGTTTCTGTGTTTCAAATGCTTCACTATGTACAATTTGTAGACAATACTACTAAAAACATTACCTTCCTTCCTTACAAATGGATGTGTTTCATCTTTTTTGGTAACAGAAGGTTCCACGGAACCCACTTGGGGGGAAGGATCAGTCCCAAATCAGAGCTAAACCAAGTGTGTTCATCAGAAGTTTCTATCAACCTGGCCCTCTCTGGTGGCCCAACGAATTTAAAGTGCAGCACTATAAGCCAGCCGCAGCCGCTTCAGAGTGAGTTCAATGCCCAGCCCCGGAGGTGACCCACAGGGCACAGCAGACATCTCCTCCCCTCAGCATTGTACACTTTGTCGATATACCTGTTCTGCTCCCCACTCTGTCTCTGGTGAATCTTCTCACTGCCCCTGGACCTCTGGCCTGTACCCCAGTTCTGTATGCATAAATAATCTTTGGGGGGGGGGGAAATGTTCTATCAACTTAAGTGAAAATGTAAGAATCATGAACATCACTGATGATGTCTGCCATCTTGCAGGGCAAGAATAAAAAACCAGAACCAAATCTGAATTAAAATCCATGAACAAACTTGTCAACCTTTTTCTTTCAGTTTTCTATTCATTTGTCATTTCATTTGATGTCTTTTTTGCTGTTTACTGCCCCAATCCCTCTCTAAAAAAGAAGGTTCTCTTAGGTTATTGTTCTAAGTAGTATCTGCCCCTGCCTCAGAAACCTGCCTCTAGTACTTCAGGATAATGTAAATAGACGCAGATATGAAAGCTATCACTGAGCTGGTTCCTGAAGACGCAACTGTGAATAAGACAAAAAAATTCCTGTTCTCACAGACAGACTTTCCAGTCAGTGGCGGTCGTGACAGATAACTAATCTATTCGGACCTACGACAGTCCATGGCTGCTGACATAAAGGCAGCGCTAAGAGAGCAGAGAAATCTAAACTGAGCTGCAAGGACAGGGAGTGAGGCAGCTGCCACAGTCTAGAAGGGAAAATCCTGAATCTCGTCATCTTCACATAACCAGAAGCCCCAGGCTGGTGACTCAGCCACGCCAGGGATGTACAAGCTGCACCTGTTTCCACACTTCACCCTCAGTGTGGCGCCGGGTGCCTGAGACAGGTGCCCCCATGCTTCGCAAGCCCAGTGAGCAGGACTTCCCACAGAATTCTTTCTATTATCAGGGAGGAAAACCTTTCCTGAAGCCTCCCAGCATACTCCTTACATCTCACAGGCCATAACTGGGCCGCAGGCTGATTTTCAAACTAACCAATTGGTTTAAATGGAACCTTCATGTTGGTTGGAGGCTGGAGGGCCCCCCCCACCGAAAGCACAGGGACCAGCAGAAACAAGCAGATTCTTGAAGAAAACTGGGGTCCTCTCCCAAGAGCAGTGAAAAGTCGCAAGAAAAGCAACCAGGAGAATGTGCCGTAATTGGCACGAATGGGAAATGTAAAGAAATAAGAGATCAATGTGTTCTTAAGCAACAGCACAGGATATTTAATTTTTTATGGAGAAAACTAAAAATAAAGAAAAACAAGTACAGTTTGAACTAAGAACACAAAGAGTGGGAGAAAGCTCTGGGTAGCGGAGGGAAACCTGGTTCTGGATATCCAAGGCAGTTCTGAAAGCAGAGACTGAGAAGACGACAGGCTGGTCCTGTCTAAAAGTTAAAGGTAAAAATTTAGGGAAGAAAAAGTAGTTTTACTTAGCTGTTAGGTATCTTAAGAACAGTGAGAAAATGCATGAGCACATTTAAAGCCCATATTGAGGGCAGAACCTCTCAACAGCTCTTTGTTATAGTAAAGGCACTGAATGAGTGGACCAGTGAATGAATGGGGCTGGAGCTGAAGACTATTCGGATTTTTTTTGGCTGAAATAACATTGCATCATGGGTTTATGTAAGTTTCAGGAGTTCGTCTTTGACAATCAGCATGTGTAAGTGCTACTTTAAGGTCACTGCTAGAGCCGGGAACTACCAAAGGCTTCTAATCAGGAGACACATGTGACCAAAACTATTTCCAACGATATCTCTCGTTTCCAGTAAAGAGAGTGGACTGGAGGAAAATGAAACAAAGAGTGATCTATTGGGAAGTTACGGAGATCATGCAAGTTTAAGATTAGCAGGGCCTGGATCCAGAGGTATAAGAACTGGAAACCAGAAGTATGACTTTTAAAAGCGGCGGTTGTACCTAAGTATACATGTCTTGCTCACCTTATCTACAAACAGTCACAAGCATGTGCAGTAGTGCAGCACATGACAGGTCTGCTGATTACTGCAAAAGCAGAGGACTCACCTAATTTATCTGACCCTGAAATTTAAGGCGTTTTTACAGTACGTGGTTTGAACAGCATTTAGCCTGAGTTTCTTTTTCAGCTCCAACAGTACAGATTAAACCTGCACCCATCAGAGTCGCAGTCTCTGGGGCCTCCTAGTGCTAACTGCCTGGAATGACAGCCTCATAGCAACTTCTCATTAGAACAGTACAACCTCACCCAGTCCTCCAGGGTTTCTTCTACATATACATAAATAATGACACACACACACCCCGCCCCCAGATAGCATCCTGGACACTATTCACAACCATACAAAGTCCATGACTGACGACAACAGCACCCATGGAGCTCAGGGTGCCCACCATCTGCGGCATCTCCAGCATTATATTTGCCTCGAACAATCTGTGACAAGCCAAGCCAAGAGTTCTTCCTGATTTGTTTTTGTTTCAAACCAGATTTTAACCATGGGAGACCAGGAGCAGCATTCAAGAAATACTTAATGACTGGCCAACATGTGTTTGCTAAGCTAAATAATGCAAGAAAAAGATTAAAGCTTCCCTCACCCAACAGCCTCAATGTATGCAATAGTCATCAATTTATGAAGAACTCGGAGCAGGTGTCAAATATTATATAACTCTTTCAAATAACAATGAACGTTAACAGGAAATCAGTGATGTTTCAAGATACATCAACAACATGAGACCACAGTGTCTGAGCGAAAGAGTAAACTAAGACTTAAACCTAACTCTACCACTTCATTATTATTTACCAAATTGTTCATTGGTTTATTCATTTTGCCCAAAACCCCTGGCACATTTACAGTCACCTATCTTTGTCAGTCAAACTGGCGAGCTTGAGCGTCAACCACCATAGATTACTCCTTGGTCTTTATTTTCAGTGCCAATAAACCAGAACCCATGTCAGGCACACATAGAAGGCTCAACATGTTACTATAAAAAGAATTGATGAGTTAAGTCATTGTATCAGTATCAGTCTGATTTAACTCCCTTAACAACTACATTCACTCAAAAATACAAGTATCAAACAAATACTATTGCTCGTCTACTTTTGTGGATTAAAAATAAATAAAGGGGCCCTCCCAGGTGGCGCAGTGGGTTAAAGCACAGCACTAAGACACTAAAGCCACTTCAGCAGGAGTTTGATCTCCACCCCGGAGGTGACCACATGACCAGGCAGACATCTCCTGACCCGCCCGCTGCTCCCCTCAGCAGTGTACTTCGTCAATCTGCCTGTTCTGCTCCCCACTCTGTCCCTGGTGAATCCTCTCACCAGGGATAAATAAATCAACCTTTTTAAAAATAAATAAAAATAACTAAGATTCTGCATTCTGTCCGGTTATTTCTGGTGTTTCCCTTAGGTAACGTCACTCATATCACACTGCTATGTGACTGCTGCTACACACAGAATTCCTTACATCTTGTAAATATGCTCTTTATCTGCCAGTATTTACAGAGGATTTCCTATGTTCTAACCTTTATTTCTTTAGGCCTCCCGTGAGACAGAACTTACTGCACCAGTCACCCTGCATGCATCTAGATCCATCTTGGTGTCCGTGTGAAGTATGCAACGCACCTGTGTTTACTGCATGTCAAAATAGTTACCTGCTGACTAAATATATTCTGAGTGAGAAAGTTGAGGTGCCACTTGATATTCAAGAATCATCCTGCTCCAATTGAAGCTAGAGGATGCTTTATTAAGTTTCATCAAACCTCACAGTATGGATGGTGAAGGCAGAAAAGGAAGGATAATTAAACTGGAGCCGTCTACATCTCAGGCCTCTCGGGTCTCTAGGACTTCAAACCACAGGACAATCACACAACGTTATCGGACCTTCGGAGTCTGTGTTCTCTTGACCCCACCTGCTGGGCTTGCTCCCCAAAAGAGCCAACTCCACATCTCTGGCCTTCCAGAACCTGCCACTAAGTGGGCCAGGGCAAGCATGTTCTGAGAGATGACAATTAGAGGTAAACACTTTTACTTAGGGATCAAATTCTACCTTAAAACAGGATCCCTTCTGCCAGCCTTTCCCAGGTATTTCCTACTTGGGTTCTGTCACCCTCTCCGAATCAAGTGCATGTGAGTTCTGTCCTGTGAGGTCACTGTGTACCCTGCTCTCTCTTGTCTACCAACAAGAATCCCCAACCTGGTCCTCTGTTCCAGTTCACACACACACACTAACAAGCACCTTGGGAATCAAATGCTGTCCACCTGGACTAAGTTGTTTTAACAAGAAGCAGGTTTATTGTACTGGTACTTGACTCAGCGTATCTACAGCCACAAGCGCAATAACCTCACCGTACTCAACTTCACGGGAGGCCCAGAACATTCACAGGACTCTAAGGCTTTCCATAGTTGTATTTTCCCACTGGACCTGACCTTTCTGTAAGGCTGCTCTCACTCCATTCCCAGGCCCAGGCTGACCTCTGCTCTCAGGCCACCACACCCCTTTTCACCCCACCTTCCACCCACTAGCCCCCACACTAAAGAGAGGAAGTTCTTTCCCTCTAGGCCCCAGATCTAGTCCTTTTGGGTCAAAGCTTTCTTTCCTGACATCAGACCCACACCTAGCCACTTGGTGTTCTTCCTGAGACTTCCTTCTTTTTGAGCATATTCTCAACCCACTCCTGTTCTGTTTAGCATGAGTTCTTATTCCTTGCTAGAAGCCAGTTTTTTCCTACAATCCTGCCAAGCATCACCCACCCACTCACCTGACTCAGCAAGAGTCACACAAATTGCATACTTTTAAAAATACCTTTGCTGTATCTTCGGCATTGTTCTCTTTACCATTTGAATAAACAGTAAGGCATGGACATCTGATTACAGCTCAAGACCCCGACTCTAGGTAGGCAAATGTCCCCTATGTCCCCACTGTTTGTGGTGAGAATCTTCAGCTGCTTTTAAATCTACATAGTCAAAACAAGAGAAGAGTCTTGAGATAAAGCAAGAGACTCTACATTTATCAATCACCTGGATATCAAAACACTTAAATATATACCACTTACAGGTTGTAAAATGTCTGATTCTGCCAACCTTCCAGAAAAAGTAAAAAATATAATGGAGAAAGATTAACTATATCCTTGCTGATGTGGCAGTATTTGCCTAAGAAAGACTTTAGAAGTTGTGCAGCCCCTATGACTTAGCCCTCGCCCTCACATTTCTTTAAATTACTTTAGGTAACCTGATCTACTCTAATGGCCCCAGAGAACCACTTACCCTTTCCCAAGCATCCACTTGAAGACTGAACCTGACTTTTGATACTCTTATTTCTCTAAACTCATTCCAGAACTGGGCTTCTGAGAATGACTTTCTAATGTCAACACAAACTTCAGACTTCGGGTCTCTCTAACAATTGGTCACAGAATGAAGATGAAACTCAAAAACTCAGTGGTGTTCTAGAAGCTTTCAAGTCAAACACTGGACAAAGATCCAGAGCTAAACATGCAGCCTTCCAACACACACAGTCACTGGCTCACGTCCACAAAGATCCCAAGTTCTGGGAAGAACCATCCTATAGTTTAGCTTTTTGTTTTGCTTTACTTTATCAGGATCATCCACTTAAGTAATCTTGATAGGTCGTTCTCACTATTATTTAGATCTTTGAAGAAAAATGTCTTCCACTGGCACAAGACAGCAGAGTCAAGAACTCAGAGAAATGCTGGTAGTTTAAAAACTTGTCTCAAGCGTGGCACATTTCAAATTGTGGCTTTGGCTTCTAACACTATATAGTCACATTACTTGAATAGCGTTTTGTTTTGTGAGAGCCTTAAAAATGGTCATGTATCTTTCATTTTTAAAAATATTCTCCTTGGCCCTCCCTGGTGGCGCAGCGGGTTAAAGCACTGCACTAAGAAACTATGCCACTTCCGCATGAGTTCGATTCCCGCCTGCCCCGGAGGCGACCACATGGCATGGCAGACCTCTCCTGACCCGCCCGCTGCTCCCCTCAGCAGTGTACTTTGTAGATCTGCCTGTTCTGCTTCCAGCTCTGTCTCTGGTGAATCCTCTCACCCTCCGCATCTCTGGCCTGTACCCCAGTTCTGTACGAATAAATAAATAAATCTTTAAAAAAAAAATATTCTCCTTGTCTATCTGTGATTAGGACGGAAACTATAAATTTGATCAGAAAAGCTTTTCTTTCACAAAGCTACATATACCTCCTGTTAATTTAGTTCTGTAAACCACCTCATATAAATTCTGAAGTGGACAAATATGCCCAGACAACGTTAAACAGTAACTGTGTGAGGTCAATTACACACGTCTCCATTTTGGACAAATGTCTGACTCTCTTCAAAAACCTTTTTTTTTTTTATCTTGCACAAACTACTTACCTGCTCTGATGTTCAGTTTCTTGAGTTTCTTGTGGGGCTGAGACCAGTAACCACCCCACAGAGTTGCTGTGAAGACTGAAAGCCTCAATGAGCATTTGCCTACGTACAGCATCGGTTACATGGGGAATGGCCCCTTCCCACACCTCCCTTCCTTGGGTCAACGAGTGTGGCAGGTTTTAAGGATATGTAATAGTTGTATAAATTTGTGTTCTTGCAAAAAACAGTGTGTGAAAAGTCTTATTTTTAAGAATCTTGCAGGAAACTGTAAATGAACCACGAGGATTTAAAAATGAGCTAAGTGAAACAAGCCAGCCACAAAAAGGGACGATCTTGGAGGATTCCACTTGCATGAGGCATCCAACCCAAAGCAGTGATGGTCACAGAAACAAAGAAGAATGGCAGCTGCCAGGGCCCTGGGGCATTTAATGGGTGCAGTGTTTCAGCTGGGAAAGACAATGAAGGTGCTGGAGACGGACAGTGATGGTCACACAGCAATGTGAAGATGCTTAATACACTACTCAACGTTACCATGAACAAAGGCTATTTTACCATACCTCCCCCCAAGAAACCTAACACCACGAAATAGCTTGTTAGTCACAAGAATCTTATAATCAATCCTTTTGAAACAGAGACTTAGAAAAAGCAATAATCGTATTGTAGTTCTTTTGTCCCAACTCCCTGCACTACGGGAGCAAAATCAGAAACGCTTCCATGTGGTAAACAGCCTGCTTTCCCCTTCAGCCAGGCCCTGTGCTGAGCCAGGCACCACCACTTGGCCCCAACTCAGCTCTCCTCCCCAGTCCCTGCAACGGCCATTCCAAGCAGTCACCGTTTTCAAGCCCTCCAACCAACAGGAGTCCTCTTAAGAAGGCCTTGCCAGACAAATGCTCAGAGCAATTCCTTCCCACTTTCTTCAGCTCTCCTCCTCACCTCTCTGGAGCTACCAGCTCTGCCAGCCCACTGCCTCCACTGCTCAGCCTCGGAAGAGGAAGCTTACTCACTTTCTCTTTACGCTCTTGGACTCATCCTCTTCCCATCTTCTTTGGGAACTTGCTTTTCTTCATCCTACTGCTTCTACCTAGGTAAGTATGCCTTAGTGCAGTAACATTTTGCCATACGCTGGGGTAGCTTTAAACAACAAACATTTATTTCTCATGGCTCGGGAGGCTGGGAAGTCCAAGACCAAGGCACAACAGATTTGGTGTCCAGGGAGGGCCCTCTTCTTGGTTCTCAGACTGCGGTCTTTACCCTCCCATGGCAGAAGGGGGAGGGACCTGTCTGGGATTTCCTCCATAAGGGCACTAGTCCCTAATCATCTCCCAACAACTCCACCCTCTACATCTATCACCTTGGGGGTTAGGATCCAAGCATGTAAGTTTCGGAAAAGGGTTTGTGGGGCAGTCAGGCCCTAGCAACACATTTACATACTTGATGCAAAATAAAGACCTCTCCCTTTTGTCTTTACCTATAAAGTACCTCCTGCTTTAAACTGCTGTTGAATTCACTGTTTCTGCTCATTAATGCCCACAGCACTTAGTCATTTCACTGAGTCATTCTAACACCACTACTGCAAATCTTCCCTGAGACCCTCTAATTTAGGGAAATCCAGCGGCTTCCTTTTACTTCTCACCCCAGCCTGACCTGTTGGTAGCAGTAACATTAACTGTTTCCCTTTTTAGTGTTTTTAGAGGCTCTTTTGCAAGCACACCCTTTACATGTTGGAGCGTCCCAGAATCCTTTGCTCCACACCTCCCCTGCATTTTGCACCCGAGATCTGCTTTTGCAACCTCACCCCTCCACACACATGTACAGCTAACTCCTTATCTTTTGTTCCTAAGCTCTGGAGTCACATTTCCAACTGTCTGCTAGTTATCTCAGATGGATACTCCATCCTCAATTGTCCAAATCTACACCCAACAATTCCATTCTGCTCTCCCAGCTAATGGCTAACGGTGTGAAAAATACACGAGCATTATCCGAGCTCTCTCCCGGTTACTCTATGTAGATTATGGCAGAAGTCCACACACCTGACCTCCCCCGGTTGTTAGGACATTAACCCAGGCTCTTCACCTTGTTCACTTGGACAGCTGCACATGTCTTCTCACTAGACTACCCTCTCCTTCTGGCCCTGCCGGCCCATTTTTCCACACTGCTGCCAGGCACTTTTCTAAAATGTGAAACTATGTCATTGCTCCCATTATAAAAACCCAATGTACCCACAACCAACGAGCAAAGTAATCAGCATCAGACCCAAGGCTCCAGCCAATCTCTCCTTTTCTCTCCCTCACCCCACCTCCCAAGAATCTCAAGCTGTTTCAATGTCTCAGAAAATGATGCTCAGGCTCCTACAGCTTGGTGCACGCCCCTCCTCCTCTTCCATATGGTGAGCGGCCACATCCTCTCCAAGCCCAACTCCAACGCCAATCTCCCCAGACCTTCCAGACTGAATTAACTCCACTTTTCCAGAGCAATCTGTACATAGATTTCTTCAGCAACACTTAGCACACCACAGCTAACACATCTGTTTCTTGCTCCTAGGGTTTACTGAAGTCTACTCCCTAGAGAACCTCAAGATCAGGACTGCCTTAGCCCACCCCAGGATCTTGGTCTGTCTCTCAGTCAGAGCTCCCAAGCCTCAGAGCTCTGATACTTCCCCATCACTTCCCCATCACACTGATGGACCCGGGCGAAGTGTGTCTACTGTAAGGCATGGGAAAGAACCCAGCTTCCTGAGCAACCACTGGTACATGTGAGGACACACAGGCAGGGTAAGTAAGATGTGCTCTCTCCAACTAGTAGGGAAAACACACGGAGACACAGCATGCTGTGGGAGCCCAGTGATAGCGAATCCAGGGCATTCTGGAGACAGAGGGGCAGAGAAGAAGACAATGAATCTGGAAAGTGTGGAGGACAGGAATGGAAGGAGCCAGTGGAAGAAGCTTCCAGGACCGCCTGTGTCCAAAGTGAGTCTCAGAACAGGGGAGAGAGGGTGAGTGGGAAGAGGGAAAAGGGAAATCACCTGCCAACTACCACATTCACTTCTTACAGCTGCCCAAGTACAAGCAGTAAGTCAAGGGAATTTTGTTTCAAATCTGTCCAGGTCTTTAACTGTAGAAACCCCACGATCAGTACCCTCCTAGGAGACACCTTCTCCCCTCCGTTTTTCTTCCTCCTTCACACCTACCCTACCAGAGACTACAGGTGGGGGCCTGTGCTGCTCCCCGGCCTCCCCGGCAGCCCCGTTTCCTCTGAGCTGCCCCTGCCAGTGGCCCAGGTCCCCCCACCTGCTACCTTGCCTCACTGTCCCCTCCTCACTGCCTGTGCTCACAGGCCATGTGTGCTGCAGAACGAGACTGCAGCATTTAGTGCGGCCTTATTTATTCAAAGATGATGTCACTGAGAACAAGCATCTTTTTCTGTGTATCAACAACAGTTTTAATTCATGGCATATTAAGTCTACTCTTTAATTTTGAATCGTGGCCACTGCTACTCTTGTAGTTTAGTTTTCAAGTCATTAGTGGACCCAAAGGGTATTCTTTTTGTTGTTTGTTTGTTTTAAGAAATAACCCTATTGGGCCCTCCCTGGTGGTGCAGCAGGTTAAAGCACAGCAGAGAGGCTAAAGCCACTTCAGCATTAGTTCGATCCCCCGCCCCGGAGGTGACCACATGGCGCAGCAGACCTCTCCTGGCCAGCCCACTGCTCCCTTCAGCAGCTGATGTGCCTGTTCTGCTCCCCACTTTGTCCCTGGTAAATCCTCTCACTGCCCCTGCACCTCTGACCTGTACTCCAGCTCTGTATGCATAAATAAATGAATCTTTAAAAACAAAAATCCTCTAACTGTTAAAAAAAGAAAACACTAACCCTATCAAAGAAAAAAAGCTGAAATAGTAATTATCAGTACACCATATAGTGGCAAAAATTCAGATTTAATTTCTGGCTTTGTCAATGTTTTACTGCGGAGTTCTTTGCCCCATTTACTGCAAATCCTTATAGAAATCTTGAAATTTTCTACATATTTTTAAAAATATTTTTGATTCTTCCTCCACGTTAATGACAATCATTTTATTAATATAAAAACTGATTACATACATAAACAGATCTAAGCATTAAAGAATGCAAAATCACCTTTCAACATAATATTTACATTTATCAATTACTATTTTAATCGTACTTATTCTGTATAAGCTGTATCCCTGCAAGTTTGATTAATAAACCATATTAATAATAAATCAGGGTTGAAGTTAGGAGACTAGGGAGAGAGAAACTAGGTGGTCTGTCTCTGGACTGCAATCTCAAGGTCACAGGAACCAGGAGGAAGGAGAACGAAGGGAATTAAAGGGGAGAGAAAGAACTTAAGAACAGTTAAAAGAAAGATGCAAAAAAAAAGGTACATTGATTTCACTTACAGTTAAGAAATCCCCTGAAAACGCATGTGGACAATGGCTTCATCCCGCAATCCAAGAGCAGCAGGAGAACCGCTCCAGGGAGGCTTGGTGGTGCTGGAATAAGGCAAGAAGAATGTCAGGTCACACGACTGATGGAGGAGAGAGGCATGCCAGCCACTCCTCCTCCCACCTCAAGCATTTTTTCAAAAGTTAATCATTGAATTAAGTGATATAATCCAATTTCCAAAATTGTTCTACTCTCCTTAAACTGCTGTCACCTCTAATAGTCTTACAGGCAAATGCGTTCATCTTCAGCAGCGTTCTCAGACTCTGCAACATCTGATGCCCCTGATCACACCAGTCTTCATTCCTGCCAGCACACAGCCGGCTCTTCTCTCTGACACTACACATCTGGCTCCTCTTCCTACTTCCATTCAGACCACAGTTTTCCCAAAGATATGGTTCTCCATGCTCTGCCCTCTCTGCATCCCTTCCAGAATCTAACCATCAGTTCTAGAGTAAGAATTATGCATGTCCCCTTGTTGGCTAGAAGTTTCAACAAGAACCTTGGTCCTTTAGTTTCAATGGCTTCAGGATTTCCTGTTGACTATCTAAAAACCTTATCTCCTCAAAACTGGTTTCGCTCTCCGGTTATTACATGCAGGTTCACTCTGGAGCTCTGAAAACCCTGAGACCATTTATTATTCCTATCTTACTCTCTCTACTCATTCTCCTTCATCCTTCGTGTGTGTCCTACCTCTCACTCATCTCCCCTACCAGCTCCATTACTTTACTGTCCAATTACTTCACCTCCTAGTTCTCCCTTTCTTCAACTCATCTTTGACGCCACGACCAGATTAGTCTTCCTTTGAATACCATGATGATTTTCCCTTTCCAAGTTTTACCACCACTCCTCTTCTGAACAGACAGCTGGGTAGTTTTTGACTATGCTCCCAGACCCTTTGTCACTGCTCTCCTTAGTGCCCCCCACCTGCCACCCCCTTCTATGTAGGCTGGATTTAGTGCCTTGCTTCTAAGGAAGAGAAGATGCCATGGCTGCTTCCTGCTCCCAAGTTCCTGACCTACAACAAGCCATTTGAGAGAGTAAATGTTAACTGGTGTTCTGTGCAACTAAGTTTGGGGTAACAGGCAATAAATAGGGCACTAATTCAAAGAGCTTTCTGCTGTTGAGTGGATCACATCCAATTCCTGGGCACCCAAGGTCTTCCACTAACTGCCCTTACTTTATCTTTGAACACAAACATTCTGTGTCGCCTGGAGGCCACTTGTTTTACTGACCTCACAGGACATGGTAAAAATCCTGCCTCTACCTTCATCTGAGCCACACTCACTTGAAATGTCTTGGATTCTTTCTACTAAATTCAACACTCGCTTTTAGGCTCAACTTAGTTGGCATCTATCTACTGACAAAACTGTATTTTTTTTTCCACACATAAAAACAAATATATACCTGATTTCCAAAACTATATTCAGGATAAATAAAAAGTGTCCCTTTATTATTTTCACAGTTCCCATATCAACAGACATAAAAATAAAAACTTTGTTTAGAATTTACATGATGCTTCTTTTCAAAGGGATTTTTGAATGTCTTCTAATAACAGACATATAAAATTTACTTGACTTCTTACACGTGTCAAGTTTGAGAGGATAATTTGGGGGACCGTATTACCAAAACATCCACATGGTCTTTGAATGAGAAATTTCACTTCCAAGAACCACTTCTATAGATGTAACATAACAAAGAAAACCCTCAGGAGTGGGGATAGTTTCCACAGCAGTTTATGGGAGGGAAAAATCAGAGTCAAGATAAATGCATCAAAGTAAAACTGACAATACATTAGGCTAGAGCAGACCCCCGTGAACCTTAGAAAATCCATTCCAGTATTACCTGTCCTGACCTGTTGAATCTCCATGAAATAAAGTGGAGGACAAGAAAAGGAAGGCATTCAAAGAACATAAAATACTTAAAAATAAATGTCCTACTTGAGGAAAACTTGAAGAGTCCTAAAAAGACACACAAATGCAGGCTTCAACAAATAAGACAATTCTCATCTTGGGATAGGAAAAGTCTCCATCTTAAAAATATCAGATGACCATTAGGTAGTTTGTAAATTTAATGTGGTCCAAGTTAAGTGTACCCACAAGTGTTTCTAAGCCTCACATAGGACACAAACACAGGAACAGCCAGGGGGCATCAAGTGGAAGACCAGCGGGAGCCCCACACCAGACACACTGCACCGCCTGCATGTCGTGGCTGAGAAAGTCCAGGAGCAGACACGAGCACAGACGGAGGCTTGGTGTTGCCCATAATAAAGGGACATCGAGAATCACCGGGGCAAACTGACTTTTTAATAAAAGGTTAAAACAACTGGTTAGTCACTCGGAAAAAGATAAAATTAGATCCATACGTCAAACCATACCCAAGAACACACTCCAGATGAATCAGAGCTCTAAATGTTAAACAAAGCCAGCCGTTTAGGCACTGGGGTGGGGAATGGGCAGGTCGCCTCTCACCTGGATAGAAGGGATGGCTTGCTAACTATGACTCAAGATCAGGGAGGGTAGGAACAAAAGGTTAATTTGCCTATATAAAAAATGTTCTAAACCCACCATAAACAAAAGGGAACAGTTATAATGGGAGAAAACAATCCCATCGTATCACAGGTAAAGGGCTCAGATCTAGAAAACCAAGAACACTTACATTTTAGAAAATAAAGATTAATGACTGGACACAGAGACAGTAAATGTCCTAGGCACAGACACACGCATTCCTCAAATGGGTGAAGAGGTGTTCGCTTCCACACCTAACAGTTAAAAATATGTGGTCATGGCCCTCCCTGGTGGCACAGCGGGTTAAAGCACAGCACAAAGAAGCTTAAGCCACTTCCACATGAGTTCAACCCCCACTGCCCCGGAGGTGACCACACGGCATGGCAGACCTCTCCTGACCCGCCCACTGCTCCCCTCAGCAGTGTATTTCGTCTGTCTGCCTGTTCTGCTTCCACTGTCTCTGGATCCTCTCTGAATCCTCTCACCCTCCGCATCTCTGGCCTGTACCCCAGTTCTGTACTAATAAATAAATAAATCTTTTAAAATATATATATATATATATGTGGTGATGCTAACATGGATGGAACCGGAAGAGATCATGCTTAGTGAAATAAGCCAGAAAGAAAAAGAAAAATACCGGATGGTCTCACTCATAGCAGGAGCATAAAGGACCAGGGGGAAATAACAGTAATAATAATAATAATGAAGAACTATATACCAGAGACATTTTATGGGGGTGAAGTGGGGAATGGGATCAAAAAAGGGCGGGGGTGTGCACGGGGCTATGGTGATGGCACACAGATGATTTGGTGATGGGAAGCCCACAGGGATTACAACTGAGATGGAGAAAAACACAAAAATGATGTAAAAATAAACTACTATATTATTTTTAAAAATATAAACAATACATTAATAAATAAAATAAATATACATACTGACCCAAAAAATACATATATGTGGAGATGCTGTTTTGAGACTATACGTTTGGCAAAAATTAAACAGTATAAAAAGTCCTTCTTGGCCAGGCTCTGCAGAAACAGGAACCCCATACAGAGCCCCGTGGAGACGCAACACAGAGAAAGCACAAGATGAGGACAATCTGTACCAGAAAGGCTCTGCCCAGGAACAATGGGCGTGCCCCAACAGCCAGGACTCGGCTGAGAGGGCGCCTCCCAGCCCAGTGCAGAACAAGCTGAGCATCCAAATAATGATCATCAAGTCAGAATAAAGTAAAAACCCATCAGTCTGCACTGATAGAAACAAATGAGGGAAAGATAAGGGAATTTTCTCTTTGTAGAAAGAAGCAAGCCAACAAATAAGAAAACGGAATGACGGTTATTTTATTTTCTTTGTGTGTGTAATACAGTCTTTTTTTTTAACTTTTTAAAAAATTTTATATACAGGGCCCTCCCTGGTGGCATAGCGGGTTAAAGCACAGCACTAAAAAGCTAAAGCCACCTCCATCCCCACCCCGGAGGTGACCCTACATGGCGCCGCAGACCTCTCCTGACCCACCTGCTGCTGCCCTCAGCAGTGTACTTCATCAGTTGGCCTGTTCTGCTCCCCACTCTGTCTCTGGTGAAGCCTCTCACCACCCTGCACCTCTGGCCAGTAAGCCCAGTTCTGTATGCACAAATAAATAAATCTTTTTTAAAAAAAATTACATATATATGAATATATAGAAATCAATATAATTACAGCACACGGAACTATGGGGGTGGTACAGAGGTGAAGTAGTGGTGGGAATGATAGAATTTTAAAGTCACCACTAGGCACCTATCCTGGATTCAGAGCCCAGCGTGAGAACCTGGGGAGGGAGGAGTGTGTCAACTGCAACACACTCCATCAGCTACTCACCATCTGGAAAGGGGGGAGACTCACTTGACACGGGACGGCCCTGGCAGACCCACCTGAAGCAGTGATCCAAGGAAAATACAGGACATGCAGGCGCAGTGAGCTGCAAGTGGGAGGTACCCAGAACAACACAGCGCCCCTCGGGCAGCATCTACCTGAGAGGGCAAACCCGAGTCACCCGTGAGGACACTTGATCACCAACACTGAGATAGGCTCCGGAACAGTCGTCCAGTGCTCTTCAAAAATGCCAGCACCGTGGAACACAGAGGGAGACTGAGAAACTATTCCAGACAGGAGACCAGATTTCGGGAATGTCTTACTCTAAAGACATTTGGGGGATAATTGAAGGAAACTGATTAAAGTCTGCACTTAGATAACTATTAACCTGTCAGCATTATTTCCTGATTTTGAAAAAAATAACTTTATAAATAAGGAAGGGGAAGGTAAATTCTGGCTGAAAAATATAAAATCTAAATCTAATGAAGAGGAAACATGAAAGACAAACACAATTGCAAAAGTTACGTATTATTGAGGGGGGAAATGGGACAGCTTTTGATATTCTTCAAAAATGTCTATCTGATCAAAGACAATGGAAAACTGGGAATACTTTATATTACAGAGTACTAAGCAGATATGACAACTAAACATGATATAACACTCTAGGTTGGATTTCATAGTGACTAGGATGAGGACGTGAGGATGAGGATGTTTTAAAGGATTTTACTAGGTCAACTGACAAAATCATGATACCAATAGCAGATTAGGGGGAAATACACAATGTGAAAAATAAGCTTTAAATTTATGAAGTAGTAACTGTTATATAATGAATTTTCTTATAAGAAAGGCAGACTAAAATGTTCAGGGAAAAGGATTATGATATTTGGAACATTTTCAAATAATCTAGAAAAATAATGTTATCCATATTAGAGAGCAAGAAAATACAAATAAACAGAGAAAACATTACAAATCGGTGAACCTAAGTAAAAATAGTTGTCATTTGCCTTGGAATTTTAGGCAACTTTTATACATTTTAGTGGCCATTCTCTAACACTGATACTACTCAGAATTATCACAAAATGGTAAGATCAGCAATCTTCAAAAAGAAACCATCCTAAGAATGAGGGCTTACATTAACAGTAACTGCATTTCCTAAGTGTTTGTGAGATGAAGTGTCTTAAAAAGGACCATGCTAGATCCCAGAGAAAACACAACTAGAAAGATGATGAAATGGGTGAAAGAAAATCCATCACAAGCAGCTAAGATCATAAGCTTCTCTGGCTCTAAACTTGGGCCAGCCCTAAGCTTTCCTAAAGCTTTGATTGTCTTTGCTGTGAAATGCCAACGATCAGAGCACCTGTCTCTCCTGGGGATGGTGCGGGATTAAATGGAATAACAGAAGAAAAACATCTCAGCACAGTGGCCCAACACATGGCAAGTGCTTACTATTTTCTTTCTCCACTGTACTATAACATATCAGGTTTGGGTTATGGGACCTTTACTAAAGGAACTCGGAAGGAATTAGTCATATTCATCAGCATTACGCTGTAGGAAAGATGATCTGATTTTAGGTCCCAGTGTTCAGGCATAACGGCCCACATAGAGTGAACAAGAGTCCCCTGTCAAACTCCCTTGTCTTGATGGGGCTATCTATTGAAAACATCCTCCTCTTCCCCATCTTATTTCTGTAGTCATCAAATCAAATTATGTGATCCAATTTTATCCTTGCAACAGAAGTTTAAGTTGGCCACAGAACAGCGCCCACTGCAAATACACACACCCAGATAGTCAGTCTCCTGTAAGTGTGCAGAGCTGGGTTCCTTCAAGTTTCTCCCAGTCCCCATAGCTTCCGAATGAACTGACCAAAATAAATTTCCTCATTGCACAGACATACCCCAGGCACCTGATCAAAGGAGCAGAGCTCCTCTTTCCTTGAGGGTCACTCAGAGCCAATGGTAGGCTCCCTGGCAGCAGTCTAACGACCCTCTGCGGGAATGTTGACTTTTTCAAAGCATCTACGAGGGCAGACCTTGTGTCTCTATTAACTTGGGGAACCACTGGACACTCCCTGACTCACAAACATTGCCTCCAAAAAAAAAGGCTAATCAAGGACCAGTCAATAATTCTATGCTAATAAAGTGACGCAGTTTAACTCCAAAATTAGTTTCAACCTTCCAGGCAGCAGGTTTCAAAACTCTGAAAAACAAGTCACACAACACTGAAAAATAAACCCAACACACAGGTTTATCACAGAGCTAAATAAAAACTACCAAACAAATAATAAAATTTCTGGGTCTCCCTTGTGACTCATGGGGTTAAGTCTCAGCACTATGAAGCTAGCCTCAGCTACTGTAGCACAAGTTCGACCCCCGGCCAGGGAGCTGACTCACATGGTGCAGCAGACTGCTCCTGGGGTCCCGCCCGCTGCTCCCCTCAGCAGTGTATTTCAGTGGATCGCCTGTTCTGCTCCCACTCTGTCTCTGGGGCATCCTCTCACCACCCTCTCAACCCCCCACCTCTGGCCTGCACCCCAGCTCTTATGTGCATAAATAAATCTTTTTTTTAAATAATGAAATGGCTATCAAAAGGCAGTAATGTACTGACAACAGATTCCTAGTATTTACTCAATGAGATTTTCTTTTAATGTTCACATAATCTTCAATAAAAAACCCAAGAATGTTTAAAAAAAAAATCAAGGAAATAACCAGACGTTATTCCTACACGTTCATTTTCTCTTCACAGCTTTTTTTTTTTTTTAACACACTGAGCATCTTACATCATGAAGGTATATATGTAAACTCTTGACTCCCATATGCTATCTCCTGTGCTGTGCTAGCGAAACACACCACAAAATTCTCTTCTTGTTTCTCATTCTTGGAGGAGGAACAAATTATCTTTTTCTCCAAGAGGAATATACAAACTCCTACATCTTCCTCTGTGCTTTCCTGTGTGAAATTTCCAAACTTCCTGAGTATCAGGCGCCCATAGAGTCCCTGCTGTCCACACTAGCAACTCCTGGAAAAAATACATTTTTACATCAAAACATCCTTTACCATGATTTACAAACAGCAAATTCCCCTTCAAAACTGAAAAGATAAAAATCAACCCCTATTTTCTATTTCAGAAGACTCATTCTCCAAACTTCTTTAGATCAGAAAGAGAAGTGTTTCCCTACATCATAAAACTAATAATAGTATTACTTATTTACTATTTATTCTTGTGTAACTGATAGATACAAATAGTGCCATCTTCAGAAGGCTACACTGTCTGGTATCTTCTTATAGAGCATGAAAAGTTCATTTCCTTCCAGAGATACTGTATCTACATCTATACTTAAAAAACTTTTTTTTTAAAGATTTATTTATTTGTGCATACGGAACTGGGACAGGGCCAGAGGCTCAGGGGCGGTGAGAGGCTTCACCAGAGACAGAGCAGGGAACAGAACAGGCAGATTGACGAAGTACACTGCTGAGGGGAGCAGCGGGCGGGTCAGGAGAGGTCTGCCGCGCCATGTGGTCACCTCCGGGGCAGGCGGGAATCGAACTCATGCAGAAGTGGCTTTAGATTCTCAGTGCTGTGTTTTAACCTGCTGCGCCACCAGGAAGGCCCCACTATACTCAAAATTTATACATTTTTTTAAATGTTCTTCTATGCCTTATCCTTACTTAGGACTCTATACTCAACATTCAGCCTATCAGAATAAAGTGAGTTCCTTCTTTCTAGTTTTAAAATTACATACACGACTTACAAACATATATCAACAGCGTCTGTAGCTCGAGGATCCTGTCCCATAGATACATTCCATATACACTGCCCGATTTTAACTAAGAAAAACTGATAACACCCCACCCCTACATTTAAATATTCTTCCATAATGTACCCTGTTATTATGTTAATGCTAAACTTCTTGGCTGTTACCCTTGTATTGTGGTTATAGGAAAAGTCCTCTTAAGCAGGTATTCTGAAGTGTAATTTCCCAACTTACATCAAGCATTAGGCCAATAATGTAAATATACATACTCGCCACATCTGGTTTAAAACAGACACAGAGAGCAGGGAGGGAGCAAAACAGCAAAATGTTAATTTAATCTAGATAAAGCTATTGTGTAGGTGTTCACAGCACTATTTTACTAAAGGTTTGGAAAAAATTTTTTTAGCTGGGCAAAAAAAAAACTCAGGCACATCCTAAGAGGCCTCTTGTTTGCCACTTAGTGGTTATTCCCCCCTCCAGCCATGTCCTAACTAGTGTAAAGGCACCCCTGTACCCTCCACCCCCCCCCACGTAGATTAGAACAAGTTCTTAAGTTCCTTCTTAATTGTTGGTCCCTCAAAAAGCTCAAACGTCAGGGCTCCCTGAGGCGACCCCCACTGCTCAATCCTCCCCTTTCTTCTTGTGGGGCCACTCCTTGGGTGTCAGACATTTCCTGCATCTCACCAGTTTATGACCTATGCATTAAAAACCCAGCAACCGACTGAGACACCTGGCAGGAAAAGCTCTTGCTGAGTAACTCTGTAATTCCCAAGTCCCCCAGGTCAGTGCTGTGCATGTCACAGGCATGCACAAGTGTTGATCGAGAATGGGTTCCACTGCTAAGCAATGGGCAGCAGGTCTCAGAGCTGATGGTTAGTCTTGCATCATCCATCTCTAATTTCCTCAGCTTCTTCTCCAACACTTTAACCTCCTGTCTTCCTGAATCGTTACACCTGTCTCCTCTCAGACACAAACAGTGCCAGATTCTCCCACTGAAAATGGAAAAGTTGGTTCCCCAAGCCCCAATCAAGCTGTTCTAGAATTCTCTACAGTTCTCTTACAATTTGTTTAGGGGTTGGCATACCTTCCCAAGGCCGCCATAAACTGTCTGAAGAAAGCAGCTCTCAAGTATTTATGAAATATTCCTACAGGGAACGAGAAGAGCACCACCTCTAACGTCAGTTCACTCCACCTAGAGGATGCTGGACACATTTTAATGTAGGTGGTTGAGACCTTCAATACGACACACAAGCAACGACCTGTGTCTGACTGGAAAAGCTGACTGACTCACAAGAAAAACATGCATATGATACCTTCCTGAAACATGGGAGTGATGGCTGCTGGAAAGGTGACCCAACTGAAACTGCACTAGGGTATCTTAAGAAGAATCTTCTCTATTCCATTTTTTTTCACCTGAGAACAAGTCACAGGTTTGGAAGGACCACAATGTTCATTCCTCCAAAAACTGAGGTCTAGCATCCCATTAGAAGCAAACTAACGTCCAAACTAGGTCTAGAAGTTCAGTTACCCCAAATTTCATAAATAACTTTCTGCCCAAAAGGAGCAGAGAAGAGAGAAAAGTGGAAGATCTAATGGGGTTAACTATGCCACTAACCAAGTATAAAATTATTTAAGTTGTCCCATCTAAAATATATATAATATAAATTATTTTGCCTAAAAATAATTATAATAGTCTCATAGCTAGAATCTACTCTGGCACTTAGTAGTAGCATAACCGTTGCAAATCCAACAAAATATGTTATATTTTTCATACCAAGCATGGTTATAGTTTGGGTCATTTTAGAATATTTTGACCCAAGCAACATGCTTATTTATCACAAATCTCATTACATAGAAAGAATCTTGAAATACATTATCTACAAAATTACTATTCACCTAAATTTTGGCAGAATGTCCTTAAACACAAAATTCCAACTTCGATCTGAAGCTTGTAGAAATATCCTGAAGAGTTTGGACAGTGATACATTTCAAGTCTATCTTCTGGTCAACATGAAATATGCTGGGTAAACACATTTAACTCTTTAGAAATAGTCTTCACCAGTGTGGAATTTTACAGCCTACAGGAACCTTAAATATCAGAGTAAAACCCATCGTTAGTTCTGCTCTGCCATTATCTTAAAAAAAAAAAAAATTCTGTGGTGATTTATACTATCCATAGCAGGAATGGGGAAAAGGCCAATAGGGAAAAAAATGAAAAATAACCCAAATCTCCTCCAGTTAGGCTCCCCCCCCAACCACCCTTCCAGAAAAAGGGAAGGAAACAGCGTAAGGAAAGGGGGGAGATAGAATAAACAAGGAAAGTAGCCAAAAATGGCTTGTCAGTGTCACAGGGCCACAGCAGGCCAATTGCCCACAGAACTTTCAGATGGATTCCAGGCACCTTTAAAGGTCTTGTTTGTTTTCCTTTGTTTCGTTTTGGACACCGGAGAGGACGTGTTTACTTGTGCCTGCTCCTCGATTCCTGCTGGAGGATTAGGATTCCGATGCATGAAAAATAACACAGAAAGAGCTACAATCCAAAATACACTAGACAGTCTGGCTGGAATGTCTAGGACCTGTCGTGTTCCTGATGCAAAATCGTTCCAGAGCTTGGGTCTCTTCACCCCAGAAGAGCACAGTGATCTAAAAAGATGTTTCAGTAAGTAATTTGCACAATAGCAAGTTAGTGGTTTCGAACAACTGGCATTGTCCAAAACTAACAGTCAGAAAGAGGGTTTTTCCAACCAGACCACTGGGATGCAGTCACCCCTCAAAGTAGGGGTGATACCTTCCTGGATTAAGAGGCTGGGACGACAGGCACAGAATAGGCCCAGGATGTCATGCCACCAACAAATACCCCACACAAGAACAAAGGTTTTTCCTGCTCTTAAAAGGCATGATTTTTTTACATGGATAATCACTCTAATGACTTTTCAGAAAAAAAATGTTATTGGGCTACTTCTGTTGTTCAGAGTTTCATGTGGTCTATTATTGAAAAACAAGTATCTTGTGTTTGTAGGCTTCTATGGGTTGGCACAATGGGTTGAAGCGCAGCAACTAGCCACAGCCTTTTCAGCTCCATTCGGTCCCGGGGCTGAAGGTGACCCATACGGTGTGGCAAATCTCTCCTGTCTCACCTGCTGCTCCCCTTAGCAGTAATCCTCATCCATATGCTTGTTCTGCTCCCCACTCTGTGTCTGATCCATCCTCTCACCTGCCCCACACCTCCGGCCTGTACCCCAGTTATGTATGCATAAATAAGTAAATCTTCAAGAAAAACAAGTACCTTGAAAACATTCTGCACCGACATGAAGTTACTGTAAGTAGGATACTGGATTAAGACTATAAAGTTGCTTGAATGAAACTGCTACTTAGGTAGTAACAAAGATACACAGCAAAGGACAAATTATATTTCCTTTCAGAAGAATTAAATTAGGAGCAGGGGGAAAAAATCTTAATTTCAAACCCTTAGAAGAGAGAGCAAAGGAGAATTTTGATGTCTTCCCCCCCCCCCATGAAAATAGGAGCCTACAAACACAGCAGGCAGAGTCCTATTTCACAAACTAAAAGGCACAGAAAATAGAACACAAACTTCAAAGACAAAATCTGAAGAAGGGCTATGAGTAGCATTTTATTTAAAAATACTTTTCACTTGTTGCTATCAAGTACATGTACTTTCAGGAAATAATCATTAAAAACAGAAGCACTGTTTCGATTTCTTTTTCAAGAATACCAAAAAGTAGGTACTCAACTCTGTTAAAAAATATTCCAGGGTCCTCCTGGTGGCGCAGCAGGTTAAAGCACGGCACTAAAAAGCTAAAACCACTGCAGCATGAGTTCAATCCCCGCCCCGGAGGTGATTCACTTGGCACCGCAGACCTCTCCTGACCCGCCCACTGCTCCCCTAAGCAGTGTAGTTCTGCTCCCCACTCTGTCTCTGGTGAATCCTCTCACCACCCCTGCACCTCTGGGCCTGTACCCCGTATGCATGAATAAATAAAGCTTTAAAAAAAAAATTCAGCTAGATGACAGGAAAAGCTAAAAGATGATGTGTAACATTCAGGACAAAGCTGATTAAATCAGGTTCCTACTATGGCGATAATTAATATCTCTGGAAACAAAGAAACAACAAAAGTTAATCTTAGATTTTTAGAAAATGGCCAAAATGGGCAACAAGACAGACTACATCAATATCAAAGCAGAAAGTGAAAGAGCTGGCAGGGAGCGGCCTTGACAATGAGCAGATAAGCAGCTTGACGTAGTTGTAGACATTAAGACGGGATTCAGTACCAACAAAAATCCTCCTAGAAATAGGAAAGAGCACTCCAGGGTGGCACTATGTACGATTTCATGGAAGACCTAAGGCAGCGTTTTTTTACTGACTCGCAGCACAGCCTTCAAATCGGGAGTCGTCAATCTTTCCAAAGTGGCTGCTCAAGTTCACTGTCAATCACCTGAGATAGACAGAACAAGCGTAGTGGAGTGGAGCAGGGCCCAACACCCAGCTGACAATCTAATTTGGGGAGTCCTGGGTCTCCTGATGCGGGAGCTCAAAGCAACACCCCTTCACAGAGCCCAGTCTTGATTAACAGGTGGTTCTCAAAAAACCAAAATATTCCCATGAAGGTTTACAGTCATACCTTGGTGTAAACACACGCAAGACACCCCAGCAAGTCAGGGACAGAAACTTACTCCAGCAAACCCTCATTTCACAGATGAGCCGCGCAAGGCACAGGTCCCCAAATTCCATCGCTCGTGGAAACTGGACTCCGGTAGGAAGAAATGTGAAGCTCGTTAAGCACCATCCAGAGTAGGCAGCCACTTAGCGTCACTGCACACTGCTATTAGCACTGCAGACCTCGACCTTCTTCCCACCAAACTGCATATTAGCCACAGCACAGACAGACAACTCCTGACGGGAAAAGAAAAGGAGGAAAAGGTGGAGGTAGAACCCAAAAAAGCAAAACCACACGGGAGCGCTGGCCAGTCAGTCAGGATAAGAAGCTCAGAAGCCTGCGGTGGCAAGAAGTGTCAGAAGTTGGAAGACGGGTGGGAAGGCCAGTGCAGCTGAAGAGAAAGAAAACACTAATCTCTCAAGTCCAACAAGCTTATTAAAGGTCCCGAGGAATTAGGGAGGTGTCGAGGTGGGGAGAGGGGACTTCAAGAAGACAAGGGCCAGGAGGGGATTAGGAATCCCACCCTGAAATAGCCCCATGGGTCTCGTCCCCAGGACTTCGTCACAGAAGCTGCCAAGTCTGGCCTCAAACTGTCAAGTATGAAGAATTCAAAGCTTAGTTTAGTTACGAAGATGATGACAGATACTTGAGTCAAGAAATGACCGCAGAGCTCAGCGGCAGATCACACGTCATTCTTTTCAGAGAAATGAACGGCAGATCAAAATCCACAGCTGGATCCATGGAAGAGCCTACGAGCCATTCTATGGATGCTCAATCAACGCGAAGATTCAAAGTGCAAACATTTTACAAAAGCAACTGGAAAACAGAAATTCGAGGCAAACCAGCAGGTAGCTGATAGGACAAGTCAGCACAACTTTGTGGCCTGGGTTACCCACATGATTTGGGTAATCTATAAAATGCACCAAGTAGTAACTTGCACGTATGCCTCCCAGGAATTTGACTTATACTAGTTAACAATCATAAAGCAACCTAACCAAAAAAAAAAAAAAAAAGCAAGTACTGTATGAATTCCAGGCATAACTCTGGAAAGGCATTTGATGGAATTCAAATAACAAATAGCATCTGGGGATAGTTTGCAGTAGTTACCGGAAATGAAAATGAAAACTTATTATTTTCTAATACAGAAGCCTGTGCTATTAACTAGTCTTGACATATGTACATAAAGAACTTACCAGCTTTAAAAACTTAAAACCTGGGCCCTCCCTGGTGGCACAACGGGTTAAAGCACAGCACTATGATGTTATCACAGCCACTAAAGCACAACTTCAATCCCCAACCAGGGAGGTGATCCACAAGGTGCAGCAGACCTCTCCTGACCCACCCGCTGCTCCCCTCAGCAGTGTACTTCGTCAGTCAGCCTGTTCTGCTCCCCACTCTGTCTCTGGTGAAGCCTCTCACCGACCCTGAGCCTCTGGCCTGTACCCCAGTTCTGTATGAACAAATAAATAAACCTTAAAAAAAAATTAAAACCTTTCATGTTTACCCTTCCATTCCCTAGTCTCAGCATGTTCTACTTTATTTTTGTATCAATATACAGGCTTTCAAATAAGGTTATTTTCCCCAAGTCCTACTCTTCTCTCATCTGTGCATCGTCACACTTTATTTCAACACACCTTAAGCCTTAAGTCCATCGGACTCCTGGCACCTGGGAGTCTAGTTAACCTAGAAAGCTTCCAGAGCACCACCTGTCAGAATGCCCTGGCATCCCCACCCCCATTGCTCCCCCTCCCCGAAGAATATTAGCACTGGGTCAGGACAGAGCCATCTCTCACACTGTCACCACCTTCCTGCCAGACCCCAGCCCAGGGGTACTTCATTTAAAAACTGCAAAGCCCTTACTGTTCCCCAAGTCTTCAAATTAGGGAGTGGCTGTGCCCTGATGCTCTCTTCAGCCCGGTCACAGATCTCCTATTTCCTTCCTGACCCTTTTGTGAGGCACGTACCTCAGACACCATCCAGGTTACTGCGGTCCAAGGCTACAGTGGAAAACATGTGGGGTTGTAACTAAGACGATAAATGTGTCATGAGAACCATTTTAGTGAGTGAGCCCATAATTACGTCACATGCTACACTGCCCACTGAAGCTTATCTGAAAACACATCTGGTTAAGGTGCGATACATATTTTGATTTGTAAGAAGTAGCAGAGCACTGTCATTATTTAATAATTCCTTGTATCTTAACCGGAGACGACTTCTCTAGTTAAGATTACGCAAGCTGAGTTGTGAGAGACCCAAGGTTTTTGGCAAAATGTATGGAATTCTCAAGAAAGTGTCAAGGTAAAATTATTTTAATTCATTTTAAACTTGTAAAATTCAGTATGCCACATGGCAATCTTTACAACATGAAATACGTTATAAAAAAAAAATCCTGCTGCAACCTGAAAGAGCACAACAGGCATAAAATCATAGATCTTTACATGTAACCTAATGACTCTGCAAATGTGGTCCTCTGAGCAACAATCGCATCCCCTGGAAACTTGCAGGAAATACAGATTACAAGGCCAGCCATCAACCTACAGAGGCAGAAACTCTAGGGTGGGGCCCAGCAATCTGGGATTTAAAAAGCCCTTAGTGATTCTGGGCCACATTCAAATCCAATCTGACCACTCCCCGATGAGAAAGAAATGAGGTCAGAAACTTCCTTCAATTCTTTCACCAGGTTAGTGACAAGGTCACTAGAGACAGTTCTCAATAAAGCTTTAAGTATTCTTTAATTATAAACCTGAACCCAAGTTGTCCCACATAAGATCCTGTAGGCAAAAATATTTTGACCTACTGCATTATTGATTCTTGTATCATTGCTCACTAGACAGATGCAAATTTTTGTCCTAAGTAATTTATAATACCCAAATAATTCCCACTATTGACCTTTTCATACGAGCAACAACTCAAATCTCACAGGCTTTTTTATGTGTCTAGTTGTTGGGATAACTTTTGTTGTTGATAGCAAGAGAGTTTTGTCTTGTTGCAGTTGTGTTTGGGTTTGGCTTGGGGGACAACAGCAGAAATTTATGTTGGTAGGTGATAAGTTTCTTAAAGTTTTTGCCCCACCAATGAGGGTCATGCTAAAGGCGTTTGAAATGTCATCACTAAGAACCAAGGGGCCGGAAATGGTTTTTTAAAATTTCAAAAAAAAAGCTTCACATTTTATCTTGGAATGTACCCTTTGACCTTTTTTGAGCAACAAATTTATGTTTTTAATTATGTCTTACTTGCTGCGGGTCTTCTTTGAGATAGGTCTTCTACTGAGACATGCAGCAGCTATCCTGCATCCTGGAAGCAGGGACAGGCCGACCATCCAGCCACACTTCAGAGCACCAGGAAGAAGGTAAGGCTGATGCCTGGCACGGACAGCGGGCTACGTATCACCTTCCACAAGGACTAGACCACAGACGACGGCAGACCATCCACCTGCACACGGAGCCTCCACCACGCGAAATAAGTAAGATCTGCAGCTTTCTACCAAGTGCTCTCATTTTAAGAAATGTTTGACATACCCTATACCTTTCTATGTAAATATTTCAAAGTCCAGTAGAGGTTATATGCACAATGAAACATCTGTTTCTATTTTCATTTCTAATATCCTCTTTGAGAAGTTTATAACATGGGTATTAGGATACCACAGGCTGAGATTTAGAGGTCTAAGAAATAATTGTTTCCATTCCTGTTACTCATATCTAAGCGGTTTTCTCCAAGTCAGGCCACACTGGAGGTATTTCCTGTCCTCTTTTCTGACCCCATTAACGTGTTCAATTACCTGTGATTTGACAAGCTGAAATCTTCTATCATAGTTCAGTGCATGATTCTCCTAAGAATCCTGAAGGAGTATGTAAGACAATAAGCAACTGCTCCAGTGTGCTTTATACTTCCAACTCTGTAGGACACAAGAACCTGTTCTTGTGACTTTCTCAGTCTGTCATCATAGAACTAACTCCTGCTACATTTCTTAAGGGAAGAAATTAAAATTACTGAGTAAACACTGAAGCCCCGCGCCTCCCCCCCAGACCTCACCCTTCCAACAGCTCAAAATTCTGCATTGTTACCGGTACTCAGCCCCATTCTTCCACCAGTCTGAAGCAAAATAAAGGAATTACATGACCTGAACATTCATCTCTTCAGCCCTTCTGAGTACTCACTGTGTGTCAAGCACTGTACTAAACACTAGAAATACAACAACCAGCAGGAAAAATACCATGCCTAATCTCCATTTTAGGAAAATATTCTGTTTGGTGTATATACCAAGGGCTCAAAGCCACTTATAATTATTCATAATCACTTGACTGTCCACCTGAAAAGGAAACTACATAAACCACATGGAAAGCTCACAGATCAAATCCTTTCTAACTGGAAGCCTCGCACAGGAGAACCATCACCAAGTGAGCGCCTTCTAACCTATGCACAGGAAGCATGGTATTAAGCCCTAAAACATGAATAAAGATTTTTCTTTTCAAAGTAGAATACCTTAGCTTTAAATGTTTAACTGTCAATGGTCAGGCTTAAACATACGCAAATCCTCACGTGCTTTGTCTATTTCCATTTAAATTGGGTAGAAATGCAGTTCCAATGTCATGTGGGAACATTTGAAGTGCTCAAAAGCCTCAAGTGGCAAGGGGCTATCACTTGTAAATAATGATGATGTCCTTTTACCTCCAGAAGCTTCATGGGACAGTGCCACTCTCCAAGTACCTGCGTAATAGTAACCCTGAAAATCACATGTAACAAAACATGAAGCACCTGTACTCGGCTGTAGTGCCTAAAATTATGTCCATCGGTTACATAATGCCATTTCTTCCCTCCCAGATAAGCTGAAAGCGATCACGTTGAGCATCTCTAATGTTGAGGTAACCCAGAAAATGCACACCGTGCAACGTGGAGAATTAGAAGCTGAAAAAGAAGTAAACTGACCACATTCCTGCCTATTCCTTTTACAGGGGTGTGTTGCAAAGCGTCTGTACCAGGAGAAAGTTTAACCTGGTAGCTAAGGTTGAGAACAGTTCAGGATAAAGATACAGCAACACAAGCACAATGTAACTCAAAGCTCAATTTGGACCAACGCAATGAGCTCCAATGCCCACTGTGTGCCAGTGACACACACGAATCACCAGTCCCATTTTTGACCAGCTCAGTTTACTAGGAGTGTCTAACATGTAAACCAACTTAATGTGATGCCTAATGATAAATGGCAGGAAGACAGGTAATGACAAGATGCAGAAGTCACCAAAGGAGGGTATTTGTGAAAGTTTTCTCTAGGGCAATTTCCTGAAGGAGGTATCCAAGAAGCAGAGAGCAACCTAGACAGAGCTTTGCAAAGGGACTGCGCCTGGTTTGGCAATACTGGAAGAAACAGGGATGGGGATGCAAATGGCAGGTGAAAATGAGGGAGAGAGGTCACAGACTGGGTTAGTAAGGTTTGCATCAACGGGGCCACAAACCCTCCTCACCAAAACTACAAGTGAGGGGAAAGGCAAATCCCTGAAGCTTGGTAAAATCTATGTCTCCTTTCAACACTGAGCATACAACAAATAATAGGAATACAGAGAAAACGGTGACACTGTACCATTTAATATTTATTGGTCACAGAAATACTGTAATTGGAATCAAAAATCTGTTTCCTCTGAGTTTTATATGAAGAGTCTAAGAGAAGGTTTCACTATACACAGTTTCAAAACAAATGGATCACCACCAAGTCTAACTATTCCCACTAAGAGTTTACCTGAACAGGTGAACAGGTGAATTAAAGGGTGAGGAAAGCTGTAAAAACAAAGCCTCTGTACCCCAGACCAGAGTAGGGTTTTTTTTTCCCCTCCAAAACTTGTTTTTCAGATCTTTTGCAACTCCCTATAATGCCTTGCGCTTCCGGCTTTATGGCCCAAATGACCACCAAAACTGCACCCTGTCCAGCAACTTCCATAATTTCTATGGCTGCGTCTACAAATCCTTGGGAAATAATCCGCATCCCTCTTCTTCACTTAACACTGTTCAACTTTCATTTGACACCATGAGCAGAAAGAAAAGGCCAGAGGAATCTGTTCAAGTTACTGGGATTCCCCTCTTCACGAAAAATGTACTGAAAATGTTCAGTGGTCTATATAGGTCATAACAAATTCACCAAGTAATAATCCTCCCTCTGGTACAAGCAAACCTTCCCAGGTAACATACACAACGCATATACACCGCCTGGCTCTACACGAACAACGAGTATTCACACATCTGTGACCCTCAGGTAAAGGGAGTTTCAACAAGACACAAATTGTAATGGTTCAAAGGACAGATTCTCCAGTCGGCCTCCCTGGGTACTAGCATGGGATCATCGCTGATCAATTCTTAATCTCGAGCTCCAATTTCCCCAACAGTAAAATAAGGAAAACAACCAAGCTCCTCAGTGTCCACCTAACCACAGTGCCTGGTAGGCAGCAATGGCACGGAAGGACAGATCAATACCTGTCGGCTACTTCAGCTTTTTTCTTACTATTTCTTACTATTTCAGCTTCAAAATAGGTGAGTCTACCACCATTATTCCAGCAGACTGGGTATCTTTGGGAGTTCTCACCCCTCGCTACGCACTAAAAATACTGGAGGTTTAAAAAAAAAAAAGAAAGTCCACGCCATATTTGGGTTTAGGTTCACCAGCTCTGGCACTAAGCGGAGTTGCTTCCAAAGCTGGTACACTGTGCAGTCGGGACTAAGAACCACGTACAGGTCTCCCTATGCCCACGGGGATACTCACACCGCAAGTTGCGTCGCTCCCTGCGCGAATGTGCGAAGGGCGCCCTCTCCCAGCCTCCCCCAGCACACGGACGAGGCTCGCCTCGATGCTGTGACGCCGCACGCAAAAGTGCGGGGGGATTTGCTCCCACGCACGCCTACCCCGCACCCAAGATCAAGCGCCACCAAGCCCACCTGCCACGGACTGGATAGCCGGCGCCACCAGGCTGGGGCTG
>NW_004567106.1:60704831-60757718 GCF_000260355.1 Condylura cristata
CACGACTCTGCTACGCACTTCACCCCGGCGGCCACCTCCGGCGCTTCCGCAGACCACCCTCACGTGGCCGCCGCCTCCCGGCCCCGGAGCTGCGCACCCTCGCGCACTAAAGCACCCCAGGCTGCTCCCACCCCGCGGGACGTCACCCCGCTCGGCCCACCCAGCCCACCTCTTCCCTCGCGTGTGGGGGGGGAGTAAAAGACACCAGCTGTCAGCACCCTAGTTTTCCACATGACGAAGCTCACCCTCACCCTCAAACAGCCCCACTCACCCGTCAGCCTGGCTGCGAGCTGAATCGGCGCTTTAAAAACGCAGTTAGGAAAAGTCTCGACTCTTCTATTTCGCAAAAGGAAAAAAAAAAAAAAAAACCACGCAGCTCGGCCCAGGCACTCGGCAAGATTCTACGTCGTCCCACCAAATTCGGGACTAAGAAAATAGCAATGCCCACCCCACACCTGCTACGCCACTCGCCCTCTGGAAACCCGGCGACCCACCCAGACCTTCTAGAACCTGCTCCGGGGGTGGGGAGGCACCAGGACCGTCCGACACCCCAAAGTAAGGGAGAGAAAGGAGACCGGCACCCCCTCGGCCCCGCCCGGGAGCGCTGTCTCCGGAGCAATCAGAGGCATCCTCCGTCTCTCCCGAGAAAAGAGGGAGACGGCCCGAGGCCCCTGTGCCTGGCGAGTTTTTTCCTCTGACGCCGCGTCCTCTGGAAGCAGCACCACCCCCCGCCTAATTTCTCACCGGCAGCAAAGGTGGGGTACGTGGGAGAATGGAGCGAGTGCTCTCTAGGTTCGGGATGTTGGTCTCCGCGGAGTGAAGAGGTGGGATCTCGAAATGGCAACAGTCTCCCCCCCCTCCCTCCCTCCCTCTCCTCCTCCTCCTCCTCCTCCTCCTCTACTGTTTACCTCAAGTTTGAATTTTATCTGCGCAACATTAGCTGGAATGCGGACATTGAAAAAAACACTCTCTCACCCGGCAGCAGCTCCCGAGCAGCCATGTGGCATCAAGCCACCTCAAAGGGGAAAAAAGTGCTCTTAGCAACACAAACATGGCGAAATCGCCTCGGCATTCCCGGTGAACGCCACCACCCCTACCTTCCCCTGCCCGGCTCCCCAACATCCCGGTCAGGACCGGCGACCCCCTTCCGCGGGAGGCCAGGGGCCCCCGGGAGTCCGAAAGAGAAAAACATTTCGGATGGACCACCGGACCCATCCGCCTCACGGGCAGCAAGGGGGCGGCCGGTTCACCCCCGGGAGGTCTCCACGGGGCACAAAATTCCCACCCCAAAGTCCTGCCGGGCCGACTTTCCCCACCTACAGAACTTACCTTGGCGCTGATCACACGCTGCCGCTTAAATCCCTTTCTCGTTCCTTCCTCCAGAGCGAGCCGCAAAGGGGAAAATGATGCGCATGTATATTTGTAGAGCATATTCTTCTAGAATTTCCCTTTGGTTATCGCGAGGAGCGATGGAAGCTCCGGAGACAGGTGCAGCGCCGGCTGCGGCTGCCGGCTAAAAGTTGTTCTCTGGCGGTGGGCGGCGGGGTCCCCTAGCCGGGGCTGAGGACCCCGTCTCCCAGCCCCCCGGCGGCGTCACCCACTTCTCCTCTCCGGCTGCTGCGCGCGACTGGGCTGCAGGGGAGGTGGCGTAGTTTCTCTTCCTCCCACCTCTTCTCACTCACTTGTTTTTGTAGCCGTGGGCTCCCCTAATGCTTTCCTCTCCACAATGTTGTTTCATTATATCATGTCCATCATGTGACACCGGAGAGGCCTCTCTATGGAAACTTAAAGGGGCTCCCACGTGACTGCAGCAGCAACAACAGCAGCAGCGGCTGGACTAGCGGCGGCCGCAGCGTTCGAACCACCACCCACCGAGAGCCCCTCGCGGCATCCCGAAGGGGCTTCTGGCGCTGCAGAAGCCCAGATAAGGGAGCCACAGCATCCGGGGGCTGCTGGCGTCTGTGCGTGCGCGTAGCCTTTGCTCATTACATAGGAAACCCGGCAGAAGGAGCGTCCTTAAATCCTTCCCTACAGTCACAAAACCCACGCTCTGTTTAAAATGACATTTCGTGGCTCCTACTTATTTCCCCCCAAGAGCAAAGAGTCTTCTATCAGGTCTGATTAAATTTTACAGAGTCAGAAAGAAAAACCGGATTTGTCCCTCAGCAAGTTCAGCCAGCTCTGGGGTAAAAAAGAAATGACAAAACAATAATAACAGAAGTAGAATCAGGCATTTGATACATAATTACCAGCATCACCAGCTTTAAAGCTCTCTGGAATTACATTCCTCCGGTAACTGTTGATGAGGCTCACAGGAGGTAAAATGCAATGCAGTTTTTCTCTTCCGCAGCTATATTAGGGCTTTGTTGCTGACAACAGTGAAAACTTGTTTGTGTCAGGAAGTGAGGTACGAAGATATGACCTGGAAGATACAGAGAAAACCAGAGTGGCAGTTTTTGCATTACTTCTCTGACCACATTCTTTCAAAGGGTGAGAGGCAGCTGGTCTGCCGAAAAGTGCGTAGTGTGTTTGGTTACATAGGAAAGAAAATAACCAGGGAAACATTTTCCCTTAAATTATACCATACATATTAGCTAATAGAAATGATATACGTATATGCCCTCAAAGAGAGCAAGAAAAAGAAAAGAGTGCGTTTTAAAGATATTTTGAAACAATAATTCTGTCTACGCTCCTAGCACTTAACTGAAGCATTTAACACGCACTTTGAAAGTCTTCCTAAGTCCAGTGATGTGTGGAAGTGACCACGTCGCTTTGGAGTGCTCTTACGACTGAATCACAGCCCCTTCGTGAGCTTCTGCCTGCAAGTTTCTCGTGGACCTTCAAGATTTCATCCTGTAAATCTCAGTTAAATCGCTCTTTCAGTGTTTTAGCCCATGCCTTTCCATTTATAAGGAAATTCCCTGCACGGATTGGCGGAATTATGAATAACTTGGCAGGAAGGTAGAGTGGGGTGAAGCGCACCCCTTCCTTTGGCTTTGCCTTAGCCATCTTTCTACCTCATCAGCCATGATGAATGATCTCCCTTCTATAGCCACAATATGTCCCCCAATTTTTACCTGCCTGTCTAATGCCAGATTCCTCCATCCCTTTCCCTTTCTTTTCTGCCTTTGCCTTCGGTCCCTTCCTGCCTGGGCCCTTAGGCCTCCCCACATACTCCTTCCTCCCCTGCACCTCCCCCCCACCCCCTCTTCCCACCTCAGTCTCCCCTCTCAACAACTCTTCCTCCTTACCTCTCTTTGACCTCCTTTATTCTCCTTCACAGCCCGGCCCTTGACTCCTCGGCCTCTTCTTCCCCTTCTTTACCTGCAGTGTCCTGCCCCTAATGGACCTCCTTCACACCCTTCCCTCTGGTCCCATCCCTTCTGACGCCAAACCCCAGCATTCCTCAGTGGCTCGGCCTGGTCGGCTTTAGCTTGATTTTGTTCCCGTGCCCCTGGGCTGGGCAACAGGAGTGCATAGTACAAAGAGGAGGCAAGAATCCCCCTAGGCTGTGGCCCCAACCTCGCCACCCCCCCCCCCGCCGGAGTCCGGTTGCGGCGCTTCCTGGGCGGATGGTTGGGACTTGCTGCAGCAGCTGCGGTTCTGCTGTGTCATGCTAGAAGGAGGCGGCGGCGGCGGCGGCCGGAGCTGGAGGGGGAGGAGGGGAGGAACCTGATCTCTCCGGTAGCGAAGGGCTGGAGGCAAACACCGAGCTCCCCCAGAGCCGCCCGGGAGCAGGGAGGGCTCCGCTACTTCGGGGGGCCCTCCCCGCGGGGCAGATGGTAAGTGGGGCGGCGCAGGTGGTCGCCTTGGGAAGGGAGCGCGCAGGGGGGTTAGGTGGGGAAGCAGGGAGAACTAGGAGTCCCTGGACCAAAGTGAAGGAGCCCAGTTGTCCAGCTGAAGGGACCCTGGCATAACGAGGACCAGCTAAACGCAGCAGTAATTACCATGCGAATAACGCCCAGCATCTCACCCAGGCTACACCGGGGAGCTGTTCGCCCCCAGCCCGGGGAGAGCTAGGGGCAATGATTCAGGGTGTATGAGGCATAGGTCCTGGCGCTTTAGGGTGCAGCGGACTAGCAAAAGTCAACATATTCCATATTCCTCTAGCCTGACTGCACTTTCTGGGCTGTCTTGTTTAACACCAGGGGAATGGGAAACCTGCCCAATCTCACTTTAGCCTCGAAAAGAACGCTTTTGGCCAGTAGCCTCGGACACACAGCTCCTGGTGCAATTAAACAATCGATAGGAAAAATAACTTCCCCTCACCACCCTCTTTCTCCAAGCTCCTCTCACCAGAGTAACCTATGCTGTTTAAAGAAGAAAGAAAACTATGTTGTATTCCCTTACCCCCCCCCACCCCAGCTTCTGCTCCACCCAAATTGCCCAGACTGCTGCTATTCACCCCCCTTTCAGCCTATGAGTCTCAGAAGAAACTGTCTTGCTTCGTGTTGGATGAGGGGACTGCCCGAAACGCTGACAGTCTCACCTCCATTGCCCCTTACCCATTGGGGGTGATTCCTTTAACTGAGTGCAATTCTCAGGGCAACTTTTTCTTTTTAATTTTGATTCCTTTTCCATTTTGCTCAAGCTAATTTCAAATCACTTTGTGAAACATCTTTTTTTTTTTTTTTTAATGTCAATCATACATTTAGAAGTAAGGGGTTGGTGGGATGAACTGAAAGGCCAGTGACTGTCTCAAAAGCACATGCTGTTGCTAGGGAACTATAGCTCATCCTGCTCTCTAATCACTAGCATGTTCTGTGGAAATCAAACTTCTCAGGGTGTTATTAAAATGAATGGCATTTGGTGAAAGGCGTTCTTGCTTGTGTTGTAGTGTCTTGGGTTATTGTCGATTGCCTCACACCCACATATCTTGTTTTCCTAATTCGATTTCTGTATGTGCGTCACTGCCAGGGACACGCAGACTAGACCAGTCAGGTTCACTTCCTGTTTCTCAGAACTGGTTTATATTTGGTCTCGTAGCTCTAGCTGGTAAAACATTATCAACTGATCCTCTTGGAAAGAAACCTGTGCTTTCCATGGAAATGAATTATCCCAATTAAATTCTAATTCCCATGGAAAATGTCATCCTTTGAGGAATCGACTGCCAGTTGCCACTTTAGGAACTATTTTTGAAAGGTAAAGCCTAGAAAAATCTATCGTCCTTTCTTTTACCTAGATTCTTCATTCCTCAGCATTAGAACTAAAACAAACTCAGGTAGAGAGTAGATTAAAGGATGATATTTCTAAACTGAAGCACACACACACACAAAATGCACATTGAAACGGGGAAATCATTAAGACTAAATAAGGCATAGAATTGAATGGCCTGCAGGCCCCAGGAGGACAGATTTGCTTGGGTTAGCATTGGGGCATTCAGAGAACAGAGTGTGATTACAAGGCTACACTACAGAATAGCAGCCATCCCTTTCTGTACTAATTGTCTCTTTTACCAATTCCCCCATGACCCTGGACAAAACAGCCTGCTTTTATTTTTCATTTCCTTCCTCTTTATAACAAACATATGGCAGAGGCAATAAAAAAATAAACACGATGTAAATAGTTAGGTGGGTCTGATGTTGTTAATTTATTTAGATGGGAAAAAAAAGGGTGCCTGGACAAGTGAGACTGAACATGGGGAAACATTACAGACTGGATGACCTTGGGGGGAGCCCTTAAGTTCTTCTGTGTCTGTTTCCTCATTGGCAGCTTAGCCAAAGTGCTGGACTAAAGAATCTCTATGATCCCTTCTACTGACAACTTTCTGTGATGATATGGAACTCACTACATAAAAAATTCAATTGCAGCTGGATTTTGCAATGTTAAATTTAACACTGAAACTTTGATGTCTACTCTTACATACCATGGAGGAAACGATTAGCTCTTTAGGCACCATTTGTTGGTGTCAGTTGCTAGTCAATAAACTCTAAGTTACCCCCATTGTACTTCTTCCTGCTTGCCTGGTGGTATTGTGGAAGCATCTGGGTAAAAGGTAGAAAGAATATGAAAGTGTGTAGACAGTTCTTTCAGTCATTTTAAATTAGTTAACCCAAGTACTTTGATGAGCAAATGGTGGCGTGGTGAGGAAGGACTGCATAAGAAATAATCAACTGAATCCACAGGGAACTTTAATTACTGGTAATCAAATGTATACCTAGCAGAGGTTTGCAAATGTTTTAGAATCAAAATGTTAAAAAAAAAAAAAAGTAGCATTAGAAAAAGGGAGGCTTGTGCCAGGAAGAAAAGACCTGACTTTGAAATCCAATTCTGTCATTTAAATTTTTTATGACTGAGTTTCTGCTGTGTGTCAGGCACAGGATTAGGCCCTGAGACCACAAAGGTGTACAAGACAGCAGCTTTGAAGCATAATGAGAAGATAGATGAGTCCCAAGTTGAAAACACAAGAGTGAGATGGTATCAGTAAAGGAACTCAAGGAAGGTGCCTTAATCCTAACTGGACACAGTCTGGGTTTCTAAAGAGAGGATGAATTTAGATGTAAGTTCTGAAGGAGGAGAAGCAAGCCAGGTAAGTGGATAGGGTAAAAAGAAATGTATACCAGGCAAAGAAAGTACTGTAGTAAAGTCCTGGAGGTAAAAAGGTGTGTCCAGAGAGTTGAGGGTGCAGGACAGTTCCCAGCAAGCAGTAGGCTCCACCCAAACGCCCACACCAATGCACTATCTATCACCTTCCTCCCTGCCCACCCCCACCACCACTGGTAAACCTGTAATTTCACAGAATCTAAGAGTTACTTTTGTTGTGTTTTGTCAGGTTTTTCTTTCTTTTTTTTTTTTTCAGTTATTTGTAGCTACAGATGAAAGAATCCATGCTATAATTATCTTTCACTTTCTGACTTATTTCACCTAGCACAATCACCACAGTATTCATCCATATTGCCTCCAAAGGCACTGTTTCATTTTTTTTTAACAACTGGATAGTATTCCAATGAGCACAGATGCCAATCATTTGTCATTGGGCAAGTAAATACCTCTTGAGTGCATGGCAGAAGTTCGAAGGCTATATCCAGCAAGGTCTTATGTTGTAAGAGGTCAATGTGTCTTCTTAAGAACTTTCAACTTATCCCAAGGCCAGTGAAGCATCACTAGTGAGTTTTAAGGAACACAGTGAGGGACCAAATGTCCATTTTGGAAAGTTCACTCCAGTTTGGAGAATTTCTTAGTGTAACACTGTAAGTTTGGAGTAGGAAAGAAATGATAGACCCCTAAAATAAGGCATCAAGGATGGAAATGGGGAGATGGGAGGGATTTAGGAAATATTAAGAACACAGAAACATCTGAATCATCTTATTGATTATATCTGCAGGATGAAGGAATAGGGGGAAATGGTAACACACACTCCATTAGGTAAATGGAGGATGGTGGCCCCATTCACCAAGATGGGTACTTCAGAGGAAATATAGGTGGAGAAGAGAAGGTGAGTAGTTTAGTTTTAAACACGCTGAGTTTGATGATCTTAGGATACCATGGTGAAGCTGTCCATTTTGTACTAAGCCAGGGGTCTGGAACTCAGGAAAGAGCTCTTGCTGGTGTCATCAGAATAAGCATGGAGGTAGATGGGAGCTTCAAGAAAAGGAACAGAGTAGGAGAGAAAGAGAGGACCTACTGAGGAACCCTCTGAACATATCTGAACAGTGAGGAAACATTTAAAACATGAGGAAACGGAGATATACGGGAAGGACATGCAGAGAGGTAGGAGTATTAGGAACAAGTCACTTCCCAGAAGCCAAAGGGGGAAATGTCAACAGAATTAAATGCGAAGGAAAGGTCAAGAAAAATGAAAAGTCCTTGGATTTAGCAACAAGGAGGTCATTGTTGTGGCTGGCAAGGAGGAATTTATTGGGGTGTGGGATATTAACCAGATTGCAGCAGATTGACTACTGGGTGCGTGTAGAGGAGATTCTTTTGGATAAGACGGACTAAAGGGCAGTAGGGAAGGAAAATAAAGATGTCGCAGAGGAAGTAAAATTATGGTTTGTGAAGTTGAGGCTGTATAAGCACAAAAGGAAATGATAAGTGACACAACTGGGTTCTTCACGCCTTCTCTTTCAAATGAAATACCATCACCATCCTCCGGGTGTTCAAGCCAAAAAGCATGTAAACGTCCCTGACTCTTCCCTTTCCCTCAGATCTTATATCCAGTCCGTGAGGAATTTCAGGTCAGTGCAACCACCCTAACACACACACCATCTTCTGGGTTCAGTAGTTTTCTAGTTGCTTTTCCTACTTTCTCTCTTGCCTCTATTCTTTACAGCACAGCTAGAGTGACATAAATCAAAAATATATATCAGATCATATTGCTTCTCTTCTTGGAATCCTCCCATGTCTTCTGAATGTACTTGGGGAAAGTCCAGACTCCTTGGCCAGCCTAGAAAGCTCTATGTGGCAGGAACCCAGACCACCTTCAATATTGGATCCCACCACTCCCCTGCCTATTCTCATGCTGACTTTTTTTCTATTACTCAAATGCTTTGGATTTGCTCTTGTTTCAAAGGACTTACCCAGATACTTCCATTTCTTAAAATATGCTTCAGTCATTCTAATCTCTATTCAAATGCCACCTCTTCAAATAATGTCCTTCTTGACCACTCACTCTGCCTTAACATCCCTCTCTGTCCACCTTCCCAACCAGCCTATGTATTTTCTTCATGATAGCAAGACTTTATTATTATTTGTTTTTGTTGCTTACAGTTCAGACCTCCTCTAAAACATAAACCCCATAAAGGCAAGTACTTAAAAATGTTCACTGGATGTTTGTAGAAAGAAAAGGAGATGGCCAATAGATTAGCAGAAAGTAGAGGCATCAAGAATCAGAAAATGGTATGGTTAAGTGATGATGGACTACTAACTAGGCTTTTAAGATTCTAGAAGTGGAAGAGGTTCTAGCTGTGTAGGCTAGACATTCAGATACTCAGAGTTTCACTTTGTGGTTAATAACAATACATGTTTCACATGGCTATTGGTAAAATTAAATGGGATCATATAGGTATAGGTATAAGGCCATCTTGTCAAGCTGTTATCAAGAAGTCAGTACTTCTGTGAATCAATTTATAATCTCTACATGTGAGCTCTTAATGTGGGCTCCCCTAAAATGGAGCTAGCATTTCATGATCACTTAGTGTTAGGAAAAGTAGCTAAACTGTGACTTTAAAAAAATACTAGGGTATCTGAAAGACCATGGAAATATATTATTTAAGAAGAAATCAAAGCATTATTGCAAATCAATAAGAAAAACATCAAACAACCCTGGAAAGCTGGGCAGAAGGTCTGACAAATACAGAGTCATGAAAATACAAAATGATCTTTAAAATATATAAAAATGCTCACCCTTTCTCATAACAAGAGATATGCAAATTACAGCTGCAATGAGAGGTACTTTTTTTTTAACATATCTGGTTGACATGAATCAAAAAGTTTAATAGCATACTTGGTTTGCCAGACTAGGAAGTGAGCACTTTATTACATTCTCAGTAGGAGTGAAAGTTGTTACAATTTCTGTGGAGGGCTAGCTGGCAATATCTATCAAGTTTTTCATTGTATAAAGCCTTTGACCTAGCAATTCCACTTTTAAATATTTATCCATTAGGTACGCTCATTTCTATGTTGAAGGATGACTCTTCTCAGATCTTCATCGAAGCATTATTCATAGTAGTTAGACTGAAAACAGCCTACCCATCCATGGACAGAGGCCGGACTAAATAAATCATGGTAGATATACAAGTGAGAGACAACTTTGAAAGGCTGAAGCAGTTCTAGGTGTACTGATGTGAAAAGACCTTCGCGATACATTACGAAGTTAAAAAAAAAAAAGTAAGATGAAGAACAGTGTTTGTGTTTTGCTAACAATGTGTGTGTAAAACAGTATCTGCCAGAAGATAAGGTACAGCACAAGAGCAGATGTGGAGAAACCAGTTGGAAAGGAATATCAGAGATTCTTGTGAGAAGTGATGACTTCTCCAATGAGGGTAGTGGCATGTACAGGAAAGAAATGATCAGAGTCAAGAATTATTTTAAAGATTCTGACAACTGAATTGAAATGGTGGGCTATGGAGAGAGGAGTCACTGACTTACTTAAGAGTTCTTCCAAGTTCCAGTGCATGAATGCAGGTATCAGTTTCCAAGATGGAGACGCTTGGAATGATAACAGAATGGTAGGGTGGGTCAGAAGTTCTCCATAAATGGAGATCTTTACCACAAACATGTAACAAGGGCCTGATGCTCAGCAGAGCTGTTAGGACTGGATTATTAAATTCTGTCTACCAAAGGAGGGTAAATAGAAACAAAAGTACAGCTGGTCAAGGACTAAAGTTGGATCGTTCAGATATTGGATCAAAAAAGAGAGAGAGAGGCAATGGAGACTGAGAGTCAAAAATCAGAAACAAAACCAAGAGACTAGCTTCAAAAGAATCAACACAAGAGATTGTCAAGGAGGGTCAACTCATGTTAAATGCTCCCAAAAGGCCTAAGAAGATCCTTCTAACTTGTATTTCTCTTAAACCTTAAGCTCCTTGAGAATTGGGATTATTTATTTTTGTATCCTCAGTGCTTGCCTCACACATAATAAACGATCAATAAACTTCTGTGAAATTGGAGAGAAAGATATAGAGAGATGGAGAGTGTTGTAGGGCTAGGGGGAGGAGAGAATCGAATGGAATGAAATGCATCTTCCAGTCTCAAGAATAGCCAAGATTCTCTTGAACATTACCCCAAGCCAGACTTGATTTTAGGGAAAGCAAGGATCTGCTCCCTTTTTTTACTCTTAAAGTAACACATTGATTGAGCTCTCATAATGCCATGCTGTTGAGATACCCACTGCAACCATTTTGATAAGTAATACTCACCTGTGTCTGGTCATTCTGAGTGATTGTTGTCTTTATTTAGGTCCTGGGTGGTGACAAAAAGAGCAATTTGCTCTTCCTCATCAATCTGACTCCATCATCCGACCTTAAATCACTTGATGGAGTCTGGAGAATCCATTTCACTGCCACTACAGTTCTGGAATACATTTAAGCACCCCTAAGGATGCTCAGCCCCAGTTTCCCATCAAAGGGAAAGATGACTTTTGTCAGGAAGAGACTTATCATCTCTTAGAGAAACTATCAGCTTCTTTGTCTATTATTGTTTCTGCCAAAAACTACAGCAGTTACCAGGGGAGACTATAGAGGAAACCAAAGGAAAAAGGTTTTTGACTTTGTCCTTGGGAAAATGAAAACATTCTACATAGCAAAAGAGATGTCATGACTTTTTGGGCCAAGGTCCTTGGATTAGATACTAAAAGAATAAATGTTGTTTAAGCAATATTTTAAATAGTAGCATCCTGTATTATTTAGTTAGACCATAGGTAGCAAACTTTTTCTGTAAAAAAAAAAAAATTTCTGTAAGAAGGCAATATTTTAAGCTTGGGCATAAAGTCTGTTCCAACTACTCAACTCTGTATTGTAGTTGGGAAGAAAATAAATGAGCATGGCCATGTTCCAATAAAACTTTATGGATTCTGAAACTGGAGTTTCATATAAATTACATGTCACATAATATTATCCTTCTTTTGATCTTTTTCAGCTATTTGAAATGTGAAAACCATTCTTAGCTCATAAGCCATACAAAAACATGGTGTGGGCTGGATTTGGCCCAGGGACAGTAATTTGGCAACTTCTGATTTATACAAACATGAGGTTCCGGCTGTAGACTTCTGAAGAAAATAACGTTTCATGTATACCTTTTAATTATATCTTGTCAGATTTATTTGAATATAGAAATACATTTACCTCCAATTTACTTCCTTGGGATAAAGTATGTCTCCCCAATTCAGTATTAATTTAACACTTTGCACCTTCCTTAAAATGAATCAATGAAAGCATTTTGCATCTTTATAGAACACACAGAATAATTCTCACTACTTAACCTTATAAGTGCTCAAACCAAGAGAGGACATGACATATCAAAAATGCATTAATTCTTCCAGAAAGTTCTTATAATGGTCCACTTCTTACATAGTTTAGTACTGAGTGTTAAAGAATTAGAAATGAGAGGAGAAGATATAGAAAGATCCATCCATCAGTCATCCATCCATCCATTGATGAAAAATCTAGTAACTGTTGTCAGTGAGAATTATTTGACTATAATACAGTATAAATGTCATCATTTGAAGAAACAGTAGCCAGACAAAGCTAAGTTGAAATTTGAGCTCTTTTGTGTCCCAGCTGCATGACCTTGGACTGATTACATAAACTTCATGTTTTTAAAATGTGGATAAATAACACCTGCCTGTCAAGGAGGATGTGGGCATTAAATAAGCTCGTATATGTAAATCAGCTTGCATGGTACCTGGTAGTGGTAAATAATCAGGGCATGGGAAATGTTGGGTAATGCCAACATGAAGGTATAGAATGTGTACAACTAAAGAATCACTCAAAGACAAAGCCGAGTAACCTTGTAAGTCAAGAACTTATGCATGCAAGCATTCTTAGAACCCACAAGCCTGAGGGTTGACACCTTGCAGAGAACATTTGGGTGGAAACAAAAACAGAAGTGACGTGTCACAGAAGTATACAGTAAGGCCCCTGGCGAGCTGTCCTGCGTTTGTCTCCCCTAGTAACCAGCAGCTGCGTTGTCAAAGAGCTCCACCTACAAGTTCAGCTCCTGAACCTCCCACTACTTAACACCAGTTCAGACTGGGAGAAAGTATAATCAGAATCTGCCCAGCTTCTTGCTTCCTGCCAGCCAGGTCACTGTGCCTCAGACCCCTGCACACTTCTGTTAGGCTTCTCTCCCCTACGTTTGTGCAGTTCTGGGCTTTCACCTTGACCTCCACACCTTCGGTCAGATCATTCTGCACTGCATTCCCATCTTCCTGTAAAGTTGGGACCCCATCTTGGACCCTGGCCTTTCTTATGACTCTAATGTCTTGTTCAGCTTATCTCTGACCAGTTTTCTTCCCCAGAGGGCTGTGTCTTGCTGCCCACACTCTGCTGTGGTCCTAAATTATGGTACACTTGTACTTCACCCTTCCTGCTGGACTGCTCAGTAGGAATAGCTTACAGCTTGCTATGAGCCATCAGGTCTTGTGCAGCCCGGCTGCCATCATCCAAGTCAGCTTCTGCATTCATAGCCCTTGATGGATTCTGCCCCACCCCAGTCTTGGCTCATGCTGTCTCCACTGGCCATGTATTGTCAACCGGTTCTAGCATGCCTTGTGATCCTGTTATGGCAACATCAATAATGCTTTCCCAATACAAATGACAAAATTATTGGCAAGGGGGAAAATACGGGGGTAATGGAGAACTTCAACATCTACTGACAAGTTCATTCTGCTGAAAAGTGAGCACTGACTAAAGTTGGCATGACTTAAATTTAAGCTAATTGCTTATTGAAGAGGTACTATTCTATACTTAATTCTAACCAGCTAAGAAGAATGGGTTGGCGAAGTGGAAGTGACAGATAACTTAAAGTAAGTGACCACGGCATCCTTGAATTTGTAATAGCCACAGAAGGTGATTCTGTACTTGCTAGTCCAACACAAAGAAGACTTGAACAAGTTAAGGGACGTGAGATGCTGTCTGGTCAGGAACCAGGAAAGAAAGCTTAAGAGGAATAAAATGATGTGGTTTAAATTCTTATAAAATCGCTGAAGATAAGGGAGACCCATGTAGCTGTTGAAGAAGCATTGCAATAAGCTGGTATTTGTAAAGGACATGGACAAAAGAGGTAGGAGACGGGATATATAACAAGGCTTCATTCAAAAGAAGGGTTCTGACCTGTGCAAATAATCCAGAAGGCTAATGTCCAAAGACAACTAAGGTCTGGGGAAAGTATTGAGGACAATGAATAGTTGTTGGTTCTTTGTGTGTGTTTATAAAGGATAGCAAAGAAGGGTTGGGCTACAGCATGGAGCAGACTGTCTAACACTCATTGTTTAACTGAAAAACAGAATTAATGCGACTATAGCATTTCATAAAATCAGTATGTTTAACATGGTAGTGTTTTGCAGGGAGGACTCCCAAAGCCGTCGTTAAGCAGTGATGCATCATGAAATACATTTGCTATCAAATAGAGGGTCTAGGGACTTTGTCTTACCCCGTCAGTGTCAGTTACACTCAGCAGAGGAGTCCACTTTATCCTGAAAGTGGAGGAATCCAAAGGAAGGAATCAGGCAGCAACTGAAGGCCACATTCAGAAGGGCATTGTCTTTGGAGAGAACAGAAAGACACTGGGTGAGCACCAGAGTGTTTGGGTACCATGTCCCCCCTCTTCTGAAGCACCACTGTGATTGACTTAAAGCCCCTTGCTCTGGGGTCCAACTTAGCGCCTGTTGACTCCATGAATAGCTCCTCCAAGAATATACTTAGATCAAGTTATAGTTCTGAGTTCACAAAATAAGGTATGAAAGGTGAAATGAGTAAGACTTGAGGGAGGGAGGAAAGTAAAGTTAGGAGAGTTGGAAGCTATGTTAAAGAAGGAATTCAGAGGTTCAAATCAGTTGGCTATGGAGGAAACTGTTCCAAGCACTTATCACCAGACCTTTAAAAACTGTTATACGCAGGTGTGAATTTAAGCAGCTTAGTACGTAATGAAGGGGCAATGTCTTCATGATTTTAAATCTCATTTCTACTAGGTTAATAGTTTGGTGAAAACAAATGATTTTCCAAATGGCAGAGGATTGGTCATTTTCTACTAAAACAATGATTTTTGATACTGAAAGATACAGTCCTTACGTTCGCTGTTGTCTTCGCCCAGGTATTCCTCTTTCCCAGCTGCTCTGCCCTTGGAGACATCCAGTAGATCCGCCAAAGATGACTCTACCTTTATCTCTAGGGGGCAGGATGTGTGATTCAGGCTAAGCCAAACAGTGGGCTCCATTTCCTTGGCTCTAGATGTCACCTATCATTCCAGTCAAAGAGAATGTCAGTTTCTGCTAGGAATACTAAGACAAACGCACTTGCCTTCTGGAAGTGAAAGAAGCGAATGCAGAAGCATGTAACCCGGGTGTTCTTGGCAGTCATCTTAGAACTGTGAGGGCGGAGCAATTGAGAACATTCTAGCCTCTTGGGCTGCTGAAAGGTAATGAAACTTCCCCAGTAAAAGAGGGAACCATTAAGTCCTCTCCACATTGTGTGAACTACATAACCAAATAGGACCTTGAGGCCTTTGAACTTTCACTTATGAGAATTAATAAATTCTGCTTTTCATTTGTCAGTTTGACTTAGCTTTTCTATTTCTCTCTGAATCAAAATGATAGAAAAAGTATATGGCTAAGATCAAATAGCATACATTTCCGATGAATTTAAGAGTTAAATGTGAAAAATAACCCAGACAAGAGTAGTTGTACGCGTTGAAAATGAAAGTAGTGTAAGCATTTCTTGACTTTTGGGTGGTAAAGGCTTTCAGGAACAAAAATGTAAAGGTTTGTAGTTTATAAAATAAAAGCACTGGATAGTTGACTAATTACAACATTTTATAAGTTATAAATAAAATTAAAAGATAAATAAGATGTTTTAGAACTTTTATACATATGTACATATATGTACATATGCACACATATATCAAAGGATAGTGGCATTAATATATAAAGAGCTCATAGAAACTCATAAGAGAAAATGGATAGCAAACCTGAAAAGACATAACAGGAAAAAAAAAAAGGAATGGCCCTCCCAGGTGGCGCAGCGGGTTAAAGCACTGCACTGAGAAACTAAAGCCACTTCCACATGAGTTCGAACCCCGCCTGCCCTGGAGGTGACCACATGGCGAGGCAGACCTCTCCTGACCCGCCCGCTGCTCCCCTCAGCAGTGTACTTCGTCGGATCTGCCTGTTCTGCTTCCCCTCTGTCTCTGGTGAATCCTCTCACCCTCCGCATCTCTGGCCTGTACCCCAGTTCTGTACGAATAAATAAATAAATCTTTAAAAAAAAAAAAAAGGAATGAACTAGTTAGTAAAACTGAAAAAGGGCAAATCTTACTTGTTAATAGAAATGCAAAATAAAAAGTAGATGTCTTTATGGCTACCAAGCTATCAATCAATTTAACAAGTAATATTGCATAAAGATATAGGGAGACAAGCATCCTCACATAAATGTCCATATAAACTGATCCATTCTAGACAGCAGTTTGGCATTATGTATTAAAAAAAACAATATATACAAACCATTTGACATAATTTTTTTATAGGACTTTATCTTAAGAAAATAATCATTCACAAAATTTAATGTAGAACTATACTTAGACTATTTAATACAGTATTCTTTACGGTAAAACTTGGAGATAACCTACATGTCCAAAAAGAAATATTGTATAACTCACATGATGACAACTGCATCTGGAAAAAAAGCAGGTTATGTAAGATGTCATGACATCAGAAAATTTTGGTCTTTTTTTTTAATAACATATTTTATCAGGAAAAAAAATAGTCCAATCACACTGAAAAATATTAATGTCATGGTAGTAGAGTTACAATTGATATCCTTTATGATTTCTTCATATTCTAAATTCAGCTCATTAACTATGATTTAATCAGGATTTTAAAAAAAGACACTTACGATGGAATGGGAGCCCAAGGTATATGATAGATAGGAGAGAACTTCACATCTTTAAGTGAAATAAGTGAGATTCAAATCCATAGAAATGATGCCCCAGGATACAAAAGCACTTCTAGAGTCAGCCATTGACATGCTATGAAGAATAACTGACAGGGATGGGAGAAGTACCATATGCCTGGAGTTAGACAAATACCCCAATTTTTAGAAAAGGTAGATTCCAGGACTCACAGACTGATACAATCAGTTGCTCAGGTAAATGAAAGTGCTGTCGACTGGGGCCAGTGAGTGCTCGGTAGGTCCATCAATGTGTGGTCAGTTCCCCCATGTACTTCCCATCATGTATGTAACTCTCATCCAAGATCTCTGAAAAGTTAATCATCCCATACCATAGAAAGTGATAAAGCCTGAGGTTAGAGATGTCCTCCAACCTATAGATAATATTATTTTTGTAAGTATTTTGTCAATTTTTACAAAATATTATCATTTTTGTAAGTATTATTTTATAAATCTATCCCTGAAAGGTTAAAGGGATATTTGTCATTCCTGGCAATGGCATTTCCTGGGCTCCTACACAAATGTAAGAGAATACAGGACAGAATAAATTTATAGCCTTATTAGTAGACACAATAGTCATAACCAAAAAAGTAAGCTAAGAGAACACTGTTAAAGTGGCAGTGATAATATTTACCATGTGTTATATGCAAACCTTTCAGGAAAAGTGTTTTCCATCTCTCATCTCTTCCATCCCCAACAGCCAGAGAAACAAACATTGTAATCACCTCCACTTTACAGATGAGAAAACCAAGACCAGGCTAGTTAATGAACTTGCTAGTGAATAGAGGAACTGCTTTCAGTCACAGAAAGTCTGGCTTACATATGTTTGACTAATATAGGAGATGGTATACTTTAAGTCCTAGGCTCCTATTGTCCTCAAGTTATTTATTTTTTTTATTAGAAGGAAGATGTATAAATCTTCAGTTATAACTTAAAAGGCATACTTCTGCTAAGAACACAAAAGCTGAGACCATAGAAGAAAGGGAAGTTAAAAAAAAAAAACTTTTATTGCGCTCGTAATTTAAGATGTTAAACATGCCCTCAGTTAAGCCTCAGAACCACCTTGCAATGTAAATAAGATTATCCTTATTTTCCACTGTAAGCAAGTTTAGACTGGGAAAGATCGTGATGAGTCCACAGACACTGGGCTATAACAGACCCACGGTTTGTGTTCACATCCATCTGACTCCTGAATGCTTGATCTTTTTACAGCTGACCAAATGTACAGAAAAAACAAATGTAAAAATATAATCTTTAGTGGGGGGAAATGTAAAATTTTCCAAATGACTTTAAAAAGTCAAGTGTACTGATGCAAAATTTGGGAGGTCTTGATATTGACACCTCAGGAGAAAAGATCTCAAAATTTTGAAGTACCAGGACAGCAGTCTTTTAGACAGAACAGTCACACAGTCTCTGATGGTTTTAACAGAAGAAAGGCTTCCTGGAGGCCAGAAAGAATGTTCTAGGGGTTTGTGCATTGCTCATACCAAATGAAGGCAATTGTGACTAATTCTGAGCACCACATCGTGAAAGGGACAGACTAGTCTGTGGAGGTCCAGAGCAAGGCAGCAAACTGGCAACAAATATGTGCATGTGTGCATATTTGCATGTATACATAAAGATGGGATTATTGCATAAATGTCAAGTAAGTGAGGAAACCTAGGAGGTAGCTGAAAGCCATCCTTAGTTTGAAGGGCGACAATAAAAAATAATTTAAAAAAATTACTTTATCCTGTGTGATTCCATGGGAAGGAGGCAGATTTTGGTCAAAACATGAAAAGCCCAAGATTGTGTCTTACATATTGTTTGGTCCCTAAAATGCCAATCTCAGTGCTCTTAACTCAGCAGGCACTCAACAAATACATGGCGAACTGAATTCATTGTCCAGTTTCTCAAAAACACAATGAAGGGGTAGCTCATGAGAGATGCTTGAGCAGAAGTTGGATGGCCCTCTGCTGTACACAAGATTTCCATCCCATTAAAAAAAATCCTACAGTTCACCCAAGTCCATCTTCCTGGACATTACCTGCTTCCCTCACAGCCAGACTTCTAAGAGAATTCTTCACTCAACCCATTCTAGTCTCACTTCTAACTCTGGAGATTGTACTCATCATATCTAATCACCACACCTAATCTTATCACTCAGAGAGAGGTGCTCATCATTTCCTCTTTGAAGGGTGCTGGTTGTTTTTCCTTGCAGACCTCACTCTTCCCCATTCTGACAGAGCCAGTCTCCTCCCCTGCTTCCTCTCCTCTCACTGGCTGCGGTCACCTATTCATTACGAGCAAACCTCTCTCCTGACCTGCAGATCTGTCTTTCATTCCTAATTGGACATCCTACGTGTACTGCAAGTGTGATGCTCATCATCTCCTGTGCAATCACTCTCCTCCTCCCATATAGCTTAGTTAATGTCTTTACACACCAACCTTGACCTCTCTCCCCTACTCCCAGCCCCTATCTAGTCAATCACTATGTCCTCAATGCTCTAATAAATCTCCCTTGGATTTGTCACTACTTTTCATCCTACTGCTGCTATGGTGATTCAGACCTTAATCCCTTCCTTAGACTATTATGATGGCCTTCTAATTGGCTTTCCCAGCTCCAATCTCCTCCTGTTCTAGCTCCGTGTTTATTCTACCACTAAAGTTCATTCTTATTTAACAGGAATGATCACATATCATCCTTATTTAAGAACCTCTGATATTTACTTATTGTCTTGAGTATAAAATTCAAATTCCTTAGCTGTAAGTCCAGGTTCTTCTGAATATAGTTACAATCTACCTTATCAGTCATTTTCAGTCCATCACAGATTCTCCTTTTCTCTCTGAACACATTTTACCTTTTCACACTTTTGCGCTTTTTCTCATCCTGTTTCCTCCTTCAGTGCCCACCCTAAATGTCAGCACCTCTAGGAAGAGAAACCATCTTTAGCTTCCAACTCAGAATTGACGGTCAGTTGGAAAAGACCAAGCTCAAAAAGGGGCTCCCAGCACTCAGAAGTCAGGAAGAACACAACAGAAGAGACTGAGAAGAAACAAACCACAGGGTCCAAGGAAAAGGCAGGTGGTTTGGTGAGAGTCTAGTGAACAAGGGTTGAACAAGAAGAGAACCCAGTATTGATGCCAACAAGTTGCTGAGAAGGTAGGAAGATGAAAACAGAAGATTGGCTCTTGGACTTGGCAACACAGAGGTCACTGTCACTTCCAAAAGTGTGCTTTTAGTGATATGATGGGAACAAAAGACTGATTGGGTTGATGTCCAAGAGATCACTGGAAGTAAAGAAGCTGGTATTTGTTGAATGGGTGAAGAATGGATGAATGAAGAAATGAAGTATTAGAGAGGATTCTATAATTGATCAGGAACCAAAACAGATGAGTTACTTGGGACTCTTTGAGTCTCAAAAATCTCCAAATAGAAAAAGATGGCAGTTAAGAGGTGGTTCTGTCCTGTTTGTCTTTTATCTATTGCTGACCCAGGTCATAAAGACTTCATGCAAGATTCCTCAAAGATTTGGGGGAAGAGCTGTCTCTGCAGGGCTCATTTCCAAGAGACCATTTCCAAACTCCTCTTGCTAGTATGTGAGCTTGCTATAAGAAGCTGAGTCTCTTATAGTGAGAGTACATACTGGTTCTATTTTAGTAGACTCAGTGTACAGCTGAATCTCGTTCTCTTAGAAGCTGGGCAGAACCGAGTCTGAATGACTGGAGAGAGGTGAACAGGGAACTGACTTCTGTATAAAAGCTTTATACAGGAATATTAATGGGGCAAGCTATATGCTCACCTGTATTTAATGAAGAGCGAGGGGTGCTCCTAACTGTCCCTCCCTGAGGTCTGTAACAGGAATGCAATATGCAGACACAGATCTTGGGAAGACCAGACTCAGACTTTGATGTTTGTGCTATCCTCTCTGTGACATTCCTCAAATAGTCAGATTTTTAAAAGGTACTTTGGTACAGAGTCCATGTCAAACATGTTTTTACTTGCATGATTGTGGATAAATAAAGGTCACTACCAATAGTATGTTTCCCTGTAGAGGATTCCTGATGGTGGCATCAGGTGTGGGTTGTGAACTAGAACCAGTTACAGATATTTGAAGAACCCCACCTGCCATGCCGTGTTTCCGGCACTTCCCCAAGTACATCAGGTGTTCTTATTTGACTGTCTGCCTGTGCTGTGCCCTGGAACACTCAGACCCCCTTTGTCCAGGCACCACTAGATATAGGGTCACCTTCTCTACCTAGGAGGCTTTCCTTACTCCAACCATTCTCATGAATGTTGTCCCTTCTCCACTGTGACTATATCGAATGACAGTCATTGATTCTGTCTCCTTCGTTGAGTTGGGGTTTTCCTGAATTCAGTCCTTTTGTCATCTTCCTGTTCCTTTTAAAATAATGCACATGCTTTTTGGACACACAGTCAGTATTGGATGCGTTCAGAATGCTGCAGGGTGTCAGTGAGTGAATGAATGAATACATGGGGGGAAAAAGTCAGAAAAATGGTATCCCCTCCACAAGGGCAGCTTCAATGAGAGCATGAAAGTGCCAATGGCTTTACCTACATGCAGAATTTGTGACTGTAAAGGCACTTTCCAAGCCCAGCTGAGATGACAGATTCATTAGAGCAAAGTGCATCTGAGGAAGAGAGTGATCCAGATACTCCATTCCTCAGATTGTAGAACAAGATGGTTAGAACCGAGTTGACACAAAGCAGAGCTGGGTGGTACGAGCTGATTGATTTTGAGCTAGATTGGGGAGAGAGATTTTCCAGGTAGAACACGTGAACATTGCTCTGTTATTCCTTTTAAGCAAGATTTTCTTTTTTTCAGTTTAAGATTTAAGGGAAGATACATCTTCATAAATTTTTTATCTAAGGCATGGTTTCATTGTGAAAAATAAAGAAAAGAGAAACAAACCACCTATTACCTTTCTGAAATGGAAGTTCCATTAGGCAGTCTTATCTTCCCACATGTCTGGGCTTCTTTCATGCATAATTTGTAAAATGATAATAGCCCTTACTAATATTTACATTTTATAAAAGTGTTGTAACTGTAAATTAGATAGTATAAAATGGGTTTGGATGTCTTCTTTGCAAGAAAGGCATTATACACAAATGAGGTATTATTATTTAGTTTTTCCATTTCAATGTCATTAAATGAAAATTAGATGAAAACTCTGCTTTAAGCAATATCCACTTGGCAAATGATTATTGACTGGAGTGAAATGAAAAAACAAAAACAAAAACAAAAACACAAAACCTTCAGTTGAAAACTCAGTTTGTGCAGCTTCACTGGGTTGTGTGAAGGCAAAATGTTGTGTTCGTTGTGATTTTGCCACATTCTTTATCTGCTCTCTGTGCTATAATCACAAACTGAAGACAGTTAAGCCTTTCAGTTTAGTCCTCCTGTGCCTTTTAGAGGACAAAGATACCTGGAAATGATTGCAATTTAGAAATAATGTTTCAACTAGGCAAGTCCTGCAGTTAATTTTTCTATTGATTTGGGGCCTCAATGAACCATCTCAGCCTTTCCTTCAACTCCTACTTCTTAGGCTCCAGAAAGCCATGGCTGCAACCTTTCAGCAGTTTAGTTATAGCAGATGACAGGGCTGGGCTCCCAGTAGCACGACTCAGGTGAGAGACGTCCTGTCTCCTTGCACTACAGGGTTAATATGACAAGAGGAGGGTTGTGGAAATAAGATCTTGGGAATTGTGTGTGTGAGAAACTTTACTTAGTAGGCATGGAAGAGAGCAGCACCCTGGGAGGAGCTGGGATACGGGAGTTGGTGTGATACACACCCCTCTTCAGCACATACAGCAGCTTCAGCCCACTTCTCATGGTGGGCCCTGTTCCTCCCTCTAGTCCAAACCTCTTCGAAGGCCCATCCATTATGTCTTGGCTCACCTTCACACCTGGGGACCAACCTTCAGTGAAGCTTGCAGTTGTGGTCATCTGTTTTTCACCTGACCCATTTATTTTGACTTTTGCATTTTGTTCTCAGAAAGGCCCCCTGCCTGGGTAGCTGCCTGGCCAGCTGTGGGGCCAGCTGTCTGCTCCAGACTCCAAGGTCACCATACTCCTCTCCCCTCTCTCTGACTGGCCCCAATACATGAGCAACGGCAACTGGCAAGCAATAAGGATGGTATGACAGTTGTGCCTGGCTAGATGTTTACCTGAGAAGGTCACTTCACTGGTAGGCTGCTCCAAGAGGTCAGGTGAAGATTCATGCGCCATCGTGGACCTTGGATCCAGGCAGACTGAGTCAGCCTTAGCAGCCTAGTGAAGAGGTGGGTGCAGAAGAGTCGGGGGTGGGGGGGACATGAAAGATTTATTTACTCTACTGTTGACAACATCCAGCCCAGGCTATTGAAGCATGGCCAACACACAGGCCACACCAACTGGGAGCAGCACCATCTGGTCAACAGCTAATAGAAAGGTGGCGAGGGGGCCCCCAATGGTGGCCCCATTTCCTGAGTTTGTGAAGAAATCTAGAGATAGTATCATACACCTTTAAAGCAAACTCTCTCAACTGTTGTTCATTGATTATTGTTATTCCTCAACTTACTGTGACCTGGTCTTTGCCTCCACTCATCCTGCCCTTGCCCAACTGGTCAAATATGGCTTGGGTGCCCATCCTATGGGTGCTTCTCAGTCTTGTTCTTTCTTGAACTCTTGGCAGCATTTACCTCTGCTAACAACAGCCTACTTGTTGAAACTTGCTGTTCCCTTGTTCTCTGCGATACCTCCTCCTTCTCGTTTTGCTCCTGTCTTTCTGGCTGCATTTCTTTGCTCATCCTCTCAAGTTTGGTGTTCTTCTGGGATCTCTTAGGGTCCCTTTTCTCTTCCCCAACACACTCTGCCAGGGTATCTTTCATTCCTGTGGATTCCATTGTTGCTGTCATGTGTAGTGATTCCTAAATCTGCATCCTCAAACTTTTAGGTCAAACACTCACTGAGTGTCTCCAGGCATCTTAAATCAAGTGTTACCAAGGCTGAAGTCATCCCTTGCCCCCTCAAACGTTCCCTGTGTGTAGTTGTATTTTTGCTGTCTTAGTAATATTGCTGTCAACTCCGTTATTTAAGTCAAAACACTGTCGTGCAAGCAATCCTAACTTTCAGTAGCTTCTACTCCTTCTGTCGCATGGCATGCTAGCTTCTGAATAATTGAGGTCCACTTACTTTTCCAGTGTGAGTTCCACTTACCTTTCCAGGTTACTTTTCACCACTCTGCCTCAGTGCTCATTTGCCTGTTATTTCTATCACCTCTAAAATTTGCATACACTGTGGCGTCCTCCTGAAACAGACTTGCCCACCTCTTTATTTAACTAATTCCTTCACACTTTGTAAATCTCAGTAGAGAAGTCATTAACTTCCAGTTGTCTCAAAGTCTGGGCTAGATAACCCTCCTTGAGCTCTTGGTACATTCTTCATAACACACTATTGTAGCAGTGCTGTTCTGCTGCTTTTATCTTGCCCTACTGTAAGTCCTACTTTAAGGTCCCTGCAAGCAGGGCCCACATTTACCCTATTCACATTTACTTTACTGGCACCAACAAAGTACTTGCACAACATAGATGTCCAAGGGATGCTGAAGTAGAATAGTTGTGAGAATGCAAACTAAATTTCCGTTCAGAGGATGAAAGGGGGAATTACTACACAAAGATTTATCCAGATCCTCGAACCTCCAAGGGATTTGAAAGTATCTAAAACTATTTAGGAAACTTTGTCAACATTAGTAGCATGAACAGAGTAGTTAACAGTAGATTTCAAATCTGTGCCTCGTGGGTTTCTTTTCCAGAGTTCAATTCCCAGAGTCTCTGAGCTATGTTTTCAGCTCATCCAGGCATTCCATTCTCCTGACTTTCCATAAAATGTTGGATTCATCACCCACTCCATACTTAAGAACATGGGGATAAGACAATGGTAAGTATTTGTCTTTCTATTATTTTTTTCCCCAAAGTATATTAAACTTGAGGAACAATAATTTAGAAATTCTCCTCTGTGGAGTCTTTATGATGGTGTATCTGGCTTCCCTGATTGCCTAGACAATCTCCCAACATTGAATATCCTGTGTACATGTCAAAAAACTGGGACAGCTCTTCAGGAATTATACCCTTTTCACATTTTTTTTGTGCTATTTAAATTACCAATCATGATTTTAGCATTTTTCCCCCCAACATGACTCCACATAGAGATAAATGAGTCTTGAGCAATCAGAAAAATTTCCCTCTCCAGGGCACCAGATAGGCCAGATGCACATTAATGTAAGACATGAGCTGTACAATCAGACTTCGGTAAACCAGCAGCTCTGCTTTCTCCACGCTGTCTGGAGACAACCTCCCAGTTAACCTTCTAGAGCTCTCTACCTGAGTAAAGTTAGCATATAGAATCTTAGACACTACTGACCTTATTTGTTGATTATCTATCTCTTGTAGAATGTAAGCTTCATGAGGGTGGGGATTTTGTTCTCTTTGCCACTCTACGATCAGTACTTGGAACAGTAACTGGCACATGATCCGCCCAAGATAAATATTTGACTGAATGGTGTTATTTAAAAAAAAGGCTAATGCACACTGAGAGCTCTGGAGAACTAAAAGAGGTCTGGTTGGCAGCTCTGTCTCCCTTAACCTTTTACTGATGACTAAGATGAGAGTATGCTGAATAAATTTACAGATGACACACAGCAAGAAGGGTAACAAACAACTTGGGAGATACTCTAAGGATTCCCCCTCCCCCAAATCCTGACAACATATAATACTGAATCATATCTAACAATATAAAGTTTAATGGGAACAAATATAAAGTACTCAAAGCTCTGAAAAATTCAATTTATAAGTACAGGTTGGGGGCGAGATAGCTTACAATTGATTGTGAGTAGATGATGAGTCAACCCAGTGTGATGGTACTTTTTTAAAAAATCAATCTTTTGTTGTATTAATAGAAATATAGTGTTCAAATGGGGAAGTCATTCTCTTGTAGTCACTGGTGATCAGGCCACATTTATTCTGCTTTGTGATTCTGATCTGCAGAGACAATAAGAAGAAGATTATTCAAAAAAGGTAAAAAGAAACAAAAGGGGTCTGGTAAACAGCCCCCTATAAACAAATGAAAGGATTTAAGCTCCTGTGTGGGTGTGCCAGGAAGAGGATGGTGGATGTAGATAGCACAGGTGGCCACTTCCACAGTGAGATGGGCTATCGAGCAAAGAAGAGTCTACGTTTCTTCTGGGTAGCCCCAAAAGACAGATTGAGGACCAGTGATGAAGAGGTTACTTATGTAAACCCTCAGGGATTTATCAACAACTAGATTTGCCTAGCAATCAGGTGGACTGCTGCTAGAGGTAGTGGGTGCCCATATCCTGAGGGGTATTCAAGCAAAGGCTGGGTACTCACGCCCCATTTGCTGGATACATTGATGGTGAAGTTCGAACATGGGGGGAGAGATTAGATTAATCCCCGTAGTAAACACACATGGGGGTACTTCTTATGTGGCAGGTGCCATAAGAAGTGATAAATGTCAGTAGTTATTTTTAATATTCATATCAGTCCTACTACTTCCATCTTACAGATGAAAAAAGCAAGACTTTGAGAGATTAAGTAACTTGCCTAAGGTCTTTCATCTTGCGCAAAACAAAAGATTTGAACTCAGGCAGTCAGAAGTATGACCTTAATTATTATTCTAGAAAGACTCCTACTGCAGAACACCATTCTTTTCTACCTGAGATTCTATCACTTTAATGAAGTAATCAAACTAAGGAGCTTATTATCACTATTAGTAAATTATTCTATAGTAAATAGGTCCTTTCAATATAGTATTTCAGAACTAAATTAGCCTGAGCATTTGCCATTTGTGGCACTCTGTGGAGCTCCACATCGGACCTGGCGCACATGGTTGCTCAATAACTATGAAGTGCAAAGAATGAGTGAATGCAACCACACAAGACTGGTTGCATTTGAAATGACAGAATCTCAATATATTGCACCTGAGAAAAAAACAAGCACATTTCTGGGTGGTCTATGAGGACAACAGGTAAAAATATGATCATCCATCATTCCTGGCAAAGGCCTTATGAATTCCTGCTCAATGTTTGGACAATATTCATTTATACGAATATTTATTGAATACCTGTCCTGTGCTTGGTATTTCCAACGTGCTGAGGATGCAGAGTTGAATCAGAGGAGGCACTATTAGTGGGGGAGATAGACAGATTAGCAAAGTCTTATGATACAATGTGACAAGTACAATAGCAGGTGTGTGTGTGTGTGTGTGTGTGCATTATCTATGTGTTTTAGGTGTTGTGAAAGTACAGAGCAGAAAGAAACCAATTCCACTTGACTGAAGGAGTTGTCTAATACTTGATAGTGCTTTTAAAGTGATTGCCACATAAGTGAAATGAGTTTATTTGGCCTTCATAAAGACCATGTGAGGAAGTGATCATTCACAGAGGAAGAAATAGCCTTGTGGAGGTGAAGCAGGTTCCTCAAGGTCATGCAGTTAGTAATAATAATTGCTGGTGTTTACTAAGCGGTTAGGATACCCAAGGCTCTGCTGTAGGTCCCATTAAGATATTTAATCTTCACAACTTTTCTATGAGATCATTATTGAGATCATCACCATTTACCAATGAGAAAAATGAGGCAGAAGATTTAAATAACTTGCATAGAGTCACACAGATAGAAAAGGGAAGAAAAAGAATTTGCACCTATGCATTCTGGCTTCAATAGGCACATGCTCACCCACTGTGCTAAATTGTCTTTGGTTGATCTCCTGAAGAGTTGGAATTCACACATATATTCTGACTGCAAGTTGGAATTTTTTTAAGTGACCTTGCCACTTAGCAATTGTACATCCAAATGAAAAGAAATGGTGTATGTGTGGATACAAGGAAAGGTTTTATAGGTCAGGCATCCATAAAAGTGTTTTGGGAGAGGTAGGGTCAGATCTATAATTTGCATGAACACGACTACTGACCATCATCTTGGCACAAGTGTTAGATCCCCACATTTTCAGTATGCAGAACTTTCCAGGGCAGCCAGAACGTGGCCTGTTGCCCTCCAGGCCAGCAGTCTGGTTTCTAGGGACTGTGATTTGCTTCTCTTAGCATCTAGGCATCAGTGCTTACCCTGCAGCCTCCTAAAAATTAGTTTAAAATTTTGTAAAAAGAAGACAACAAGATGTAAGACAGTCAGAATGAAACAAGTTAAGTTTTCAATATTTTACATATAAGCAAGAATGGAGATACAGAAAAGGAGAAATGAAGCACATAATTGCTTAAATTGTTCAAGATTTCTCTCCATAATAAAAATTCTTAGACTGAGAAATCGTTCAATCCAATATTATTGTGCCTTAATAATTAAGTGGGGTTGGCTCTGTGGCAAATCTGAAAAAGAAATGGTTATTAAAATGAATGAAGTAGATTATCTTTTCCTCAGTAATTACTACTTCATCTAAAGTGGATATGACCTGTGCAATCAAATCTTTCTGCATTTTTAAGACATCCACGTCCCATTATTTTTGGAGATCCGGTCATTTTAAAAATTGGTTGTAAGCTGGGATTTCTGTGGCAGGTGGAGGGTATTTGTTCTTTGTCCTTTGTCATTCTTCCCTTCAAAGCAGGTAGGGTTTTTGGTTTGTTCTGTTGTTCCTGTTTTGTTTTGTCATTTATGGAAACTTAGTAGATTCAACTGATTATCTTGGCCTTTGTGTTTATGGATTTCTATTTTCTTGGCTTCCAGTCCTTGGAAACATTTGTTTTGATGGTGGCAGGAGAGTTAGTCATGCTTTATTTTTGTTGTTCCTATTTATTCTTAAGATCCTTTAATTCAAGTCCACTTACAAGGTGTTGTGTAACCTGTATTTATGTCTCAACAAATACAATATTCCTGGTGATAACTTTAGAGCAACCTTATAGGAATATTTAATAATCTGACTGCCAGCTGAAGTCCATCAGAATGATTGTAGACTTTGAAGAGTTAGAATAAGTATATGCTTTGGAAAATCATGCTTGAAATTTATGATTGGATCTATCATTTAACCTGCGAGATTTCAAGTTTTTTAGATTAATTATTTTTGGGTTACCAAACAGCCCAATTCTTATAAACATATTTTTCCTTTTCATCATTGAGTTCACAAAAGTTGGAAAATCTTTTCTCACATATTCCATTCTTTCACTAAGCCGGAAGGTAAATTGTTTTTAAAAACCACATCCCAAACAAAGTTTTTCCCGAAGTTATGAGTAAGTGAGTAGAATGGGTTCTGCTGGCGTTTCAGATGTACATCTAATTAGAACTCTCCGTATTTCAAACATGTCATTTGCCAAAATTGAGGTTTTTAATTGTTAACTTTGAGTCCATTGGGATGAAGTCAGTGGCCCTTGTTGGAAATATGCCAAGAATCAACTCTCTCAGGTTGACCTTTAGTTTGTTGGCTACCAAAAACGAGCTCTGTGTATTCCCAGTCTTAAAGATGACTGAACAGGCTTAGGTTTGTTAAAAGATCAAGGCAAAGGTCAGAACTTCTTTGCTGCTGAGAGAAGCCCATTGCTGTGCTTCTGGGTCAGTTTCTTCTTGAGCCAAACTCCTCTTCGCTGGACCTTCTTTACTGTGAAACAAAACATGTGGCATCCCTGCACCCTTTCAGCATTGGGGGAGGCAGGGAACCCTGATTTTTATAGCCAGACAAATGATGCCCAGCCTTTGAACTGACAACACATTTCCCAGTATTTGGGGGTACTGAAGATGGCCACAGATACTCCATTCACCATTGTTGGTAACTTAGAAAAGATAACAGCATTTGCAATCAACTAAATTTTTGTGTGATTTCAAGCAAGCAATTTAGACTGTCTCCAAAATAACTTTTTGTTAGGGTTATTGTAGTAAGTAATTGAGATTATGTATGAAATTACTTAGCACAAAACCTGGTACATAGTTGTAAGTGTAGATTGAATTTACATGAAGCATGTAATAATCCACAGAACTTTAAATAGATCAATGGATCCAAAATGACTATATCTGGCTCTATCCATTTGTGAAATCAGGAAATTTCACTTTCAAATGAATAATTACATCATCTACCAATGACTTTGCTTTAAAGACTACATTCAGAACAAATTTTTAATGATAATATATTAATATATGTCACAACAAAAACTGAATATAGTTTCCTTGGGAGAAAATTACATGTGAGTAAAAGAAGGAAAATTAGATAAATGAAATGTCCTTATTCCAAAATAAATGAAGAAGGGACAGTTATCTGATTATAGAACATTCAAATGATGACTTTATTATTATATGCCTCCATATAATTACAAAAAACACTTGTTTTAATAAGTTGTTTTTAAAATTTTTTCCTGATCTAAAAGGACTCATTTTCTAATAACAGAATGACAAATCCTGCAGCACCACGTATAAGTACTGATATGCTAAAAATACCCATTTAGCTATCCTTCTCTTTAACTGTATCTACTGTCATGGCTTTACATTTATTTCAGCAATACAAAAGGAGTGTTTTAAACTGCTTGCTGTGTCTGCATATTAAAAATAGGGGAGCAAAGCACCTCCTCATCCCCCGACCCACTTAACTATGAAAAACGACTCCCTCTCCCAAAGTAGTCAGGACTTACGCTGCCATAAAATTACAAGAAAATTTTGTTAAGAAACACTTCTCATGTACAAGTTACATGACTGAAAGCCGAGGTACTGAATTTCAGCACAAAGGTGACTTTGGAGGAGAAAGTTTGTGCCAAACTGGATCGGTTGTTTTTGTGTTATGTAAGAGGGAGAAAAAAATTAACCGTTTATTCCTAAGTTATAAATTTAAGTTCATCGTATTGCAACAAATGAGAGAATTTCCAACCTCAAGCTGAACTTTAGAGTTCTATTTCCATGAATTATTATCTGTACCCACTCAAAACTAAACCTAATTAAATGTGAAATGATTTGCATTGACTAATTATATTTAAAAAGTACAAAATTATTTTACTCACTGTGTTAGAAGTAGCTTCTACTTGAATTGACAAATACATTCTTAAATAATGAAAAGATATATTTTAAAGTAACTTTTTCCTAGTTATATAGAAGATATTACAGCATAAAAATACAGAATATAGGGCCTTCCCTGGTGGCGCAGCGGGTTAAAGCACAGCACTGAGAAGCTGAAGCCGCTTCCGCATGAGTTCGATTCCCGCCTGCCCTGGAGGAGATCCACATGGCGTGGCAGACCTCTCCTGACCCGCCCGCTGCTCCCCTCAGCAGTGCACTTCATCGATCTGCCTGTTCTGCTCCCCACTCTGTCTCTGGTGAAGCCTCTCACCTTCCACATCTCTGGCCTGTACCCCAGTTCTGTATGAAAAAATAAATCTTTTAAAAAAAATACAGAATATATAGTAAAAACAAGAAAATTAATTTCACCCAATCACCTATGTTCTTTCACCAGTGATAATCACATCAATATTTTATTGTATTTCCTTACAATGGATATTCACATACACACACTCTATAATACCCATTATATATAAATGCACATTAATCTTTTATTATAGAAAATGTAAAACATAAACAAAAGTAGATGGATAAATAACCCCCATGCAACCATCAACCTGTGACTGCCAACCCATCAGTACCCTCTTCTGCTTTTCCACTCATTTTATTTTAAACTGTATCCTCACATTCATAAATATTTCAACACGGAGCTTTAAAAGGTAAGGGCTTTTTTAACCAACTATCACATCTAAACTAATTAACAATACTTTAAGAATATAAAATAACGTTCAGATTTACAACTGCTTCATCAATATTATGGTTTGTTTTTACTGTTTGTTGGTGGCAAGGTCCAAATGAGTTTTATACACTGAGACTAGTTATGTCTGTTAAATCTCTTTAAATACGTGTTGGATATACACACGCACAAACACACACAAACACACATAATACAAAAACATAGACCAGACACTATAATAGCAAAGGACCAGAAACAGCCCAAATGTTCAGTGATAAAGGATAAGTTGAACAAAAAAGCATGTACGGTACAACCATCTGATGCATTCTGTTACAAAGTGGAACTAGGATTCTTTAGGTCTATGTTGTGGGTTGATCTCTTGGATATATTATAAGAACAAGAGCAAGATCCTCTAGGAAGCTATCATTTATCGAAGAATGGATGCCAATGTGTATTTCCATACATATACACACGTATACAAATATGTTTGTAAATATATATTTGCCTATATTGAAGAACAATGAAAGGATAAACATCACAAAACAATAGTTACCTACAAGATAGGGGAAGGGATGAAGTAGATGGTGTGGTGATAGAAACTAGGCTTCTTGTCTTTACCTCATTTTATAGATTTGACTTTGGAATCATGTAATATTTTGATTATAAAAATATTAATGTTTAAGGCACATTTTCTAATTTTTAAAAATACCCTGTGTATCCAGTTGGTGGTAGACATAGAACTATTTCAAATAACTTTAAGACACAACTATATGACTACATATTCCTTCTAAGGTAGACTCTAATGACAAAAAAAAAACTGCAAAAACAATTTTAATGGGTTTTGGTAGTCGTTTTGCTGGGGGTAATGTCACCATTGTTATTCTGGGTAATATGGGATAAATAAATATTATCTATGGTAAATTTTAATTCTTTCATGTTTGGTGTCTTTGAGAATCAGGAATCTTAGCATGGTGGGAAGGAATAAAGATGTAAAAGACAAGATGGTAAGCAAAAGCCCTACAGTTCTAAATGTGAATCTGAAGTTAGTTCTATAAACTTACAGTGTGGACGTATAGATATATTTTGTATTTCCTTCGCTCACTGAAAAAGAACTAGAAATGGTAATGAAGCCAGTCACAACAAGCATCCATGAGATCTATATTATGATCTGAGTCAGGAAAAATACCTACACATCCATAAATGTATATCATAAATACATATTCATGTACATTTAACATATTTGGGACACATTGCTTGTTTAGCTATTCTACTATTTCTGGTCTCTTAGGTTGCTTACAATGCTTTACAGTTATCTATAATACTGCAACAAAGCATTTGTGCACATATTATTTCTTTTGCATAAATTCTTATAAGTGGAATTACCCAGCCAGAGAATGGGGACATATTTAAGCTCTTGAGAGTATTGTCAAATCGCCTCTAGAAAGGTTATGCCAGGTCACACACCAAGAGGCCTTACAGAGAGTTACAGTTTTATCCCGTTAATAGTTACAGACATTTAAGATATTTACATTGACATGTTTCCACATCAGAGTTTCATCTTCCTTTTTTCCCTCTGATTTTCTTGTAAAGAAACTTGAAAAATTAAGAACACCATGTTACTGTATTGAAATAAGGTTTCTACTTTGTCTTTGTAGTATACATTAATGACTATATAAAAAAAAAATTAGAAAGACCTTACTTATCAGGGCCATCCCTGGTGCCGCAACAGGTTCAAACACAGCACTACAATACTGACCACAGTCCCTCAGCACAAATTTGATCCCTGGCCCGGGAGGTGACCCACATGGCACAGCAGACCTCTCCTGTCTCCCCGCTGCTCCCCTCAACAGTGTGTTTCAGTAGATCCGCCTGTTCTGCTCTCTATTCTGTCTCTGGTGAATCCTCTCCTACTCCCCTCCACCTCTGGCCTGTACCCCGGTTCTGCATGCATAAATAAGTAAATCTTTTTAAATAAAGGAAAGACCTTATCAAACTAAATATATTACTTACAATTCATACTCAGAATTGTTAAGACTTTAGTTGCAAACACACAATCCATGAATGTGTTAAGATATTTTTTATAGTTTTTTGGTCATGTAGCTATTTTGAAATTCCTGGGATTTTTTTAAATCATACCCTTACCTTTGCAGAACTCATTATATGAATACTTTATTTCCCAGACATAGTTTAGTTAAGTAACTTTGCAAGCGTTGCTGACATGTACTTAATATGTACAATTCTATATGAATAGCATGAAAGTAAAAAAAAAATAGTAGATTATAGGTAAAAATCAAAGTCTGTTAAAGGGAGAGTGATCTTAAAGATCATCTTCCCTTCATACTTATGGAAACTAAGGCAAAGGGCAGTTATATAACTTCTCAGAGGTCCTACAGCTAATGGGTGACAGAAGGAGATAAAAATCTAAATCTGATTCAATAAATAATGATCCTTCTCCACATAACTTCTCAGATTAGCAAAGCTTGAAGGCAATATGCAAAAATAAATTTAAGGTATCTCCCTTTGAAATTCAATTGTTATGCTACCTCTTCAATTTAAAAAAATCAAAAAGAGATCAAAATTGACATAAAGTCAGGCACTTCTGTTATTTGGAAGCTAGAAATAATCTAATAGATAGTACAGATTGATAGCAATCAAAATACCTGGCATGCCTGCCCCTCACCCCGCACATTATTGCAAGCCCTTTATTGCTCTTACTGAATTGTAACAATAATCCCAAACACAGAGAGATTATGTAACTCACCTTAGGCAATCAGGTGAGTGTCAGAGTTAGGATTTGAACCTACGTAATCTTAGAGAATAGTGGATTGCTTTAAATGCCGGGCCTCCACACTCAGTGTCATCACTACTAAGGGGTGCTGTGACTGCCTCTTCTGCAGCTCTCTTCCACCTTAGAATGCCATTCTTTGGACTAATGTAGTGGAATTCCTTAGGGCAGAAATTTGTAAGGAGCGGTTATTTGAAACTCCTTATCTGCCACTTGCTAGAGGTGTGACTTTTCTTTCCTCATCTATAACAGGAGTGTGGTAACCGCTACCTCATTTTGGATTGTTGAAGGATATGATAAGTTGTGCCTGTTTTTAATTTTCAATAGAATACCTGGCCTACAACGAATATTCAATAAATAATAACTGCTACCATCTGCTGCTCCATCATCACCAGTATTATTAATATCATCAACAACATCTTCATCGTTATCATTTCTTTCTTACCGACCTCTTTGCAAATGCAAAACCTCACAGAATAGGTAGTACGTTATCCAAGGGCCTAGTGATTCATCAGTCTGTTCTCCCAACAGGCAAACAGAGGTATTAAAACACACAGAAGAAAAGCAAGACAATGGAAAAGGGCGGGGGACCTCAAAGACAACTTAAGCAGTTTTACCCAAAAAAAGATTGGATAAGCTTACAGAACGGTTCCTTTGGAGTCCAGTGCTCTTCTATGAGCCCTCAACCCCTCATTAGGTTTCCGAGGGCCTATTAGGGAAGAAAGAAGGCCACTATCAGCAGGAAGTGGTGACAGTCTGAGGAACCCCGTGCACTGGGCCTGGTGGCTGCCTACCTGTCCTTGGTGTAGTGTTGTGAGTGTGCAAACAACCCTCAGCTAACACTTCTGCTTGCTGTGCCTGGACACTGGCCTTTTGCCATGTAAAACTCTCTCATTTTATCCACAGATACAGGTATCATATCGTAGAGTGTGCAGAATCTTACTGAGACTTCTTGCTCACCTGCTTAAGAATAGGGCTGTGTGTCTTTTCTGGGGTGTCATTCCACTTTTCCTCAGGGGTAAGGGCTCCAGGAGGCCTGCAGAGGGGTTCTCACTTGCCCCTCCAGATGTGAGGGGCCACCCCAAGGACAAGATGGCAGCTGTGGGAACAAAGGGGTTACTTTCTGTCAGAAAAATACTGACATACTTAAATGTACTTAGGCTCATGTATATGAAAATATGTGTGTCCCTTTGTTAAAATGTAAAATCATTTTAAGCTATGAGAAGGAAAAGACTTAAACTTGGGCTCTACAATGGAGAATTATAGGTGCTTCAGTAGTAGGGATGGTGTGGTAACATCCATCTGAAGAGGTGTGAACCTAGTCCCCTAAAACATATACAGTATTATAAACTAGTGACACCGCAATAAAAAATATTTAATTCACTTTAGAAAAGATGATAAACTATCAAATAATACTCTGGACACAGATGATCTCTTCTGTTTTTGAAGTCTGACAAATACTTCTCTATTCTGGGTCTCTGGCAGTACTTGTGTATTTGACCCTTCTTCCCCAGGACAACAAACTTGTTTATTTTCTGTGTCTCTGGATGTGCCTAGTGGACTTTTCATGTAAATGGAATGATAAAATATGTAGACTGCCTACCTTCACTTAAAGTTTTCAGGGTTCATCCATGCTTAGTGTACGCCTTTTTTACAACTGAATACTACTTCATTGTGTGACCAGACCACATTTTGTGTTCTCATTCATCAGTTAATTGACATTTGGGTTATTTCCACTTCTTGGCTATTATGAATAATGCTTCCATGCATATCTGTGTACAACATTTTGTGAGAACACACGTTTTACAATTCTTCTGTGTATATACCTACTGGAATTATTGGGTCATATGATAACACTTTGTTTAACTTGTAAATAAGCTTTGAACACCGTGTATTGCATAGCACCTCCTGCTACGTGTGGGGGAAAATAAAGGTGCCAACTATTGCTTTAGCAAACACCCTGTCCTGCCTTCCCTCCATGGAAGTTGGCAGATGAGTGGTGGTGCCTACTCCTTGGGATTAAATGTATCAGTGCCTGAAGGTCATTGGCACTCACTGGATATATTTGCCATGCACATCTCATTTCTGTGGCTCCTAGGATAAATAAGTGACCATAAGGAAAGTTTCCTTCTAAGTAAGGAACTCCACTCAGCAGGTGGGCCTCCTTGGTGGTCCAAGGAGTTAAAGCACAGAACTATGGAGCTATCCACAGCCACTGCAGTACAAGTTCGATCCCCAGCCAGGGAGCTGACCCATCTGGCACAACAGACTTGCCCGCTGCTCCCCTCAAGTTGTTTCAGTCGATCTGCCTGTTCTGCTCCCCACTGTCTTTGATGAATCCTCTCATCCCCGCCACTCCTCTGATCTATACCCCAATTCTTGTATGCATAAATAAAAAATCTTAAAAAAATAAAAAGTAACTGTAGGGCTCAGGCATGAATACCCCAACTTCTCCAGGTACCTCTCACAGCACCACACAGAGTTAGTCTGGAGAAATGAGGCCTTTGAGAAGATTCTTGGAAGTTATCTAAGAATAATATTAATGATAATTATAGAAACTCCAACTTTTTAGTATGTACTACACGCCAAGCATAATGCCAAACACTTGATAAATGTTCTCTAGATCCGTATTCTCCAAAACATTAAACACTAGCCACATGTGGCTATTGATTGAAGTGTCATTAGTTAGAATTGAAATAAGCCATATGTCTAAAATACAGATTGGATGTCAAAGATTCGGTACCAAAAAAAGAGAACATGAAATATCTCACCAATATTTTTTACATGGTAAAGGCATTTTAGGTATGTTATATAAAACAGGTTTCATCGCTAATATTAATTTCACGTGTTTCTTTTTTACTCTTTCTCATGGGGCTGCTGAAAAATTTTATATGTGTGACTCAAATTTGTGGCTTGCATTATATTTCTATTGGGCAGCACTTGTTCTAGACTATTCTGCACAGTAATTTGATCAGCTGGATGGTATTATCATTCCCACATTATGGGTGAGGAAATTGAGACTTAGAGAGTTTAAGTAAATTGCCTATGATCATACAGCTGTGGCTTAAGCATAAATCTGTGTCTCCAAGTCTGAATTCTTACCCATCCTTGCATACTCTCTCTCCCGATAGTCCAGACATATAACCCCTGTGATACAAATAGTTATGATCAATAGCTGTGGCACAAACCTGTTTTCATACCTCCACTCTAGAGCACATCGAAAAATCCTCCATGTCATTCTGTCAGGTTGCAGTTGGGGAAAACTGCCTATGAGGAAAGTTTCTTAAATACTTTCTCTGTAATGGTTTGGGGCTTACTTGCCAGTAATAGAAGGTAGATGAAAGTACTTCAGAGGTTACTTTCACTTCTATGATCTTGTATTACAATTCACATCAGATTCACAGGTCAGTCACTGTTTAACACTTGGAGTGAGACTGAGTAGAGTAAAATGAATTAGTGCTTCAGTTTCATCCTTTTTTCTTATAAAATGTTAGGCTTTAATTTCCTCCCATTTCATATGAATTTGTGAAAACCTCAATGGGACATTCTTCATAGCAAAGCCGCCTTCTTCTAAGTGGAAATAGAAAGAAGACAAAACTAAACAGTCGATTCAATTTCCTTTTTTCCTCTACTACCTTAAACCATTATCTCAACTCTGTTTTATCTCAGCTAAGTCTTCCTTTACCTTAGATCTCAGTGTTCATCATTCACAAGAAAATCTCATATGTGCACATCACCAATGAGTTACTATGATGTCTTAAATACTATAACTTACCTTTATTTTCAGTTTACAAATATTTATGTACAACATGGGCCATGAATACAATTACTTATTTAATTTAAGATACCAGGGGAGAAACACAGCTTAGAACGCTTGTTTCATAAGCTATTTTTCCAAGATAGGACGGCAGGGGGAAGATTGGGATAATTAAGAATTATGCTTTGCCTCAGGGTCCTATTTAACTGTTTAAACCCTCATACTGTTAGGATTAGAAATGTTGCTGATAGCCATTAAGCGAAATCGCACACACTTTTTTTTTCTTCCCCAGACTAAAATGTATAGCATACAAGAAGCATGTCAATTTGACACCTTTTGCAGCTCAAAAACCAAACTCTAAGAGGTTAAAAAGTGTCTAGCTAGATAATGCACCATGTCTTTTTATTTCTATTTTATTTTAGTTCAGATTCAAATTTTGGGGGCCTCTAAATTAGGTTCACTTTGGTTTAAATGGCTATATTGGAATAAATTCAGTACTTATCTTTCATTTAGTCATTCTTCTTTAAACTTCCTTAGCAGTTTCAAACGCAAATCAGATGAGATGATAAGGAACCACAGGAAGAAAATGTCAGAAATACAGAATGGCACTGGGAAAGGTATATGGAACGGGGACCAAATTACTACATTTTAGTTGTGTTTCAAAAATGAATTAGTAACAAGGTCTTAGAGAATGTAAGCTCTACAGACATTTATCATACACCCACTATGTTCAAGGCATTATAATAAGTGCTGTAGGAGACATAAAGATAAACAGGATATGCATCCATAAGGAACTTGTCACCTAGTGGGGAAGAAAGCATGTTCATAAAATGTGATAATACAATGCAGAATGTTTGAGTAATGGAGTGGAATTTACAGGAGCGCAGAAGGAGCTAAGCACCCAGTCTGGAGATGGGGGATGACATCATGAAGAAAACGAGGTTGGAATGGTCGGAGAAGCATGGACCGGATTTCCGGCTGGGGCTGGAAGGGAAGGGGGTCGTAAACAAGGGAGACAATGTCTGCAAAGGTGAACAGTGTGAAAGTGCAGAGCTGGTTCCGGAAACCTGTTGGACAGGAAGGCGCAGTTAATTTTGAATCATGGGAAATAAAGTCCAACCACTAGATTACAATCAGATTGTGGTAGAGCTTGAATTCCCTTCTGAAGAATTTGGACCTTGTGTGGCAGGTGGGGAGGACAGCAAAGAAAAAGAACAGACCCATGAGTGACCAGTGCTTTGCCGGACGAGTGCTCTAACAGCACTGATAGCATGAGAGTGAGCAGAGAGCTGGAAGCCTAGGAGATGAATTAGAGAACTGCCAGGGGAGGTACAGGCCATGGCAACAGCAGAGACGGCAGCTTCAGGAGACATTTGGAAGAGAATTGACAGGACCTGGTGGCATCTGGTTTGAGATGCAAAAGATGACTGAGGTTTTGAGCATTGATGAGTCAAAGGATGGCGATGCTGGGAATATGGGGGTTTTGTGGGGAAAGACGTTGGGTTTTGAGCACATTTAGTCTATTCTGAACATAGCGGCTAAGCCTATGTGACATAAGTCAGTTTATTGGTCTACTCTTTCCAGACAGCCCTCCAGTGCGTTCTCATCATATTCAAAATGAAAGAAAGTCCCCACAATATCTCATAAACCTCATGTAGCCCCCCGTCACTTTTCCTTTGCTCTTGTCTACTTTCACGCCCCCCTCTTCTGAAGTGACCCCAGCAATCCTCTTACTGTTCCTCCAAGACAGCCCACAAGTACCTGCTTTAAGGTTTTTCTCAGTCTCAGTGTCTTCTCTGCAGAAAGGTCTTTTCCCAGTTTTCACATCTTACTCCATTACTTCCTTCAGCTTTTCCTCGAGTAACACCTCTTTTAGAAAAGCCTTTCCTGGTCATTTTACATAAACCAGCAACCACCAAACCCTCCTCTCTCTCCTTGCTACACTCCTCTCCACCACTTTGCCCTTCTCTATCACGATTTTCACCATCTGACATACTATGCATTCACTGGTCCATTATCACAGCCTGGAAACGGCAACTATTGAAAAGTAATGAGATAATCCAATGTCTTCAAGGGTGTAATGAGGTTTGTTACTCTCGTACACCATTCTTGGGACTGTGTGTTGATATGATCTCTTTGAAGAGCTATTTGGCAGTAAATATGAAATCGTAAAATGTTGATGTCCTGGAACATTTAATGTTTTAGAAATTCTGAAAATCTATTCTAAGAGGATAATCTAAACTATGGAAAAGAAAATATGCAGGAAAATGTGTATTGAATCAAAATTTACAACAGAAAATTTTGGAAAGATTCTAAACATATAGATATTTAAATTACCATTCATTTAATGAATGATTATTATATGGTATAATGAATATGGTATATTATTCACTTGTTAAAAGAGTAGATATGAAAAGCTGATTATCAATAAGGAGAACACCTATGAGACAATGTGATAATTAAAGGAACATATTCACACTTGTAAAAAGCATAATTTCAGTTAACTTTAAATATGCATATGAAGCAAAACTTGGAGGAAATGACCCCAGGTGCTGATGTTAAATGCATTAGGCTAATGGGATTATAGGTAGCTTATTTTTTCCATATCTCTCAGATTTTCTATGTTTAGGTTATAGTTTTCTGTAATATGGTTGCTCTATTTTTGAAGTAATTTTTTAAATAGATTTCTTTCTTTATTTATGCACATAAAACTGGGGTATAGGCCAGTGAGAGGATTCACGAGAGACAGAGTGGTGAGCAGAACAGGCAGATTGGCTGAAATACACTGCTGAGGGGAGCAGCGGGATGGTCAGGTGAGGTCTGCCTTGCCACATGGGTCACCTCCCTGGCTGGGGATTGAAGTCGGGCTGCAGTGGCTGCACCTTGACCCATTGCCTCATCAAAGGGGGCCCTTAAGTAATTTGTTTAATCATCAAAAGAAACTGCAGTTACAACTCAACTCACCCTCGAGACTGCCATGTCTGGTATCTGAGGAAAATGTGAGTTTCTAGGAAAATGGAACCTGCCTTTAGGATCCAGCATCACTGACACACTGGCTGTATCTACGCCCCACTTGCACCCCAAGTTCAGCTTCTCCACCTCCTCATTCCTGACTTCCTCTTCTCTCCCTGTCCATATATTCTTAGGCTGTGTCCTCCTGGTTATGATGGTCACCAGCCTCAAATAATGAAGACTGAAAGTGCAACTTGCCCTGTTCATCTTGACACTGTTTACATACAGGGGCTCAGTCTGAGCAACCTTTCCATATCCCCCGCCCCTTTATTTTAGCTATTTCTTCCTCCACTGAGAGATATTTAGCATTCCACTTTGCTCTTCTCCACAGTGTTTATCACCAACTGATATGTTTATTATCATGGTTTGGAAATTGAACTGCCTAAAAGAAGTAAAAGTCTGATGTCTGATGGCCAACAAGCATATGAAAAAATGTTCCACATCACTTGTAATAAGGGAGATGCAAATTAAAACCACAGTGAGATACCACCTCACACCAGTGAGAATGGCATGTCTTAAAGCAACTAGCAACAACAAATGTTGGCGAGGATGTGGAGAAAAAGAACTCTCCTGCACTCCTGGTGGGAATGCAAACTAGTGCAACCACTATGGAAAACTGTTTGGAGGTTCCTCAAACTGCTAAAAATGAGCTTCATATGATCCAGCAATCCCACACTTAGATATCAACCCAAAAGACAAAAACATAGATTTAAAAGACACCTGTACCCCCATGTTTATTGCTGCTTTATTGACTTGAAATCAACCCAAATATCCAAAAGTAGGTGACTGCATTAAAAAGATGTGGTACATATACACAATGGAATATTACTCAGCAATCAAAAAAGATAAACACATGCCTTTTGCAGCAACATGGATGAAGCTGGAAAAGATCATACTTAGTAAAATAAGCCAGAAAGAAAAGGAAAAATACCAGATGGTCTCTCACATAGAAGGAGTATAAAGTACCAGTGGAGAAAAAAAAATAATAATGAATAACAATATACCAGAGACATTTTACAGGGGTGGAGTGGGGAATGGGATCAAAAATGGGGGGGGGGGAGTGCACTTGACTAAGGTGACAATACAGGTGAATTGGTGGTGGCAAACCCACGGGGATTACAACTGAGATGGAAAAAGATACAAAATGATGTAAAAATAAACTATTTATTATATTATAAGAAAAAAACCCTGATGTCTACTTGTTCAGTTGAGCTCTCTCTCTCTCTATATATATATATGTATATATACATATACATATATATATATATAAATTCATTATATAACCTCTTTATGTGTGTGTATCAGTTGAGCTCTCTCTCTCTCTCTCTCTATATATATATATATGTATATATACATATATATATATAAATTCATTATATAACCTCTTTATGTGTGTGTGTATATATAGATGCATATATACATGTGTATGTATGTATGTATGTGTATATATATATATATGTATATGTATGTATGTGTAACCTCATTGTATCCTTATAAGCCAGCAAATACGTGTTATTCACATTTTAGGAATGAGGAAACTGAGATTTTGAAAGGTTAAGCAATTTTCTCAAGTTCAATGACCTAGGAGGTTACCAAATTGGCACTTAAACCACCATCTTTCTGACCTCAAATCCTATGCCCTTAGCCTGTACATTGACAAAAACACATTAATTATTAAGGTAGCCTAAGTTGATTTATAATATAGATGTTGGCCAGGTGAAGTAAACAATGGAATAACTGAATAATTCAACTTGAAGCTCTCAATCAATTGATGCTGTGTATATTTGTGTCTGAATTAACCAGCTCATTGTTTTAGATTTTCTACATATACACAATGTCTCAGTAACTATTAGATGCTTTAAAATTAGCAATTTGAAGTATACTTTATTTTGATTATCTGCAATATCCTACATTTTTAGTTGTTAATGAAAATAATTTTATCTGTTTTGATTCAAAGCCTTAGTTGATTTAGAAGTGTCCTTTGGGGCCAACAGCAACTTTTTAAATAAAATTAAATAAACCCTTATCAAATAGGAAGGTAGATCTTTTCAAATTGGCTATTTGTACTTAAGAATTGAGACTACTAGATAAGAAAACATGTATCCTGTCAAAAAGGATGTAAGGTGCAGTAATAACTAATACTATTTCAGGGGAAATGTCTAAAAGAAATTTGCCATTTAATAACTTTAAGCAACAGTTTAATAAAGGTTCTACGCAAATTTGTTGCAATGAGATTGAAGGGACTGAATAGAATTTTCCATGAAAGAGTGCTCAGAATGGCCACCATTATTACAGCTCAACAGTGTTCTTTCTTGTCTGCCTTCTTGGTGAAAGTTCCTCCTGGAAAACCCTTTCAGCTCCCAACAGATGTGAGAAGTCTTAACATGATAATTTTCATCAGAACTAACACATTTGAAAACTTCCTGCGAGCCAGACTTTGCTACCTACCACATTTAACTATCTCAGGCTGATGCTCAGAATTCAATAAAACAGACACTGTCATTATATGCATTTTATAGATAATACACATAGAAGTATTAAGTAACTAGTTTAAGAGCCTGTTTAAAAAAATAGAACACCAATATTTTATCTTGGTTGTTTGCCTTCTCTTAATCTAAGAGATTAACATTTTCAAAAAAGAATGTCTATAAGGACTTTACAGCTTTTGTGTTAAAAGGCAAAATGAAAGACTTTTTGAATTGCTGTGGCTTTATGCCAGTCAATAATTCTATTGGAGCAATGGTTCAGTGAGAGCTAGAATGTTAGATCTAAAAAGTCTGAGCAAATATGTTTTCCTTGGATAGCTGGGCTGCTCTGGCAGCCCGGTCCCCATCATCAGCCTGCAGGCTGCACTTCCTCTCGGGGTTTTTCATTGGTGGAGCTGTCCTTGGTCTGAGAGTTCAGGGAAGAAAGGTTTTGCCTGGGGTCTCTGACTTCTCACAAAGTCGCTACACTTCTTAGTTGATTTGTACAACAGATTGGGAGGGTCCTTAGAGAAGGCTGTGAATCTCCAAAGGACTTCTTTACAGTACATTTGAAAAAATTGTTCCAGTTGAGCAGAACTTTCTTTCCTTAGATGGGGAACCCAGAACTCACTTAGTAAATAAAAGAATTTTGAAGACCTACTTTGGGCAAAGTACAGTTCTTAACACAGAAAAGATATATTTAGCCCTCAAAGATTTTATATTCTTGTGATAAGATATACACTTAGTTAAAATACCCTTTGTCATAGAAAAAGGGATTAGAAGCCAGTGGTGTCATGGATACGAAGGGTTAGAAATTCAAGGCAGGATAAGGAGGAGAAGGCATTGGATGCTAAAGTAGTCTGGGGAGCATCTGAGAGGACAGGAAATTGAGCATAAGGTATGAGAGAGGAGAAAGTTAGCCACAGAATGGAATATGAAGTTTAACCCCATTTACTTAAAATGAGATTAGCAAAAACTGTGGATGTCTAACAATGAAAAGAAAGAATTAGAAGGTTACTGAGCAAATTGGGAATAGAGGGGTGCAGTGGGCAGGTGGTGTGGGGGGGGGGAGAAAGCGCTGGAATGCCTAAGTACTAGGGTTTGAAATTGCATCTCTTAGTATACATATACTTCTATATTGTCTGAGTGTTTTTTTGTGACGAGGGTGTAGTCATGCATTACTTTGTATAATTAAAAAGTACAAAAATTTACCCAAAAAAATAGGATTGGGGCTTGTAGAACATAGGGAAGAAGTTATTTCAAGGGAAAAGAATAGCTAAAGGTGGAAACTAGAGAGTATGTTTGGGAAGAGTAACAGGAATGTAGATGGGGGTGGCTAGAGAAAGGCTGTGAGCAAAAGAAACAAATGAGGGGTTTGGTGCATGGGTAATTATTTTAGCTAGATAAGAATTTATTTATTAGGGTGCACACTTGAAGACTCAGCAAAGTCAGCTAATGTGACCTCAATCTCCCTGCCATGAACACACAAAAGTCCATGGAAACGTCTCATAGTAGCTGTGACAGGAAAGACTAACTTTTGCAACTCTGTTATTAGATTTTTTTCCCAGAAACCACTGAAAGATAGAAATGCTGTCAAATGTGATCGGGGAGTAGCCACTTATATTTGATCCACAGCATTAATTTAACCATAAATCTTTGTGTAATGTTTGACATTGGTGATGAATAATTCAGATGTATGAGGGAGATTTTGAGCCCCAGCTTGTAAGAAATGACTGAGTCAATTTTGTAAAATTTGATATTAAAAATGAAATTATTTCAAAAATGAACATCAGAGGTATTCATTAATATGGCATTTGTTTTAGATTATTTGTCCCTCCCTTAAGTAAATTGACAAAATCAGTTTTTCCTTAAACATACGTTTGCAATGATAGCACTATTCAAATACTCTACATGTACACATTATATTTTATTCATACATGCACATTCATATAACACACACAGTGTAACAAAAATCTATGGCTGTCTGGAAGTGGGGAAGTAACTGACCTACAAGCCAATTTTGAAGGAAATGTTAAATCTAATAGGAGGGAAAATACTATAGCTGGTGGGATCTTGAATCCTGCATTGTGACTCATTTTAAGTGATTGGATTCTATTTTCTTAATTCACCAAGTGGAAGAGGGACATATCATAGCTCTGGAATGATGATGGGAGTTAGGTTTATAGAAACGTTGTCTCCATTTACAGAAAATTATCTTGTAACCATAAGTGATGTTTAAAGAAGAAACTGACCATTAGATTTAGTTTTCAGTTTCCTTCTTCAAACTACAGATTTTTAATCTATATTTTTACCCCTCATGCTTCTACCCCATGCTGTCTGTCCTTTTTCAGGGAGGCAGATGGAATTCTTAACAGGCAAAACTGAGCTTTCCTGCCTGGGAAACGTAAAACATAAGAAAGACGCTAAGAAAAGCATTACAAATTACGTGGCAAGAGAGATTCTTGATTTCATATGATGCATATTCTTCAGAACCCCTCAGTTCTTCTTAATCCTTTAAGAGGGGAAAAGGCAGCAATGCAAGTCGAATCTATGCTTTACATAATTAGATAACAGAAATCTTACGAAGACTGTTTTTAGAGTAAGAAAAATGACCTTAAAAAAAATCTAACCAATTAGACGTGGTGCATACCACCAATTTGATCAATTCATTCCAGCATATATGTACTACTATCAGCTAAGTTGAATTTTTTTTAAAAAGCATCCAGCTCTGGTAGCTTGTGTTACTCAGCACCGTTGCAGAAATACAGGATCTCAGCTTCCAGTACAATTTAGACAGAGGATGTCTGTTCTCTGCCTCTCTCCTTTCTGTTTCGGTTTCTCTCTATCTCACTTGCTCAGTCTGTCTTCCTCCTGCTAAATGGACACCCTGTATGTATCTTCATCAGGAAGCAATACATTGTTCGAATCGTATCTAAGTCTGCAATCCTATAGCTGGGGGAAGAAACTGCTTCCTATGTGTGATACTTCCTCACTCGTGGAAATAAAATGGATCTTCTCTGAAAGAGAACAGCTTAAGCAAAGGCTAAGAGAGGATATTTCTGAGTTCAGAAGTTAGAGAAGGTCATTCTCACAGGAAAATAGGAGATACTTTTACAGTCACACAAAACTTATTAAGGAGAGGAGGAAGTAGGCATTGGTGAAAAATTGATAAGCTAAAAGCAACTAAAATTGGCTATAGAGTTAGGAAATATTTTGGACAAAATTAATAATAATAATAACAATAGCCTCAGTCTATCTGTACATCAAAGTATCTGAGATGAAACATTACATGAAAAGCAAACACACACAAAAAAGTCACTTTGCTGGTGCTACTAAAAATCCCCCAAAGCAAAGAGAAAAAATGCCCCATTCATTCTCAGTGACCTTAAGAAGTTTATGAATGGTTCGTGACCTAAATTGTGTCAGAAAACTTACTACCTACAATTAATTTCTGCTTTCTTTCTATAGTCAGGGATAAAATTATTAGGTTTTTGAATATACCTAATATTTTTATTAAGTTTAATTTTATAACATATGTACAATTTTGTACTTATAACCACAACATGTATTTATAATTTACTTATATGAGATGATTATTAAAATACATAATCATACTGAGGCACATATTTTCATATATTACTTATTCATGAAAATCCCCCCTTTAACTACTTTAAGATATTTTAAACACTTCGCTGTTTTGAGACATTAGAATGTTTTATTTCTGGGCTTTAATAAATGATTTATATGTGTTTCTCTAAGCAAGAGCTAAATTTAGAGGTTCTGCCTTCTGTCACAAATAACCTTTATTGGCACAAAAGTTTATATATTGAAGGGCTATAAAGACTTTTTGTCTTTTAAGCCTTATTTACAAAGTTGTTGCTAATTGTTTTCTAATGTGCCTCCTATTAGCTTGCCAGCAATAAGCAAAAATAAGGCTGGGACTGTGTCAAAAAAATTCACTGGCCTACATTCATCCTTCTTCAGCAGAGTTTACTCAACAGTGTTCCCCCTTCAGCTACTGTGCCAGCCAGCGGAAACAGCTAGCTGTTGTCTGAAATGAAGAATAATTGGAAACACGGTGCCTGTTTCTTTTCCTGGGAGTAACAATTCATCCATTTAACATTCTTTTGGTGTCCTTGAGTTCTGTGCTAGACAGTGTTGGGCTCACCGTTCAGTTGAGGCCAATCAGAAAAATGCTGACCTTCTATCCTGTGCTGACCCTCTCAAGGTGAAACACTGACAGCCCACTGGTGGCCTGGACCTCGACCTAGAGTTGGTTACCTGTGGCCCTCACAGCTTTGGAAAATGCGAGACTGGGAAGGGTCACAATAATGATAAAAGATTAAATTTCTGATTGTTATGACAGAAATAAGGCAACTTACCCAAGGTCACACTGCCAGCAGCTGTTGAACAGACGTCTGATTCCTGCACAGTTCTCTGTACCCGGCACCATGATATGTTTCCACAGAAAAAGGTTGTACATTCTCTTTTAGTAAGCTATAAATTTGTGGTTTTTATAATGTTACTAACCACACAGAGATACTCATTTGTACAAGCAGGTATGATAAGCTTGTTAGATTGTATTATATATTATACTCTTCTATATTTTTGCTTGGTTTTGGCTGCATAGTCTATAAAATAATGAAAGAGGTCTATTACTATGGTTATCATCTGTGACTGTGGCTGTCATTTCATCAAGCTATGCTTGTTCTAGTGGTTTTGATTTTTTTTTACAGTTTTGTGGTATGTTTTCAGTGCATGATAGCTGACAACTATTTTCTAAAATTTATATCAGTACTACAGGAAATTGAGCTGCCTGCGTATAAAATGCTACCCAAATAATAGTGCTTTAAATAAATAGAAATGTGTTTGCAAACATTAAAGATGTTTGACGATAAGAAGTTGTGTGCTGTTATTGAAATGTTTTCTGGGAGACTATCTTTTGCACCTTTTTTTTTTTCTTTTGCACCTTTTAAAGAAAGTTTGCCAGCAAGTAATTTTAGGATACATTATTAAAGAAAAACACTGAGAAAATAAAACGTGTTGTTTTTGTTTGTTTGTTTGCTTGTTTTTATTTTTTTGCCATAAGTAGATATAAGTCACTGGGAAATTTTAGCATATTGATAAAGATACGACTTTGCACTGAATTTAAGTTTTGATTTTTACAGATTACTATAGAGTAAAAAGTTCCATTACTTTTCTTTGACAAAGACATATATTTAAGCAGAATGACAAAATGCAATACAAACCTCAAGCTGAATTTTGGAACTACATGATGTTACTATGAATTAATGTGCCAAGCTTGTTAGTATTCCCAGTCCAATCCCCAGATAAACAACGTTCCTGTTGTCTTGTGATTCTGGAATTATTTAATTGAAAATGTGTGGGTTATTGGTTTTAAGTGGACCATAAGAAATAAAAGAATGAATGGTCTATAAAAAAGTTCTGGCTTGGCAAAGCAGTTTTATGGTTACCAGGAATGTAAACTCTTTCTGCACTGTCATCTTTGGTATGTGCATCTGTTCTCCAAATTATGCTTACAAAGAGGCTCCTGCAGTTCCTGCCATCACATACATAGTCCAGTCAGGAAGGAGAAAATATAGAGAGGTCAGAGCAGCTTCCCCCTGGATTAAACATCAGCAGGTGCTATCTGCTAATCTCTAATTACAATTTATTATCTACCAGAACTGTAAAAGAGGACGGGCGAATTAATTTTTTTGTCTGGACATACTATTGTGCCAAATTAAACTGAATGTACACTGAGTAAGCTTGCAGTGATCTCTGCCACATCACCTTTACTCATTTACCCTCCTGTTCCCATTTAGAGATTTGGGCCTTGAATTTGTTTTCAGTTTTGCCACTCCTGCGTTCAGGTTTACCTGACATCTATTGGCCCAACGATTTATATTCACAACTTCTTTGTCCCTTTGCAGTCTTAGCTTAGTTTATTTTTTAGCCCAGGCTGGACGTTTGTCTTTTGAAAAGGAAATTCAACACATTCAGATTTGGTATTTTTATTTTTCCTACTTAAATTCTTCATTGTTTCTTTTTTCCGCCTTTGATTTCCTTTGATTTGTTGGTTTGATCATTTTTTAAAAAGTTGTTGGCTCCCCTCTCTGGTGAATTCAAAGTTTTCCTATGAAGTCCTTACTGCTCTTAAATACATCAAAACTTTTTCAGCATGAGTAGGCCATGTGCCCATATTGCAAAGGTTCCTTGCAGTAGGTTGAAGATGAAGTACACTTTATTACTGCAATAGTGAAGTAAGTTCACTGGCACCATGTTATTATTAAGGAAGCTTATTTTCCTCATTCCTTTAACACGGACACCGCAATGAATGTCTCACCAATCCCAGGCAGAGCTGGAAACCAGCCCTGTTTGCACAAGACACTCCTCCATGGGCACCTCCCAGAGTCCTTTCAGAGCCCAGCTGCTGGAGGAAAAGGAGAGTCATTACCCTAGATTCTAGAAGTCCACATGCGGATGAACTGTGCTAAGTGCTCCGCCCTACCTTTCCCCAAGGCTTCCCTGAATGCCAGACGAGTCATCACGGCTGCTCGAGCAAATGCCGATAATGAGTGGCTCCGCGAGTTGCCTTCCCACTGCCACTTGTTTTTAAAGAAGTTTTAAAGCCTTTTTCCATGGCAGGCTTGAGTTCTACAGAATTTCTTGCAGTTCTGTAAGGAGTATGCATAGGAAATTTAGTTTTTGGATCGCCTAGTGAAATTAGTAAGCCTTATTTGAAACTTTTACATTTATATGAATGTATTACTTTTGAAAGGAGCCTTTTTTCTCTCATCTGGCTCCAAATTATACCTTCCACTCATGCCACAGCAGTAAGCTTGTTCCTATAAGCAATCAAGGTCCTAAAATCAAATGAATGGTACAAGTGTTACCATCAGGTAGGGCTTTTGCTGCTTTGACTGTGGGGAACAATGTAAAAGAAGAAAACAAAGTCTTGTTAAAGCTATATAACTTCTACCAAAGTCTATCATTCAAATTTACTTCATTGAAAAAATTATCTTAGATCCCCTATGTGTATAATTGTCTACAAACTGGTATACATTTTTGATCAATCTTAGAAACATGCTATGTAGCTTTTTTACTCTGTAACAATTTATATATCTCATAAATTAAATAGCATATTGCATACAAGAACTCCTTAATATTAAAACATTTGGGTTTAATATTTTCCCCTACGGTGCTCTCTCTCTATAGTATCAAGTGTGGGATGATGCCTTCGCAGTTATCTGCCACTCACTGTATATTGTTGGACAGAGTCAAAGAATCAGTACTGTGTCGAAAATGCCTCCCTTTCCATCACCTAATTTAAACAATATATAAGACAGAGGGAGCAGGACATAGTGTCATGGAATGAGAATAGGAAAAAAAAATTATCACTTTCAGGCCCTGTTTGGTGGCACAATGGGTTAAAGTGCAGCACTGTAATGCTAGTTGCAGATACTACAGCATGTTCGATTCCTGGCCAGGGAGCTGACCCACGTGGCGCAGCAGACCTCTCCTGACCCACCCTCAGCAGTGTATTTCAGTCACTCTGTCTGTTCTGTTCCCTGTTCTTTCTGGTGAATCCTCTTTCCCCCCCCCCATCTCTAGCCTACACCCCAGTTCTTGTATTTATAAATAAATAATTTTTTTAAGTATCACTTTCTCTTCCTCTTCAGCATTCCTCTCTACTGTTGCCACTAAAAGGGGCTAGCCTCTCATTAGCCCCAGTGGCAGAGAGATTTTAGAAAAACAAAGAAAAGTGTTAAATGAGGGGGAAAAGAACTATTTTAGGAAATATATATAATCTATTTTGAACATTAAAATTTATTGGCATATAGTGAGTTTGATTTTACTGACTGTTAACATCTATTAAAAATAAGGCATCACAAAAACAATAAAAAATAAAATAAAATAAATTTTAAAAAAATTTAAAAAAAAAATAAGGCATCACAAGATAAACTGTTTTGTATTGCCAGTTGTTGAAAATGAATAAAGGGTTCATGAGGATACAACTTGGGCTCATTTTTACTATTCTTTCTAACGCTGAGCATGATTGAAACTTTCCTAACAAAAAGCTTTTAAAAGAAAATAAAGAAGGTTTCAGAAAATAGTTCTGGATTGGTTAAGTCTGAAAAAATTATTCATCTTTTTCTGCCTCATAAAGAGCATTGTTAACTATCAATGTGGTTTTAAACTAGTCTGGATTCAGTATGTCAAGAAAATACCTCATCTTTGTGTACAAATTCTGTAGTCAACACTCTATGGTGGAACTTGGGAAAAAATAGGCAGCCAGAGCTTTCATGTAGCAATTAAAAATACTGAAATTGAATATTTTCAGTAAGAGAAGGCAACATTTAATAAAAATAAGTTCATCAGTTCTCTAGCTATTTTTACTTTTCTGGTATTTGTACCCAGAGCATTAGCTGAGGAGTCAGAAGTCTAGGTGAGTTAGTCCCTAGAATATGCAATTCAGTTTGTGTCTTTGTGGGTCTGTGTTTCCCCTCCAGTTATGTGAAACAAATCCCTGAGACTAAAGTTTCAATTATCCAGAAGCACTTTGAGAAATGCCTATATTTGAAAGTTTTTTTTTCCTATGTAACATACAAAATTTTGTTGCTGACAGCTGCCTTTTTAGCTAAGGACAAAGAGAAAATAAAGACTATCAATGAAACAGTCTAAAGAGCTGGTTCATGGTATCATGTCTTCATAAAGTTGCCTGTGTATCATGTCTTCATAAAGTTGCCTTGTTTTACATTTTCTCTCAGCTGGCTTTGGCTCAAAGCAATGATCTGCCACTGTCATGTAGGAAGTCAGTGCTAGAATATAGAAATATGCAAAATCTTCATCTCTGGTACAATATGAGTGGGTTGATGTAGTCCAAGACAGGCTTTGAAACTCTCATGTGATACCAACACATTGATCAGGCCCCGGAGTCCTGTGAGAGAGATATGACCGTGACGTACTTTGTGACTTTTTTGAGTTGGTCTGCTTAGATTTCATTCAAATTTTAAAGTTATCGTGGGTGAAATGCACTAGGGAACACTGAGGGCTTTGCTGCTCAAATTTAAATCCTGAGAAATAAACTCCTAACGGCACTGAATGAATGTAAGGGAGGAAGGGTAAGATATTATTTATTATTAAAAATCAATCAGCTACTTACTAAATGCCTCTTCTAAATAATTCTACAAATTTAGTATTTACCAAATCTTGATTTACAAACTAGTTCCGCATAAATTTTTTTTTTCTTGGTCAGGGAAGGGGGGGATGTGGGGGGGCATCTTTTAATTTTTAAGGTTTATTTATTTATGCATACAAAAAGAACTGAGGTAGAGACCATAGGTATTGGGGAAGGGGAGGGGAGTGAGAGGATTCATCAGAGACAGAGTGGGGAGCAGAACAGGTGGGTCCACTGAAATATACTGCTGAGGGGAGCAGCAGGCAGACAGGAGAGGTCCGCTGCACCATGTGGGTCACCCCCTGGTGGAGAGTGAATTTGTGCTACAGTGGCTGTGGAGAGCTTCATAGTACTATTCTTTTTTTTTTTTTTTTT
>NW_004567106.1:60758728-60783765 GCF_000260355.1 Condylura cristata
GACTCTGTGATCACTTTCATTTTCTGATTTTCTAATACTCCAACCTAAAACTTTCCAAACCCATGTTTGTTTTAGAAGCAACATTCTACTGGAAATATCTGTTCTTTCTGTTTCAGCAGAGCAAGCCAACACTCAGAGACAGCTGCAGGCCACTCAGTCCCTATTGAGTGACATTTTGCTTAGGAGCCCCCCAGGGCCTTTCAAAACCAGCGGGTAGTGGCTGGTAGTAATCCATTTTTTAAAAAAAGATTTATTTATTTATGCATACAGAACTGGGGTGCAGGCTAGAGGTGCAGGGGCGGTGAGAGGATTCACCAAGAGACAGAGTGGGGAGCAGAAGAGGCCAACTGACGAAGTACACTGCTGAGGGGAGCAGCAGACGGGCCAGGAGAGGTCTGCTGTGCCATGTGGGTCACCTCTGGGGCGTAGATTGAACTCATGCTGAAGTGGTTTTAGCTTCTTAGTGCTTGCTGTGCTTTAACCCGCTGCGCCACCAGGGAGGGCCCGGTAGCAATCCATTTTAAAAATGCACATGCTGGGCCAGATCACCATTGTTATAGATTTCCCATGTAGTCTCCTTCCAAATGCGAACTTGCTTCAGAGTCCATTGAATAGGCCAGAATGGACCCACCTGCCTCATAATTTTGCTTGCCAGGGAAGAGTCAAAACAGCAGTCACACACAGGTTGAGTTGTGCTAGGGTGCCTTTGGAAGCATCAGTGTGTGCCCCCCTTCTGTTCCCCTCTACTAAAGGAGGAGAGGGCAGGAAAGAGCACCAGAGTTCAGAGTGTACCCTAGTGTTCTCTGTGTAAATGGGAAGGTAAGTGTGTACTTTGGAGGTACTGTCAACACGCCTGATAACATTGCTTGTTTGTATTGAGTACCTGAGTGCAAATGTGAACACAGTTCTGATTCTAAAGCCCAGCACATAACTGTTGTGGCCAGACCACCCATGTCTTCAAAGACATGCACTTTAAATTGCTTTTCCAGGCTCCGCAATGGATTTCTGCTGAGTCACTAAAGCTTTGATTTCTTCTAGTGGTTATGAATATAGACTCCAGAATGAGCTCTGTTACACATACTAGCCATGTGACCTTGGGCAGTTACTTAAAAATTCTCTTCCTTTAATTCCCTATTTGTGCAATGGTGATGACTGTAGCTACTTCATAAAGTTGTTATCAGGATGCAATAAATCGAGATATTCAAAGAGCTTAGGATGTTGCCCAGCCCATATTATGGGCTGTGAAGTATTAGCTGTTTTCTTTCACCCAATATTCATTTAAAACCTCTACTTCGGACACTGCTGGTGTAGACAAGTAAAAACAATAATAATGACACAGTATGCGCCCAGAGTAGATTTACTTTCTAGGTTACAGGCTGGGGTTTGGTTCTTTCCTACCTACCACAGTAGTTGAGGAGGTACTCAACGTTTTCCAACATATGATTGGACAGGGGGAACGACCAATACACCGATAATTTCAGTTGAATGAGTGTATTTTAACAGTGCCTGACACACAGTAAGTGTCTGGTGTCAAATAAACATTCGCATTTAAATTATTAATTTAGGAGAGCGAATGCTGAGACCCAGTGTGCCGACTGGAGGGTGAGGGCGAGGAGGTGGAGGTGCATGCGGGGAAGTCTTCCAAGAGGCAGTATCCTTGAGCTTAGTTTTGATCAGCGAGTAGGCGTTAGCCAGTAAGAGAAGAGGGCTAAGTGTGTTCTAGGCAGAAGGAACATTGTGTGCAGAGCTAGAGAGGCGTGAAATAGCACAATCCATTCAGGGATCTCCAAGTCGACGAGTGCGACCGGAGCCCCATCCTCACTGTGACATACAGGCTTATATTTCTGAGATGAGTATTTGAGATGAGAGTCTGTGTAAGGAAAGAAAACAAAGGAGACATCACTTGTGTCACCCTGGCCTTTAGCATGAACTAAATAACCGGTCCCTGACTGAGTGGCTAGGGAATTATAAATTGTTGGGTGGAGTACTTACCCTGGTACGGAGGCTATTCGTCTCTGAACAGCATTGCTTGCAGTGAGTCTCTTCTTGTCTTCTGGTTGCGGAAGTAAACTCATTTAATTTATCTGTTTTTTCCAAGTAATTGAGATGAATCATAAATACGTTGGTGGGATTATAGTATAGATGAAGATGTTTTCTGCATACTAACAAAGATTGCTCTAGATCAAAGCTTAGCAAACTCTGACTTGAGGCCCAAACCCTACCTCCTGCCTGTTTTTGTGATGAAGTCTTTTTGGAACACAGCCATGCCCATTTGTTTACTTGGTGTCTGGGGCAGCTTTAGCACCACAACCACAGAGTTGAGCAGTTGTGACAGTCTGTATGGCCTGCAAAGCCTAAAATATTTACTAGCTGGTTCTTTACAGAAAGCATTTGCCAATCCTGCTCTAGAGTCATCTCTTCTAATCTGATAAGTAAAATCCATCTAAATATTTAAAATGAGAACCAAAAGGTCAAAACTATAGGATGTTAGAATTTGTTTTTAAAGATTTATTTATTCATGCATACAGAACTGGGGTACAGGCCAGAGGTGCAGGGGTGGTGAGAGGATTCACCAGGGACAGAGTGGGGAGCAGAACAGGCCGACTGACAAAGTACACTGCTGAGGGGAGCAGTGGGCAGCCCAGGAGAGGTCTGCCACACCATGTGGATTACTTCTGGGGCGTGGATCAAACTCATGCTGAAGTGGCTTTAGCTTCTTAGTGCTGTGCTTTAACCTGTTGCACCACCAGGGAGGGCCCAGTTGTTAGAATTTTAAAATTCACAGCCAAAGAAAAAGAAGATTGCAAGTATATTCACCATGGGGGTGTGCTATAGACATGTGTCAGTGAACAAACACAGATTCTGTGATTGGCCTTCAAGTTGATGTGAAGCTTCCTGGAAGTCAGGGAAAATAAAAAAGGAATCGGTCATCTATATTAGTTACTTACTGCTTCATAACAAATGACCTTAAAACTTAGTGGCTTAAAATAGAAGTCATTTGTTTTTCTCATGAGACTGTGAGTTGGCAGAGTAGTTCTTCTTATCTGGCCTGGGCCCAGCTGATCTTGGTGGGTCTGCAAGGCAGTTGTGGTCAGCTGGACCACTCAGCTTGGTGGGTTTGCACAGACATTTGTGGTAGACTGGGCCAGGTGATCTGTATGGGCATTTGTGGTCACTGGCATACTAACTCTGGGCTGGCTGGGCTGGAAATGACCTCATCTCTACCCCACATGATTGCTCATTCTCAGGCAGGTCAGCCTAGATTTGCTCATGTAGCAGTGGCAGGGACCAAAAAGGAAGCTCACTTGAAGCTCAGGCTTATAGCTGGCACAGACTAACTTCCAGTGCATTGCAATTGTTAAAGCAAGTCAAGCAACTCACCCAGATTCAAGGTATGGGAAATAGACTGTCACTCTTGATGGGAGGTGCTGCAAAGTGGCATTGCAAGGGGTGGGGAAACAACAGGGAAAGAATCTGGGTGTTGATTGAAAATAACCATTAAGAAGAGCATGTATTCCAGCCATATGTATTTTTTGTAAAGTTATCTCTGTGGTCTGTGGAAAGGAATAGGGGCCTCCCTCGAGGTGCAGGGATTGGTCTCAGAACTAGCAAGCTATCACCAGCCACTGCATATGAGTTCAATCCCCCTCCAGGGAGGTGACCCAGGTGGCACCGCAGACCTCTCCTGTCTTCTCTGTTGCTCCTCTCAGCAGTGTATTTCAGTAGATCCACCTGTTCTGCTCCCCACTCCATCTGTGGTGAATCCTCTCACCCCCACACCTCCAGCCTAAACCCCAGTACTTGTATGCATACATAAATAAGAATAAATCTTTAAAAAATTAAAACAAAAAATAGTCGTCATACATCAGTCTATTCAGCTCCACCTACAGATGTGAATCATCAGTGTCTTTAACTAAGCAGACCCATGTCTAGTTAATGACAGATGCAGAGGTGTGGAAAGAAGCCTGTCAAATGTGATACATATCACATGAGACCAGACCCATAATAAAATACCATGTTGATGAATTTCATCAGGGAATCAGACTGGGTTTTAATGGGTTAGGAAGCTAAAGAAAAGCATTACAATATACGACCAAATTAAACATTAGCCTAAACAGACCTGCAATATTCTTTCTGGCCATTCTTACTCAGCTCCACTTCCATTTTCAGGTGGCATAAAATTGGTCACTGTATATACATTGATATCTCTGAATGTGAATGTGATTGAAAATACAGGGAATAAACACTTAAAAAAAACTCATTAGCTATGTGATGATTTTTTTAAGAAAATGATTGTTGGAATATCTACATTAGTACCAATAAATAATGTTAAGTATAAATAGCACAGTGATGTCAGAAATCCTCCTTAACCATGGAAATGCAGATTGTTATAGGACCTACTGGTTGGGATTTCATCCAAAATATAGCTAGTTTGCCCTGGAGCACGGGAGAAATCTTAGTTGAAAGTGGAAGTGGAGAGTGGATGGATACAACTTTGGAGCAGGAGGTAGTGATTTCTGTTGCTGGAAAAATCAACAAGATAAGAAAGCAAGAAGAAAGGCTACCTAGGTAGCCCTTGTTCCTTACAGTCATTCAGAATGCCCCAAAAGATGAAAAACAAAACTCCCCACCCACGCAGATGAAGCCACATGAGCTAGGTTTTGAGGACATTCTCTCCGACAGTGTCAGAGGACGTGGCCTATTTCACAAGAAGCCACCACCCTACACGTATCCTTGCTAGGTGCTGCCTCCATCAGACTGCTGTAGTAGCAGCAGTAGTGCATGGGAGGAACATGACAAGATTTCGGGAACTATTAGACGCCTCTTGACTCAGACATTGGGACCAGCTGTGAATGGAAATATCTTTCTGCTTAGGTGCAGTGAAAAGGAACTGAACTATTGACATTATTGAAGAGGTGGAGACAAAACTCCCAGGATGCTTGCAGACGCCTTGTTTCTGGGAGGGTTGGGGGAGGTGGGGATGTCTCGGGAAGAGCAAATCGAGCTTCCAAAATTTGGGTGCAGGAAATCAGATGTTAACCTTGGGCAGGTCACATAAAGGCTAAATGCTATCAAAGTTATAAATACCTAAGTATAGATAACTCTCTTTACTTAGAAGGATAGTTCTCAACAAATATCAGTTCCTTTCCTTTCTCTGTATTCCCCATCTACCTTAGGGAGTTCTTAAAAATAAATAAAAAATAAAAAGACCCGTCAGCCAGCTGCCACTAGAAAGATGTCAGATAGGACAAATTGCTGATAGGTGGTAACAGTCAAGAAAATCCATGTTCAGGTAGTGGAGCTGGGCATGTCACATCCACTGCCCCTCTCCTCCTCACAGCTTAAAGTCAGCACAAGACATTCCTTCCTTCCTGCAGAAGAAGTGTGTGTGTTCTCTCAGACCTACCTTGGCATTCCTTGATGTCTTAGAGAAGCAGATGACCCCGGCTGAGCAAGACTGTCAGCAGAACAGCAGCCCTTGATGCTGCAATTGGAAATTTCCATTCTTTGCTTGCAGCTCTGAAAAAAAAAAAAAAATCTAAAGAGCCCAGTAGCTGGGAAATTTCCACGATGGAAAATTTTAACATATTCTTTAGCTCTAAACTATGCAGGTTTATAGAGACTATTTTTTTTTCTTTTGGTAATTTCCTTCTTTAACAATAATTTATGAACATGGTAACACTACAGCTGTGGAAATAAGGAGGGCAAGATGACTTGGATGGGAATGCGTACAGTTTAGCTACTGGGCGGTTGTGCTATAAACATATTTGACCACCAAACTATAGAAATCCAGATTACTACAAAACCCACTGGTTGGGAACTCATCCAAAATAGAACTAGTTTTCCCAGGATCACTCAGAGAAATCTGTGTAGAGACTGGAAGTGGATGGATACAGCTTTGGAGCAGGAGATGGTGAGTGCTGTTGCTGGAAAAATCAATCTCAGGCAGATCGCTTAGACCATAATTTTAAACAGAAAGATGAAAAGGAATCTCCTAGGAATCTTGTTAAGACGCAGATTCTGACTCAGTGGGTCTTTAGTGGGGCCAGAAACTGTTTCTAACTGGCTTCCAGGTGATGCTGAAGCTGTCCTCCTGAGCACCACACCTTGTGTAGCCAGGCTGAGGACAACAGGTCCTTATCACTACGAGGTCAACGAGCTTTCAGTAGCCAGACACAGGCATAGGGGGGCCAGCTCTGTTTTCTCAGGTTCAAAGCTAAGGTCTAAGAGTAGAACTAAATGTCTTTGGGAATGATGTTTCATGCAAGTCTAGATAGAATGAATCTTTTTTTAAAGATTTATTTATTTATGCATATAGAAGTAGGGTTAGAGGCTGGAGGTGAGAGAGGTGAGAGGCTTCACCAGAAACAGAGTGGGGGCAGAACAGGCAGATGTATGGAAATACACTGCTGAGGGAGCAGCGGGTGGGACAGGAGAGGTCTGCTGTGCCATGTGGGTCGCCCCCTTGGACAGGGATCGAACTTGTGCTGCAGTGTCTGCAGTCAGCTTCATAGCGCTGCTTTTTAACCCACTATGTCATCAGGGCAGGCCCCTAGAATGGATCTTTTGAAATGTGGGGATATGAGCAGCTACCAGTGACCTGCCTATTCCATTAGATTCAATTTGGTAGTTTCGAGAACTCACTACCTTTCGGGGTAATGCCTATTATAAGTTATAGAGATTCCTAAGTTGGTGTTGTCTCTCTTGAATTACATGTCAGTTGAAACACAAAATGACCTTAATCCAGTTGTTGAGGGAAGACAGTTGGCCATAATGTATAAAAGGGGGAAAGAATTCAGGAAATAAATTACTTCTACCTCAGTCAGAATGTTTGTCTTACTTTTATTGAAATCAAATAAAAGGGAACAGGAGAATTTTCCATTTTACTTAATAACTACCTCACGTTCATTCTATTCCCGAGAAGGGAGGGATGGAAGTGAGGGGAGGAAAAAGGAGAGAGGAGAGGAGGACAAAGGGAATCAAAATAAAATCTTTGGCATCTTTATTCCTGGGTGTTACCTCCAATTGATCTGTAACGCATTGTGTGTATTTAAAGCAACATTTGTCCTGTTTTTCATTTTCCATTTGATTGAATTTTGGATGGGCTATTACTACTTACTTTTCAAATTAAAGTAGACAGAGGAGCATATGGGGAAAAGGAAGAAGGAGATAATATTACAACATAAAAATGTGGCATTGAAATCAAGAGTATAACAAGCATGAAATGAACTTGATAATAAAAAGTATTAATACAATATATATACATATATATACATCTATATAGTAAATAATTCTGGTACTGTAACATCTACATAATATTTAGAAAATCAAAATGGCTTCAGGATCATGCAGGGATTTGGATTTCTAGAGGTTGAGTGACATCTTCCATCGAAATATCTTCATTGTGGGGTTTAGGTACGATTTAGCATTGAAATAGACTTCCTGATTATTTACGTTAAAGTAATAGTTGGTTTTTTTCTTACTATAGACTCATTTATTCACCTATGAGCCATCTTAAAACCTATGGCCAATCAAATAGAATTTACTTGATCTATCTAAAGTCATAGTGTCTTAATAATAAAGTGGACATTACTGATAGCTTGTAGCAGGGAGGCATTATATAACAGGCTTTTGGAACCCATTATTATACAGGTGAGAAATTGGGATTTAGAGAGCTTAAGTGAATTTTCTGGGATCCATCCATGATGACTGACCACAGGATAACCTTCTTTGGCCAGCCCTGCTTACTCTTAGTCCTTTCTCCAAATCTCACAGCTACATCTCAGTTTCATTTCCCTTATCACAGACAGATGGATAGATACTCCTTCTCAAGTTTAACAACTTCACAGAGCTTGATTCAAACACTGAATGTGTTGTTAGTTGCTTACAGCTGCTATTTCTCTAGCAGTGCAGTAAGTCCAGGCAAACTCCTTTGAAGAGCTCATTAAAACTGCTAAAATAAAGTCTTAGAAGCAGGTGCATTCATTAGCTGAAATGCAGACGATTATGTTAATATCACATTCAGGTGACAAATTTAAAGCCATCCAAATCATGGAGGATAAAAGGATTTTCAAAGCTAAAGTTAACTTCTTCCTTTGTGCGACTCTGCTCTGTTAGACATGTGACGGCCCTTGCAGCTGTCAACATGGCACCTCCAGTGCTACCTCATATGGATGATGTCGTTTTGCAGTATTGTGTTTCCTTTACAAGTTCTTGGGTCTCTATTCAGGAACAGAAAGGTAAGGAATTGCCTACAACTTTAGTGCTGTTCCCAAATAGGAAATACGGCACTTCGTTTGCCATTTATTGTCAGATTGGGCTCAAGGATAGAGGAGAAACGTTACAGAAAAGGGTTTAGTTCTATGAACAGTGACTCCAGGTTTGGATCAAATGAACCAACAGCTCTTTCAATTTACTGTGTGTGTGTGTGTGTTTTTTTTTTTTTTTGCTCAGGTGAAAACTGATCATGCAATATGTACGTGATCATACATATGGATTTATGAGGTTGTAAATCAGATGTTAGTCATAGTTAAAAGGATGATTTTGATTTTCTTTCTTTTGGTATAATTTTATATTTGTCAAATTTTCTACAATGAACACAGCTTAATTTTTACATTTAACAATCATTATGGAGTAATTAATCTCCCCACATTCAGTTTTTTTGCCTTTAAGAGTATGTCGCCATTTAGCTACTTTGCACATAGGAGCTGGACGAAATGTTTCCCTAAAGTCCTTTCTTCTCAAATCTCAGACATTGATGCTTCCTTTCAGGAGAAAATATAAGAAAAAGAGCGCTAGGTATCCAACCACTTATAAAAAAATTATAAACATGCCTGAAGATTTTTATAACATTTTTTAGAAGCTCAATCAAGTAAGCATTAATCAAAATAATTGCATCTGCCACTTGCAAAGGAAAAAAAAAAAAAGAACCACCATTTTAGGTTAAATTTATTTTTAGTTCTATACTCCAGAAAGTCTTTGTAAGTTAATATTTGACAATTTTTTTTTGAAATGGTGTGTTCCAATGATTGTATTTGATCGCAAAATGTAAATAACAAAGCTACTATAGATGCAAACCCATCTATTTCTAGGGCATGTTTACAAATAATGTGTGTGTAAATAATTTGAATTAAGAAACTGTACAAGTGCTCATACAGTGTAAATAGACCTATTTCGGCCCGACTTCCTCTTCAACTCTTGTTCTATCTTGCCCTGTACATAATTACTTTCTCTTTCTCTCCCTACACACTTAAAAGGCCATTGACTCCAGATAAAATGAGAAGCATATAGAAGCAGAAATTATCTCTTTCTATATACATTTCCTGACCTCACAGAATCCCTGCTTTCCGTTCCCATAAGTCTCATTAGTTGGGACTTACAAAGGGTGGGGCCATTCCTTCCACTGCTGGACAGCTCCGAGTGTCCCTAGGTTCCTTTCCCACCACTCCATCTCCTTTAATGCTCAGAGCTGAAACCTGCACAAAGACTGCAGATTCAAGACAAAGTGAAAATGAGACTTCTGTCCTTCCAATATGGTGCATCTGCACTGTAAAAGATAAGAGGGTAAACTTCAGAACACAAAATTGAAAGAAGAGAGGAACTTGAGAGGTCGCCTTAGTTTTCTTCAAATGTAAGTGTCTCTGGAGTATACTTAATAGTCATCCAACCTGATGTTTAAAATTTTCTAGTAATGAAAACTGTCCTTCCTCCCCCACCCCCACCTTTATACAGAGGAAGATAAAAGGCACAAATAGCATTATAACCGAATGCCAAAAATGGGGGGGGGGGACTTTCCTAATTCTGCCATGCTTAAAAAAATCAATTATTTGGGCCCTCCCTGGTGGTGCAGCGGGTTAAAGCACTGCACTAAGAAGATTAAGCCACTTCCCCATGAGTTCGATTCCCGCCTGCCCCGGAGGAGATCCACATGGCGCGGCAGACCTCTCCTGACCCGCCCGCTGCTCCCCTCAGCAGTGTACTTCATCGATCTGCCTGTTCTGCTCCCCACTCTGTCTCTGGTGAAGTCCTTCACCACCCCTGCGTCTCTGGCCTGTACCCCTGTCTGTATGAATAAATAAATAAATCTTTAAAAAAATCAATTATTTTTGGAATTTCTGTTACTAATTGAGGATCCCCTACTCTCAAGTAAATATAACCTTTAAGGTCTGTGAGGAATACAAGAGGCTGAGTATAACATTTGGCTTAAAGACACTGGAGATTTCCTTAGTCCTTGGTGTCCATCACACCATGGGAGTCAGACTCTGAGAAGGAAAACTCTGTAAAAACTGTATGGACCTCTGGCAGGGGGGAAGCTGGGTGGGAGAAAAGGGGGTCAGGACACAATGGATGAGGCTGGAGGATGATGGGTGCCCTGGCATGGCATGATGGCACACATCTAAAGACGTGTGAACCCATGCCCCTAACTCATATATGGTGTTATCAACCAGTGTTACCTCAATAAAGACAACATAGTTAACAAAAAGAATTTATAGTCCTTTGTAGGACATCACTTCTAATTCATCACTTTTTGTCTCTTCCTAATTCATCCCCCTTTGCCACCTATGCAAAAAAAAGGAAGTTTCTGAGATGATCTTATGGGGGAAGCTTTCCAACCTTTAAAAATACTAGGTTGGGCCCTCCCTGGTGGCGCAGCGGGTTAAAGCACAGCACTGAGAAGCTAAAGCCGCTTCCGCATGAGTTCGATCCCCGCCTGCCCCGGAGGTGACCGCATGGTGTGGCAGACCTCTCCTGACCCACCCGCTGCCCCCCTCAGCAGTGTACTTCGTCGATCCGCCTGTTCTGCTCCCCACTCTGTCTCTGGTGAATCCTCTCACCCTCCGCATCTCTGGCCTGTACCCCAGTTCTGTATGAATAAATAAATAAATCTTAAAAAAAAAATACTAGGTTGAGCAGTGTGTTTCCCAGCTATCTACATTGTATACCTGAGGGTATCCCTTTCAGAGGAAGTGGTCTTTGGCAATATTCTGAGACAACTGCATGTGACAACACCAGGCCAAAAAAAAAAGAAAGAAAGAAAATCATTCAAATATAATATGTGTAAACGGATAGCTTTGTCTTTTCAACTTGGGAAATTCTTTTAAAACAGCTTCTGATGATGAAAGTGTGGTTGAGTTTTGGGGAAGCAAATTCAGAAAATTTAATAAATTAAGACAGAGACAGAAGACGGTGAGCCACAATTTTGGCTACAGAAATAGAAAACAATTTTTTTTTTTTAGAAAATTATTGTCTTAATGAATTGTCAAAAGAAAAAAAAAGCTATTGAAAACTTCAAACAGCACAAAAGAATATAAGGAGAAAACGATTCTCAACCCATCCTAAAAATAACCGTCATAGATGATATGGAAGTATCAACTCAGATACAGAAATGAAGTATCTTAGCTTTTTAAAAAGTGACTTGCACTTTTGCAGATTGGAATCTGCAGCTAAACGTTGTCTCATTGATGGTGGTTTGAAATTCTTAAATTTTCTAAATTTAAATTTTAAAATATCTGATTTTTTTTTGGAAGATTTATTTATTCATACAGAACTGGGGTACAGGCCAGAGATGCGGAGGGTGAGAGGATTCACCAGAGACAGAATGGGGAGCAGAACAGGCAGATCGACGAAGTACACTGCTGAGGGGAGCAGCAGGCGGGTCAGGAGAGGTCTGCCATGCCATGTGGATCTCTTCCGGGGCAGGCCGGGATCGAACTCATGCGGAAGTGGCTTAAGTTTCTTAGTGCAGTGCTTTAACCCGCTGCGCCACCAGGGAGGGCCCTAAAATATCTGATTTTTAAAAATTTTTCTGTTTCACCTGAAAAGTGAAACGGCAAGAAAGACTAAATAATTATAACAATGTAAGTTCAACAGAAATTAGCAGATATTTTTATTTTCATAGCCACAATCTGACTCTTGATTCAGTTGTGTCTATAACATGGCTATCATACAAAGACAAAAATTAACAAGTGTTGATGAGGTTGGGGAGAAAAGGAAACCTTTGCTCATTGTTGGTGAAAATCTAAATTGGTGCAACCACTGTAGGTAAAAAAAAGTATTACTATTCCTCAAAAACTTTAAAAAAATATGTGTTATAGTAATTCCATTTCTGGGTATTTATCCAAAGAAAACAAAATTCTAACAAAAAATATACCTCCCCCCACATTCATCGGTGCATTATTACAATAAGACAGAAGCAACTTAGGTCTCTCTTTACACACACACATTTCTTTATCCATGCATATGTTATTATTCAACCATAAAAAACAATGAATCTGGGCTCTCCCTGGTGGTGCAATGGGTTAAAGCACCATATTATGAAGCTCTCCAAAGCCACTGCAGCGTGAATACAATCCCTGGCCGGGAGCTGACCCACGTGACGTGGCTGACCTCTCCTGACCCGCCCGCTGCTCCCCTCAGCAGTGCACTTCGTCAGTCGGCCTGTTCTGCTCCCCACTCCTTTTCTGGTGAATCCTCTCACCCACCACACCTCTGACCTGTACTCCAGTTCTGTAAGCATAAATAAATAAATCTTTTTAAAAAATGAATTTTACCACGTACAATGATGTGGATGGGCCTTGAGGACATTATATTAAGAGAAACAAGTCATAGAGAGAAAGACAAATGCCAGATGATTTCACTTACTTGTAGAATCTAAAACACAAAAACTGACCTCCTAGGTAGATAGAACAGCTTGTGGTGGCCATAGACAAGGGTTGGGGTGTGGGTGAAATGGATGAAGGTGTTCAAAAATTCCAAATTTATAATTAAACAATAAATAAGTCATGGGGGTGTAATGTATAGCACAATGACTGTAATTAATCATACTCTATTGTACAACTGAACACTGCTAAGAAAGTAGATATTTGAAGCTCTTTTCACAAGAGAAAATATTATAACTACATTTGGAGATGGATATTAGCCAGACTTATTTAGGCGATCATTTTGCAATATATAAAGAGCAAATTGTTATGTTATTCAGTTGAAACTAATAATATGTTATACATTAATTACAGTGTAATAAAATAAATAAGTAAAACATTACAGTAAGATATGCTAACATAATGCTTTCAGACTTGTTTTATTATTTTCTAAGTACTTATTTTGTTTATTTATGCCGGGGTGTAGGCAAGAGATGATGTAGTGGTGGTGAGATAATTCACCAGAAACAAAGTGGGGAGCAGAACAGATGGATTTACTGAAATACACTGTGAGGGGAGCAGCGGGTGGGTCAGGGGAGGTCTGCCGTGCAGCTTTCAGGTTTATAAATCAACTTTATGCTGATTCTCAAGACCATATAAAATAATTAGGGTTGATGTTTAGCTGGCACCTAATAGCTTGGCCACTCCAGTTGTCTAAGGTTAGGCACCCACTCTGCTGTGCCAGTTGTTACAGTCACATCGAGGTCAACTTCTACTGATAATGCTTCTATTCCTGAGCATACTGAATACTTCCTAGAGCCACGTTTTATTTTTTTAACTTTCTAATCATCAATGTTTTATTAAATGTGTTACCTTTAACTCCACTTAATTATTAGTGAACTTATACTGTATGATTTCTTCTCTTCCAGAATTGAACTTCTTATTTATTTGTCTTTGTATGACTATGTAAGATTAAAATTCCTCTCTCTGCTCCAAATATACCTTATTAAACTCACATTTGGGCAAAGATTTTACTAGAAATTTTCAAACTGGAAGGAAATTTTACTTTTATGTTGCAAAATTCAGGAACATTATGGTCTCCATTATCTGTGTTAAATTCAGAGAACATTGATACTGATTATACAAATGGCAGATTATCACAGTTATTTCCATTAAAAATTTTTATGGTTATTCTTCCCTCCTACTTACATTTGACTAACACTAATACAAAAGTAGATACCATTTTCTGACTTACTCACCAACTTACATTGAGAAAATGCAGGTCAAATAGGTGGAAGAATAAAGTCCATATTTCCTTGGTAACTGCATATTACAATTGAGGGTAATTGCTTAATCAAAAATATAGATCTTCTGTTCAATAGTAGCTCTGTATTGAATCTCATAAACACTAGAACATTAGACCACCACATCATTTTTCCTGAAAAAAAAAAAATGCAAATACCTCCTGTACATTATAAAATTTTTTTAAACCGTAAATATTGAATTTAAAGATACAGTTTCCTTTTAATTGATCCTTAATGGAGAGTGGCACTTGGCCAATTATTTATTATTGGAACTTGTGCATGTGGAGCAATAGGCCCAAAATCAATGCCTCTGCTACTTAAAAAAAATTATTTATTTATGCATAAAAGAGCTGGGGTACAGGCCAGAGGTGTGTGGAGGAGCATGGGGGGATGAGAGGATTCCCCAGAGACAGAGTGGGGAGAAGGACATGCAGATTAACTGAAATACACTGCTGAGAGCAGCAGCAGGCGAGACAGGAGAGTCTGCTGTACCATGTGGGTCAGCTTCCTGGCTGGGGATCCAACTTGTGCCTCTGTAGCTATGGCTGGCTTCTTTGTGCTGAGATTTAATCCCTTGTGCCACCAGGGAGGCCCACTATTCTGTTTTTATTTGTTTTGTGTGTAGAGATCAAGAGACCCATTCTAAGGAGAAGAGTCACAAAATTCTTCACATTTCAGAGTACCTCCTTCTTCTCTAAATTCCCTGTGGCAACCTCATTTTTTTGATGTTTGAAATATCATACTTCACTCATCCTCACTAAATTAGGCACATTAGAGAAAGAGCCAATCAGAACTTGTGTAGGTTTTGAACTCCCTATTACAACAGTACAGTTTTGTCCCTTTGTGGTACAATATGCAGTTTAAGCAACCTAGAGTGAGCTGTGTTGAAGAAGAAAGCCTTCTGCTAGGAAAACTTTAAATAAAATTCTTTAATATTGTGCACTTTAAAATGAATGTTGCTAGGTTATCTGAATCTATTTAATTCACATTCACTGAGCAGTTACTATATGCTAGAAAAACAACTTTTGTCTCGAGTTAATAATTCACTAAATTACCATTCATTTTGCCTAGTGACGCTTTTTCTCATGCTTTATTCAGCACTTGTCTAAATATACTCATTTCTTCAAAATTTTACACTTCTAATGGGCTAGGCACAGGCACAAATTCAAAATGACTGGGGTCTTAAGATAGAATTCCTTTACTGTGTGACCCAATATGGATTAATCAGTCAGTCAACCTACAAACCCTGTGTTCAAGGTAAAATGGCTTCATTGGGGATAGTTTCACAACCTTGGCACTGTTGATATGTGGACTGGATAATTCTTGTTATGGAGTTGTGCCATGCACTGTAGGATGATTACCGGCATCCTTTGCCTCTTTTCAATACGACGCCTGCAGCACCCCCACTTCTAGTTCTGATGATCAAAATTGACAGCAGGCCTGGCTAAATATCCCAAGGCTAGAGGTGAGGGGCAATATTTCCCTTGGTTGAGGACCACTGAGCGAGTTGATTCATTCTACCTTCTTTACTAGTGTGACAGGGTGGTCCCCAAGAAAAGGGGAGGATCCAGGTTCCCTGCCCCACTCAGAAGGAGGGTGGAGCTGAGCAGAGAAAAGAGGAATCTGGAGAGGAGATTGAAGAGAAGGAAGCAGGATGAAGAGCCAGAAGTTAACCTGAGGAAGGTACATGGAGCAGAGAGACGTGTAGAAACTGTCTTTGCTTTTTCTTGGTCCTGGAATTATTGAACCAGATGTGGCTGAGAGTCCTGTGGGGAGGTTGACTATGGCAGCTTTGATCATGATTTTGATTTTGCTCTTCTCCTCCCAGTCTGGCCATTTCTCACCCTTTTCTATGGGTCCTGACCAGAAGGTGCTTTAGGCTGGTAACAGACTTTCAGGCCTTGCTTTGTGCCAATCCCTTTTGGGTACTACGCTTTTACCCACGAGAGGATGGGTAACTTTGGGAGTTTGATTTAGAAGCTATACTCTTTGTCTTTTCTGTATTGCACATTAATTGTTCCTTTCCATTAAAGCTCTTGTGTCTTGCTTTGATGCAGCGGATGGTAGAGCCTATTTAGAGCAGGTAGGTTTGGGGGTTTGATGGTGCCCCTCTCTCCCTGCCCTATAACACTAGGTTATAAAAACTGGGAGAGTAGAGACCCAATCGGATTCATTGCCTCCCACCTCCTCCCCACCAACTAAATATAGTTTCTGGCAGAGGAATGCTTCTTGATGAGTGTTCTGAAAAGAACAAAATATCTCCGGAGTCGGTCTAGTGTCATCAGTCCGGCACAAATACTTTGGTAAACACAGATACGAATGCGGTAAATGGGGAAACTGGCTAACAAAGTTTTTTGATTTGAATGATCAATCCCTGTTCATCTGGTCTACCTACCTTGGTGTCAGTGCCCAAGCGCCACACTGGCATTATTGTGTGGGAAGCACATTCACATAACGGCATTTGATTGGGACACAAAGATCATCACTTGGGCCCCCTCTGTTTATAATTTAAGCTCCCCAGCCCCAGAGCCATATTCTCAGGCAGGAGTGGGAGTTATTATGACTTCAGTGACATTGCCTTTGGTTATTCAATGGAGCTTTTCAGATGGCTTTAGAATGTTAAAATCTAAAGTTCAGGATTCTTTTTGGCCATGTTAGAAGCAGAACATCCAAAAAACTCTTCTGTGATCTAAGTGATTCTGGTTTACTTAGATTCCTGGAAATTGCCAGAGGGCTTTAAGGGAGGAGGGGGGAAAAAAGAGTGAGGAAATTTTCCCTGTAGGCAATTGGGGAAAACAAAAATATTTTTGTGCTGTGGAGACTTCTCAGGAAAGGAGGATTGGCCAGCAGGGCATCTGCGCAAGGGGAATTTCCACATTTGGGAAAACATGGTCATAATTAATGACTTAGGAAAGCCAAGAAAATGGACCATGTTGGAAAAATATGATCTTCAATGGCCAACTCATTGTCAAATGATTGGGTCATAAAATTGGATTGTTTTAGAAAGAGATTTTTATTTGTGGATATTTGCCTACAGGTCCATCTTTCCGTGCATCTAATAAGTACCCTACCCTTGCCTGAGGAATCAGCTTCCCACAGCCAGACCCACTCTCTCTGTCCCTCCCTGGCCTAAGGGAGTGTTTGCATTAGACTTCTGGTCTGGACTCTGGCCTGTGCTCTTTTGCTTTGAACATGGTCCTTAGAACTAGCCAGCATTAGCATTAATGCTATTAGCATCCATTAGAAGAAGGATGATCATCCAGGATTCTTGGACAAGAGTGGAAGGATGGGAGATGAGATGGCATGATTCTAATGGCCACGGTTTACTGAGAGTACTAAGAAATGTTGAAAAAGCCACATGGATGTAAACATGAGGAAACTGAGGCTCAGGGAATTTGAGTAATGTGCCTAGAGTCATATACAGCTTTTGACTACTGTGCTATATATAATTCTTCCATCTCTTCAGCCTGTGTATATAAAGTGAGAACATTCCTACCTGAAATGTTCTCACCCTGAGTACAAACCTCTGGCTTACTTAACTACTCCCTTCCTTTTCCCCAGATCACTTTGTTTACACTAGATCCAGTTCTGAGGTTGTGCTCATGGAGAACATCACAGCTGCCTGCCATTCTCAGGAGGACAAATCTGGGTTAGCAGGCTCAGCTCCTTTCGTGTCTGTTTACTTGGGGCATGACTATTGTGGTCAGACGTTCTTGCCCCACTTTCTGGTTTTCTTTTATCTCAGGGATCAGTTTTATTAAAGCAGGTATGATCATCTTTTGCCTCTTCCCTCATAAATGTCTCAAGTTCAGAATATAACTGGCTGAATTTCAGCCTATTTGCCAAAGGGGAGGTCATATTTTTCGAGAGAGGCATTTAGCTAAGAAAAATACATCCCGATATTTGATATGGAGACACAGCATCCAGTACTGCATCTATGAAACCCAGCACATTGTTCTGTGAAATGGAAAACAAACAAACCAAAAAAAAAGAAAAAAACAAAAAAAACCCCTGCAGGTTAAATCACAACCTCCTGAAGCAACAAGTCCACACTCTAACTCCATGACGTGATTTGTTAAGTTAGCCCTGGTTTGCAGCGACAGCGTCTATGAGAAAACATACTGAAGGAGGACAAAAGAATCTAACTACCTGGGTTAATCCCCCATGGCTATTATAATTAATTAGATAATTAAATAATCGAATGCATTTCTTTTCTGTTGAACTTAAAACATATTAATTCCATCTTATTAACATTTGTTTTCTGTGTTTCTTCAAGAGGTAAAAATTAATAGAATGTATTCTGTTTTTACTGCTGTGTAGCAAATTATCACAAACTTAGGGCTTGGAACACCATTTCAGTTATTAGCTCTCCATTCTCTAGGCCTGGGGTCTGCCTGGGGTCTAGGTACCTAGGAACCCTGCCTGAGTTCTTTACTCAGGGTCCCACCATACAAAAATCAAGGCATTAGTCAGGTTGACTCTGAGCAAGAATCTGCTTCCAGGCTCTTTCACACTGCTGGCGGAAGTCAATTCCTTGCCAGTGAGCACTGAGGTCGCTGTCTTCTGTCTGGCTGTCAGCCAGGAGCTGCTGCTCTCTGCTCCCAGAGGCCACACAGAAGCCTGATCACGTGGTCTTGCCTTCAAAGTGCAATCTCCCTCGAATCTTTTGGACATTTGGAATCTCTTTGACTTCCACTTTTGCTACCAACTGAACAAAACTGTTATTATATTATTATTATAAAGGGCCCACCTGATTGGGCAACAATCACTGGATTATCTGAGATCTTAAAGGAAGATGACAGGGAATTTTAATTATGAGTGCAAAATCCCTTCACAGCAATACCTAGCTTAGTGTTTGAATAGCCAGGGATGGGGATCTCGGGGAAGCTATCTTTAGAATTCTGCCTACAACAAGGAAGTAGGTCCTCAAGAGTATGGCATCAAATCATTTAGCTGTTTATTCTATTCCTTTAAAATATATATAGAAGTATATGATTTTTTAAAAAGATTTATTTATTTGTGCATACAGAGCTGGGGTACAGGCCAGAGGCTCAGGGGCGGTGAGAGGCTTCACTAGAGACAGAGTGGGGAGCAGAACAGGCAGATCGACGAAGTACACTGCTGAGGGGAGCAGTGGGCGGGTCAGGAGAGGTCTGCCGCGCCATGTGGTCACCTCCGGGGCAGGCAGGAATCGAACTCATGAGGAAGTGGCTTAAGCTTCTCAGTGCTGTGCTTTAACCCGCTGCGCCACCAGGAGGGCCCTGATTTATTTTTTAACATACATATTTTGGGGGTGCATATTCCCATCTTGTTTACTGATCTGTGATTTAAAATGTTGCCAAGCGTCTTTTAGGATATGTTGTATGTCCAAGGCCTTCAATGTCTAGGAGGTAATATATGGGCATGGATTAGATACAGGAGTGTGTCTAGGAGACTGTGACTAGTGAGGGAGTGACAGGTGAGGCAGTGGGAGGGACTGAGGCTGTGGTGAGTGCCCAGGAACAGTTTATTCTTGTTTTTAATACATTCACTGAAGACCCTTGAAGATGGAAATCCAATTTCTGTTGACAAGTCCAGAAGATAAAACTCTGAGATTCTTTGTATGTAATTTACTAAGTGAGTAATCATGTAATTATTTGAGGATGTTTTCAAACAGAGGATATTTTGGAGCATGCTAGATCAGTATCACCATGATGCTGTGTCCCTAGCGAGAATGTGAACATTGCTTCAAAAGTTTCTGTGCATAATTGCAGTGTGCCATGGCCTGCTGGATGTATAGGAGACCTGTGTTGCAGACGGATCCATGCGCTCAGCTGGCAGCTCAACCAGAAGCCTGGACCTACAGAGGTTCATCTGGGTTTGAAAAGTTATGGAAAGGGACATGAGGGAAGACTACATAGTAATTCCTCTGCTTTTAACATTTTACTTAGAGGACAGCCTATTGAAGAGTGATAGGAGTGGAAATGATTTCAGTTGTTAGAAAGGACACATATGAAATCGTGAAAACCTCAGAAAATATCAGATACGAAGGATTTCTCTCTTTGTCCAAGAACAGTAGGGTTTTCCCCTTTTTGAAATTCTGGCCAAAAGTAGAAGAGAAAATGATGTTTTTCAAGTGTTTCTTTTAAACTACCCCATGTCTTTAGACAGCGGTGGGAAAATAAATCATACTATTAGGCAAAAGGAGAAGTTAGTGAAGAAGGTCATCAATGACCATATTGAAAAAGCACTGAGACGAAGTGCACATATGGCCTGTTTAGCTCTCAAAAGGAGGACACAGGAAGGGGCCTTGCTGATGGTACAGTGGGTTAAAGCACAGCACTATGATGCTATCCATAGTACTGCAATATGAGTTTGGTCCCTGGCCAGGGAGGTGACCCATATGGTGCAGTAAACCTCTTCTGTCTTGCCTCTTGCTCCACTCAGCAGTGTATTTCAGTAGATCTGCCTGTTCTGCTCCCCACTCTGTCTCTGGTGAACTCTCTCATCCCCCACATCTCTAGCTTGTACCCCAGTTTTGTATGTATAAATAAATAAATCTTTTTTTTTTTAAAGGAGGACACAGGAAGAAAGAGGTTGGGTAGGAGAAATTAACTTTGCTTATTAACTGTGATGTTTTTAAAGCATAACACATTTCATATTCTTTAACCAACAAAGTGATTTTGTTCTATAAAGGATGACTCTAAGAATGATGGTAATGTTACAGATGTTATTTTTACTGCTAAAGTTTTCATTTAAAAATCTTTCCCATCATTTATTTATTCATTCAGAAATATTTGATGAGTACATACCATGTGCTTTGATCTAGGTGCTAGGAAAACAGCAGCATAGTGGCTGAGGTTTCTCTCTCATGATGCTTACATTCTAGTGTGGAGGAACTGGAAAAAACAGATATATTTCCTTACATGAAACATAAGAAGGTAACAAGATAATATCAGACAGTGATAGGTGCAATACAGAGATATAGAATAGGGTAAAGTGATGAATGAGTAGGGGCAATTTTGGATTGGGTGGTCAGAGAGGATCTCTCTGAAGAGATGTCATTAAATAGTGATCTAAATGACAAGAATGAACTAATCCAAATGAAGAACATTCTAAATGGAGATAACAAAAGTCTCAGAAATCATCAAAGTGGTAACACATTTGAGTTTGAGGAAGAGAAAGAAGGATGAAATGAATGGAACTTAGTGGTAAAACAAAATTTAGTCCAAGATGAAATTAAACAGGTGGACAGAGTCTAGCTCTTTTAGGTATGAATGATCATTATTAGGAATTTGGATTTTAGGTGAGCTAGAAAGCTGTTGGGAGGTTTTAAACAAGGAATTGATGTCCAATTTGGGCAATGAATAGAGGAGAGCAAGAATGAAGGTAAGGAGATCTTTAGAAGCAAACAGAAATTCATGTGAGCATTGATGCCTTGAACTGAGATAGTAGCAGTGAAGATGGGGGAGAGTGTATTGGAGGTACATATGGAATCAGAGTCAATAGAAATTTCTTGAGGTGTGTACATAGGACATAACAGAAAGAAAGAAATCAAAGATCTCTCTATTATTGAGAGAGGGAGTATATGGTCATGCTACTAAGTGAGGCAAGCAGACCAGAAATATGAAATGTGGCAGTTAATCCCCTCCCTGAGAGCTGTTCTTCTCTTCCTCCCTGCTAACAGAGCCCTAACTTTGCTTATGTCCAGCCCAAAGTTCTGAATCATGAGTGGTATAATTCATTCATAATAATCCCATTGTCTTTTGCTAGATACTCAATTTCCCCATCTCCTTTGTAGCTAGGGGTGATTTATTTCTGGCTAATGAAACCTAAGTGAAAGCCTTATAGAGTTATCATCCCAATGCCCGGAGTCCTTGCAACCATCTTGTGACTACAAAAGATGTGATTAAAGGTCAACATATTAAAGGTGGGAAAATAAGATAAATCAACTATACCATCGGTCTGTGATGGTATAGTTGAATGGTGGGCCCAACTCCAGCAATAATCTATTTCCAGGCATCTTTTTTAATTCTAAGAAAAGTAAAACTCCATTTCTTTAAGTCTCATATTATTTGGTGCAAGATTAAGGAAAAGAAGATTGTTTTCTTTCAGCTCTGTTCAATCTGAGATGCCTATTATATAGCCACATAGAAGTGATTCATTGCTTTCCTTCCATGTAGATTAAAAATTTCTAGACAGGTGCCCTCCCTGGTGGTGCAATGAGTTAGAACACTATGAGGATACCCACAGCCTTTGCAGCATGAGTTCGATCCCCAGCCAGGGAGCTGACCCACATGGCACAGCAGGCCTCTCCTGCTGCTCCTCTCAGTGGTGTATTTCATCAGATCTGCCTGTTCTGCTCTCCACTCTGGTGGAGAGCACCCCCCCATGCCTCTGGCCTGTACCCCAGATCTTGTATGCATAAATAAATAAATCTTTAAAAAATGTCTAGACATTTGTATCTTTTCATATTACTACTATACTGGAAGACATCAAATTTTAAATACAAAAGTGAATGAAGTGGCTGTGATAGTGAAAAAGTCCAAGTCAGAAACTGGCCATCAATATAAAAACCTGACTTACTTTCTTTGAGAGATTAGCAAGGTTGAGGCTGTTAAAATGGAAAGTTGGGGTCACGGAGAAAGTTCCGCTTGAGGATGAGTGAGGTCCTTGCATTTTCAAGTACTTTCTATCACCTGGATAGAGAAACAGTGTCTTAGACTAAAGTACATATTTGTTTTAAGATCCCTTATTTTCTATATGCCACAGAGTACATGTATTGCTTTATTTCCTCTTCTGACATGTAACAAATAGACTAATGAAAATTCTCCACTAACTTACCCAGGGAACCTAAAGTAGGCCAGATTGAGCTTTTAGCACAGTTTCTGGTTGCTGATAAAAATCGTATCTACAAACCCAATTGTACCTATTTCCATTAGAGTTGTCACCTAGAACTAGATATCCAGTTATGTCGACTAAAAGTTTGCCAACTCACATATTTATTCCCTAAACACGTCATTGTATGCTCGATGGCTTGGATTCCATTTATAGAAAACAACAGCGAAAAAAATTTTTTTGCGAATGGCCCATCAGAAACGGCTATTGATTTTGAGTGTAACTGAATCTGCAAAACTGACTTTGCAGGCCAAGTGTCTTGTTTTCTGTCCACACTGTGAGTCTGTGTTCTCCTGGGGTTCATTGGCACATCATATTCAGCTTTCATGTTCCCTAGTTTATCACCATGCTTGGAATTTTTGCCCCTACACCTTTTTCATTTTGTTTTCCCATAATTTATTACAGCCAACCCTTGTTTTTTTTTTTTTTTTAACAGTTTTGGATCTGCATTAATTTTTAAGTCCCCGGAGGAACATTATGTTCCCAAACATTATGTTCTGCACTCTCATGCTCATATCACTTTGTGTTGTGCCAGACACCTCCTGGGATCTCAAGAAATGTTGTTTCTTTTTAAAAGATAGGCGATTACTCTAGGATGCCCATAAAATATCTTCCTCGGTTGAGTTACTCATCGCTAGTAGCTAAGGTAAAAATATCAGGTAATATAAACATACTTAAGTCCTTGGAGAAGCTTTGTCAGTCTCGCCTCATCTCTCTGCAAAAGTAGAGGTGAATGTTGACTGGTCTTACTGGACTGTTGGGGGGAAATTATGAAAAACATTAGGATCAAGAAAGCTTTTTGTTAAAGGTATGAAGTGAGAGGGAGATGTCAATATCATTCTTAGCAAGCAGGCCTCTGTGCAAGGGGAACTCAAGTGATAGATGTTGTTCATTATTATTATGAAGAATGATTGTCTAGCAGGGTCTGCCTCTGCTGGTGCCATGTACTGCAGACAGAAATTCTTTCTGAATACTCAAGAGATGCTGCATTCATAGTATTTCCTTTTCTTTCATGTTCTCAACTATCAAAACACCTCAGTGGCTTTCCACAAGGCAAAATTGAGACTCTGAATTAGGCTAGTTAAGGTGGAGGAATAGGACCATGGACAGAGGTATAGTCTTCCAATCACTGGTGCTGCAGGAAAGCCAATTCTCTTTGGTTAAGAATCCCTGGGCCAGGGTCATTAAATGAATAGACACTTCTTAATTTAGGGGTCACTTTCCCTTTCTCTAATTTTCTTTGGGTGTGGCACTGTTTCTTCTGGAAACTTTAGCTTTCCCCACCAATGTTACATGTCTGAAACACATAAAGGGTATTCACTCTTGCAAAAACAGCTCTTAAAATAGTTTAAAATATTTCACTACAAAATACTTTAAAATGTTGCCCTTATAAAATATTTAAACCAACAGAAAATATGGAAAATAGTTTTTTAACATCTATCTATAAAATACTCAATAAATCTCAATATTTGATTTTTTTGGCTTTAGGAATTTTTTCTTTTTAAAAAATATGCTAGTACCATTGAAACCCATTTCCTACCCCTATCTCATTCATTAATTTTTCTCTTTTCCTCCAAAAATATTATATTGAAGTTCCTATAAATCATTCTGCAATTTTTGTAGTTTTTTATTGTTTGTATATATAAACAATATGTAGTGTTGGTTTGTGTTTGTAAAATATAAAGGTATTTTTATATCATGCTGTACAGACATTTTGCAGTGCTTTTTAGTCATCATAATCTTTAGATTTATTCATGTTACCTTATGAAGAACTAATTCATTAATAATACATGTTATATATTATTTGATATACTCAAATTTGAATATACCCAGCTACTTGTCTGTTCTTCCATATAGATGGTTGTTTTTGTTTTCCATAACAAAAACATAAGTTAAGTTTATTATAAGGTGAAATAGGAGATATATAAACATATATAATTATTCCAACACTTATTTCATAAATATGTGTTCATCTTTTCACTCCTGGTTTGTCATCCCAGCTCAGGTTTTAAGTTTTGGTAGATGGTAGGGCAACTCCTCTAACTTAGTCTTTTTCAAAATTGTCTTGGATATTACAGTGGGTTATATGACTGACAGGTATTATCTCTTTCTCTTTTCTAACAGAACTTTTCAGGTGTCCACGAACCTATTCCATAGTGCTTAGTCTAAACCCATTATAATTCCACTCCCGTGGGTTTGGTTGAGTCATCAGCATGTG
>NW_004567106.1:60784755-60799787 GCF_000260355.1 Condylura cristata
GCTTTAGATTCTCAGTGTTGTGCTTTAACCCACTGCGCCACCAGGGAGGACCCAGGTTGAAATTTTTTAAAATTGTTTTTTCACCAAAATTAAATGTTAACTTTACGAGGACCAAATTTTTCATTATAATGAAAATTCAGATTCATGAATACTGTAAGCCTCCATTTATTCAAATCTTAATTTTTTCCATAAAAATATTTTATACATAAAATTCACATTTTATATGTATTCCTAGCCTCTTTATTGTTTATTATTATAAGAATGGTATCTCTTACTTGTATTGATAAACAGATTCAGTATTGCAATAAAAATTTGTATGTTGACTTTATACTTGTCAATATTGCTGAATTATCTTTTAGTTCTTATCTTTTTCCAAGGTAGCCTATTTGATTTTCTTTATAAACAATCAGATTATCCAGATGAAGAGGGCTTATCTTTTCTTCCCTACTGCATGATGAAGATGTCACAGAATTAGTCACAGAGGCCTGTGGTTGCCAGATCCAATTTCCTGTTATGTACTCTTGTTTTCCTGTCTCATCACTTCCTCATGTGAGGCCTATCAAGTTGGTTTCTTTAGACTTATTAACAAGCCAATTTGTAGAAGGATGACAGTTCTCAATCTAGTCCGTCGTTTCAAGTAGTGGACCTAGTTCTGGTTCCCACACACACCTATCCAGACCTCTCTAGTCACTCTTACCTTTCTAATGTTCCATTACAACATCCTCTCCTTCCTTTCAGACCTGGAGCCTAATAGGACCATGATCAACCATGCTTTTAAATTTTAAAAACCATTGTTTTTTTGTTTAAAGCTGAGCAAATGCCTCATAAGTTTTTGTACAATAAGGTTTCCATGATCAGAAGTCATAATTCCAAATGTCTATTTGTAAAGGATTACAAAGCTAGATTCTACCAATGATGATACTATGTATAGTAATTATCATCAAATCTAGTGCTACTCAGAATATTCACAATGTCTTTTAACTCTTCATGCTTTGAAAAATACTGTAGTATCTGTGTTTTTCATCTGAGTAGTGGGGAATGGAGGTAAATACTATTTCCTATGCTAAAGAAAACTAAGGTCACTTGCTTGATTGCAGCCAAAATATAACCCAATAGTCACAAGGCTGTGACTTCCTCCAGAGGTAGGGCTGTGTCTTGTTCATCTTGTGTCTCATACAAAATGACCCTCAACAAAAGTTGAGTTGAGTTAAGCAAACCAAACTCTAGGCCCATTCCTAGCTTTACTCAGTAACATGTTCTGTGAGTTCAGGAGACCTTAGTGAGGCCCTCAGGATCTTTTCAGTGCTAGTGTAACTGGATCCCCTCAGTGGCCACAGCGAAGGTGACTTTCTTGGGCTCTGGCCCTGCCTCTGATATCACCAATAAGGAACACCATGGGGCTCCAGGGTCTCAAAGAGCTGACCACAGCTTCTGGCTCTCTGACACCACTTCCTGAAGCTGTTGAGTCCATTGCTTTCTGGTCCAGCATCCAACCCAGCCTTCAGACTACTGCTGTGGACTGCTGTTCCATCACTTCATCTTCTACAAGCGACCTTTGGGACTTCTGGACATGGCAGACACACTCTGGGTTGAGATAACCAGTTACTTGGGGCATCAGATACGCTTTCCTTTTCCCTAATCTGTTTGTTAAATAAGCCTTGATGTTGTTGGACCTTGAGACTGAGCAGTCTTGCAGTTGTGCATGTACATGAGAACCTGCTGACAGTGACCTGTCCCTACCCCTTTGCACTGTCCTTTGACTCTACCATGGCACTGTTGGAGACTCCTTTGCACTGTTTCACTATAAGTTGAGGAAAAGAAAGCGAAGGAAGGAGAGGAGTACAAGAAGAGAGAGATGATTTTTTAAAGCAAGGTGAGTAGGAAAGAATTGTCGATGGCATCTCATCTAAAAGGTGGATTTTGATTGAGATTTAGATTTTTTATACTAATTCCCTTATATAAACTAGCTTAGTATGTAAATATAATAAAAATAGCATTCATTAAAATTGCAAAACTTATTTATTAAAATATGTAAAACAGCCAGCTGCAGCAGTAGTGACTAAGAAGTATAAAAATAAATTATTTTAACAAATATTTAAGTTCCTACTATGTGCCAGCACTGCACAGGAAGTTGGGATTCAAAGGTAAATGACAACTAGACACCTAGTTGTCTTCAACAACTAGACACCTAGTTGGACTAACTCATGGGCAAATAAAGAACCCAAATAAGACAAGATAAGTTCTTTTAAAAAGCGTCAGGAGCGGCCCTCCCTGGTGGCGCAGCGGGTTAAAGCACTGCACTAAGAAGCTTAAGCCACTTCCGCATGAGTTCGATACCCGCCTGCCCAGGAGGAGATCCACATAGCGTGGCAGACCTCTCCTGACCCGCCCGCTGCTCCCCTCAGCAGTGTACTTCGTCGATCTGCCTGTTCTGCTCCCCACTCTGTCTTTGGTGAATCCTCTCACCCTCCGCATCTCTGGCCTGTACTCCAGTTCTGTACAAATAAATAAATCTTTAAAAAAAAAAAAAAGCATCAGGAGCATCAAGAAAGAGGAATCAAGAATTATTAGATTTTTTAAAAAATCATAAAAGGGTCTTGAAAAGACACCCATCATTCACAGCAGCATCATTCACAATGTCCAAGAGGTGAAAACACCCCGAAGGGTGGATGGATAAACACAATGTGGCATTTATCTAGAAGGCAGTATCACGGAGTCATCTTCGGAAGGAAGGAAGGAGGGAAATTCTGATATAAGCCATATAACATGGGGAATCTTGAGGCTGTACTAAGTGAAATAGATTAGTCACAAAAAGACAAATACTGTCTGATTCCACTTACAGGAGAAATGTAGGATAGCCACATTCACAGAAACAAAGTAGAAGGCCATGGTGGAGGAGGGGAGGGAGAGGGAATTGATTAATGGGCAGGGCATAAAGGTTTGGAAAACTCTAGAGATTGGTTACATAATAGGGTAAGCATACTTAACAATGTTGAACTGTATGTTTAACAATGATTACAATGGTAAATTTTATGTGTAATCTACCACATTTTTTTAAAGTTAAAAAATTAAGGGTTAGCTTCTTGAGGGCAGGAGCCTGTTTTGTTCATGTTTGAATTTCTAGCATCTAGCAGTAGCCTGATACCGAGCACTTGAGAAATATTTGACCTTCCTCTGCCTTCTCCTCCCCATCCAACATCCTACGCCACATGACAGAGGCCAAGTCCTTTGAGCCAATTCAGCAAACAAAGGCACTTCTCTCCTGAGGGCTCACAAAGGGAAAAATTTCAAATATTTGTGATTTGATATTTGTCCTGGTCACACCAACTATTCTTTACTTCTTGATTATGCTTATCTGAGGTTCTTTGGCATTTAAATTTCCTAAAGATAGATACTGTTTCTACTTCCTAAAACAGAGCTATGATGGATTTTGTTGGGGGAGGGGGGACGAAGTGGGGGGCGGGGAGAAGGAATAAAAAAAGAAAAAAGTGGAAGGAAGTCTGTGAAGAGAAATCATTATTAGGCCATGGTACAAATGGCTCAGGGGCCACGCTTGCAGGGCATGGGAGGAAGGGTGAGGTCATTAGCATGGATTTGCCTTTCTGCTGCTTTGTTCCCTTCCTTCCCTGGCTCATTCTGATTCAGTTGCTCTGTTGATTCTCTTCTGTTTGTTTTTTTCACTTGGTCAAAAATAGAGAGACCAAAAAAAATTGCAGTGTACTTCTTGCAGCTTTTCTGCTTCTCTCCTTGTGTGTTTGGTTTCCTTCTTCCTGCCACCTGCTGGTTTCTCAGCTTTCTCAGCTAAGGGCTCTGGTTGGTGGGTGACACCCACGAAGGGCAGGTAAGTTCAGCATGTAGGGCAGCACAGGCCCGAGGCTGCCAAGAGCCTGTACTGAGGAATGCCCGCATCTGCTCTGGGTGCAGGGCAGTGGCCAGAGCACTCGGGCCTTGGCCCTGGCTCCGCCCAGCAGCCAGCCTCATCCTGGGTGTCCAAGTTGCAAAGCTTCACAGCAGGACAGAAGTGCTAGGCTTAGTCCTGGGAGGGAAGCTCAGAGGGTTTCTTTCTTCCCTCATGCCTCATGCTGCTGTGATGGGAGGGTAAGTGCAGAACAGAACCTTCCATCTTAGAGGTTTTCAGGAGATTTGATCATATGCGTGTTTGAATGTAACAGGCAAGTCATTTTTTGCTAAGTCTATTCTAAGTGCTTTTAAATATTAACTCATTCCATCCTTTAAATTCATGTAAGCCTGGCCCTCCCTGGTGGCGCAGCAGGTTAAAGCACAGCACTGAGAAGCTAAAGCTACTTCCGCATGAGTTCGATTCCCGCCTGCCCCTGAGGTGACCACATGGCGCAGCAGACCTCTCCTGACCCGCCCGCTGCTCCCCTTGTACTTCATGGATCTGCCTGTTCTGCTCCCCGCTCTGTCTCTGGTGAAACCTCTCGCCACCACTGAGCCTCTGGCCTGTATCCCAGTTCTGTATGTACAAATAAATAAATCTTTAAAAAAAAAAATTCATGTAAGCCTGACAAATATCCTGGAAACTGATAACAACTGATGTTTGAATTTTATGGGTGAGGAAACTGAGGCCCAGTGAGATTAAGTGAGTTGCTCAAGGCTGTACGACTGGTAAATGGTAGCACCAGGCTGTGCACCCACACAATTCAGCCTCTGAATGCACTCTCAGGCACTATATAGGCTCCTCTCTGGCTATGCACAGTCCCCCAGGATTTCCTCTGAAGAGCTCATGCCTGAATTTATGAAATATCTTTTTTAGTACAGGTGCTGGGCAATGTGTGTGTCCCTCTGAAATTGCTTTGCAGACCCTGGGATACAGGCTTACAGTCAGGCATTCACCGCTCCATTCTGCAGAAGATACCAGCATCAAGGCTTCTCCTCCAGATCAGGGCACAGAAGGCAATTTCTACTCACACAAACTCTAAGAAGTCAAATTTCAGCATAAGTCTAATTAAAACAAAATGTCACATTATCTTCTTCGTGTGGCTAGGCCCACCCCCACATAAGCAAGACTACTACCTTGAGATCTGCCCCAGTCGGGATGAATTTGAGGGAGCTATCTCTGCATTCCCCACCCAGGCCCTCACGAATAGCATCATGAATTTTTTAGATGGTTGGCTGGACTTGGGAGTGCAGTTCAGAGCTGCAGGACAGATTTTCCGGTGAGAGTAGCAAACTGGTCTGGAGAAAAGCCTGTGACCTTAGCCTCCTTGCCCTCAAAAACCATGGTCATGGACTTGAGTATCTGCAAGCCTCTGGCTGGGCTCCGAATGGCAGCAGAGTGGTCTGCACAGAAGTTAGGGTGAGGTTGGCTTTCTGTTCCTACATGAACTCTAAATGTGTTGAGGAGCCAACCTCATTCACTGTCCAGAGACATTTGTCTCTGGCCTCTTTCATGGCTCTTGTTGGCTTCCTGCTGACAATTCACAAGACCACTGTCCAGTCTCTATCTCCAAATGCTAAGAAATTAGCGGGTAATATCTGAGGTATGGGTTGCCATTTTAATCAGGACATTCAAAACCAAAAAGTTAAAAAATTCAAGAGTAAATATGTAGGGGTAGGATGCCAGATTCCTTGAGAGGTCTGTGAGGCTGCTGTCCTGCAAAACTTCCCATTTTTTTTTTAATGATTTATTTATTGGGCCCTCCCTGGTGGTGCAGTGGGTTAGGATGCAGCACTGCAAGCTAGCAGCAGCTGCTTCAGTGCGAGGTCGATCCCCAGCCCCAGAGGTGATCCATATGGCGCGGCTGCTCCCCTCAGCAGTGTACTTCATCAATTTGCCTGTTCTGCTCTCCACTCTGTCTCTGGCAAAGCCTCTCGCTGCCCCTGAACCTCTGGCTTGTACCCCAGTTCTGTATGAATAAATAAATGAATCTAAAAAGAAAGAAAGAAAGAAAGAACAGGCAGATCTACTGAAATACACTGCTGAGAGGAGCAGTGGGTGGGTCAGGAGAGGTCTGCTGCACCATGTGGGTCATGGGCATCGAACTCATGCTGCAGTGGCTGAGATAGCTTCATAGTTCTGCACTTTAACCCATCGTGCCACCAGCAAAGGACCATTTCCCATATTTATATATGCACTTAAACTGGCCTTACATCAGGGTCAGGTCCATAGACGTCCTCAAAGCCAGAATTAAAACCATCATATTAGAGCGATGACTATCTCTATCTCTGAGTTTGTTCATAGGACTCCCTGGTTCCCAGGACCAAGAGCAGGGTATGTTAATTAGTTCCCTTTACTGGAAATTGAAGTAGGGTCCTTTGTCAAGTGGGGTATTTCCTCTGATGTCATTGGATTGCTCATCGGGCACCAAGGTAGGTCTTTGCCAGGAAACCTGAATGAAGAGGAGGCTTGGCCTTCGGGGAAGAGGGCCAGTGTCCTGGCAGGCTGGGTGTGTCTGCTTCAGACAGGCTTCTCAGTCACTGATTCCCTGGTTTAATGCACTTTTGACCCAACGGAGGAAAAAAGGTGTAAACAGCTGAGTTCTGACTGGCTCTCTGAAGTGGAGGGAGGGTGGCAGCCCCAGGCCCAGCTCTGTCAGAAGCTGCTGTCTTCCCTGACCACCCTACCTCCCCAAGTCCCTGCTATTCTCATGAAGACCAGCTGCCTCGGGGACACCTTGTGTTTCCAATACCTTCTTTGTTGTTCTTCCTTGACCCTTTTCTCAAAATACTCTCTTTCCTCCTTCAGTTCTAGACTGTTGGCATCTGTCTCCCTGTCTTGTGCAGGCTGCCATCTCTGGCTCACCATGGTTTTATAATTGCCTCTGGTTAAAGTTTAAATAGATGGGTTTCAGCCCAAGAGAAAAATGTAAACAAGCCTTTTCTGCAGGCTTTCAGAACTGCTGACTTCCAGTGCTTTTTTTCTCTGATAGGAAATTCATTCAGCGCCTCCCTAACCAAGGAACTAAGAAATGCCACTGGGCTTTCAGAGACGTGAGAGCCACTCTGAAACCATTGAGAGGCTTTTAGATGGTCTGTGCTTTCCCTTTTAACTCAATTAAGCCATCAGGATAGAGTTCCCACTCTGGGGTGTTTGTCTGGTCTGTTGAGGTGAGAGAACAGTTAAGCAATCTTCATGAGCTGGCTTCAGAATAGGAAGGAAGTGAAAGGAATTGTCATTTCCTTGCTGGAATTTTTTCTCTGGGGGGAGGAAGGGACTGTATTTGTTTTTGGCTGTGAGATTGTCTTAGGAGTCAGGAGAATGGGACCACTCTTGGCCAGAGCAGAAGAAAGCAGGCAGGTCAGGTTTGACCTGGCCAGGGAAGCGTATATCTTAGCTGTGTTTCCTCAGAAGTAAGCAGGATTTTTTTTTTTTGAGTCTTGATTTAAGAATATTGATTCTCTATATTTTTCTGCTTTGTGTACCTTGATGAATTCAGTAATTTCAAATGTTTTAGTCAAGGATCTGATTGGATCTTTGCCATCTGCTACTCAAAAACCTACAAAAACACCCCATTTCAAGTTCATACTTCTATTCAAAATCTTCCACGGTCTGACTCCAACCCACCTCCTCTTGTATTATCCCAACTGCACATCGACCTCAGTGATCTCTCCACCCACCTTATACTGTGTCCCTCACTCTTGAGTATCCTGAGGTCTCCTGACCTCCCCTCTGACTTCCTAGGAGTCTTCTCAAAGTGCCATGTGTTCTGTGAAGTTTCCCTTGCTTTCCCACACAACCAGAAACAACCATTCCTTCCTTGAGAACTCAAGCTGCCGCTGGGCTCTCCTTCACCTCACAGCCTGTGCTTCATTGTCTGTCTTTTCAGCCAGGTGACTGTCAGCTTTGTGCACTAGTGACTTGGTTTTTTGAAAGAAGGATGGTTTATCTCCCATCATGCCCTAGCCTGTGCCCCTTGTCCTCAGGTTCAGTCTTTATTTTTCAACCTCTCTGAAGAGTTGAGATCAATATTTTAAAGAGAGCTCTGACTCCAGGAGAATCAGGATACCTGAAAGAAGGATTTTAAAGTCAGGCAGATGTGGGTTCCAATCTAAACTCTGCTGAATATCAGTACTAGGATGGGCTCCTAATTCTTATTCTTTGCAAATCTCACTTTCTTCATTTGTAAAATAAAGACAATAAGGTTTCTTTAATGGGTTTTTGCAAAAATTAAAAATGAGATCACAAATAAACTGTGGTTTATCCTTACCCTCCCTTGAAGTTAAAGCATTCTAAATGTTGGAACACTTTTCTCTGACACATGAATTATATCAGTCAATTTGACAGATATGTGACACATTTCCCCATTGCTAATACAACTTGCCTATGCAACAGTTTTCTTCTCATTCACACTTGAAGTTTTTTCAAACACTTATCTTGCAAGGAGGATTGGACTGCCCATTGGTCACCCGGAGGAATCCCAGAGATGGGGACAATGCCGAGGCCACTGCTCTGTTGGTTGCTGAGTTATTGTCACAAGTGGAAGGTTGACTTCCAACCCTCACGCTTGCTTTCTTCACTTCCAAGGTTAACTTTAAAGAGGAGAAGAGACACCCATTAGGACACCTTTTCCATCAAGTCAGTTGCTGCTTTCACAATCTGAGGGGAACAGTGGATTACATTCAACCCATTCAATATTTATTGAATGCCTCTGCCATGGTGCAGGCACTAAGACAAAAGATAAATCAGTCACAGTGACTTCAAAAGTGTCAACCAAAGCTGGAGAGGCGGGTGAGGGTAGGGAGACAGCAGTTAATTAAACAAGGATTGTAAGAGGAGAGAGGGCAGTCAACGCATCAGGAAAAGCTTCAGAAAGACGTAGACTAGAACTGAGTCTTGAATTATCAGTGTGTGGCTCTCAGCAGACAGCCGGGACAAAGCACTCAGGTAGAGGAAACCCCAACTCTAGGTCCCTTTCTGTGGATCACTACAGGTTGCTTGGAGCATCTGGACCCACCATCTTTTTACCCTGTGGGATCAGCCATCTTCTTCCCTGTCCAGGAGGCTTAAATTTTTCTTTGGCAGCAGCGATATTATTCGTGCTGGTTCCGATCAGAGAACTGACATTTGAAGCTCCGCTGCTGCTTTTGTTGCCAAGGCCAGAAACAGCTGGAATAGTTCTAGCTCCCTGGGGGAGGGTGAGGAGCTGAGCATGCGCCTGGTGTCCCTGTGCTGCGTACCTGAGACTGTGTGTGTAGGAGATTGGGGGGGGGGGTGTCTCTTTGAATGGCTGGCTAAATGTTTATCTGCAGGTGTTGCCACAGAAAACAGAAGTGGATATTCAGAAAACAAAATGACAGCTTGGGATCTCCCAGACAAGCTGAAAGACTGCTCAAAGAGGGGGAGGTTGAAATAACCACAACCAAAACAGAATGAAACACAGAACAGAGTTGCATCAGATGAGGAAGAATGCCAGTGTCATCCGGAAGAGTCACAAATGTCACAAAATAAAAATAAAATGTGGGACTCTTATTTTACCTAGTTAAAATATGACAACATTTTCTTCTTGACAACTGCATTAAAATTACTGAAATAATAATACTTAGTGCAGCAGAAATAGAGCACAGAAAACAAACAAAAATTGTTAGAGCTTTTTAAAGTTAGATATAGCATTTCTTATTTACTTGAGTTACGATTGATTGTAACTTTGCAGTCTCTTCACAAGTTTTTTTCTCCAGTAGTTAAATTATTAAAAACAAATTTGAAATTGACTTACTAAATAACAGGTAAAAGGTCTCACTAATAACACACTGAGAAATTTTAATAAAGCTCTTATAATAATGATGAAGTGACTGAAGATGTCAGAGCAAGAAATACAGATCAGAGGGATGTAAGGTTTTGTTTCTTTTTTTCTGTTTATGTAGAACTGTTAGTCCCTTAAACAAAAAGAAGTAAAAGAGTAGTTTTTTTATTGATATCCTTATAACAACACCAGTGAAAATTTTATAGAACTGACTTTAGGTGAGAGAGTTTTATTAAAAGTTAACATAATTATTACATTAAAGATTTGTGGAATAAACTTGGTATCAAATCTTGTATGAGGATTTTGAAACTATATAGTAACAGAAATTGGCTTTTCATCACTTTCTTAGAATGATAATGACTTCAACTAGTTAATTTGTTAATCTCAAAATAGTTAAAAGCATATTTAATCCTGAGCTATGAACTGGGAAAGTTTGTGTGCTCAGGTTAAAATACAATATTTAATATTTCACATTATTAGTTTATGTATTAGTTTACCAAATAACCAGTGAATGGACTTAGAATGGACAAAGTGGAGAGGAATAGACCCAGTAATTAAAAAAGGGAGTAAGTCAGTCTGATGCTCACTGTTTGTATAACGTGCCTATTCAGTAAGTAATTATTGTAGGGATGAAGAAATGAAGTAAGTAACTGATGATAGCTACAAAGGAAGTGGCAGAAATTAAAAATGAAGTTTAAATATTTCTTTACAACAGGGTTGTAATATATATATATATATTCCCCCTCTGATATCTGCCTTGGTAAAATAGAAAAAAAATACAATTTTCAGGTGTTAGCAGACCTTTAAATAAATCTAAAAAATAAGTTTGGGAGAAATAGAAATTTGTATTGTGAAGATTTTTTTTATGAGTCTAAATTCCATATTACTTTTGGAACATAAAATGTATTCAATATAATTTGTTTATTCACAAAATGGTTACATATTTTAAATACAATTATTCAAACAATATAAATTTACTAATTGAAATTTTTTTCTTTTGAAAACAAATTTCCAGTGAGGCTACAATCTGACCCTAAATATCATTTGGCTTTTACCAGGTGAGGAATACCAAAAAAAAGTTATAAAAAGAAGAAGCTATAAACATCACAGTAAAACAAAACAAGTTAGCTGCATATATAAATATATACACATATATAACATATTTGTGTGTGTGTATTTTCTACCTCCACTGCCTTCCATAAGGCATTTGTTTTTATAAAATAATCTAAGAGTTGGGGCACCTATTGACTGCAGTTTTTTCCAAGCATCTACATTGTGGTGTAATTATTGAAAGTCCCCAAAGTTGTCAGTCTCTTTGTGGTCTGAGCTTCCACATCTCCAGAGCCCTCCCTCCATCTGGTTTTATTTCCTGACTCAGAGCTTGCGAGAATCTTCCCACCTCAAAGGAATCTCATAAGCTTTCTTATGTCCTAGGAAGTGTGCCCTTTCTGATGGCTTTCCCTCGTCCCCACCCCCACCAAAAAAAAAAATGGGGAAAGGAGAAAAGAATGAGTCTGTGAATTTAGGGACACTAAATCCCATGTTACATTCTAAATCTATAGCACCTGCCTTCAGGAGTGGCAGGCCATTCTTAATTTTGCACAGAACCTAGCAGCAGTTCCTCTGGCAATCCAAGGAACTTTGCTCTTTGCCCAAAATACTTTGCTCCCAAAGCTATTTCACCTCCTCTGAGAAATGCTGTCTTGTCAGGCTGCACTGCCCTTGAACCAGACAACTTTCTCTGCTTGTCTTTATCTGTCTAAATAAAGCTAACCTACATTTGCTGTCTAATTCATTCGGATGCTTGCTGATGCTATTTAAAGCATCCCTCAAGGCTCCGTGGAAAACAAGATGCATTATCTCCAGTAGGGAACCTTTAGGTTTGTTGGTCATTTAAGGAATTCAAGAATCTAAAGAACCCATTCAATCTTCAGGAGCTCAGAAGCGAAAAAGACAAAGGAACCCTTCGTGTTTTTATCCCAGACAGTCTTCTTTGATTTGTACATTGTTGGGATCAGATCATAACAAAAGAGGTAGCTAGAAAGTCTCTCTCCCTTTTCCTCGCCCCCACTTTCAGTCTTCTTGTTCTAGACTTCATGAAAGCCAGCTTTTCTGAAGATTAATTGCCCACTAGAATGTGTTTTTCATTCTGGCCTCTGATCATTGCTTAGTACACTGTGAGTCTACTTTGCCCTCTCTGAGATCAAGTGTGCAAGTTCAACAGGAGCTGTTACCTAGTAAACAGGCTATTGGTTATGTGTTAGCTTGCCTTTACCTCCCCATCTTCAACTTCTGCCTGCTATTTCTTTAGAGTATCCTACAGAATTTTCACAATCCAGAGAAGGGATTTGCAAAAGGAAATTCTAAAAAGAAAAAGGAACAAAACAATTGCATTTGTAAATAAGACTAAACTGTGCACCTCTAGATGACTGGCTGCTCAGTAAGGTTTCAAATCTGCTGCTTGTTTTATCAGCTCTGGTATTTGTGTCAGCTGTTGCCTTGCTTAGTGGGAGAGAGAGCAGGAACAATGGGGTGGTTTTAACCCTTAGTGCCCCGCTGCGCCCTTAAGCATATGCTTTTATCAGCATCCTCTTGTTCAGCCACGATTCTGTGACGTCCATTGCAGTGAGTGAGTCAGAAGCCACAAGCTAACAGGTCTATTCCTTCCCACCGTCACCTAGGAAACCAATGCATCATCCACAGGAAATGCAGGCCCCAATGGGGAGTGTGCCCAGATCGGGTTAGAAAGCTGGCAATGAGTTTTTCAAAAGAGGTCAAATAATAATGCACAGAATTTGGGTCTAGGATAGGAGATGGATCAAGCTTCTTAGGCACAGATTGAGGACTGTGGGGCAGAAATAAAAAGAGAAATTGATCAGCTAAAAAGTATACCTTTAAGATGTCTGCTTAATAAGGAGTTGACCAACTATAAGAGATATGGAGCTATGGTTTGAGTTCCTTAAATAGCAAAGGCATTTATTTGCCTATTGGTTGGGTTTCTTGTTTTTTGTTTTGTACTTTGGACAATGTGTAAGATGAGATGAGGAAATTGAATTGACAACACATCAAACCAGGCTCTCAGCTGAGTGAAATATATATCCCCCTTTTTCACGGTTGTTCCTTAGGTGGAAGATTGATGGAGAAATGCCTCAGAGAAAACCACACCCTAGACTCTGTTTTAATTTTCTCACTATTTTTTTTTAAATCTACTTTCCTTCATTCTTGACCACTTAGTTCAATATACTCCACTGGCCTTCCTGTATAGATACACAATTTGCCACATACTATCTAGGTAGCTGTCAGTATAAGCTTAATACAACATAAGTTACATGTATAGTTTCATTGTCTGATGAATTTTCAGGCAGATTTACACTCTCAAACTGCTATGCGTGAAAGAATCTACATGAAAGTACACTGTGAGCTCTCCCAGAACTTCCTGTTTTAGACTTAATATTAGAACAGGGAAAAAAAAATAAAAACTCAGAAATCTTCTGGTCCAACCACTTCATTTTTCACATGAGTAATGAGTTCCAGAGAGGTGAAGTCTGTCTAAGGTCATATGGGGAATTTATGTGTACGTTGAGGCCAGGGAGAGGTGAGAGGAGAGGTAGGAAGCTTGATCAGGAGTTCAAAGTGAGCTTTTAGGTGTTGCGGTCACCTTGAAGACTTATCACGTAGTGTTTACTGAAACATGGAATCCTGATTACAAGGCGCTCTCGGTCCTCCCATGGGCTAGGTAGTGCTTGCCAAGAGTATGACGTTCTGCCCTGACCCATTGAATGAGGAACAATGACTAATTCAGATGTGCCCAGAAGAGAGTAAAGATGGTGATAAGGTTTTAGTAGCTATAACCTGAGAATAACAATTGAAAACCAACTGACTGGGCCCTCCATGGTGGCCCAGCGGGTTAGTACGCAGCACTGCAAGCGAGCCACAGTTGCTTCAGCACAAGTTCAGTCCCCAGCCCCGGATGTGACCCACATGGCACAGCAGATGGCTCCTAATCCGCCCCCTGCTCCCCTCAGCAGTGTACTCTGTCAATCTGCCTGTTTTGCTCCCCACTCTGTCCTTGGTGAATCTTCTCACCACCCCTATACATCTGGCCTGTACCCCAGTTTTGTATGCATACATAAATGAATCTTTATAAAAAGAAAACCACTAGACTAGTTATCTTGGAGATTAGAGATTTGTCATGAGGAAATGGGTGGAGGTATTATAAAATAATTGGAAGACATTTTTTGAAGCAGGCTTCTACTTACTTTGTGTTACTTCAAAGGGCAATTACAAATTGGTACAAGTTAAAGGGTGATGGGTTTTAACTCTGTTTAAATAATTCTTCAATAATTCAAGTGGGTTAAAATGTATTAAAGACCAATAGGGTACTAAATTCATTCTTTATCTCCAGAGGTGTAAGTATTCAGTCATCTGTTCAAACACATTTCTTGAGCCCCCAACATATGACAATTGTTGGACTAGAGGGACATTCATGTTGCGTGTGTTAACTAAGGCAATATTAGATGCTATATTAAATTTATAGATAAAACCTAAATATGTGACATGGCTCAGGCATGATATAAATTTATTTCTCACTCACATAACATCCAAAATGAGTGTTCCTGATGATCAGTGGCTCTCTTCAAAGTGGTAATTCAAGGAACCAGGTCTTTCCAGCTTGTATTTCTTTCATCTTCAACACGTGACTTATGAGGTCACTCTAGACATTGACATCCTGCTGACAGAACAAGAAGGTAGAGGATCATGTGGGGAGATTTTTGTAGACTGGATTAAAAGTGCTGCACATAAGTTCTGCTCACATTCTTTCTATCCAGTAGATTTCAATAAAATGGCCACACCTAACTGTAAGAGAGCCTTAAAATGCAGTCTAACTGTGTACCCTGGAAAAAGAGAAAATAGGTTTGATGAGTGACTAGCAAATCTTTTACCAACTATCTAACCCTGACCTATAATTATGTGAAAGATTGGGGGGGAATTTTTCAGTTTTCTTGTGTAATGACAATGTTATAATGTCTCACATTTATATATTCTTATTAAAGTTTCCTATTTAAGACATGTTGTTAGGTTTCAAAAAAGTAAGTAAAAATGAGGGGCCCTCCGTGGTGGCGTAACACTTTAAAGCGCAGCGCTATGAAGTTAGCTGCAGCCACATCAGCATGAGTTTGATCCCCAGCCCCAGAGGTGACCCACATGGTACAGCAGACCTTTCCTGATCCACCTACTGCTCCCCTCAGCGGTATACTTCATTGATCTGCCTGTTCTGCTCCGCACTCTGTCTCTGGTGAATCCTCTCACCACCCCTGCACCTCTGAC
>NW_004567106.1:60800897-60892639 GCF_000260355.1 Condylura cristata
AAATAAAAGGAAGACAAAGTTGCTGATTAAAAAACAATATGGTAAAGAATAACTGAAATCTAAAGGAAAATCCCACTACCCAGTGTTAAACTTAGTAAAATGATTTAAAAGAAATGTACAGAAATATTAATACCTTAGAAACAGGAAAATTCTGAGAGATTGTTGTTAACACAAAACCAACTAAGGGCGATTTAAGCTTAGATAGACATTTCTATCTTCAAAGCTTTAAAACTAGACAACTTTCTCATCTTCTTGCTGATAAACTTTCTAATGGGTCTCTTTATCCAAAATAGACCTCCAGTTGGAATATATAGAAGATTCATCAAGACATCCCTTGGTAGACAAGCAGGTATTACATGGAACTTATTAGCATCTATGGAATTTCTTAGCATCTCTACCTAGAGAACTGAATGTCATGTACCTCTAACAGGTCTTGAATCCATTAACCTATCACTGGTGTTTGACAAATTTTCATCCTGAAAACTTTCACCGCACCCAGACTTTAAATGCTTGAACATATATTTAGTCCTTTCCTGAAATGATATTTGGATTTTAGGTGTTCCAAGTTGACACCAGTTCTGTAAACACACATTCCAAAAAGTCCCGTTTCTTGCATTACTTTTCTTTATTTCTTGTTGATTACTATTCAAATTGTATGGAACCAGTCAGCACCTTTGACTTATTTTGAATCTCTGTCTTTCAGATCACCCCATATTGACTGAAGCTCATTTCTTTTAAGATTTATTTATTTATGCATACAGAACTGAGGTACAGGCTAGAGGTGCAAGGGTGGTGAGAGGATTCACCAGAGACAGAGTGGGGGGCCAGAAAAGGCCGATTGATAAAATACAATGCTGAGGGGGAGCAGCTGGCAGGTCAGGAGAGGTCTGCTGAGCCACGTGGGTCACCTCCGAGGTGGGAATTGAACTCATGCTGTGGTGGCTTTAGCTTCTTAGTGCTGTGCTTCAACCCACCACACCCCCAGGGAGGGCCCTAAAGGTCGTTTCTTACCCATACACAAAATTGGTGGTTCTCTTTGCCACGTTCAATGTGTTGATCTTTTATGTTCTTCATAAGCTTTTTTCTCGGTAACACATTCAATATTCTTATTGTTTTTATAATTATCAGACATAGTAGGGTTAATGTTACAGAACACACCAAATTAAATATAACACACCTACCTGCAGCCAATAGAAAACTAGTTGGCCAAGGCTACAACAACCTCATTCAACTGCTGTTGCCCTCTATTGGGGCAGGCAAAGTTGAAATACGTTTATTTTATCTCCATGAAAGTTCACTGGAAACCAGACTACAGAACCCCTGCCTTTCCCACTGCCAGGGTGCCATTCTGGTGAAGTGCATTTGTGACAACAGTCATCAAATCATATATAAATACGTAGTCAGCCAAAATTATTGTAGATGACTTAGTTGGTTTGCATTGTCTTAATGAGGCTTAAATCATAGGTTTGGTCTCTGTATGGGTTATTTAGCCCCTGGAGTGAAGGAAGCTGTGTCACCCAAGTTCTCTATGCAAACATCCAGCCACATCACAAAGGCATGCTCTTCAGGTGGTCTGTCTCTAGCTAGTGTGTGAAGGGGCAGTCTTATCATTTCAATGCAGTCCATAATGGGCAAATGCAATTACAACCTTCATACAATATGTGACTTTGTAATCTCCAAATTCAAAACTCACTGAGAATATGGTTTAGTCATATGTTCAAATTTAAAAAAAAAACAAACTCTATAGGCACAAGTTGGATCACCATGTTCTCTAGAGTGTAAAATACTGAAGTCTGAAGAGGCTCGTTTTTCTAATTAAGATCATTAGAAGAATAGATAGAGGGTGGTACCTGATGTACCTCTAACTCCCCAGAGGCCTGATGATAATTAATGGAGCTAGTATTCTGCGATTTGCCAAAGAGCAGGTCAATATCACCAGAGAATGTTACACATTTGTCAAGGCACAGACGGCTACAATACACAACTCACTTTCCCTTCCAGCCCTGTTTTCAGGATCTACTCCTCCATCCAACCCCAGAGCTGCAGGCACTTCTCCAAATAACACCCTGTCCCTGGACTCCTCGCTCCCATTTGTACGTTCAGGCAGGGCTCCTTTGAAGTCTGCCCCCCACCGCCTCCCATCTCAGGCTCATAGTCTTAGATTATCTGAGTCAGCCCATGAGTCACCTCACTCATTTGTGGAACACAGAATGCCTCCCCAGCCTCTGGATCCCTTTTGTCTTTCTTCTTGTAACAGGTTTCCTGGCAGCCTACAGTATGGACAACCTTGAAACTAAGGACTGAGTAAGTACTGAGAAGGTCTGCTCAGTAAAGAGGTTCGCAGACAGCAAGTAGCATTAAGATGATGATGGTGATGTTGGTGGTGGTATTCAGGGTTTCTTCAGAAGCACTTTACTTGGCCAGATCTGCCTGTTTCTGTTAATAGGACAGACTGGGTCTTTACTTCTTGACCCCTTTTTCTTTTTCTTGTCTCTTCTTTCCTTCCTCAGCATCACCCCCTCCTCACACAAGCCTCTATGACAAAGACAAAAGTTAGGCCATCCCTGGTGGCACAGCAGGTTAAAGCACAGAACTGAGAAGCTAAAGCCACTTCTGCATGAGTTCGATCCCCAGCCCTGGAGGTGACCACATGGCGCGCCAGACCTCTCCTGACCCGCCCGCTGCTCCCCTCAGCAGTGTACTTCATCAATCAGCCTGTTCCTCCCCCCATTCTGTCTCGGCGTATCCTCTCCCCACCCCTGCACCTCTGGCCTGTACCCCAGTTCTGTATGATCAAATAAATAAATCTTAAAGAAAAAAAAAAGACAAAAGCTCTGGATTACACTCTAGACAGGCAAGTAAAGGAGTAATGCCCTTATGCTGGTGGGGCCTCTTTTTACCACGCTTTTCAGATTCGCTATTCTCATTTCTAGCCATTTGCTTCTACATCCACAATGCTGTTCCTTTTGTCAGGGCTAGGCTAGACAGAACAAAAAAAGTAGGATTTTTATGCCTTCTTGGTGCCTTCTGGGCATATAAAGAAGCTTAGTGAACTGATACTAATAAGAAACTCTAAATTCACTGTAGAAAATATCAATACCAAGGCAGTTATTAATTCATTAATCTTATTTAAAGTCCTTTGTAAAATGGTTGATATTTTATTCAGCAAATCAGATGATTTAGTTCGGAAAGGGACCCCAGAGATCAACCTGTCCAGACTTTGATTCAATCAGCAGACACTTAGTGAGCATCTGTAATGAGCAAAGGCCCCCAGCTTCACTCTGCATGCATATGGCCTGGGAAGCTTGAAAAAAAACACAAATTTTGTTTCAGGTGGTCCTGCGTGATGGCTGGGGGTTCTGCATTTCTGAAAGCTCCCTGGGTATGTTCACCCAGCTGCTCATGGACCACATTTTGAGTAGAGGCTTCCAACAGAGCTGGACAAAGCTTGATTCCATCCCATCCCAGAGGAACATCTGGGCCCCACAGGCTCTGTGATACTGCCCCTTGACTCTTCCATCCTCCCTCTCCTCAAATTACTGCTCATTATCCAGAGGCCCAGATAATCCTCACCTATTCTTTCCAAGGCTTTTGGCTTTCTCATGCCCTCACTCCTAGTAGAGGGTGTTATAGAATAACAAGAGTCAAGTTGGGGATTGAGCAAGGAAAAATGTTCATTTTCAACTGTGGCCTTGAGGTCTAATTGAGGCCATTTTACCAGACAACTCTAAATTCTCACTTTAGGCAGAGTTAGTTAACCATAAAGTATTTCTTTCACGACTCTTATTTCCTTTTATGATTTGTTAATTTGTGTCCTTTGCCAAATTTTCTCCTGGGGGGGGGGGTTTGATTATTGAATTGTAAATAACTTTTTTCTTATCCTTTAATGTCAAATATTAATTCTGGAGTTAGAATTCCTGAATACCTAAATTTAAATAGGAGTCTCATGTTAATCTTTCTGCTAGTCCAGGTAAGCTCCTTTACCTGTTGTGTATGGCTCCTTAAACCTGCAAAGGGAGTCAGAAAAGGCTACACACCTCAGGGAACTGCTTGGCAGAAAGAAAGCATGTGGGAGAATGTTGTACAAATATAGGAGATGAATACTTTGTTTTCAGAGTTGATGTTAATCTGATGATTTTACTGAACTTAGTATGCAAGTACCAGTTTTGTTTTCTTATATTTTGTCTTGTTTTTTCCTTGTTCTTGTCTATACAAACATTGATTGAGTACTTATAAGTAAGTATATCTGTGCTGTTTTTGGTGATATTTAAAAATATAAAGTAGATTTAGAAGCTACCTATTAAGAACTTTCGATGCACAATAATGTTCATGATTCCCATTTTCCTCTTGCCTCTCTACCACTTCCTAAGCTGTTAATAGACAAGATCTTCTACCACTCTGTGTTCAGTTAAGAAACCACCTCAGTACTGAGATGGTGACTCAGCTGGCCCTTGGTTTCTACATTTGCTGTGTTCTCGCTACTAGAACTTTATACTTGTTAGACTTACTGCTTTATGTACTAGCGGTTACAAGAGTAATACTATTCCAATTTAAACTGATAGGTTTTTCTCTAGTTTTATGAAATAGAAATTCTTTTACTCCCCCACCTATGTTGTTTAATGTCTTTAGGTTTTTCTGACTATTGTCTGCTTTATACATATATTGTTTATTACATATATTATATATATGTATTCAACCTTTCATAGTCAAATTGCAATGCCTGAAGACAATGTGCTTTGCCTCTAACTGATGTTTGTCTTTTTTTTTTTTAATTTATGTATGTATGCTTACAGAACTGGGGTACAGGCCAAAGGTGCAGGGGCGGTGAGTGGATTCACCAGGGACAGAGTGGGGAGCAGAACAGGCAGATTGAGGAAGTATACTGCTGAGGGGAGCAGCAGGCGGGTCAGGAGAGGTCTGCTGTACCATGTTGATCACCTCCAGGCCAGGTGGGGATCGAACTCATGCTGAAGTGGGTTAAGCTTCTCAGTTCTGTGCTTTAACCTGCTATGTCACCAGGGAGGGCCTGATGTTTGTCTTTTAGTATCATCAAAGGAAAGCATCTCTAATGGCAAAATTTTAACTTCATCCAGGTAGATAATACTCTGCCACCCTCACAGGTTCCCTTGTTATTCTTCCTCCACACAAACTGCCTTACGAGTCCTCACAGCAAGCATAGATAAAACAAAAGCCAATATTATTGAACCCCATCCATCTGCCAAGCACTGTGCTAAGTGCTGTCACATATATTTTCTCATTAATGGGTCTTTTGCCCTCTCACTGCAGGGGAGGAAGTGAGATTGAACCTTCCTCTGCTGCTTCCTTTGCCTAGAATTTGCACTCCTTCTTGTCTGTGTAAACCTTACACTGGCAGTAAAGGAACTCAGTTTGAGGCAAAATCCATTCTGTTTTCATCCCATCCACATCCGTGGCAAGTGATTGGTTGGTTTCTCATCTCTCAGAGATGCATTGATTTAGGAAGAAGTGAATGGACTATGGCTGAGGGCTGTGTATCAAATGGACAGACACCTCTGTCTAGAGAGCAGTCTCACGTTTTCTCTGGCTTGTTTCTCAGATAATCCACTGATAATTCAGGGAAAAGGACCTATATACATTCAGACCATCCTTTGATTTTATTATTTATCTATAAAAGCAATTTCCTTACCACTTCTCTCCTCATTCCTCTCAAGCCCCCAAAATCCACTCTTGAAGAAATCCAACAGATTTGATGTATTTCTGAAGTTATCTGCCATCTTATCCTCTTGCTGTGATTCCAAATCTTGATCCCACTAAGGAAAACTTAGTGAAGCCTGAGTGAAGTTGCATAACCAGTGAGAAAGGAATCTTCTCTGCGCAGTGAGAGAAGGGCTGACTCACTATGTCAGCTCTTAGGAATGGCTCTCCAGCTGCTCACAGAGGCCGCATGAGTTCAGCCACCAGGCCTACAGGGACCTCCCAGTGACTAACAAAAAGGAGGCAACAGGATTCACCAGAGCTGAACTAGGACAACTGACCCATTTGTAGAAGTGTCCCCAACGGCGGTGGCCAGTGGTCTAAGTTGTGGTGTCCTGACAGCATAGCAGACTCATAGCAGGTCCAGTTTGGTGGCTTAACAGTGCCCAGTGACAGAAGACCCTGGAAAGGAATGTACTTACAATCAATGTGTTGTGACACTTGTATTCCAGAAGCTTATTCTTTAAAGAGTTATTTATTTATGCATGCAGAACTGGGGTGCATGCAAGCCAGAGGAGCAGGGGCGGTGAAAAGATTCACCAGAGACAGAATGGGGGACAGAACAGGCAGATTAACAAAGTACGCTGCTCAGGGGAGCTGCAGGTGGGTCATCTCTGGGGGTGAGAATAGAACTTGCACTGAACCGACTACACTAGCTTTCAGTGCTGCATCCTAACCTGTTACTCCAGTAGGAAGGGCCCCAGAAGCTTATTCTTAATGTTTTTTGTTTGTTTGTTTGTTTTACTTCTATGTCTCATGGCAAATGTCACAATGGATATTTGAGTGACTCTTCCAGGCACTGAGCTAGAGGCACACTCTTTACCCTCAGGAAGCTGACAGTTCAGCAGAAAGAGAGTCAACACAGGGAAGTCTAGAACTTGCAAGAGGCACTTAAGATTGGAGAGTCGGACTGCCTCCCCAAGAATGTGTGAAAGGCATACAGAGAAGCGGGGGTGGGCAGACACGCCAGGTGGAGGAGGCATAGTGTGAAGTCAGAGACAAGAGAACAGGTGGCTCGTTGGAGAAGCAAAGTGGTTTGGTTTCTGGTGAGGTCAAAATATGCAGAGGAAGGGACAAGAGATGATACTGGAGAGGTGAGCAGAGAGGGCAGATGATAAAGGTGTAAACTTGTGTGTCATGAAGTGGGTCTGAAATCTGTCTTGAGGGAGATGGGAATCACTAGCTGACTTTCCGTGGGGAAAGGACATGTCAGGTCTGCTTTTAAAAAAATTTTTCTCACTGGTTGTGATGTGAGATTGGATGTAAGAAAACAAGAATGGAAGTAGGAGGATAGGGTTGGAGAAGCTTGCAGTAACTGAAAAAAGAAGTCCGCACACATCTTGGAGACATAGTCTTGGCTCCAGACCACTGCAATAAAGCAAATACAGCAATCAAACAAGTTACAGGAATTTTTTGGTTTCCTAGTGCATATATAAATTCAGGTTTACATGATTCTATAGTATATTAAGTGTGCAATAGTGTTATTTCTAAAAAGGAAAAAACCATCGTCCTTATCTTTATTTAAAAAAATACTTTAATGCCAAAAATGCTGTCATGTAAGCTTCTGGAAGAAATTATGCCAATAGACTAGCTGGACACAGAGTTGCCACAAACCCTCAATTTCTAAAGTTCAATCTCTGTGAAGTGCAGTAAAGGAACTTCAGTAAGATGAGGCATGCCTGTAATGTGATGATGGAGTGCACAGAAAGCTGAGTTTGAGATGCAGTGGGGCTGCACTGACGACTTTGGTGAATAGCCATCGGTTGGGCCTGAAGGGCTCAAGAGGCTTCAGCCTGGGGGTAGGGAAATAACAGGGGAGAAGTCTCGCTAGAAGGAGATGATGAGCTCAGATGGAAGCAAGAAGCCAGGACAAAAACCCTGACGTTGACCTGCAGTTCCATGGAAGGTCGGGGCTACTCAGTGGTATTGGGGACTTCACAGATGTACCCCTAAAAAGGCTTAAGAACAAGAACCCCATGGGTTAGAGAGGATGAGGCCCCCGACATAAGCTCCTGCTAACAAACCTGGCATATTAAGCCTGAATCTGTGCAGGACTCAGGCTGCAGATGAGAGGTCTTCAGAACCTGCAGCCAAGCAGGGCCTGACAAGCTGTTTCCATGGAGACGTAGTGTGCGCAGGAGCGAGTGAGTAGGAGGACTGATCCATTCCAGAGCCTTGGGTCACAAGGCTGTGACGGGCTAACAGATAAACAGGGAAAAGGCACAGTCAATCAGAAAAGGATGTTCAAAACTATTGGTAGTTAATTGGGGTTGTATCGTCATGATTCTAGATCAAGTCTAATCATTCAGAAGGATTAAGGTAAACCACTTAATAGTTCTGGTAGTTATTTTGGGTACCACTTAATGAGGGCGCAGGGAATGGATGCTAACTCAGGCTAACTTGAAATGGTATATCTACCGATCATAAGCACTTCTGCACCCCTGGACTGTAAGTTACTGTATATTACCTGCAAATTTCTGGAGAAACAGGCAGAGATATGAGAAGTTAATTTATTTTCATTTGCCATGCTGATGGTAGCTAATACTCAGGAAACCTTTGGAGCTCTTTTGGAAACGTGGATATTGGCAAAGCTCCACATGAGATATTATTAAACAATTTGAGGATCATTCTGGACAGAGAGTCAGCAGCAGTGGAGTCCAGTGTTTTGTTTTGTTAGTAAAATATGCATGACATGAAGATTACTATTTTGACCATTTTAAAATGTACAATTCATAATCTTGTCTCTGACACCCCTATTTTCAAAAATTTACCATTACCCAAAACAAAACCTCTAACCACTGAGCAGAAAGTTCCCATTGGGTTCCAGATATTTTAAACACTGTATTTGCTTTGAAAACTGTCTACACAGCAGGATGATTACTGAGTTAGAGCTTGGTTTTGTTAGTTCATCTCAATTCAGTCCTGGGTTGTTTAAATTTTTGGTTTTTGCCGAAGAGCCCTTATCCTGTGGATGAGTTTGTTGAGCTTGATCTCTTGAGGGAGACTGGTTTTAACCATCTTAATAACTGATGGGACTTATTAACCTTGATCCCCAAGGTACTCTGACTTGTGGCAGGGATTATTAAGAAGTCAGTAAAAATTAAGTCAGGACCACACACTCTAGTAAGGATCCTACTGGAGGAAAGCTTTATTCAAAGATAGTTGGACATAGATGAATTGTCTAGAACCAACTTCATCTTTTTTAAAAATAATATAATAGTTTATTTTTACATCATTTTGTGCCTTTTCCCATCTCAGTTGTAATCCCTGTAGGCTTCGCCAAATCATTCATGTGCCATCACCATAGTCCAGTGCATTCCCTCCCCCCACTGTTTTTGATCCCATTCCCTGTTCCACCCTCATAAAATGTCTCTGGTATATAGTTGTTCATTATTATTATTTTCTCCCCTGGTCCTTTATACTCCTGGTATGAGTGAAACCATCCGGTGTTTTTCCTTTTCTTTCTGGCTTATTTTACTAAGCATGATCTTTTCTAGCTCCATCCATGTTGCTGCAAATGGCATGTGTTTATTTTTTTTTTTGGTTGCTGAGTAATACTCCATTGTGTATATGTACCACATCTTTTTAATCCAGTCATTTACTTTTGGGCATTTGGATTGTTAGAACCAACTTCATTTCAAGCAGCCCCAAACAACAGTGTCTGGGGAGGATGGGACATAAATTCCAGCTGAAAACAGTAAACTCTGACCAGAGGGTGGAGCCAGGAATTCCAGTGTCTTCTTTCACATTTAAGCATTTAGTGAGGATGGAATAAGCATTTGTGACTTCATTTTCAAGGTGTTCAGAATATGGTGTTTAAAAGGCAAAGCAAAATCTAGAAGTCACAGATTTCCAAAGCAGGAATAACCCCTAAAGTCCAGATAGATCCCTTCCAGATGCATGGTGTCAGTCACATGTCACAGCAGGAGGGAAATGGAATGGAAAGTTTTAGTGAAAATCACTCTACCATCAACACAATCTAAACCACATACCCTGGTTTGGGCACCAGTAATGAAACAATTTTAACACTAGTATTAGTAGTACTTTAATACTAATGTAGTTTTCTATGTCCTATTCCTTAGTGATGGTCAATTAGAAAACCAGGGAGAGAGCTAAGAAGTATGCCTTTGTTTCCTGACACCTAATTTAGCAGTTTATTTTATTCAGTATCTGTTGCTATTTTGTGTTTGTCTTGCACAAGGGAGATAGTTTTGGGAACCTCTCTATAAAGCTTTCATTTGATTAGGGTGGCCAATCAGTCTTTTAACCCCCAAATCCACCTGCAATTTAGCTTTTATAGTGTACTTGTTTTTCATCAGAACACAGATCCCAAATAGAAGTTCAGAAAAATTTACCAGTCAAGAAAAGGTTACTGCACTGAGATCCTATTATGATACAATTTCCAGAATGGTGGTACAAGGATCTCCACAGACCTATTTCTCAACAAAACAATTATAATTGGTGAAAATTATTTTTAAAACAAACATTTAAAGTTCTTATTCTATGAAGAGAGGTGAATTCCAAGAAGACCAAATCTACAGCCCCAGCCCTATGCTCTGCTTCTTAAGCAGGAGTATCATTCCAAGAGAAGTAGGTCACTATCCCTGCCCCCTTTTCAGAGCGGAGCCTTGGAGATTTTGCCCAGAGAAAGAGGCAGACCCTAAGAACATATTGCTTTGCAGTTCCCCGCAAGGGAACTGATTTAATTTGGAACAGAATGTGGGGGAGTTCAAGCCAAAGAGAATTCTGGAAAACAATGGAGATTTTGGTGTTAAGTTCCATAAGAGCAACAAGCTAAACTGTAGGCCAGCTAGTTATTCAAAGAGAATTGGGGGAAAAGACAACTAAGAAGAACCCTTCTTAGGTCAGAAGAAATCTCAAAAGAGTAGCCTCTAAAACTTCCTCTGATGAGGGGCTTAAATTTCACAGTATGAAAAGGCATTGCTATTTCTGCACCAAGGCATTGTTGAAAACACTAAATATTTTGCTAAAGATGCTACCAACAGGGGTATATATTTTAACAGAGGATAGAGAGAGTCAGAAAAGGTTTTAAATCACTGTCATCCAGAATAACTGTGCACATAACCAAACCTTTTGAGGAACAACGCCAGAGGCTTCACACTGCAGAGAAATAGACTTTACTAAAATAATCTAGCTATTTCATTAAATATATCAAATAGCAAACTACAGTAACAAGTTCACAAATTCAAAAATAAATCATAATCTTGGAATTAGTATCCAAAATTGTTATAATAGATTGGCTAAATGTTGAATTGTTGACAAAAAATATGAGAATGCAAAGAAACAAGAATGTGTGATGAGACCCGTACACAAGAGGAAGAGAGTGAACAGAAACTTCCTGGAAGAGGGCCCGTAAATTCAACATCGCAAAGATTGCAATGCAGTTGTTTTACATATGTTCACAGAATTAAGGGCAAACATGCTTTAAAAAGTAAAAGAAAGTATAATGACAATGCCTCATAAGATAATTATGAAAGACAAAGTATTTTTTCTAATAAAATGGAATAACAAAAACAAAAAATTCACTAGATGAGTTCAATGGTATGTTTGACTGGCAAAAGTATCAACAAACATGAAAATAGATGAAAGATAAAAACTGAGAGGGTACAGAGAGAGAGATTTGATCTCAAGGACAGAAAGAAAGAAGAATGATGAACTATTAAACAGAACCTCATAAAAACGTGGGATGCCATCAAGCACACCAACATATGCACAATGGGAGTACCAGAAGGAGAGGAGAGAGAGAAATGCAGGGAAAAAAATGCATTTGAAGAAATGGCTGAAAACCTCTAAAGTTTAATCAAAAGCAATATACACATTTAAGAAGTTTAACTAAATTCAACTAGAATAAGCAGATTTATGTCCAGACACATAAGACTAAAAATAGTGGAAAATAGAAAGAAAATCTTGAAAACAGCAAGAAAAAAATAACTCATCACATACAAGAGAACCCAAATAAGATTAACAGCTGACTTCTTGCCAGAAAAAATGCAGGCCAGAAGGCAGTGAGAAGGCAAATTCAAGTGCTGAGGGATGGGGGGAGAAAAAACAGCAAAACAACAACCTATCAGCTAGGATGCTTTCATCTAATGCACCGCATTGTTCATAGCTGCATTATTCACCACAGCCAAGTTGTGAAACCAACTTAAGTACCCAATGACGGATGACTGGATAAAAAATTGTGTAATATACTCAGTGGAATATTACCCAGCTGTTTTAAGAGATGAAATTGTGCCTCTTGGGACAAAAATGGATGGACCTTGAGGTGATTATGCTCAGTGAAATAAGTCAGAAAGCAAAGGACAGCTACTGGATGGTTTCACTTACCTGTAGGTTATAAATAACCAAGAAAACAAACTAGCACAGTACAACAAAAATAATTCTTAGACTCTAAAAAACATACTGGGTACCAGAGGAAAAGAAGGGAAGGGGGGAGAGAGGGGAGAAAGGACAGGAATAGTAAGGAAACATTTGCACAGGGATTTTGATGAAAGGTGAGTGAAGCATGTGCATATAACAGTGTGAAGGTTACTCCTAAAATTAATGAATGACAAATTAAATAAATTTGGGGAGGAAAAAGAATATCTCGTCTAGTAAAACACAAAAATAAAGTGAATATATGCAAAGAATGGAATGTTAGGAATAATTGTATTCCAATAAGTTAGGTAACTTAGATGAAATGAACAAATTCTGTGAAAGACAAAACTTCCAAAAGTGACTCAAGAACAGAACATCATCATCAACCTATAACAGTTATTGAGTTAGGTTTGAAAAAAATTCCCAAAAAGAAAAGCTCAGGCTCAGATGATGCTACAATTTAAATTTCACCCAATGTAAAAATCATACAGATTCTTCACAAACTCATCCAAGAAGTAGAACTGGAAGGAACACTTCTTAACACAACACATTCTTTGAGGTGAGTATTGCCATGATACCAAAATGCAGACATCACAAGAAAAGCACCTAACAGTGTATCACATGAATAGAGACGCAACTGCTCTTAAGAGCAAACTGAATCTAGCAACATAGGAAAATGGCTGTATCTTCTTAGAAAAAAGCACAGGGAAAAAGCTTTAACAACACTGGCTTTGTCAATGATTTCTTGATATGATACCAAAGACAGGTAACACAGGAAAAACTGAATATAATGGAAACTCAAAATTTTTATGTATCAAGAGACATTATCAACAGAGTAAAAAAGCGACATATGAAGTGGGAGAAAATATCTTGAAATGGGATATCTGATAAAGGAGTAGTACTCAGAATACATAGAGAACTGCTAAAGCTCAAAAACAAACAAAAACAATTTTAAAATAGGCAAAGAATTTAATAGACATTTCTCCAAAGAAGATGGTCATATGAAAAGATATTCAGAGTCCCTAGTCATTGGGGAAATGCCAAGCAAGACTATCATGAGATACTACCTCCCACCCAACATGATGGCAATGATTAAAAAAACTAACAACAACTCAAACAAGTGTTTTCAGCATGTAGAGAAAATGGTGCACTATTGGTCGAAATACAAAAGAGTACAATCGTGGTGGTAAATAGCATGAAGATTCATCAAAAAATAGTAAAAAGGTTTACTGTATAATTTAACAAAACCTTTTCTAGATATTGCTCAAAAGAAGCCAGCCACAAAGGACTACTACCATTTATATGAAATGCCCATAAAAGTGTATCGACAGAGTAGCAATTATCTAGAGCTGGAGGTGGTGAGCAATAACTGTTATTGGGCACATATGTTTTTGAAAGGGGGGCTGATAAAAATATTCTAAAGTTGATTGTGGTTATGTTTGTGCAATTCTAAATATACTAAAAATTTAAGTAAATACAATGCACTTTAAATAGGTGAATTGTATATACAGCACAATGTGTCTTTTTTTATGGTGTTAATCTTTTTTTAAAAAAATTTTTTACATCATTCTTCATTTTGTGTGTTTTATCATCTCAGTTGTAATCCCCATGGACGTTCCAACACCAATTCACCTGTGTGCCATCACTATAGTCCCATGTACTCTTCCCACCCAGCTTTGATCCCATTCCCCTCTCCACCACTGTAAAATGTCTCTGGTTTATAGTTGTTCATTGTTTTTATTATTAAAATTGCTTTCTTATTTTCCCTGATCCCTTACACTCCTGCTATGAGAGAAACCATCTGGTATTTTATTTTTTCTTTCTGGCTTATTTCACTGAGCACAATCCCTTCCAGTTCCATCCATGTTGCTGCTTTTAAAAGGCATGAGTTTATCTTTTTTGATTGCTGAGTAATATTCCATCTTTTAAATCCAGTCTTTTATTTTGGGGCATTTAGGTTGATTCCACATTTTTCCCTTTGGTAAATAGAGCAGAAAGAAACATGGGGATGCAGATGTCCTTTTGAATCAATGTTTTTGTGTCCTTTGGGTAGATACCTAGGAGTGGGGTTGCTGGGTCAAATGGAAGCTCATTTTTAGCAATTTGAGAAACCTCCAAACAGCTTTCCATAGTGGTTATACCAGTTGGCATTCCCACCAGCAGTGTTGGAGAGTTCCTTTTTCTCCACATCCTTGACAACATTTGTTGTTAGATGTTTTAATATGTGCCATTCTCACTGCCATTCTCTCATTGTGGCTTTAATTTCCATCCACCTTATTACAAGTGATTTTGAACATTTTTTCATATGCCTGTTCACTGTCTGCATTTCTTCTTTGGAGAAGTGCCTTCTTAGCTCTTCTGCCCATTTTTTGATGGGTTGTTCACTTTATTATTGGTATTGTCCACTTTATCATTAGTGCTGTGTGCAGATATTTTCTGCCAAACGGTGGGATATCTCTTTGTTTTGTGTAATGTCTCTTTTGCTGTACAGAATTTCTTTGAGGTAGTACCAGCTGTTTATCCTTTCCTTCACTATCCTTGCATTGGGTATTGTATCTTTAAAGATGTTACTGAGATGTATGTCGTGTAGTGTTTCTTCCACCTTTTCTTCCAGATAGTTTATGGTTTCAGGTTGTACGTCTAGTTCTTTAATCCACTTCAAGTTGTTTTTGTGCATGGTGTGAGGTAGTGATCTAGCTTCAACTTTTTTGCATAGCAGCCCAGTTTTCCCAGCACCATTAGCTGAACAAAATTTCTTTGTTCCATTACATATTTTTGGCTCCTCTGTCAAAGATTAGCTGTCCATAAACCTGTGGGTTTACATCTGGATTTTGTATTCAAATCCACTGGTCTGTATGGTTTCAGTAACATGCAGTTTTGATTATTATGGCTTTGTAGTCTGGGAGTAGCTTGCAGTATGGGAGTTTGTTGTTTCCATTCTCTTTTGTTATAGTTAGCAGAGTTTTGGCTATTCAAGGTTTTTTGTGGTTCCATATAAATTTGATCAATGTTGGTTCTATTTTTTTGAAGAATGTCATTGAGATTTTCATTGGAATAGCATGAAATCTATGTATCACTTTTGGTAGGATGGCCATATTAATGATGTTAATTCTTCTAATCCATGAGTAGGGGATGTCTTTCCATTTCTTTGTGTCTTCTTATATTTCTTTTAACAATGTCTCCTAATTTTCTTTGTATAGTTCTTTTACTTCTTATGTTTGATTCTTTTTTTTTTTTTTGGATTGTAAAAGGGATGCTTATTTTTTTTAATTTCCACCACTTCTGATTGGTTGTTTGTGTATAGGAAGGTCACTGACATTTGTGTGTTGATTTTATATCCTGCGACCTTACTAAACTGGTTAATTGTTTTGATTAATTTTTCTATGAAGTTTTTAGGGTTTTCATGTAAATTATCATATCGTCTGCAAATAAAGATAGTTTTACTTCTTCTTTCCCTACTGGGTTACCTTGTATGCCTTTTTCCTGTCTTACTGCTTTTTGCTCAGACTTCCAGTATTATGTTGAAGAGCAGTGGTGATAGTGGACGTCCTTGTCTTATTCCTGACCTTAAAGGAAAGGCTTTCAGCTTTTCTCCATTGAGGATAATATTGACTGTGGGTTTGTCGTATATGGCTTTTATCATGTTGAGGAATGTTCATCCTATTCTGAAGATTTTGAGGCCTTAAACAAAAATGGAGGTTTAACTTTCTGAATGAATGCCTTCTCTGTATGTATTGATATGATTATATGGTTTTTACTTTTCTGTCGGTTGATGTGCTGAAATACGTTAACTGATTTTCGGATGTTGAACCATCCTTATGCCCCTGGAATAAAACCAACTTGGTCATGGTGTATTTTCTTTTAATGCATTGCTGGATTTTTTTTTTTTTAAGATTTATTTATTTATTTGTACATACAGAGCTGGGGTACAGGCCAGAGGCTCAGGGGCGGCAAGAGGTTTCAACAGAGACAGAGTGGGGAGCAGAATAGGAAGATCGACAAAGTACACTGCTAAGGGGAGCAGCAGGCGGGCCAGGAGAGGTCTGCCACGCCATGTGGTCAGCTCCGGGGCAGGCAGGAATCGAACTCATGCGGAAGTGGCTTTAGCTTCTCAGTGCAGTGCTTTAACCTGCTGCGCCACCAGGTAGGGCCAGATTTTTTTTTTAAAGATTTATTTATGCATACAGAACTGGGGTACAAGCCAAAGGTGCAGGAGTGGTGAGGGGCTTCACCAGAGACAGAGTGGGGAGCAGGACAGGCATATTGACAAAGTACACTGCTGAGTGGAGCAGTGAGCAGGTCAGGAGAGGTCTGCTGTGCCATGTGGATCCCCTCTGGGGCTGGGGTTCGAGCTCTCACTGAAGTGGCTGTGGCTAGCTTGCAGTGCCGCATCCTAACCTGTTGTGATGGTAGGGAGGGTCCACATTGTTGGATTATATTTGCTAAGATTTTATTGAGAATTTTTGTATTGGTGTTCATTAGGGAGACTGGTCTGAAGTTTTCTTTTTTTGTGTTGTCTTTGTTAGGTTTTGGTATTAGTATGATGTTGGCTTCAGAGAAAGTATTTGGTAGTTTTCCTTCTTCCTCAATTTTTTTTGAATGAGTTTGTGCAGAATAGGCACTAGTTCATCTCTGAACATTTGGTAAAATGCATTTGTAAATCCATCTGTTCCTGGGCTTTTATTCTTGGGTGGGCTTTAATCACTGCTCAATTTCACTGCTTGTAATTGGCCTGTTTAGTTCTGTATCTTCTTTATCTAGCTTTGGATGATTGTAGAGTTGTAGGAATTTGTCCATCTCTTCTAGATTGTTGAACTTGTTTGCATATAGCTGTTCATAGTATTCTCCAATTATTCTTTTGATTTCTGCTGTATTGGTTGTGATTTCTCCCCTTTCATTTATGATCCTGTTTATTCTTTCTCCTGCTTTTTCTTTGTGAGCATGGCTATGGGTTTGCCATATTGTTTACTTTTTCAAAGAACCAACTTTTGGTTTCATTGATTTTTTTATTGTTACCTAACTACTATTTCATTTACTTCTGCTTTGACTTTTATTATTTCTTGTCTTCTACTAGCTTTCAGGTTATTTTGTTGTTCTTTTTACAGTTGTTCAAGGTAGGAGATTGGGTTGTTTCTTTGAATTGTTTCTTTATGTGAACCTGTATTGTTATATATTTTCCTCATAACTGCTTTTAATGTGTTCCATAAGTTTTGGAGAGTTGTGTCCTCATTGTCATTCTTCTCAAGGTATTTTTTTAAGTTCTTTATTCATCCAGTGGTCCTCCAGTAGTGTGAGTTTCAATCTCCAAAAGGTAGGTGGGTTTCTTGCCTTCTTCACATGGTTTATTTCTAGTTTGATTCCTTAATGGTCAGAGAAGATAGTTGGTATGATTTCTATCTTAGTGTAACTATTGATATTTGTCTTGTATCCTAGTATGAGGTCAGTTCTTGAGAATGATCCATGTGGATTTGAGAAAACATGCACACTCAGATTTTTTGGGTAAAGTGTTCTATAGATGTCTGTTAGACCCATGAGGTCTAGGTCCTTGTTTAGAGCTTTAGTGACCTTATTTTTTCTCTTGTTAATCTGTCCATTGTTGACACTGGTGTATTGAAGCCTCCTACTACGTATGTGTTTTCTCTAATATATGTTTTCATAGATGACAATAGTTCCTGATATATTTGGGTGCTCCTTCATTTGGTGCATATATGTCATGTCTTCTTGCTGTACTGTCCCCTTAATCATAATGTAGTGGACATCTGTGTCTCTTAACCTTTTTTAGTTTGAAGTCTATTTTATCTGATATAAAAATAACTGTTCCTGCCTTCTTTTTTTTTTTTTTTTTGGTCCATTTGTTTGTAGTATTATGAAAGTATTTCCATCCTTTTACTTTCAATCTATTTTTATCCTTTGTGTTTCCTGGAGACAGCAGAAGGTTGGGTTCTGTTTTTTAATCTAGCCTGCAACTCTGTGTTTTTTATTGATGAGTTTAAACCATTTATGTTTAGAGTTAATATTGATACATTGGCACCTTTATTTGCCATTTTGTTTGTCTTTTCATGATTTTATTCCTTCTTTTGATCTGTTCTTGTTCATTCCTCTATTGGCTTTGGTTTATGGTCTTCTTGTAGTAATTTTTGGAGTGGGGGTTTCATTGTGACAAACTTGTGGAGTTTCTGTTTGTCTGAGAATGTCCTTATGCTCTCTTCATAGAGAAAGGAGAGCTTTGCAGGATAAAGTATTCTTGGTTGGCATTTGATGTCTTGGAGCTTGTTGGTATGTTCCTCCACTCTCTTCTTGCCTGTAGTGTTTCTCTGGAGAAGTCTTATGTCAAATTTTTCCTTTATAGATTATTTGTTTTTTCCCTCTTGTCAATCTCATTATTTTTTTCCTTGTCTTGGATTCTTGGGAGCTTTACTCTTATGTGTCTTGGTGTATTTCTTCTTTCATCATGATAGTTTGGTGTTCTTGCTTCTTGTATGTCTATTCTCATCTCTTTCTTCACACTTGGGAAGTTCTCTTCACTTAGCTCTGTGAATATTTTCTCCACTTCTTGTCCTTTCTCCTCACCTTCTGGGAAACCTGTAACTCTGATATTTCCTTTCCTCATGGTGTGAAATAGCTCTCAGAGTGTTTCTTCACTCCTTTTCCTTTTTGCTTCTTTTTCCTTTTCTGTTTTGATTCTCTTTATTTCTGAGTCTTCAAGGGTGCTGATTCAGTCTTCTACATGTATTCTGTTTTCACAGGATTCTTTAGCTCCTCCAGTAGTCTTTTAATCTCCTGAATTCCTTTTATTTCCTTTTTTAAAGTCTTGTTTTCATTCTTCAGATCATTGATTACTTGTCTCATACTTTTTTTCCCTTTCATCTTCTTTATGTTTGTTAATCATGATGATTCTAAAATCTCTCTCTGACAGGCTCAATAGTTCTTCTGTATCTTTGTTGATTTTTGGTGACTGATATTTTTGTGGTGAAAATTTCCCCTGTGGGCTTGCTTGGGTACTTGTGTTTTCTCTTCTCCCCATCATTGGTTTCCTAGTAGTTTCTATGCATTTGAGACATTTTTTTGCTAGTATTGGCCAGCATTTCTTCTGGATACTCCTTCTGGGGTGGCTGACTACTGGTATTCAGACCAGGTCAAGGACTAATGCATCAATTCTCCACAAGAGGATGGTGTTATGAATATGGTGGTGAGTTTGAGTGCTGTATCTGGTAACTCCCTCCCTCTGTGTTTCCACTGTTCTAAGGGGAGTTGGTGAGTTCCTAGCTTGTGATTGTGATTAGGGGATTCACATTCTTGTTGGTGGCAGTGGTCCCTCTGTAGCCTGATTTCATTAGGGCGGCTTTGGCAGAGACCCCACCCCTGGCCTGATTTCCAATTTGGATGAGGTACTATGAGCTAGTATCGGTGGCTCTGTCCAACCTCTAGTTACAACCAGCTGCTGTGTGTTGCCCATTACTGCAGGGTATCCCTGCTTGTTCCAGCGAGCAGCAGCCACACCCTGCTGTGCTTCCAGCTAATGACAGGGAGCTGAATGCAGGATGTCACCCCCCACGAGGCCACCCTGGGAAGTGAAGGTGCAAGCTTCCCTGTTCGGGGTAGAGTCCCACCTATTTCAGCGCTTATGCTCTGCTGCACTTCCCGTTAATGGTCAGGAGCTGAGCACAGGCTGTCACACCCTGCCTGGCACCCAAGGTCCTGGTGCCCCATTCACAGCAGAGCTCTGCCTGTTTCAGCAGCAGAGGTGAGCCCTGGCCAAGGCTAATGCCAGGTATTGTACGCTGGTGGCTACTCCCTGCCTGGCTTCCACTATTAGAGAATCACCTCTCAAAATGGGAGTGCTGCCGTCCTCCTACTGTGTCAAGGGACTGGGTCTTCTCTCAGGCTGAGGCCAGGCCCCTGCCATGCCCCAGCGGTGGCAAGAGGGCTGAATCTTATCCTTCGCACAAGTCTCACCCCCATGGGTCTGTAGTAGTCCCGCTCCCCTCCATGCAAATCAACCTGCTGAACTTTGGTTCTCCCTCTGGGGTTTTCAGATGTTTCAGCTTTTCCCAGTTGCTTTCAGGTTTTATTCTACTCTTTTTCTTTCCTTGGTCAAGGTGTTCTGGGTTTGTAGGTGTGGGAGGGTGGACAGGGTCTGGTCACTCTCTCCCACGTGTTTCTTCTTCTGTTGCTTTCACCTTCTCTACTATTTCCCTTGGATCACCAACCCTCTTCATAACATCTGAGTTTTGGCTGAAGTTTGCTGCAGTTCTCCCTTATTTACTATATTCAAGAGAGAACTTAATCCCAGCAACTCTTCATGGCTGGGATTGGTGACATCACTCTTGTGTGCTGTATATCTGAATAAAGTTCTCTCTAGAGTTCTACATAGAGACACAAGATGATAGGTAGGTTGGTAGAAAGATAGAGAGAGAAAGGAAGGAAAGAAAGAAGGCAGGGAAGGAGGGAGAGAGCAAGGGAGGGAAGGAGAGAGGGAGAGAAGGTGAGAGGGAAGGAAGGAGGGAAGAAGGAATTAGGCAACAGGATTTAGAAATGCCTAAACCCAGGCTTAGCCAAGTACTATCTTTAGCCAATAGTCATATAATACTTTATTAATCAGGTGGTACCTAAAATGTAAAAGCTCTCTAGTCAATTGGCCTAGATTTCATAGCCAAGAAGAAAGATTGAGGGGACATTTTTCCTTGCCTTAAGCCCAAAGCTGAATCTTGAAATTTCATCACCTTATGCTGGCTGTGAAGATAAGAGAGCAATCAAGAGCATTTGGGTAAACAGAAGAAACAAAAGACTGACTTCATTACTCAAGGGAGAAGTGTCTTTCCAATATGGAAGTTACCTAGAAGGAGACTGAAGGGAGGAGAGGAAAGGGGAGGCCCCCGGACATTATTCACTGTAGCCCTTTGCCTACAATCAGTTAGTACTGTCTACTCTTGCAGAACAGGAAGGACAGGACAGAGAGGCCTCTGCTTCTCTCCTGAGATGCTCTTTGTTGAGGAAGATTCCTGACAAGATATCCAGAGATGCAGGTAGTGGTGAAGACAGGTTCACTCAAAACCTGAGCAGAATGCCTGGGTGAGTAAGAATGCTTGATAGTTCTAACAAATCAAAGACCCATTTCAAGATTTCTTAAACTGATAAGAAATTGCAGACATATTAACATGATTTGTATTGCATAGTAAGGCTACATTTTTTGGTGTAAATGAAGTGCTTTGCAGATATTATCAGATAATTTGGGCAGGGGAAGCATGTTTCCCAGAGTTTCACTGTATTAGTGTCTTGTATCCCCTCCCCCCTTTCTGTGCTCACTTCTAGTCAGGTACACCCAGTTTCTATTCATAAAGAATACGGATACGGATACAGATGAACTTCAATCTAGAAGAGGCCCAACCTAGTGATTTGCTTTGTGGTGCATTGATTTGTAGAAGGGAAATCATATACAGCGTGCCTTTGATGAAAACAGTCCTTTCCCTCACTTTTTGGCTCCCAGAACTACAATAGCCTGACCTTTCAGTGCGATGAAGCAACTCAAGCCCCGAGGGAGGATGTGAGGGTAGCTTGGGGAGCCAGCTATAGCTGAGAGTAGGAATTCCCTGTGCAGACATCCTGCACTTAGTTGGGAGTTGACAACTTTCCTTCACCCTTGTGACATTCTTTTTGGATGCTTTTTAATGTGCAACACCTCTGTTAGACTTATAGGCACTCACCCTGTGCATTCCACCTTTGTACCTCCAGGGAGTCTGGCCTTCCCGAGAGCCTGGTTTCAAGATCGTTCGTGTTACCCAGTCAGAACTTGTCACACGTTTTGTCGTTGTACAAAGACGTGATTTGCCCCAGTTCCCTTCTCCTTTGCAAACTACTGGAACATACAGAAAAGAAATAAGAATAGTTAATGAATACCCAATATCTATGATACAGATCAAACAGTTGCTAAAATTCTGCCATATATTCATCAGACTTCCCCTTTCTTTTCTTTATTGTTGAAATGACTTAAAGAAAGTTATAGGAATATACACATGTCATCCCTCTGGTCTTCAACGTTCACAAATAAGCACATTTTTGCTAGTGTTGGGGGCGATCAGGTGCTGCGATAATACAACTACCGGTGGGACTAGATAAGGGCGAAAATAAACTGGGCCTCGCATCCAAGGGTGATAATAAACTGGGCCTCGCATCTGGGAGATATCGGTGGGACGAACTGGGCCTTGCATCTGGGGGCACAGCAATGAGTCACCCCTTTGGAATCTGAACCTAGAATCTATATAAGAGACCCTTTTTCCCGATAGCACTGGCAGTAGCTGCAGACCCCACCTAGGGGCTCTGTCTCAGCTGCTGCCTGGGAGCAATAAACTATACTTGCACAGCCTTTCTGCCGCCTGTCTTTCTTCCTTGCGGCTGGTCACAGAAATCGGGGCAAAACAATTAGGTAAACGCAATTTCATTACCACACTTAATATGACTCACATAATTTTTGCATAACATTTAATACTCATCCACATTAAAATTTCCCCTTTATAACCCCAAATGTCTATTTTTAAAATTGTAGTAAAATTCACCATTTTTGCTATTGATAAGTGAAATTAACTACATTCAAAATGATATGCATTTAACACCACCATCGAACTTTTTCATTATTCCCCCAACTCTGTACCCTGAAATGACAACCCATTGACCTCTCTTCCCCAAATATTTTTTAAAGTTGGTTAAATCAAGCACAGTCCCCATATTTCATTTGGTTGTTATCTTTCTTAAGTTTCCCAACCTAGAATTCCCCTCTCTCCCTGCACCCATGCATATATTATTTTCATGACATTAACTTCTTGACAATCCTGGGCTAAGTGTTCCATTGCCTATTCCAGTTTTTACAGCTGTCTGATTGTTTCTCATGGTATTGCTAAACTTGTTCTTCTGTCTGCTATATTTCTTAGAAGTTCAAAGTTAGGTTGAAAGGCTGAATAAAAATCAGGTTGAACATTTTGTTAAAAATGCATAGGTAGGCCCTCCCTGGTGGCGCAGCGGGTTAAAGCATAGCACTGAGAATCTAAAGCCGCTTCCACATGAGTTCGATTCCCGCATGGTGAATCACATGGTGACCACATGGTGTGGCAGACCTGTCCTGACCCGCCCGCTGCTCCCCTCAGCAGTGTACTTCGTCGATCTGCCTGTTCTGCTCCCCACTCTGTCTCTGGTGAAGCCTCTCACCTCCCCTGCACCTCTGGCCTGTACCCCAGTTCTGTATGCACAAATAAATAAATCTTTAAAAAAAAATGCATAGGTAATACTGTAGAATTCTTACTGCACCACGTTAGGTAGTGAATGATATCAGGTTGATGAAGCTAATATTGATCCTTCGGGTAGGGTGATGACAGCCTACTTAAACCTGGGTTTTAAAAAATGAGGGTTTGACTACTTGCACTTTTACAACAATTATTATCCCTACTTTAAATGTTAAGATAAAGGAGCTCTGAGTTGTTGCCCTGGTACCTAGGATACAGCCTTTATCCTGCATAAAGGATAAGAGGATTAAAGTTGAGGCTTTATCCTCTTTATGGAGTAGACAGTGGAGTTCAAGTTTATCTCCAAAGGTGGTCAATCAGAGCAGAAATTTCTAGACTATGAAGAATAAAAGAGACTACTTTGTTTTCTGGGCCCATGGGAAGAATACTTTTAAGTTGTTTATTGGCCAGAATTTAACCATGGATAAACAGAACCTTTTGCTAATACTTATTAAAGACAATCAGAACACTTTGGGAACTCAGATACAGAAGGATCTTTATGACATTTTAAAACAAGTCCCTTTCCACCTTTAACTCTTTCCCTCCTCACCATGACTTTAGATTTTAGAGTTAAGAATTAAGGAAAACTGTTGTTTTAATGTTTACTCCTTGTCTTTTTACTATTATAAGCTTAACAATTGATTCATTGAAAATATAAGCAAGTAGGTTAAAGGACTTCATTATTAACCCTAAGCATTAAGATTACTAAAAACATGAGTTATGTCAATCTCCAAATAAACACTTTGCTTTATAGCAATAAATACCCAAGTTAGTTAAACTCTGCCTAAGGCTGCCTGTATTTCTGGATCCTCACAGGGCGATTTTAGTTATGATTATTTCTTTTTGTTATTTTGGCTTTCAGCTAGCACAAAGATAGGAGAATTGTGAGTTTTCTGCATAGCAGTACATAATTTAAGAACACATTGGACAAACAATTTTCACTTCACAACTACAGTTAGCGCTCTCCTCTTCTCCATTTATCCTATAATTTTAAAAGTCTGGCTTCACAGTATTTGGGCAGGGAAAGTGGCATGGTCCCGTGAGGAAAATGTTCTTCAACAGTAGCACTGCCATGTGGACCCAGCGCAGTCCTGTCACCTCCATTGGGGTTACTACATTTGGGGATGAAGATCCCAACAGCAGTTTGTTTATAGCACCAACAGTAAAAAGATCACCCATCCTGTGTGGAGAAAAAGGAACTCTCCTGCACTGCTGGTGGGAATGCAAACTAGTACAACCACTATGGAAAACTGTTTGGAGGTTCCTCAAACTGCTAAACATGAGCTTCCCTATGACCCAGCAATCCCACTCCTAGGTATCTACCCAAAAGACACAAAAACACTGATTGAAAAAGATACCTGTACCCCCATGTTTACTGTTGCTTTATTTACAATTGGAAAAACATGGAAGCAGCCCAAATGCCCAAAAGTAGATGACTGGATTAGAAAGATGTGATACATATATACAATGGAATATTACTCAGCAACCAAAAAAGAGAAACACATATCTCTTGCAGCAACTTGGATGGAGCTGGAAAAGATCATGCTTAGTGAGATAAGCCAGAAAGAGAAAGAAAAATACCGGATGGTTTCACTCATAGCAGGAGTATAATGGATCAGGCGAGAAAATAACAAAAATAATGAACAACCATATACCAGAGACATTTTGTGGGGGTGGAGTGGGGAATGGGATCAAAAACGGGGGGGGGGGGGTGGGGAGGGAAGAGCACAGGATGCTGGTGATGGCACAAGGGTGACTTGTGATGGGAAACCCGCGGGGAGTACAATTGCGTGGAAAAAAAAATGTACAAAATGATGTAAAAATAAACTTGTGTAATAAAAAAAAAAGATCATCCATCCTGTTCCCTGTTCCTCTCTTGTCTTCTTCTTTATATAGACTGCCCTTCTTATTCTTCTTTTCTCTTCCTTCATTATTCTTTTGTCATGCCTAACTTCTCTCATACTCATAATGGTAGGCTTGTGTAATTCAATAAAGTGACCCCTCCACTACCACTGCCAAATTTTGTGTTCCTGAAGGATTCTCAGCCTTAAACATCCCCCATGCCATGCCGCTGAGTCCTGAATAAAAGAAATTGGAGAATTCCAGCGGGTGTATCTGAGCCTGGCTCTGTTCTGACTTCCTTTGTTAATTTTTGAACTTCCAGCTCCTGCTTCTAGTCTGGTCTCCCTAGACTCTCAGAGTTTATAAAGATAGCAATGGAATTACTTGAACTATGTCTAGTACTTCAAATAAGCTTAGGAGATATTGTAAATTTATTCATAATAAAGTCTACACAAGTTCACTAAAATATTGAAAAGCATCTTTCCTTTTAGGAGGATGAGGGAATGAAAGGTGGGGGAGATTCTAATACACCAACTCACTGTGGAGATTTCATCTTCATACTAAGCAAAAGTTCTTGCTGGCTTATGTATTGTCTGTACTGAGAGAGAAAATACTGGAAAGAATTTGTATGTGGAGGTGAGATCAACCTGAATTAAGTTTCTAGCAGTAGGATTCTGTAAAAATGGGGCAAATCATTCTATTTTTCAGATGGCTGTTAGAATTTTAGATGATAGGTATATAAACCACTCACGAATACAATACCTCGTTACCTAATAAATATTTAATATGTTTTCTTTAAAATTGTAATTTTTTACATAGATAAATACCTGAATCTGATCAATGAGAAAAGACATTGGGAAGTAATCACACAACATAGCTCTACACTGCCACATGAGGCCCTGTTAAAAACCCCTGTCCACTACTGAGGGTCCTGACTAGAGGTGTAGGAAATCCTACAACATCCTTTGTGTGGATGAACAGGCCCTATTATGAGGCAGGATAACTGTTTATCCTTATTTAGCAATGTCCCCTTAAGCATACCCATTCCTTTGCTGCCAGGTCTGCCCCTGACTACCTAACTCTTTATAAGGAAATTTGGTATTTTAAGTGGAAGAAAAAGGAATAGCATTTATTGGGAAAAAGGGAAGGAAATTGAAGGTAGTGGAAATGATGAGAAAGTAAGAAGTTCATTATAGCTTAGTTTATACTGTCTTGAAAATGAGGAAGCAGAATTTATTTCCCAAAGAGAAAAGTACTATCCTAAGTCAGCTTCTTCTATTTCAGCACCATTGGGATTTGAGAAATTAGAAAAAATCTCTTAGCTCCTCCTTTTCCTGGGCCCTGTCTATCTCCTGGTTCATTCTCTAGGCTCTTCCGAGATAAAGAAGACAGCGAAGGCTCTCCATGAGTGAGAGTTCAGATTTATAGTTAACAGTCAGAAGTCATTTAGCATTTTCTAGAAGTCCTTGTCCTAGGTTCTTGTAAAGTACATTTTGTGGAGTAGCTATAGAGAAGTGACCTGTACAGTACAGTCCAGCTTTCAAGTTCATTGTTTTTGTTGAGCAGACCAAATGAATTTGGAATAATTTATTCAAAGCTGGATTTATTCCTTATTATTTGTAAAGGCTGTAACAAGTTGTTTTTTAAATGTTTTCAATCAACACATCTTTATTTATTGTCCTTTACACCCAGAGGCTACTTGAAAAAGGATTTAATTTTCAAAGTCTAGTAAGTAAACAAAAGTTTCCCAATAACATCCTCAGGCAAGCACCCAAAGACCTCTTTTTTGCCACAATACTGAATCCCCATTCATCAGTATTATGCTTAACCAAATCTTGTGTAATTACTTAAAATGTATACCTCTAAATACAAAGTTACTTACCAATTAATTCCTTTTTAAAAATTCATTTATACATACAAGAACTGGGGTGAAGGCCAGAGGTATGGTGGTAGTGGTGGGGGGAATTTGAGAGGATTCACCAAAGACAGAGTGAGGAACAGACAGGAGGATCACTGAAATGCAAAGCTGAGGGGCACAGTGGGCAAGACAGGAGAGGTCTGCAGCACCATGTGGGTCACTCCTTGGCCAGGAATCAAACTCAGGCCAGGCTGTAGAAGCTGAGGATAGCTTGTTAGCACTGAGACTATAATCCCTGCACCAACAGGGTGGCCCCACCATTTAATTTCTTGTTCCTAATCACCATGTTTAACAAAAACAAGACAAAACAAAAAGACTAAAGAAACACAGTTTTAAATGACACAAAGCATATTGAGTTGAATAAATTTTCTTGGAGGCTCATATGAGAACTAGTTTGGAAATAATCATCTACTGTCCTACTGCTACAGGGCAGTGAGAGGCTCCCTTGACCCCCCAAACCTACCCACTCTAAATAGGTTCTACCATCTGCTGCATCAAGAAAAAACATAAGACCTTTAATGGAAAGGAACTTTAATACAATTAGTGTGCAATACAGAAAAGATAAAGAATATAGTTTCTAAATCAAACACCCAAAGTTACCCACCCCCTTGTGGGTAAAAGTCCACCCAAAAGGGATTGGCCTAAAGCAAGACCTGAAAGCCTGCCATAAGTCTGAAGCATCTTCTGGCAGGGACCCATAGAAAAAGGTCAGAAGTGGCTAGATTAGTCTGGGAGAAAAAGAGAAAAATCAAAATCAAGATAAATACTGCCATACTGAACCTCCCCAACAGTCTTTCACCCATATCTCTTTCAACCAGTCCAGGGCCAAGAAACAAGGCAAAGCTTCTTCATATGTCTCTCTGCCCCATGTGCCTCCCTCAGGTCTCCTTCTGGCTCTCCATTCTGCTTCCTACCTCCCTCGGTCTCCTCTCCAGATTCTTCTCCCCCCTGCTCAGCTCCACCCTCCTTTGGGTGGGGCAAGAAGCCTGGAACCTCCCCTTTTTCTGGGGACAAACCTGTTATACCATCAAGAAAATATCCAGAGAGGATTAGTTAGATCACTGGAGGCTAGACTATCTTTATATGTGGGAATTTCCAAGCCTTTACAATTAATTACAGAATCCTGTTAATATGTAATATTCCCTGATGTTGACTGTGGTCAACATCTCTGATACCTTCTTTTATCTCTATCCTTTGAGGTTTCAAGTATTTACCCTAGTTTTCCTTCCTTCCTAGTTGGGAACAGGAGAAACGTTGGGAAGAAAAGCTGGGAGATAGTTAAGATAGGCTAGTTGTTATATAACAAGTGACTTCAAACTCTCAATGGTTTGACCCAATTAACATGTATTGTTCTTATCATAATCCAATAAGGATTGGTAGAGATAGAGGTGCGAAATGCGGTAGTCATCCCCTATGCAGTAATTTAGGGACACAGGCTTCTTCCACCCTATGGCTCAACCAGCCCCTAGATTCTCAGAATCCTTTCTGTTCAACTGGTGTATGGGAACAGAGTCTGCCAAGCATTGCACGGGAGGATTTTGAATGGGCCAGATTTGGAACTCCCGTCAACATTGACCAAAACTCAGCCACATGCCTCTGCACAACTTCAACAGAAATTTGGAAATATAATTTATCTCTCTGCCCAGCTCATGATAATTTCTGCTAGAAAGAGGGATGGTGCCTCTGGGCAGCCAATAGTCTTGTTAGCGTGTATCATCAAAGGTGTGTAAATGTAAAGTAAATGTACTGTCTTATTTTCAGGTTCTACCATTTCCATCTTGTTCAGTTTCTTGAAGAAGTCCATGTCAGAAGCAGCCTCATTAGCACCACAAATCGGTCCACACAGGATTTGTCTGCTTACACTTAAGACCTTCCAGAGTTTCAGGCTATCTGCAGCACACCCCTCAGTGGTGCTTCTTTGGATTCTACCACGCGCTCGTGTCTTCCCCTCTTGTAAGTGGTTCCCGTGACACAGTCTAGCAAGTAACCCACCAGAGGCCATCTGTACTATCTAAACCAGACTTTGTCACATGGAACCTATCTGGAGAAAAAAACTGTGTGATGAATATTTTAAGGAAATATTTCCATACCTCTTCACAAACTATTAAAATTATGTGTTTGCCTTTGCTTAATCAATGTATTCACAGTCGTTGCAACTCTGTAATTATCTGCACTCTTGCTTCCTTTTCTCATAAGCCAATCTGCAAAAGCTTTTTCATATTGCAACCATTTTACAGACATCCATTTGTTCTCATTTACTTATAGGCCACTATTCCCGTTGAGATTTTAGCTTCCGCCAATAATGTTTGTTCATCATCTTATATAAAGAGGATGATGACATGTACTACACGAGGTAATGATGGTAAGTAAGTAAGGTCCTGATTTGCACTCTGTCCTGTTTTCTAGTGTTGGTAAGTTTTCACTGTCCCACCTACATTTGCCTCTTATAATCCAAGCCATGCATTTATTATTTGGCTCATGGGATTAAGGAAGCAGTCTTCATTCATGTCTTTAATCATTTCCTTATCCATTCATTCATTTTGAAATACCAAGTACCAACTATGCACCAAACAATGCACTAGGTGCTACAGTCATAGCAAAGAATAAGTAATACACATAAGGTCCTTCCCCTTAGGAAGCTAATTCTATGCAAATAATAGCGCAACATATTAATTATAATTTTTATAATTGTTTGGGGAGCTTTTTTTTTTTTTTTAGTGTTTTGGATGACTGTGAGTCAACAACAGTTCTTTTTTTTTAACCTAAGCTTTTTGCTCCTCCATATAAACCAGTTTCTTCATTCATTGATATTTTTCATTAATTTATTAAACATCACTGCCAAACTACTACTTACCATGCTAAGCTTTCCAAATACAGAAATGAAAAGAAAACATTTCTGTCATCAAGTGTCAGAGTCCACTTGAGTAGGTTGGCATGCAAACCACACAGCACATTATGGTTATTATCATACGTAGAAATGTGAACAGTACAGTGAGGTGGAGGAATATGTGGACCTAGATCCATTTACATAGGTAATATTGGGACTGACTGTGAAGGATGAATAAGCCTTTGCTAAGAAGCCAAGGAAGGGCCTAAGATGACTGATTGACCACCAAAGTACAAAATTGGGGGCCCTCCCTGATGGCGCAACAGGTTAAAGCACAGCTCTGCAAAACTACCCACGTGGCACAGCAGACCTCTCCTGTCACCCACTGCTCCCCTCAGCAGTGTACATCAAACTGCCTGTTCTTCTCCCCCACTGTCTCATATGAGTAGAAATTATGTGCCTTATTTCTGGGCTAAGTTAAGAAACAATTTTACCTTTTCTTCCTTCTCTTCCCCAGCTGCTAGTTCTAAAGCTTACAAGATGCCTGACCTGCAAAATAGAGATACTCTTGGGAGGAGGCTGCTTGCCACAATGAACTGCTACGTGACTAAGAAATAACATATTTTGTTAACCTGCTATACTTCATATCTTGTTTGTTATAAGCAGTGAGCTCTGATTAATAAAAGGCTGACAAAGTGAACAGTATGTACAAAGACTTACTGATGAGCATATCTAGTACAGAGTTCATGCTCAATAAGTAATTGATAACGCAGTAAGAGTATTATGGGAACATAAAAATAATCCAGTTTGGCTAGAACAGAAAATACGTGATAGGTGGGAGTGAGGGCAAGGTGGCTGAACAGTTGGGTGTGGGTTGATCATAAAGAATCTTGAATGTCATGATGAAGAATTTAGGTTTAATCTTATGGAGTATGGGAAGCCAAGGTCAAATACTGAGACAGTGAAAGGCCCAATCACTGGAATAACAGCCTCCCTGAGAAACAGAACACCCGAACACCTCATTTGATTACCTTTCAGTGAAATAAGAATTGGATTTTAGAACCAGAAAACATTATGGTCTAGTCATTCAGCAAATGAGGAAACTGAGGCCCAAAGAAGTTGAGTATTTGTACCAAGGTCATTCCAGCTTAAACTGAGCAGAGCTGAGGACTACAAACCCAGTGTTGTTGCCAGCCCGACAGCACTGCTCTTTCCACTGTACCACAGCGCTTCAAAGCAGTGGAGACCAGCTGGTGTGCCTGTGTTTTCAGTTCCCTAATGAAGACATTGGGGATTTGGAGGGAGGGTATTTTCCATGAAAGGCTGTCTTCTCTGTAATTCCTCATCTGGCTTGAACCACTATTTTGGAAAAGATCCATTTTTCAGCATCAGATTTCCCTGGAGGATGATTGGGAATGTGCTCAGTGGCCTGTGGGGTGCCCTTGCACTTTCTGAGCTTTTGTTGGGAAGATGAGAAGAAAGTAGCAGTGGCTTGAGCTCCTGGAAACGCCGCTTGGGCCCTTGGCATCTGGGGAGTTGGCCCTCTCACTGCCTGTGGTTCAGTTCGCCAGCTGATTGTCCTACAGGGGTCAGATCTAAAAAAATTTGCTCAGCTTGTCTTTTGAAAAGGTCAGCCTCTAGGGCTGGCATTTTAGTATCACTTTTGTTCATTAGTTCGCTTCTTCTGGTTTTCATATATTGCTGATTCATTATTCATTATAATTATTTTTACTCCATGTGCTCTCCAAGACAATATGATACACATTTATTTTTTAAAGGCAAGTCAGGGTAAGAGACAAGTGGGCTGAGCCAGTCTCAGAGACATACAGTCTGACTTAAGGAAGACCAGGTATTATTGAATTATTTTACCCCTGGAGGAGCCAGAGCACAGTGGGATGGGGGAGGGGGCAGAGGGAAGAGCATTTGTCCAAAAGTCTCCAAGAAATATGGGGGGAGGTTCTCCCTGGTTAAAGCAAGCACAGTAAGCTGGCCACAGCTGCTTTGGTTTGAGTTAGATCCCCCACCCCAGAGGTGACCCACATGGCTCAGCAGACCTCTCCTGACCCTCCCACTGCTCCCCTCGGCAGTGTACTTCATCAGTCGGCCTGTTCTGCTCCCCACTCTGTCTCTGGCGAATCCTCTCACTGTCCCTGCACCTCTGACCTGTACCCCAGTTCTGTATGAATAAAAAAATAAATCTTAAACAATAATAATTGCTTGTTTTTTTTTTCTTGGTTCAGTTTTATAATCACCCTGTTCCTTGCCTTTCAGTGGTTTTTGCTCCCTTATATTTCATTTGGTTGGGTTGAAGCGTAAGAGAGGGTAAGATTGCTTCCTCCCTGAGGGGCCTCTTGGAGAGCACCCAAACACAGTGCCAGACATAGTGGGCTTGGGTTCTGAAGTCAGAGCCCTGGTGCTTAGTAGCTGTGAGACCCTGGACAAAATTCTTAACCTCTCAACCTCAGTTTCCCCTTTATGTGAAAAGGGAAAATGTCTTCCTCGTCCCCCTTTCCCCTTTTTCTCCTTCTCCCCTTTTTAGGAATCTCCGCTCGCCAACGCCTTCCCACGTAAGGGTCCTGCCTGTCATGCCTCCAGACACCTCAATAGTTGGAGCTGGTCTCCAACAGGGTTGTGTGGTTGAGGACATAGCTGGCTCTGAATAAAGTGCATTTGTTTCCTTTCAAATCTCTGAGAGGTTCCCTTTAACACTGGTCTTTCCCACCATCAACACGCTTCCTTTTTTTTTTTTTTTAAGATTTATTTATTTATTCATAAAGAACTGGGGGTACAAGTCAGAATTGTAGGGGTGGTGAGAGGCTTCACCAGAGACAGAGTGAGGAGCAGAATAGGCCGACTAACAAAGTACACTGCTGAGGGGAGCAGCAGGCAGATCAGGAGAGGTCTGCTGCACCATGCGGTCACCTCCAGGGCGGGCTGGGTTGAACTCATGCTGAAGTGGTTTTTAGCTTCTTAGTGCTGTGCTTTAACCCACTGCGCCACCAGGGAGGGCCCCACTCTTCCTGTTTTATGGTCAAAATGAGAAATGAACAGAGTGATCAGAGGCCAAAATAGCCTCTTGATTACTGGGGTTTTTTTATTTGTTTGTTTTGTTTCATTTTTCTGAGAGAAAATGAGATACTAAATACCAAGTGAGTTTCAGCATTAGGTAGGTTTCTTCACCTAGTCACACTTAACATTTTACCAGATCTTCTTGCCCTGAGGGTTAGGGTTGGGCAGTCAGGGGACCCTGCTCCCTGAGGAACAGAGCAAGGTGATATCCTTGCTGAGGGAAGGCAGATGTCTAGGAAGAAGAAAAGACTAGCTCAACTAAGCATGCCCTGTGTGTGCTTCACCAATCAGATTTAGCCCTTCTACTACAGAAAAAGAGAGAGAAGGATCAAAGGAAACCTCAGAAACACTTCCCCCCAAATTTCTCATTTTTTTTTCCTCTTCCTCTTATTGTTCAGCCAGTCTGTCCATGTAGGACACAGATGTTACTGTGTTGTGGGTAGTATGAATGTGCAAAAAAAAAAAGTTCAGGAGACAGGTGTGGAGGAGGGAGAGACTGGTTGGAATGAGTCACCGGTAGAGAAAGAAGGGTGGGCACTCTGAACCCTAAATTCAGAGTCATGGCGTAGAGCCCTGACGGGAGGATTAGAGTTCAGAGACTTCTTCTAGACATCAGAACTCTACAGGCTCATAATCAGAATCTCCAGGCACAGGCAACATCATTTGCCAAATCCCAAGGATATAGGTAGGCAACAGGATGCCAACAAGAAATATATAACCTGGATGTGACTCTTATTTCCTGCCTTGGGCTATCAGCCCTCTAGTCTTTAAAATATAAGCTTATTTTTTTTTTATTATAAACCTATGGAAATACAGGAAGGTACAAAGGGAAAAAAAACAAGCAATTCAAAAACTATGACCTTAGCACAAAGAAAAACTGATGTTACCTTGGACTCTATTTCTAGTCAATCTTCTATGAATAGCCTTACATAGATAAGGTCATTCTATCTATGCATATTAAATTCACATGCTGAGGTTTGTTTTTTTTTTTTACACAAAACTAGAATAGAATCATCTCCCCATGTTATTAAAATCTCTCAGTAATTAAACATCATTTAAAAATAACTATTCCCTGCTTTTAAGCACACCTAGGTCACTCTCTACTGATTTATGAAAATCCAAGGGCCTGTAGAGATCTTCCAAGTGATTACCTCCTTTCAGGTTGGTGAACAGGGCAGTCTCAAAAGCCAGGGCTCTCTTCAAGCCATTCATGGTAGCTACTGCACAGAACTTGATCATCTGGAGAGATCTCACATTTCCAACAATTGATGATGGAAACAATGTCTCCTGTAAAATGCACTAATTCTAACAATGGACCTTTCTTACATACCACATCATTGTTACAATCTTCAAAAGTACTATTGTATTAGTTTGTCACAACTGCAACCACAAAAAAAAAAAATACAGTCTGGGTGATCTACACAACAGGAATTTGTTTTCTCACACTGCTAAAGGTTAGAAGGCCAAGATCAAGGTGTATTCAGTCTAGTTCCACCTGAGGCCTCTCTCCTTGGTTTGTACATGGCCATCTGCTTGCTGTGTCCCCACAGGGTTCCTTCTGCTGCACATGGAGATCCAATGTCTCTCTGTGTGTCCAAGTTTCCTCTTAAGATATAGCTTCCCATTAATGGACTAGGGCTTACCCTAAAGATCTCATTTTAACTTAATTACCTCTTTAAGAAATTTACTTATTGGACCCTCTCTGGTGATGAAAGGGGCTAAAGCACAGCACTGTGAAGCTATCTGCAGCCACTGCAGCATGATTTCAATCCCCAGCCAGGGAGGTGGCCCACATGGCACAGCAGACCTCTCCTGTCACACCTGCTGCTCCCCTCAGCAGTGGATTTCAGTAGATCTGCCTGTTCTATTCCCTACTCTGTCACTGATGAACACTCTCAGTCTCCACCCCCACACCTCTCGCCTGTACCCCAGTTCTTGTACACATAAATAAATCTTTAAAAAAAAATTTACTTATATGTGATTATGAATGGCTTCTTTTCACTAAGCATAAAAATGTTTTTATTTTTGTATGTGTGTAGAATTGGGGCAAAGGCCAGAGTTGCAGCAGGTAAGAGGATTCACCAGAGACAGAGTGGGGAGAAGAACAGGTAGATTTACTGAAATACACTGCTGAGGGGAGCAGCAGGTGAGACAGGAGAGGTCTGCTCCATGATATGTGCATCAGGTCCCTGGCCAGGGATTGAAGTCATGCGCTGGCAGTGATAGAGCTGAGACTTAACCCCTCTGCTGCTTTGGAAGCCTTTAGCATAATAATTTAAATATTCATTTTTGTTGTAGCATGTATCATTAATTAATTCTATTCCATGGATGAAAATACATCATTGTCTGGATATACCACATTATTTTATTTATATACTCATTAGATTATGGACTAAGTTGTCTCCATTTTTTAACTATTATAAAATATTCTCTCGTGAACATTCATGTATGCCAGGTTTTGTGTGGAGATGTGTTTTCATTTCTATGTAGTATATGCCTCAGACTGTATTGCTGGGTAATTTGGTGACTACATAGTTAGCATTTCAAGAAATGGCCATGTTGTTTCCCAAAGTGGCTGCGTCATTGTACATTTCCCCCCATTATATATGAGGGTTTCAATTTCCCTGTATCATCCCCAACACTTCCTATTGTCTTTTTTTAAAATTACAGCTATTCTCACAGGCTTTGACTTACATTTCCCCAATCACCAATGATACTAAGAATCTCTTCTTTTGCATACTGGCAATTTTTAATTTTTCTTTGGAGAAGTATTTATTCAGCTCCTTTGTCCATGTTTTAGCTGGACTATTTGTGTGTTATTATTGAGTTGTAATAGGTTTTTACATATTTTGATATAATTTTCTTGTCAAAGTACATGGTTTGCAAAGGTTTTTTTCCCATTCTGCATGTTGCTCATTACTTACTTTTTTCTTTTAAAGATTTATTTATTTATTCATCTAGAACTGGGATACAGGCCAGAGGTGCAGGGGTGGTGGGAAGCTTCACCAAAGACAGAGTGGGGAGCAGAACAGGCTGATGGATGAAGTACACTGCTGAGGGGAGCAGCGGGAGGGTCAGGAGGGGTCTGCCACGCCATGTGGGTCAGCTCCCTAGTCAGGGGTGGAACTCGTGCTGCAGTGGCCTCGGCCAGCTTCACAGAGCTGCGCTTTATAATCTGCTGCATCACAACCCATTGTGCCACCAGTGAGGGCCCTGCTCTTGATGATGTCTTTGAAGGACAAAACTTTTAGAATCCAATTTCTATTTTTTTGTTTTGTTACTCAGCTTTTGGTGACATAGCTAAGAGACCTGCCAAATCCAAGTTATAAAGATTTACTCCTGTGTCTTTTAGGAGTTTTAAAATTTTAACTATTACATCTATGATCTATTTTTGTTTAATGCATTGTACGGTGTGAGGTATAATCTACGATTTCATTCTTTTACACTTGGATATCCAGTTGTCCCAGTACCATTTATTGAAAAACCTATTTTTCCCCTCCTGAATCATCTTGGCAGCCTTGCCAAAAAATCAGTTGACTATAAATGTGAGAATTTATGTCAGGACACTGAATTCTATTTCACTGATTTTTATGTATAACTTTATGCCTTATGCCTTGATTATTGTAGTTTTGTTACAGGTTTTGAAATTGGGAAATGTGCATATTTCAACTTTGTTCTTTATCTTCAACAGAGTTTTTGTTATTGGTTAGTCTAGGTAGCATTTTCATATGATTGTAGGATGAGTTTTTCATTCTCTACAAACAAATCTGGGATTTGGGCAGAGATGGAATTGAATTTCGTTTTCAGACAGTCCATTTTAAGTGCACAGAAATACAATTGGCTTGTGTAGATTAATCTTGTATCCTGTTATTCATATATATCCTGTCACGTTTTTAACTCATTTCATTTTATATTTTTTTATTATTGAGATGACAGTAGTTTATAGTACTGTATGACTAGGGGAATAGTTTTATATCCTCAGATACATGGTATCACACCACATCCCACAGCAGAGTACCCCATACTTCTGTACCTAGATTGAGTCCCCTGCCCCCAAGTCTCCATCCTCACTCTCCTGCCCCTTCTAAATAGCCTAATACTATAGTCATAGTTCTAGGATTCCTTTGGTTTAGTTTTGTCACTTCCTTATCTTATGCTATTAATCATGGTGTTTTATTGGCTGTTCTGTGTAGGGAATTCTGTTAACTATTACAGAAAATACAAAGATAAACAAGACCTGATCCTGTCCTGAAGAAGCCTAATTTAGAAAAGACAGAAGCCTATTGAGTAGATAAAAACCCATTAGAGCAATGTACAGAAAGTACAGAATTGCCAAATGAACACTACAGATAATTAGAGCTCTAGAAAAATTCAGGGATGGAGAGACATTCAAGGTTGGAGAAATCTGGAAAAAATAAAGTAGGAAGGATATGCCCTTCCTACTCCACCCTCCTCTCCCACCTTCTCCCTTTCCTCCTTCAGTTTTCTTGCTGCTTTTTGTCCTTTATCTCTCCCTAATCAACATCTTTGAAAACACTTGTAGAACATTACAAGTTAGTTATTATAATTTCTGAAACCTGGACAACTGTCAGAATCTTTTAAGGAGCCTATTAACAATATAAATTCCCAGCACCCAATGCAATGATAGTGAAGGCAAGGATAAATAGATGGAACCACATCATATTAAAAAGCTTCTGTACAGCAAAAGAGACATTACAAAAAACAGACATCCCACTGATTGGGAAAAATTTTTCTTACACAAAACTAGCAGTAAAGGATTGATCACAAAAATATTTGAGAACTGAAGAAACTCAACAAAAATAAACAACCCCATCAAAAAATGGGCAGAGGAGCTATAAAGACACTTGTCCAAAGAGGAAATACAGATGGCCAAGAAGGATATGAAAAAATGTTCAACATCACTTAGAATAAGGGAGATGCAAATTAAAAGCACAATGAAATACCACCTCACCCCAGTGAGAATGGCATATATTCAAACAACTAGCAACAACAAATGTTGGCAAGAATGTGGAGAAAAAGGAACTCTCCTGCACTACTGGTGGGAATGCAAACTAGTACAACCACTGTGGAAAACTGTTTGGAGGCTCCTCAAACTGCTAAACATGGAGCTTCCCTACGACCTGGCAACCCCACTCCTAGGTATCTACCCAAAAGACACAAAAACACTGATTCAAAAAGACACGTGCACCCCCATGTTTATTGCTGCTTTATTTACAATTGGAAAGACATAGAAACAGCCCAAATGCCAAAAAATGCACGACTGGAGTAAAAAGATATGGTACATATACACAATGGAATATTACTCAGCAACCAAAAAATAAACAAATGCCTTTTGCAGCAATATGGACGGAGCTGGAAAAGATCATGCTTAGTGAAATAAGCCAGAAAGAAAAGGAAAAATACCACATGGTTTCTCTCATAGCAGGAGTATAACGGACCAGGCAAGAAAATAATGATAATGAGTGGGGAAGTGGAGTGGGGAAGGGGATCAAAAACAGTGGGGAGAGAGAAATGCACTGGACTATGGTGATGGCACATGGGTGATTTGGTGATGGAAAGCCCAAGGGAATTGCAACTGAGATGGAAAAATGCACAAAATTATGTAAAAATAATCTATTATATTATAAAATTAAAAAAAAAACAGGTCACCAGGCCAAAGATATATATATATAAATTCCAAGTTCTACCTCAGAACTATTATATCATATTCGCCGAATCTGAGATGTGGGCAGCTGCATGAAAATTTTTATTAAGTGAGGCTGAGTAGTAGCCAGGTTTGGTAGTTTCTGGATATGATTATAATAATTGTATCCACATTTGGACAAATCCCTCGCTTCATTCCATTGCCCCTCTGACTGCCACAGAGGCTCACAAAGCCACGTGATCACAAGCGCACCTGAGTAAAAGACAGTATGTGGATTTGTGGAACTCCTGCCTTAGTGAAAGAAACACCTCAACGTGCATCCATGGCTGAGAGGGCTCAGTAGGTCATCCCCTACACAAACTTTTCAGTGTTTGAGAAACCTAGAAACACCATGAGATCTTTTCTGCTATGGATGACCCGCAGGCAGGGGATATTCCCACCACCTCACCTTAATAAATTCTAACAGTTTGCTATACTTACTTAAAACTAAAATAAAGCATTTCAAATACAAAAGAACATTCTCCCATCTCATCTCAAACCAGAGGTAACCAACCCTCTTATAGATGGAGAGGATAATTTAACCTTATAGATGGTGAGGATGGGTATTTAAACATGTATATAAATGGTATACCACTTTTCAGAAACTTTGTTTTTCCAACATCATATTTTTGAAATTTGTCCATATGATACTTGTAGAGTTAGTCTATTCTTTATGATACTGATATTATACTTAATGATTAAATCATTAAAAATAATGAGATTAACTTTACTGACTCTTTAACATTAAAATCTTTAGTAGTTTATATGTCTATATGACTTTGGGCTTACATTGTTTCTCCTCTACCAAACCTTTTACTCCCATCCTATGCCCTTTGTCTGTTTCCTCCTCCCCTTCCTATGTTCTCTCCAATAACCAGTACATTTTTACTAAGGATTGTTTTAGCTGTGCTTTGTTAGTATATGGGTTTTTGTAGTTATTTATATTCCACAGGTAAGTGAACAGTGGAATATATATAGCTGGTAACTTTCACTTTCTGACTTACTTCACTTAGCATACTCAATCTCCAGCTCCCTCCATTTTGTACCAACATGCACTACTTCATCTTTTTTTTTTTTTAAGATTTATTTATTTAGTATTCATACAGAACTGGGGTACAAGACAGAGGCACAGGGGCAGTGAGAGGATTCACCAGAGACAGAGTGGGGAACAGAACAGGCAGATCCATGAAGTACACTGCTGAGGAGAGCAGAAGGTAAGACAGGAGAGGTCTGCTGTGCCATGTGGGTCACCTCTGGGGCAGGGATCGAACTCATGCAGAAGTGGCTTTAGCTTCTCAGTGCTGTGTTTTAACCTGCTGCACCCCAGGGTGGGCCCTCTACTTCGTCTTTTTTTTTTTTAAATTTTTTTTTAATTTAAGATTTATTTATTTATTCATATAGGACTGGGGCACAAGCCAGAGATGTGGAGGGTGAGAGGATTCACCAGAGACAGTGGGGAGCAGAACAGGCATATCGACGAAGTACACTGCTGAGGGGAACAGCGGGAGGGCCAGGAGAGGTCTGCCACGCCATGTGGTTTCCTCCAGGGCAGGCGGGAATCGAACTCATGCGGAAGTGGCTTTAGCTTCTTAGTGCTGTGCTTTAACCCGCTGCGCCACCAGGGAGGGCCCCTACTTCATCTTTTTAAAATAAATGAGTAGTATTCCATCGAGCATATACCCCACATTTTCTTTATCCAGTCATATTTTGATGGGCACTTAGTGTGGCCCCATGACTGGCAATAATAAGCAGTGCAGGTATGAACAATAGTGCAATAGTGTGTATGTCTTTTTGCCCTGGAGTTTTCATGTTCCTGTTTTTTGTTTTTGTTTTTAATAACATAGCAGTATTCTGTTTTATAATAGTGCAGTCAAGTCCCATTTCATAAAGATTCCAAAATTTATTTCGTGGATGGGTATTTTTTATTGGGATCATGATGCCATGAATGACCTTGTCCATGCCTCTTTGGGCACAAGTGTGAATCCTTTCACGAAATATATCTAGAATAGAAATCACTGGAGAATAGAATATGAACGTTCTCAGTTTCCTAGATTGCGCTCTAGATTTCTTTCCACAGCAGTTCAACTAACTTTTAGGCCCTTCAATGACATTCCTCTTTTCCATATTCTAACCAATTCTGTCAGTGTTTTAAAAAAAAATATAAGTATCTGAGTCCTATTTTTAGATTTTGACGAGGTGGCTCTGGAGTGTGATTTGAAAGAGTGATATGGAAACACACATATCATTGAACCTCTGTTTCAGGTATGTATTTATATCAATCTAATACACTGAGGTATGACTGTCTAGTGGGAGCTCTCTTGGTCTAGTGCTTTCTTGGTTGATATCTATGTTGGCTGCATTTATATCCTTGAGGAAAGGTAGAAAAGACCCACTGCCAACATACCTTACAAAGACATTTGACTCAAACAGGGGTATGCGATTTATCAAACCAGTGGGAGGTACTTAGAAGTCCCATCTTTGCCAATTAGGCTTATGGGGGAGGGGAGACATTTCCTGGAAGATGCCTCGCCTTTTGCTATGTATGGTTGAGTGTCAGGCTTGCCTACGTGCCCTTGCTTAGAGCAGGGTACGTGTTAGCAATGCCTGCCAGCCTGCTGGGTGGTGTCACTGCGTGGAGCATTTGTGGCTTTTTCAAAGCCCTGAGGAATCTGAGAAGCAAGTGAGGGAATGATGCATGAAAACAAAAGGCAGTGGAAAGAGTGACCAGCCAGCAGGCTCCAGCAGGCTAGAACGCTCTGTCCTTGTTATTACTGCTTCATGAAAATGCCGCCGGCTTCCTGGCAAGGTCTGGAAGGTAAAGTCTTCTTGAGAAAACAAGGACAATGATGTGAACTTTGAAGCTGGAATCTGGTTTTCAGTTTCCCTATTTTCCAGGGGAATCTATTGGGTGAGGATGGGAAACCCTGTGCCCTGAAGAAGGGGTAAGTTGGTCTTTTCTTCTCTCCTGGCTGCTTCCCAAGAGTTTTCTCCTCCCACACATAAGCAGTACTGCTCTGGACTCAGAGGCCTAGCACGGCTGGCCTGGGAGAGAAGTTGGGCGGTGCCTTGGACAGAGCTGTTCCCCAAGGAGTGATTTGAAGGTCAGCTTACAGGAGGAAAAAGGACTTTAGCATAATTCCCATAGAGGTGGCTTCACTGCAAATAAGTACCTTCTGGTCCGGGGCAATGAGACTAGGGGGTACTCATATTCTTCTCCTGCTTCCCTCCAAATGACTTATGCCCTGGGACCATATTCTCCCAGGAAAATCTTCCCCAGTTTTTGGAAATCAGGTAGAAGTTCATAAAAGTTAAGAGTTTTCATTAATTTATGATTAGATGTCTACTTGGTCTTGTCAGAAGTCAATAGTTATTTTCCCTTTTCATAATCTCCTTTCTTTGACATATAGAATATGTAAATAAGAAAGTAATGAGCATTCTCTACCTCTCTTTAAAAGTAATTATTGGAGCAGCAATATTCACAATAGCCAAGACATGGAAACAATCTAAGCGCCCATTGATGATTGGATATAGAAATTGTGGTATATATACTCCAGGGAATACTACTCAGCTATTAAAAAGATGAAATAACACTTTATGGGACAATGTGGATAGATTGTGAGGTGATTGTGCTAAGTGAACTAGGTCAGAAAGTGAAAGACAATTACAGGGTGGTTTTGCTCATTTGTGGAATATAAGCAACCAAAGAAAGCAAAGTGGCAAAACACAACAAAAATTTCACACTTAGACTGAAAGCCTGTGGTTACAGGGCTAGGGGAAGGGAGGGGAGAAAGGTAAAGAACATTGGTGTGGGAGGTTTGGTGGAGGGCAAATGAGGAATGTGCACATATTGAAGTTGTACTCCCAACCTGACATACTTTTATAAACCAATGTCCTATCAATAAACTTTTGAAGGAAAAAACTATAAGGCTACTGAATAAAAACAGGCTCTTGTGCATACAATAGAGTTAAACCAAGGGCGTGGTTTACTTGGCAACAGCTCAGGCAGTTATTTCTCTTGAGGTCCTCAAATGCTCTTGACTTTGCCTGATGATGCATCCTAAAAGACCAGCTTTCATGTGACCTTTTTTGATAAAACTCTCATCAATGGAGTTAATCATTCCCTTCTTTCTGGTCCCATAGCATTCGATTCTTATAAAAAGCATTCATCATTACTGTGTGACAATTACTTTGTTGAAATTTTGCCTTATTCTGAGTGTATTGTGTATGTGCTTCCCAGCATTTATGGACTGTACTTAAACATAATAGTCCTTTGATTGAGTGAATCAAGGTTTATAAGAAAATACCAACACTTTTAGCTCTTAAGTATTTTTAACTGTCCCCTTTCTTTCCCTAATTGGGATGACTGTAAGCAGTTTTAGCTACGCATGGAATGGAGAACATGCTAAAACTAAATGTAGTTTTTTTTCTGAGGAATTGCTCTGGCAGGAATGGGTATTTCAGATATTTAATTCTGTTACAGGTACAGAAATTGTTTCCGGGAAACATTGCCATTATTATCTCTGAAAGGCAAGTCAGTGAAAATTGTTATTTTCCATTTACAGATGGACAAATGGAAGCTTTCTTCCTCATTTATCAATTACAGAATGTCCACTCTGCTCAAAGTACTGTGCTAGGATTTTCATGGGATATGAAAATGTACAAGACTGGCTCTAGAAGGCGAATGTTATAATCTGGGTAGAATGAAAAAATATTTGCATGCAAAAGTACCTATAATTTGGGATTATATAATTTGAGTCATTTGACTGGTCCAAAAAATCTAAGGCACTCTTAAAGGCAGGCCAGAGGATTTCCAAACAAGGTAATCAACAATTTCGTGGTGATTGTTGTGGCGCTCCAGATGAATGGATTTTTTGCTAGTTATTCTCCATTTGACGTTAGTGTTAGCTTCCTGTGACTGCACGAACACATTACCCCAAAGTGGGTGGCTTAAAAAAATAGATTTTGTTTCCTCACAGTTTTGGGGGGGTCCCATCACCACGGTTTTGGCGGGGCAAGTCTCCCTCTAAAGGCTCTAGGGCGAAGTCTGTTTCTTGCCTCTTTGTTGGCTCTAGTCACTCACTCGTTCTGATCCCATGGTGATTACTCCTCTTCTTTCTCAAAACTCTCCCTACTTTTCTTATTTTCTTCTTACATGACATTGTACTTAGTGTCCACCAAGTAATCTAGGAGAAACATCTCCTCTCAGGGGCCTGAATATAATATATATATTTTTTGCCAGGTTCTGGGAAAATTCTGGGGATCCACAGACATCTTTTTTGGAGGGGCCACCAATCAGCCCATGGAAGTTTTTACTTTATGCTTAGCTCTGAGCCCATGATGCCACTACCCATAAATGATACCACCCGGGCACCACTGCCCTCGGTCTTGCTGTTAGGCTCAGCCAATGGGGGGCATCAGCTGGTTAAAGAGGAGGAGGAACAAGAGGTTGAGTTATTTCTTCTTTCCTTCCTGCAGTAGCTCCCTGGTTCTGGCAGCAGCTATGCCAACTTGCAGCTCTTTCCAAATTCCCGTAACATTATTTCTTTCCCTTTTCTTCAGCCTTGGGCTTCCACTTTTGCTAGTTCTTTGGCACCTCAACATTTCTGCAACCCTGCCTACATCCTTGTAAATAGCGTCTTCATCAAATTATTTTCAAAATCCCAGCTGAGTGCGTCTTCAGTTTCCTGCCATGATCTTGACTGACACAGATACTGAGAAGCAAAAATTTAATTTGCAGAACAGAGATAGACTCAGGTTGCCGCAATCTAAGTTTTAGTAATGACCAGGGGGAACTGGAAGGTGATTCAGCATGATATAACAGCTGGGCTATCTTGCGGACTGTTCAGTAAATATCTGTTGCTTTGTGCTCTAATTATCTGCTATTTTATCACTGCTTTCTGATGCCCCTGCCAGTAAGTACTTTCTGTTCTCTCTATCTCACAGCTTCATTGCCTCATAGTTCCTGCTGCCATGTGACTTCCGTTTTCTTCCCTCCCTGTATCTTTTAGCTGTTGCACACTAACTGCTGACTCCCTCTTGGCATTTCACTTTCAATTCCCCCACAGAATTGACTGGTTTGGCTGTTCACCATCAAGTATAGGCCATCAGGAAAAGCTCCCTTGACAAGCTATCACATCAGCACAAGTTTATTGCTTTAGGTTAGGTGTCTACTCCTCTACCTAACGATTTTGTTACCAGTGGCAGAATAAATCGATACATTATTTGGTGTCTTATCTGATAGAAACCCCTGTGGAATTATCAGGCATCCTGCTAATTCCTGGGTAGGAGGGGCTGGAGTGGATATCAAAACCCACATGTGCTTCTGTCTGTAGTTCAGCAGCAGAAACACGGTGGCCTCTGGGAATATGTGTTTAGGAGAGAGCAAGCAACCCGTAAGAGAGAGCTTGTAGTGCAACTCAAATAGAGGAAAACTATAGGTGGTATGAAAACTGGAAATGTAGTCGCAACGACTTGTAGAGGAACTTACATGAAGATCAGTTTTAGAAGGAGCTTTAGACATTGTTCTATGATCGGTGAGAACTGAAGACTTTGAACATGGGGGAGTAAGATAATCAATTTTAGGTCTGCTTAACTTATGGCAATGGTATATTCAGATGGAGTCTGAAGTAGGAGAATGTGAGAACAGAAACATTTGGAAGTTAATACAGTAGTCCAAGTGAAAATAATGGGGACGCAAATAGGGCAAAAATGGAAAGAAAGGGAAAGCGAGTTGTGAGATACTCAGAGCATGACTGAAGTCAGTTTTCAGCTATTGGTTAGAATCTTCACCACTAACAATACATTTAATATTTTTGTTTTCTTCCAAGGAAACTGTACCTTTTTTGGACATAATATGCAAATTCTATTAAGTATATGATTGATAATATTATTATCAGCTTTTGTAATACACTTAGAAACTTGCCTTTGAGCCCACAGAGTTTAAGGAATAGTGGTTGCATTGAGAGAAACTGAGTCTGAACATCTGAACCTATGTTTTCTAGAAAAATGGAACTTAAACCAAGAGTTCATGGTTTATTTAGAATATAAAATACCAATGCAGTAAGAATGAAAGAAAAAGGGTAAAGAAAATAGAAAGCAATGTATGATGATGATGATTGTAGAATCTTCACAGGCTGAAGTCATGACTGCCATACAGAATATCTTTAGTCATGCTCTGTGGTGAAACATGCTCAGGTAAGTTCTTGCAAGGGAGACTGGACATGGAATTCATTCATTAAGCTTATCTTCTGTCTCTTATTTCCCACTGATTAGAATTTACCACACAGGAGTTATTTTTCTCACACTTCTAGGTTATGTCATTTGTTCCTATCGTTTGTCTATCAACAAGTCTCAACCAATATTCTATGGTGTGGTTTTTACTTTTTTTTCTTTAATATTTACATATACATACATCCAGAACTGAAGTACAGGCCAGAGGTGCAGAGGATTCACCAGAGACAGAGCAGGGAGCAGAACAGAAAGCGTCATGAAGTACAACCACTGAAGGGAGCAGCTGGCAGATCAGGAAAGGTCTCCTGTGCCTTGTGGATCACCTCCCTGGCTGGAGATAAAACTCTGTGATAGCTTCTTAGTGCTGTGCTTTAACCCTTTGCACCACCAGGGAGGGCTGAGCCTTTTACTTTTGGATGGGGAGTAGGGAGGGTAGCCAGAAGTTCACAGAGTGAATCTGGTCATTCAAGGGCAATCAAATGGGAAGGCCAGGCTGTGAAAGTGACCACTAAACTCCAGTCCTAGTAATTAGGACTAGATGGGCACAAAGTAAGTCAGCTGCAGTAGTGGCTGAGAACAAAATAAACAACTGAGGATTCAAGAGATGATGATGAAAGACTCTGATTAAGCATGTTAAGATGTATCTGAGTCACTGAACAGTAGGAGAAAGATGAATGCTGTAACTCATGGTGATGTCCAACAGGTGGCTGAAAGTTTAGAATTGGAACCACCTCCAGATAGACAAGTGTGGTTTTCTTTTTTTAATTTTTTTTAATTTTTTTAAGATTTATTTATTCGTACAGAACTGGGGTACAGGCCAGAGGTGAGGAGGATGAGAGGATTCACCAGAGACAGAGTGGGGTGCAGAACAGGCAGATTGATGAAGTACACTGCTGAGGGGAGCAGCTGGCGGGTCAGTTGAGGTCTGCCTTGCCCTGAGGGTCAGCTCCAGGGCAGGCGGGGATGGAACTCATGCTTAAGCACAGCATTCTTAGTGCTTCTTAATGTTGTGCTTTAACCCACTGCACCACCAGGGAGGGCCCCAGACAAGTGTTTTGAGGGATGTGGAAGGAATAATAACAAAGACATGTTTTTCAACAGCGCAGAGTGAGTGAGTGGGAATATTGATCTGTGCTTAACTCCCAATTGAATATGATCTTGGGCAATTTATTTAGTTTCCCTATGCCTAAGATTCCTTTCCTTAAGGCAGCTCATGCTTGTAAAGTATTTGGTATGATGCTAGGTATACAGTGGATGCTAAATAAACTGTGGCAGTTATTATGTTCATTATCATCCTTGGATAACAATGTAACTTTCCAGTGCTTTCTCTTCTCCAGACGGACTTTGTGCTGTTCATAATTCTCCTAGAGCAGGTTAGGTATCTAAAGTCTATGTTTTTGAGATATGCTCAAAGGTAGTTTTTGCCTCACTCAGCACTTGAGGTCGTAGACCCTTTGGGAAGGTTGGTAGACCCATAGAGGGTGTTGAGATCTTGAGTTCCAAGAAGGCAGGTAGGGACGTATCTTAAATGGTTCACTTACTTCTATAAATCACTCCCCCCCTTAAAAGTAGGAAAACAAAGTTTTTTGGTCAAAACTTTGTACTGGTGCCCCAAGAAAGCACAGCTAAGTACATAAGTGTTGCTAGATCTACATAATAAAGAGCTTCTTGTAAGACTTTAAAAACGGAAGAGATTACTCTTACACAAATAGTACTTGATAGGATAGCATCTCTAAATTATACATATCAAATTCGCTTTAATCCTTTAAATTGAAATCCTTTAGAATCTAGCATTTTAAATGCCAAGAAAAATACATAGCCAAATATGTTAATGTTTAGGAAATTTCTAGAATAACAACAAAAACTAACAAATACGTATCACTTTGTTCAAAACTTGTATCGCCCATTCATAAAACCCAAATCCTTACCAGTAGTCTTTTATGACCCTTGAGATTTAGTCCCTTAGTTATGGAACCTCATCTTTTTTACTAGTAGGAGACAGCAGAGCTTACTTTGATGCTTAAAAACAGCAAAAAGTCTCTAGAGACAGACTACTTAAATTCTAATTCCAGCTCTCTCACTTCAGAGTGACATGATTTGGGACAGTTATTTAACCTTGAGTCTCACTTTTCCCATCTGGAAGACAGAAAAACAGTACCCACTTGGTCGCTGGGAGGAATAGTTAATATTTTTTAAGTGTTTAAAATGGAGTCACTAGTAAAGACTATTGAAGTGTTTGTTAGGTAAATAAACTACTTCCTCTCATTCATTATATTACAGCTAACTGGCTCCTGGCTGTGCCTCTAGCAAGCCAAGTGCACACCTGCCCAAGGGCCTTTGTTATTCTCCCAGCTGGTCACATGGCCAATTCCTCATTTCCTTCAAGCCTTTGCTGAAATATCACCTTTTAAATCATGACAATTCTATGTAAAATAGAGTTCCCTCCCCCATACCCCTGCTTGTTTATTTTTCTCAATAGCATTTACCTTCTTCCAATATGCTGTATAATTTGCAACTTTATTTGTTCTTCACCTGCCTCTCCTGACTAGGTAAATAAAGGCAGGGATATTTATTTTATTTTCTGATGTATCCCAAGTACCTGAAACATTGGAACATTACATGGGGCTTAGCAGGTATTCAATACTTTCTGTGGAATGGATGAATGCATTCTTTTTTTTATTTAAAGGTTTATAGGAGCTTCTTGAGGTCCATCTAAAATGCAAAATAGCTTCCCAGTGGTTGTTTTCTTAAGTTGGATAATCAGATTTCTTTCTCACAATATTGTTTCAGAAATTAAAAAACTACTCTCACCCCAAAATTTTTGAGGGCAAACTAGCCAAAACTTACGTCAAACTTTTAAATTCCTACTGAGCACCCTCTGAATTAATGAGCTTGATGAACTCCAGATTAACGGGTGTGGACTCTGTGGCATTGTCATTTGTCCAACCTAAAAGTCATGGCTTATCATGAGGATAAAGAAAGAAGAGAGCTCATAAATGCCTGCTCTAGGTCAGGTAAGCTGGGCCCACAGACCTGGAGGCCAGCAGCATCATGCCAGCGAGCAGATAAATGAACCAAGGCCCACAGTGGCCCCTGGCATACCTGAAGGAGCTAGACCCAGGTTCCAACTACCACTTTATCAATCATACTCTTTCTTGTCTCTCACCATAAGGTGAGATTTTGCCTCAGGTTTTGCTTTTGCAAATGGACTAACATTCTGTAGGTCCAGAATCATTATGATAATTCAATTAACATAAGTAAAGCAGAATGCTCAACAAATGACACTTTTTACAAGACTACTTTAGGAATGCTGATGAGAGGTTTCTCTCAGGGAGAAATAAAACCCTATTTATCTGAAGAGTAGAAGTAGGTCCTGAGGGCTGGTGTGGTTACAGTTAAAGAAGAATTATTTAATAAAAAGTTAAGTAGGGGCCCTCCCCTGGTGGCACAACAGTTTAAAGCATAGCACTGCAAGCAGATTCTGTGGGAGTTTGATCCCTGGCCCCCGAGGTGATCCACATGGCTCAGAAGACCTCTCCTAACCTGCCCGCTATTCCCCTCAACAGTGTACTCTGTCAGTCTGCCTGTTCTGCTCCCCACTCTGTTTCTGGTGAATCTTCTCACCACCTCTGCACCTCTGGCTTGTACCCCAGTTCTGTATGCATAAGTAAATAGATCTTTTTTTAAAGTTAAATAATCTAAATACTTATTGTGCTTTTCTTCACTAAGAGTTAGCCTTATCTGGGCTCCAAATTAGCGAAATTTGGGCTCCAAATTTTTGATTGTATGAAAAGAATAAGTCAGACATTTAAGATAATTTATAAAGTGGGAAGATGAACAGAGAAGAGACTGGGGAGAAATAAGAAACAAAAGCTTTATCTTAATAGAAGAATGTCAGCTAATAAATGTGGAAGAAATGATAAGACTTATGAAAAAAATTGTTTATTTCCCTAGATAATAACTGATTCAATCAATTACTATCTGTGGAAGGATTGATGGGTGTTAGAGGATGAATTATGTTTCCCAAAATAACAGGTATAAAGTCCTATCCCACCCCTGCACAGAATGTGACCTTATTTGGAAAAAGGGTCATTGTAATTAGTTAAGCTGAGGTCATACTGGAGTCGGATGGGACCCCTATTCAATATGACTGATGTCCTTATAAGAAGAGAATCACATGAAGATGCAGAGATATAGGGAATAGTCTATGTGAAGACAGCTTATAATGTACTATAGCTGCAACCGAAGAGCTACCAGAAGCTGGATAAGGCAAAGAGGGAATTCCGCACACTGGTTCAGAGCCTATGGGAAACAGTATACGGTTTCTTACAATATTAAAAATGGATCTACCATAGGGCCCAGAATTTCACTCTTAGGTATCTACCTGAAGAACATTAAAAACATGAATTCGGGCCCTCCCTGGTGGCGCAGCGGGTTAAAGCACAGCACTAAGAAGCTAAAGCCACTTCCGCATGAGTTCGATTCCCGCCTGCCCGGGAGGAGATCCACATGGCGTGGCAGACCTCTCCTGACCCGCCCACTGTTCCCCTCAGCAGTGTACTTCATTGATCTGCCTGTTCTGCTCCCCTCTCTGTCTCTGGTGAATCCTCTTACTCTCCACATTTCTGGCCTGTACCCCGGATCCATATGAATAAATAAATAAATCTTAAAAAAAAAAAACATGAATTCAATGAGAAACATGCACTTATATGTTGTTCATTGCAGCACTATTTACAATAGTCAAACTATGGAAACAGCCTAAGTGCCCAAATACAGACCAGTGGATCCGAAAGATGTGGTACATAGCCAAATGAATACTACTCAGCTCTTAAAAAAAGACAAACTCCAGGCCCTCCCTGGTGGCGCAACGGGTTAGGACACAGCACAGCAAGCGAGTCGCAGCTGCTTCAGTGTGAGTTTGATACCCACCCCAGAGGTGACCTACATGGCGCGGCAGACCTCTCCTGACCCACCCGCTGCTTCCCTCAGCAGTGTGACTCATCGACCTGCCTGTACTGCTCCCCACTCTGTCTCTGGTGAACCCTCTCACTGCCCCTGCACCTCTGGCCTGTACCCCAGTTCTGTACAAATAAATAAATAAATCTTTGAAAAAAAAAAAAAGTTTCTGCCACTGTGGCATCATGGTTGGAATGGAAAGGATTATGTTAAGCTCAATAAGTCTGAAGGAGAAAGACAAATACTGGATGGTGTCACTTATATGTGGAATACAGAGAACCAAACAAAGGCTTAAATAAAACCAAGCTACCAGCAAACCCTAGAAAGCTGATTACAGACCTGAGACTACCAGAGGGGGGAGAACTGGAGAACAGTGTAGAGAGGGAGCACAAAAGACTATGGACATGTACTGTGGGTGTGGTGAAGTAACACGGAAGGGGAAGATCCTGTTCCTCTAAAACACAGATAACCATGTAAAGCAAAATTAACTACACACACACACACAGAGGCAAGGAAGAATTCTACCCCATGGTTTCAGAGGGAATCCTGTCCGACACATTGTTTTCATACTTCTAGCCTGGGAACTGTGAGACAATACATGCCATTGTTTTAAGCCTTCCAACTTGGTACATTTTTACTGCAGCCCCAGAGAAATGATACAATGACAACAGGAGAGACAGTGAATCAAAGTATCACTGCACTTGTGAAAAGACAGCCCTTCCGCAAGGAAAGTTGTCAGTGTCAAACTTAACACCACTATTAATGGGGTAACTTGACTTGATGTACCTCTGGGCACCATGCAATAAGTTTTTAATAGTCTGCAATGGGCCCAATTCTTCCCTTCCCTGTCCACTCCCCTTGCTATATAAGTTTGTAGTAGCAACCACTATCAAGGGCATAATTTACTTCTCTACTGTTTCAATCTAGGTTGGCTTTGTTACCTTCTTTAACCAAAATAATGCACTTGAAGTGACCAGGTAGGTGCCCGCTCTGAGTCTAGACACCAGTAGACCATACACGTTTCCACTCTTTTTTGATCACCGCGTCTTCCATAACAGGTCAGTGTTAGCCTGTTGGGTATGATAGACAAATGGGGATGTCACTTCAGGTGAGGTCATCTTAGACCAGACAGCCTCTCTCAACCTGCCAAGTAATTGCAGATCTAGGAATGAGTCTAGCCAAAATCAACTGAGCCCTAGCCCAGACCACTGGAAGTAGTTAGTGAAAGGTTGTGAATATGCCACAGACTTTTGGGATGGATTAATAAGCAGTGATAGCTAACTGTTACAATGAGCTGTGGTATATTCTTGTCAGCTCAGCTAATTCTTTGTGTGGGTAGCTGTCTGTGTATTGTAGGATATTTGGCAGACATCTTTTGTGTCTATCCTGTAGATGTCAGTAGATTCCCAGGTGTGTGTGAAAAGTATCTCCAAGTAAATACCTTCTTTGGGGCACTAAAGAGACACATCAAGTGCAATGTAAAGCCTTTATTAAGATCTTGGGTCAAAAAAGATGGCTTAGTGGGACAATTGGATATGAAATTTGAATATGGAACTAAGAATATTGAATCATTGATTTTGTTGTATCTGAGATAGTATCATAGCTACGTAGAATTCCTTCATTCTTAGAAGACATATGCAGAATTATTTTGAGTGAACTGTCATGAAATAATCAACTTTCAAAATGCTTCATGGATAAAGACGTATACTTTATAAACCAAATAAAACTAAGATGACAAATTGTTAATTGTTAATCTAGGTGAAGAGTATAGGGTAATTCACTGTAAATTTAGTATCTGTTGCCTAATTCTTTACTAATTTAATATGATGTAGAGCAGACTTATTCCATACAAGTCTGAATGCTCATCTCGTATTGCCTGGACAATGAGTTAGCTCACCTTGGTGTGGGTTGAGAAAGGGGGCTTCTCCCAGTCTCAGCAGCTGTGCACAGTTCAGCTTCCCATGTGACCACTGGCTTCCTTTTTACTTGTGTGCTCTTCTAAGGGACCAAATCTCTAGGTACTGGGCAGCTTGTGTGTGTTTCCCAGGCAACTCTGGTAAATAGCTGACACCAAAATCCAGACTGCCTAGTGTCAGAGTAGTCTGATTTTTCCTTTCACTGATAAGGTTACTCTCACACTTGCTCTAATCAAACAAGAGACCAAAAGAAGGACAGAGCTCCCTTTCCCAGAACATAAACAATTCTGTGAGGCCAGCAGGTCAGCCAAGGACAGTAAGAGGATGGGGTCTCATGCCTTCCCTTCTGTTAATGACTTAACCTTGACTTTATATGTTTCTTATTTTCACAGTAAAACTTAAGAATTTTGTAACCTGTACCATATGACATAGTGGAAGTCAAATCAAATGGCAACTTTAAAGAGAGACCCATCTTGTAAGAGACCTAATATTTAAAAGACAAAACTAAAAACCCAAAAGGAAATGCAGATGTTTTAATATAAAATATTCAAAACTTTATATATTAAAAACAAACATGATAAGAAGAAAACACCATCATTAGAGCCAAAAGACAAATGGCACAGAAAAAAAAAATTATGTGTAACCTAACAGAAAAAAGTGCATATTTATTATATAGAGGTGTCACATTTATGAAAAAAAAAATGAGTAGAAAATTGGCAAAGAATATGAGCAATTATTCCATAAAGAAAATAAGAATAGCAAAAGCTACTTGGAAAATAACACTCAATTTCTATGAAGTCCCTTTCTAGCCTCTCTGTCCTTTTTGGAAACTGGGTTATAGACCTAAAATTTCCAAACTTGTAATCATGGCTTGATTACCTTTTAGCGGTAAACTCCTGGGAGCCCACCATATTGGAACAAGACATTGCTACCACCTGGAAATCCCAAAGGATTTAGGAACTCTGTCAGGAACCATGAAGACCCAATATTAGAACTACAAATGCTCCTAATGATTTTATCACTCAGGAAATTACAATGGTTTTAGCAGCTCTGTGGCAGGAACCAGGGGCAGAGACAGATATATGTATCTATCATCTCAACATGGGGCAAATGCATGTATGATTTGCAATGTGTACAAGTGGTGTATATCTTCTATATGTTTAGATGAAAATAATCACAAGAAATAGTTAACAGTGCTTACTTTGGGCTAAGAGAGTGGGAAGATTCTTCTTTCCATTTTAAACCTTTTGAAGTTTGAGTTTATTTTTATTGTGGTAGTGTCTTAATCTTACAATAAACACAGATTCTACCTTAAAACTACTTTCAAAATGTCAACCAGTGCCTCTTCTGATAAATTTGTAGAAAATATTTTAATTATTAAAACAGGATAAAAAAAAACAACCCAGAATGAGGCTGTTTTAGTGTGTGAGCAAATTGATTTTAGCTGGGGAGGCAGATATATACCTGGTATTAAATCTCTGCAATTAAGTATATGATTTTTACATTAGCAAAGTATTACTAACTTTCTTTAGCAGTTCCAGATCACTGACCCTTCTTACATTGCTCAGGCCAAGCTTTCAGGGAAACTCCTACTGGAAAGTCACAGTGACCCAGCAAGGGAAAAACATTATGAAAGGAAATTTTCTTTCTCCCTCTTCCTCTTTTCCTCTTTGCTGGGTTTCTTCAGGAACATATTTTCTTCTAAATATGATTCAGAAGTACTGAGATATGGGGAAAATTTGCAAAGGTGCTGGAATCATTCTTGCTCTTTATAAATGCTCCCTATTGGCATCTGGCCAATTCTCTTTAAAACACTCAAGGTACTAATCTGAGAGGATAACCTCTATCAGGGAACACTTTCTGTTCCCAGTGAAGTGGTACATTCAGTTCCTGGTGCAGGCTCCCTTAATTCCTATTAGTCATTTCATAGCTGCATCTTGGGAAGAGAAAAATCTCAAAAGCTTTTGGCTGGTTTCACAAGTAAACTAAAAAGAAGACCTTTCTCTTTTCTCACAGTTTCCATTTGTTTACCGTTTTCAAGTCAATAAAACACGTCTACCTTCATGGATATTTCTCCTAAACTTTTTAAGTTGTCTGCTGATCTGTCTACCTGGTTTCCACTCTACTTGTATACTTAGGTGTGTTGCCATAACACAGAAGGTAGATGCCAGGTACCCAACCCAGTTTGTCATTAAATTGATGGTGCAACTTCTGTTAGGTGGTTTATGATTATAAGGTTGTGCGGGGACACTACTCAATAACACAGGTCAACTACCAAATGAGATACTGGAGCTGATCAAGGTTTGTTTGTAATTTTTTAGGTTGTTTAAGGACATTAGATAAATGCATAAATTTGTTATTGTAGAGTTGCTATGAATACTGAAGATGCACACACAGGATTATTATTGTAGGTTGGTTTGTGACAGCTGGCCCTGATTTTGTTACTTCCTCAAGAAGATACTTTGAACAATTATTTAAATGCCTCCCCTCTGCAATTACAATAATAATGATGATGATGATTTTGCAAGTGAATATGCAATTCATGGTGCATACACTCAACTACTGTTTTTAGCTTGTTTCTCTTTTTACATTGATGTCAGCTGTTGTCAGGACAATTGAAGAACAGAGAACTATTTTGCTGTTAAGGGTCACTGAGCTACATGAAAAAAACTAGGGTTAATATAGGAAGTTATAACAAAATAATTATTACATACTATTATATATTACTATATTATAAAATAATATGTTATTATAAAATAATATGTTATGACAATAACATATCATTTTAGTTAATATTTAAGGAGTGCTAACTATGAGAATATGTTATATATATATATATAATAGCATATTATTTTTAGTACCTAAGGAGTGCTAACTATGGGAATTTTCTTCTCTTTGGAGAAAGAAATACAGTATTTTCATAATCTTTAAAACAGTCCTAAAATTAACAAACATACTTAATAATTACAAATATCTGAGATGGTTTTGTTCTACAGCATAGTCAGTTTAGGAGCTGAACGTGGGAAGGATGACAGGTGTATTGTGGGTAAGGGGAAGAGAATAGAGAGTAAAGGAAATGAAGTCAAATAAAGAAGGAACAGAAAAATGCAAAGGATAATGAAAGATAAACAAGGAGGGAAAAGAATAAGACAGGAATAGGGCAGGAGAGAAGGGAAGGAGAGAGATATGTAGGAGGAGAGAAGAAACAGAAGAGAAAAATGGATAAGGAAAGGAAAAAGATTGAGTCCTTTGTAAAATTAAAAAATAAAAAGTTATATTTGTTTTTAGGATGAATGTGGGATGAATGCATGACATTTATTCCACTATTACTTGAAGCCACTGATGACTACTCATAGCTCTCTAAGTTCTGAAATTATTTTAATGTAGACCTGGTAGAAAGTTGGAAAGCCATAATGGAAATAGAGTTGGCTGTCTGTAAGAGCTGCCATTGCAGTCATCAAGCTACTGATGTCTCAGGAGAAATTCCAAAATGAAGAGGGGGGTGCAATTGTCAGTTACCAGCAGCTTCCTTCCTGGAAGTATCCTAAGACTTAAGGGTAGAAGGTTCTCAACCTTTGCTGCACATAGATATCTTTTGAGAAACTTAAAATATATATATATATATATACATACATATACACACACACACACACACACACATATATATATATATATATATACATACATACACACACACACACACACACACATATATATATATATATATATCATTACCTACACCCTACCTCTGCTATGTGATTGGCTGGGATGTGGTTAAAGTCTCCTGTGTGATTCCAACATGCAGTCAAGCATAAGCACCACTGTTTGGGCCCCTGTGGTGGTGCATCAGGTTAAAGCTCAGCACTAAGAAGTTACTACCGTTACTGTAGCACAAGTTCTATCCCAGGCCAGCGAGGTGACCCACATGGTGTGGCAGACCTCTCCTGACCCGCCTACTGTTTCCATCAGCAATGTGCTTCATCAATCTGCCTGTTCTGCTCCCCACTCTGTCTCCTCTCACCACCCCTGCGCACCTCTAGCTTGTACTCCAGTTCTGTACATATAAATAAATAAATCTTAAAAAACAAACAAACAAACAAACAAACAAAAAAACAGAACCACTGCTTAGAGGGTTCACTCTGAATGTGTTCTCCAGAGAATCCCATGGTAATGCTGGCTATTTGAGGGACTATAAGGCCAGTGACCTAAATATTAAATTGGATAAAATTAAGCCAAAGTCCAGAGGTAGTTGACCTTTGTGATATTTATTTAATAACTGTCATTGCTGGAAACTGGTTATGGAGGTGGAGGGAGAAGACCATTTTGAGCTTATTTAGATATATACAGGAAGAAAATATATCAAAATTATCAAGATAAGAAAGGTCTCTATAAAAAATTGTATTTGAGAAATGATTTGACCTGATTATTCTGAGGGCATCTGGTGTCTCTCTGAAGACAAAACTGGAGATGACCTTCTCAAATTGAGCTGAAATATAGGGGAATGAGGAAAAATAATCCCTTTCTGCTTTTGCAGTATGATATAGCTCAGTGCAGTCCCTTGTCCCACCAGAAACCTTTGCCTTCCTTACTCTCTGGCCTGCTCTTCAAGCTGGATCTGTGTCTCCTTTTCCATAATTTGCAGTCATGGTCTACTATTTCTGACATTCCCCATTTCCTTCTGTTCAGTTTCTCTGTTTAAATAACAGTGAAATTTATTTCACCTGTCCATCATCTGTGCTAATATTCTCTAAGGGAAAAGGGAGAGGAGGGAAGTGTCCCCAGTTAGCCTGGTCCTTTTATATCTGCTCACATATTCCCATTTATAGTAGTCTTCTGGAGTCAGAGATTCTTGATCCTTGTGACTCTCACATGAAATAGGAAGTTAGGGTTGCCCTGAGAGTCCTATAGGGCCCAGTCCCTTGTCAACTATGGTATTAATCTTTACTATGCTCTGGGATAGCTTTAATTAGGAAATATATTTGGTCTGTAGCCTTATAGAGGTAATGCTACCACTACCATCAACATGCCTTCTATTTACTTTATATTTTATGTGGTAATCTTTTCCAAATGTCTTGGTTATCAAACATTTACTGAGTACTTGACTGTAAACATCTTCAAGTGTATTTCTAGCATCTGAGATAGACTAGGTGTCCAATAATTGTTTACCGAATGAATAGATGAAAGTTTAAGCAACTCAGCAAAGGAAGGTAAGAGTGAGTAGATGAAGAAGGGGGAAAACAATGTAGTTAGTTTTATCTCATTCACAATGATGGGGGTGAGGCCTGACTGTGGCAATGGGATAAAGCATTGAAATAGCCTGATTTTAAGTCTCCTTAACCTCAAACATCTCTACCCTGAGGGTTTTTCTTAAAGCCAATTTCACTTTTCCCAAAAGGCCTTTTGGTTCCAAATATACTAGAAATCGGTTTTAATTGCTTCTTGAAATATTATTTTGTCAGCTTCATTTAGATGTGGTAATTTGCAAAGCAATCCCCAGCAGTTCATAGTTCATCCACAGTTATGTGGCTTGTAGACATTTCCTGGGATTCCTGCCTGCCTTCTATGCAGCTGGCAGTATACAGCAAACCAGGATATGTACTCACCTGGGATTAACTTGGAACCAGTATTACTGTGTTGTGTCTGAGATTTTAAAAATTCTGAAAGGTGAAGGCCCAATCCTACTTAATCCAGAAAATCAAAGTTCAGTAACTCATAATTTAAGAATTAGCTAGCCCTTAAAGATCACCAGTCTATAATGAGTAGATGAGGAAATTGCAGCTCTGACATATTCAATGACGAGGTCAGTTGGCTAGTAGCTGGAAGGCCAGGTCTAGAATCTGAGCTGGGGTTCTCTGGATTTTTGCCTGAGTGGATATATGTGTTTAAGTTACTTTTTTTTTTTGAAGCTCTTTTCCTCCCCAGAGACTTCCAGTCCTCCTTCATACAAGCTTCAAGGTCACAGCTTGGTTTATAAAAAAAAAACACTGGGCAATTATGAGAGGAATCATTGCCAGTTATGCACTCCTTATGCCCCAGATCCAACCAAGCTCAGCAAACCACAGGAGGGATAAAGTGGTCTCTGGAATTGGGAATTTCTTGGTTTGGATGCCAACAGGCACAAGATGAATTCTGTTTGATTTTTCCAGCAGGCTGAGGCTGCTGCTGCTGTTGCTGCCACCTCCTGGGAGAAGACAGACCCAAGCTTGATACCTGAAGCTCCTCTCAAGTGCACCTGTGTCTTGGGCAAAGACTGATGTAGGGCTGAAGTGTCTTTGTCATAGAAAATAAATGACTTAGCAAACAAAATGACGTTTGCATTTCATCTGTTCATCGGGCAGCATTATGCTCAAAGAAATGATTTCAAACAACAGTAATCAAGTTGAAAGCAATGAGCATGAAAAAAGGAGAGGAGTAAGACTGAGACAGAAACAAATACATCAGATTTGCTCCCTTGGTCTTCGGGTTTCTTAATTCTGGGTGATAGTAAGACCGCATATATTTGAGAATTGTATAATAGAAAGGAGGGAACATATAAATTTAATGACTGTTAACCTGCAAAAATCTGAATTTCTTTGCAGGGCTGTAGTGAAGACGAATTGGGAGTCATACTGGGAAAAGTACTCTTCTAATCCTCATGGTGACTTTCTTCATTTATTCACCAAAAGTGTTTAAAAAGACACAGCTCCCCATGTCTTTAATTCTTTCCAGTCTTCTGACCTATAGATGCTCTCTAAATAAACATCTTTTATTTTTTCTAAAATGTAATCATACCTTAGTGCTATGAACTGAACTTAGTGTTTTTCCCAAAGATCTTACATTGAAGCCCTAACCCTCCATGTGATCATATTAGGTGGGGCTGTTGGCATTTGGGAGGTAGTTGGGTTTAGATGACATCATGGTAGTGCTCTTATATGGGGTGAAGGTTCCAGAGCTCCTCTTTCCTACCATGTGAAGACACAGCAGGAAGGCAGCCGTCTGCAAACAAGTAATAGTACTATTATAGGATGCCTGGTCGATGTGCACCTTGATCTTGGATTTCCCAGGATCCAAGTATAAGAAATACATGTTTGTTTTAAAGCTACCCATCTATGTCATTTTTGCTAGCAGCCTGACCTGATTAAAACAGAAATTGGTAAACAGAAGTGAGGGTGCAGCTGCAACAAATATCTAAAAATGTGGGAACAGCTTTGGAACTGAACAGTAGGTAGAGGTGCGTGCTAAAAAAAGCAATATTGCAATGAAAGGATCATTAAAGATGATTCTAGTGATGGGTCAGAAGAAAAAGAGGAAAACTTCCACCTTAGAGGATACATAAATAATCCTGAAGAGAATCTTGACAGAAATAAGCATGGTTGAGGTCATTCTGGTCTCAGACAGGAACATATTATTGGAAACTGGAAGAAAGGTCATCCTGGTTGTAAAATAGCAAGGAATGGGGCTGGTTTGCATTTGTGTTCTATAAAATTTTGTTGAAGGGGGAATTTGCAAATGATGAAGAAATTGGACCTCTAGCTGAGTAGCCAAACAAACTATTGAACAAGTGGTTTGTTTTCTCCTGACTTTTTTTTTTAAAGACTTATTTATTCATAAAAAATTGGTGTATAGGCTAGAGGTGTAGAGGTGGTAAGAGGATTCACCAGAGACAGAGTGGGGAGCAGAATAGGCAGACTGACAAAGTCAACTGCTGAGGGGAGCAGCGGGTGAGACAGGAGAGGTCTGCTGTGCCATGTAGGTCAGCTCTTTGGCAGGGGATTGAACTAGTGCAGAGTCTTGGCTAGCTTTGTAGTGCACCACCAGGGAGGGCCCTCTTCTGACTTCTTATAGCAAAATGTGAGAAGAGAGAAATGAATTCACAAAAGGAATTCCTGAACAAAAGGAATTTGCTAAACTAGTTCCTGTTCAGCAAAAAAGAATTAGAACTTAAAAGATCTGGAAAATTCTCAGCACCTCCATATCACAAAAATTAAAAGCATGTTTGGAAGAGAACATTAAGGCTCTGGTTAAGAGGAGACAAGTGTGGATGTGACCACAGACTGTGTCAATCACCCCAGCAGAAACATGGCCAGTGTGAACTGAAGGGAATAGAGACAGGATTGCTTGTATTTTACAGGACTGGGATCATAGACTGTTCTTCAAGACAAGTGACGAATAATCCTAAAGGCAATTCAAGGATCATCAGGGCTGCCACCAAGGTTTTAAAAGGGGGAAACGCCAACCAAAGAGTCACTACTTGAGCGTTGTGGGCAGAACTGCTTGGAAACTTACATGGTGGTTACCACTAGCTGGAACTCAAGTGTGTGCCTTGCAGACTTGTCAGGGCAGGATCACCACCCCATAGGGATCTTAAGGCTAAAGGTAGAACATAGAGTGAAAGGGAATTATTTTTAAGCTTTGCCTTGTGATCTCATCGAATTTGCCTTGCTAGGTTTGGGGTCTACTGGGTGATTCATCACTCCGAAAGGGAAGGTCTATCTTACTCATCTTTGGTTTCACTGATTCATGGTTAGAACATTTTTTGCCTTAGGATGAGTCTCATCCTTATCTGGTGAAATGATTTATGTGAGACACTGGACTTTAGAGCTCATATTGGGCAGAGTCAAGGCTTTGGGGGCTGTTTGGATGGAATGAATAGCAAATGAGAGGAACATGGATTTTGGGAGACCAGGGGTAGAACTAAAAGGATGACTACAAACCAGCAAGAAGTTTCATCAGAAACCAAATTTATTGGCACCTCGATCTTGGACTTTCCACTCTCCATATTGTGAGAAATCTTTGCTGCTTAAGTCCATTTAAGATTGCTGATTTTGTTATAGCAATCTAAATTAAGCATGAGTTTGATACCTGCCTGCCCCGGAGGTGATCCACATGGCACAGCAGACCTCTCCTGACACGCCTGCTGCTACCCTCAGCAGTGTACTTCATCAGTTGGCCTGTTCTGCTCCCCACTCTGTCTCTGCTGAGTCCTCTCATCACCCCTGCACTTCTGGCCTGTACCCCAGTTCTGTATGCATAAGTAAATAAATCTTTAAAAGGTTTTAACCTTTAATTAGCTTAACAACCATGAAATCCCTTCCTAACAATTAAAAACAACGTTGCCCTCCTTAGTCAACTGGCGTATTGCTTTTCCAGCAAGTAAATAAAATTCTTCTTGTGAGAAGAAATCAGAAAAACCTAAGAGATTTAATTCAGGAGCAATTTCTTGAGTATCTACTGTTTCTCAAGTATCTATTCTGTGCCAGTTATAGAGAATTTTAAGAAGAATAACATAGTCCTAAAAAGTTTCCATTAATTAGGCCTTCCCTAGTGGTGCAGTGGGTTAAAGCACAGGACTAAGAAGCTAAAGCACTTCAGCATGAGTTTGATCCCCGCCTGTCCCGGAGGTGACCCACATGGCACAGCAGACCTCTCCTGACCCACCTGCTGCTCCCCTCAGCAGTGTACTTTGTCAGTTGGCCTGTTCTGCTCCCCACTATGTCTCTGGTGAAGCCTCTCACTGCCCCTGCACCTCTGGCCTGTACCCCACTTCTGTATGCATAAATAAATCTTTTTAAAAAAAGTTCCTATTAATTAAATTAGGACAAAAGTGACTGAGAACTAGACTACTCTGTTCTAGATTCAGATATGACACCTACATACTTAGGTATTAATTTCTTTACCTGTTGCATCATACTATCAAAGGAAATTCTTCTACTTTTGGCAGATCTTGTCTAGGAGATAGCATATGGAAAACTGTTGTGCTTAATCTTTCCTAACAGGCTATATCTGTTAAAGGAACCATGACTTTGACTGGCCCTGGTAATTAAAGCAAGACCGTTCAGGATTTATCTGAAGGTTGTTTATTTCCCCCTCCTCACCAGTGGATTATAGGTTTGTTTTAATCAATCAGGTATAGAACTGTAGATTTATTCCAGTCTATTTAGTTTGTTTTAACCTTTAATTAGCTTAACAACCATGAAACCCCTTCCTAACAATTAAAATCAACTTTGCCCTCCTTAGCCAACTGGTGTATTGCTTTTCCAGCAAATAAATAAAATTAGCTTTACTTGTTTTGCTTTTCACAATACTAGGCTTTGTTACTTGGAAACAATCTTAGAGTTGAAGAGTGCTGCACCTTGCATTTTAGGAAGTCTCTTCTCACCTGAGAAGAATGGGATGCAATCAAACAGGATGGGTTTTTGAACCACAGACTGTGTAGCCCTATTGCTGACTAACGTATCTCCTCTGAGAAGTTAATGTTTTAGTAAGGGTTCCAACTAGAAACAGCATTTTCAAATTGGGGAATTTGAGAAGCTCTAACAAAAGGCCTATATATAAAGGTGTGAGAAAACACAGGGGAATCACAGGAAGCAAGGGCTGCTGGAACCGACACCAGAGAGAGCTCCGTGGAGAGGCCTTGGTTGAAAGGGGCTGCCAGACGGAGGTGACCTTATAGGTGAGGAGTTAGGGGAACAAACACCCCAACCTCATTTGCTTTCTCCTCCTGCATTTCTGGAGGGGCAAACTGGAGATTATAAACACTTATTTAACCTTTCTGAGTCTTAATTCCCTCATTCATGAGAAAGGTAACTATTTCTCTGATATTCTGTGAAAATTAAATGAGAACTCCTATTACCTGGAAATCAACAGGCTAGCACACAGTAGTTGTTTCCTTCCTCCACTTGATCCTCAGTATGTCCTTGTGAAGTACATGCATAGATTTTACTAAATTAATTTATTCTAGAGGTGGAAAATGAGAGTGAGTTAAGTGAATTTCCCAAGATCTCATACCTGGAATACTTGTCAAACTGGTATTAAAACTAAAATTTTCAACATATATTCTAGGTTTCCTTCCAGACACTAGGCCCTGTTTTTATGTCCCTACATTCCCCTTTTGTAGAAGGCTGCCACAGGTGGTAGAGTCTTTCTTTCTAGAGTTGACATCTTCTTTCCTAGCTCATGCCATCATTGCTTATTGCCTGACTTTTTGCAGAATCTCCTGACAGGTCTCCTCAGTTTAATTCTTGCTTTTCTCTAGCCCATTTTCTGATTTTTTTTTTTTAAGATTTAGTTATTTGTGCATACAGAAGTGGGGTACAGGCCAGAGCGGTAAGAGGCTTCACCAGAGACAGAGTCGGGAGCAGAACAGGCCAACTGATGCAGTACACTGCTGAGGGGAGCAGCAGACAGGCCAGGAGAGGTCTGCTGTGCCATGTGGCTCACCTCTGGGGCGCGGATCGAACTCATGATAAAGTGGCTTTAGCTTCTTAGTGCTGTGCTTTAACCCACTGCACCACCAGGGAGGGCCCACTTTCTGATCTTTTAAAAAACGTGGTAGTACTCAATGCTACTCCTTGGCTTAAATCCTGCACAGCTCTCTCCTTCATATTGCTGTGCCATGGCTGCTTACCATCACAGTTAGGGTCCTACTTGTTATGACTTCACTTTCCTCCATTACTGTGTTTCAGTTATGCTTTTTCTTTTTGGAACATGCCAACCTCTTTCCTTCTTCAGGTCTATTGCACTGGCTTATTCTTTCTGCCTAGATTAACTCAAATATTACCTTCTTAGAGTAGCTATCTTTTATCCTTCTCCAAATAGTCCTTTCTTAGCCACTAAAATATAAGCTGGAGTTATTTTATTGATTTACATTTAGTGTATTATAATTTGTCTGAATGGAATGTATATGCTGTGCAAGTAGGACCCTATTTTTCTATTACCCTAGCATCTAGGATAGGGTCTGGCATATCATAGACTATCAATAAATGCTATTTTTTGCTGGAAAAGATAGCAAAAGATGACAAACCAAATAAATCAGCTATTCTCTAGCAGATATTTAATATGAGAAGCATACTGATAAGGCATCAGAAAGTAAACAATGATTGCCTTTAGGGGATGACAAGGTAATTATGTTACAAGAGCTACTGATGCCTGAAAAATGATGATCCATGGTTCAGTTCTCCATGAGGTCATCAATGTGTTCCTTTGAAGTGTGGGGGAAGTAAAGGGAGTAAAGGGCTATGGACAGTTTCCAGTCCTGCCCTCTTATTCTTACTATAATATCCATTATCTAAGGTAATGCCCCAATGCCAAAATGGAAGTAAAGGTATACCCCTAAGAAATCTGAGCTACTGGTAGGCTCCTGCAGGTTTTGAAATTTCCTAAGTCTTTTATTTCATCCTAACCTTTTACATACATTTCGAGTTTAGTATAATATTTCTGTCTTTATTTATGTTAACATGTGAGTGCTTTATATTATTTGACCATTTGTGGACTCTGTGCTGCAGGGAATACTATCTTGGGTCTTTGTGTCATCCTGGCAATCACACCTCAGGGATAAATGCTGTCTGAGAAATTTTGGCAATTTTTTTTCCCTTTGTAACCCATATCCTCTTTTAGCACAATTCATTTTCCAATAAATGTTTATTCAGTGTTTATTTGTGTTAAACATACAAACAGGACTGAGAATACAACAGTGGACAAGATACAAATGACTCCTGATCTTCATGGGAGTTATAGCTTAGGAAGAAAGAACAGGAAATAAAGAATAGATTAAAATATATTGTGATGTTTTCTATGGAGGGAAACTCAGGGTGACAAGGGAAATGTAGAAAATGGCACCTAAGTCCAAAACAGGTGGTGAGGAATGATTTTTCAGAATGAGAGAATCTAAAAAACAAGTAGGAGTTAGTCAGGTGAAGGGGGGAAGTCCTGGCTTGCGTTAGACTAAGCCATGGAGGCCAGAGAGAGCTCAGAATTACAGGAGCCAATTCGGCATGTTAGCGTAGTGTGGCTGGAGAAGAGTGCAAAGGAGAAGGGAGAAAGCGAGAAAGCTGCTGAGGTAATCCTAGGAGAACATGAAGGGCCTTGACTAAGACTTTAGATGTTATCCAAAGGGATGTAGAAAGTCACTGAAAGGTTTACATAGCAGGGAGAAGTGGCTTATCTGTCCTTTGAAAAAAGATCTCTTAGGAGCCACTAACTGTATGATTGGGAAAGAATAAAGACTCTACTTACTTAAGGTAAGAGATCTCATAAGCAAATTGGGGCCCAATGTGAATTAACTGAGTTGCCATCTTAATTTTTTAACTTTAAGGTATCTCTTTTCTTTGGCCTTCCCTAGAGTCTCTAGAAATTCCCCAACTAGAGTAACTGGGTCATAGCCTTTCCTCAAGGAATGATATATTCTTCCAACCTGCTGCCCCTATAAAACGCATGTCATTTTAAAGTTTAACCTATGCTTAAGTTGCACATTCTGGAGCTGACATACCAGTGAGGCCACTGCTAAGTTTAAAAGGAAGTCAGGGAAAGATGTGAGGTTTGGGCAGGGTGACCACTGTTGATAGCAAGAGAATGCAATTATTGAGGTGTGTGGACTCACTTGGTCATTCACTGAGAAACTCTTAGCTTGAGTTTTTCCATCCATCAGGTGGAGATGATGAGGCTGTCCAGGCTTGCAGAAACAGCCCCTCTCGGACAATGCCCGCCAGGACAATGGCAGCGGGAGCCATGACCAGCCCTGACCACAGGTCCTCCACGGGAGCATAATCTAAAGCTGCAGATAGCGTGGCCAGTTCCTGTACGGACAAGAAGCTGATTAGGGGCCCATGTGACATTTAGCATGCAAGGGCCATCCCTCCCTGGGCCTTTTCCTGGAGACACCCGTCTCCTGTCCTTTTGAACTTTTCTGGGTCTAAATTTCGGTCTCTGTTAAAAGTGGGCAGATTTTAAAGATGACACCGGGCTCTCCAAGGCTTGAAGGATTTCTCTGGTCAGACGGTGAATGACATCTCTGAGCAAGACCGCTCGGGTAGAGCAGGAGAGGACTCCCAGCCCTCAGTCACAGTGCCGTGGTGGGGTGGGGGTGCAAAAGGACAGGGGACCCCCCAGCCGCTCCCTGCCCGGCTGCGGACTCTGCAAGGCCTGACGAGACATTGCAAACCAGGCCGCTCCCGAGGGAAAGGGCCCGAGCCAGCTGCTCCAGTTCCCTTCTCGCTGCTTCCTGAAAGGTGCGCCAACCTGGACAAGGCAGCGGCTTCCCAAATCGCGAAGGTGTCCGTCCCCTTCTCCCGCTCCGTCTTCTCCTTTTCTCTTCTTGGCCCATAACTACAGTTTCTTGCTTTTTTCCTCATATTCTTGGCTTCTCCCCTTACCTCCGCCCGTAAGAAAAGTTCTTGGCGCCACTGCCCGCCACGCCTCACAGAAGAGCCCCTCAGAACTCCGGCCAGGTAGCAGTTTCGGCGGGTCAGGAAGGAAGGTTCAGCGACCCCAACGCTGACAGAGAACAGCGTCGTTGCGCACGCCTCTGCCCAGCGCTCAGCGGAACCGGCGCCACCCGGCGCCACCCCGAGCAGACGGACAGCGGAGACGGGCCGCGGCCCCTTTAAGAACAGGCCACGCCCCTCCCTCCACCCAGCGCAGCTGGCAGTCGGTGGCGGCCGCTACGGTGCTGACAAGATGGCGGCTGGCGGGGCTGTCGCTGCGGCTCCCGAGTGCCGGCTTCTGCCCTACGCGCTACACAAGTGGAGCTCCTTCTCCTCCACTTATCTTCCCGAGTAAGTTCCGGGCCTGGTCTGGCGCTGCCCTACGCTTCGGGAGCAAGCGAGGCTGAGCCAGGGGGGCAGTGGAGGACAGCTGAGCCCGGAGGCCCAGGTGGGGCCTGGTGAGGGGGACGCGCGGCCTCCAGAGTCTCCGGAGTCTCGGTCCAGGCGGAGCGCTTGGCCAGTTCCCGCCTTGAGGAGGGATGTGGGTCCGGACAGCGAGGGGACGAGGGGGCGAGGGACGCGGCGAGGTGGAGTTCAGGTCCTAAGCCCGTAGGACAACGGGGAGCCGGAGATGCTGCGCTCGGAATTTGGGGGTTGCGGAAGGCTTTGGGGGGCGGGTGGATCTGGGAAGTGGGGCAGGAGTCGAGACCTTTTGGGGTCTGGCCGCCGGGCACACTGCTGATGAAGTCTCGGTCATCCCAGGTGGCGGCAGGCTGGGGCAGTTCTGGATTGTGGCTGAGACAAAGTGTAAATAAATAAAGCGGAGGGAGCAGAGTGACTCTTCTGGAGGGGAGGAGTGTCGTTAAAAGTGATCAGCACCCTCGCAGGGGTAAAGTCAAAGAAGGCTGAAAAGTTAAGAATTGGTCGGAATGCTTGCCAGTGGGGAGGCGTTGTGGGATTTGCAAGGGTGGCTTTTCTCTCTGGTAGTTCTGAGAAAGGTAGGGAGCCGGCTGGAGGGACATCGCAGCGGAGTTCCATTATGTTGTGGCTCACTCGAAGGCGGGTCAGTATAGACCTGGTCAGTTTCCCAGATGGGTAGGAATAGCTGGCATTAATGAATTTGACTTCCAGCACTGAATTGGATCCTTGCTTTAGATGTTAAAAAGCGTTGCTTTTTAATGCAATTCCATAGATCATGCTACGGATGGTGGTTTTCTGTAGCAAATTCCTTTTGAAGTGCTGAAAGTGCATTTATTTACTTACTTGGACTTCCTTTGAACGAGGGAGCAGGTATCATTCCACTTTCTATGTAGGTAGAGAAACTAGCTCAGTTAGTGTTTTAAGATCTGTGCAGATCCTGAAAAAAGTGCTACTTGTCTCCCTGGACCATTTTCTCAGAAACCCAGGAATGATTTTTTTTTTTAAAGCAGAGTCTGTTATTTATTTTTTTTTAAAGATTTATTTATTTATTCATACAGAACTGGGGTACAGACCAGAGATGCGGAGGGTGAGAGGATTCACTAGAGACAGAGTGGGGTGCAGAACAGGCAGATCGACGAAGTACACTGCTGAGGGGAGCAGCAGGCGGGTCAGGAGAGGTCTGCCACGCCATGTGGACCCCCCCAGGGGCAGGCGGGAATCGAACTCATGCGGAAGTGGCTTAAGCTTCCTTGTGCAGTGCTTTAACCCGCTGCGCCACCAGGGAGGGCCCAGGAATGATTTTATGAACAAAACAATTTGCAATTAATATTTTTTATAAATAAAGTGAGATCTGTGAAGTATACGCTAAGGCATTTTCCATCTATATTTAAAAAAAATTTTAAGATTGATTTATTTATTGCATACAGAACTGGGGTGCAGGCCAGAGGTGCAGGGATGGTGAGAGGATTCACCAGAGACAGACTGGGGAGTAAAACAGGCAGATGGACGAAGTACACTGCTGAGGGGAGCAGCGGGCTGGTCAGGAGAGGTCTGCAGTGCCATGTGGATCTCCTCGGGGCAGGCAGGGACCGAACTCATGTGGAAGTGGCTTAAGCTTCTTAGTGCTGTGTTAAAACGCCCGCTGCGCCACCAGGGAGGGCCTATTTCAGAAATTCTTTACATTTTCTTCTAAGTTGGTTTTTCTAGCCAAGTCAGTCAGTCTCAAAATGGACCTGTGGCTAAAGAAATCTAACCTGACTGCCAGCCCATTGTTCTCTTCTTCAGGAGGATCTGGTTTGGTGAAAATTGCCAAGTGGCTTGTGGACTGATCTGGCCTGTGCGGCCTATTGATGACTGTTCTATGACTGTATCCCTGGTTGATGCTGGAATACAACTTTTAATTTGAGAGTTAGCCAGTTAAACATGCTAATGCTCAGCACTGGTTGAAATGTAACCCTTGGTACTTGAGTCCTGATTTTCAGTACTAACATGGTCTTAAATCCGAAGATCAGTAGCATGTTCAATACCCAGGTTAATTGGGAATTGAACTGGCATTATTTGATTTCATGGTTAGTTTCCTGAGTTAGCCTCTATTCAGAATTTCACTTATGCTTCTGGTGTAGGGCCCTGAATTATGAATATGAATAAAAAGAAAAAGTACAGGAAATGATTTAGATGATGACAACTTTACTTTGACTTATGACTAGTTACCCTGGATTTGAATGAACAGAACACTGGAGCTAGAAGACAGTGCTTGAAATTGGGAATATTTACTATAATTTTCTCATACAGTTATAAAATTGCATTTAATGCATATTTGACTTTATGATTTTAATTTTTCAGTGTTTTGTTTAACATAGACAGTGTCTTTTTGACATACAGTATAGTTTTACTTTAAAGTGGCAAACTATTATAATAGAAGTATAATATGGACTCTTCTTTGTAGGAGTGTGCTTGTACTTGAGTTTGAGAGTCTTGTGTCCAGCCTGAATTGTAAAACTTTTTTGGTACTATCTATTAATAAGTAAAGTTGTTATAACTTTGTATGATAGGAAGTTTAAAAATGGGATTGATTTTACCTTTAGGGGAAAGGCCCTAAAATTTGATCTTACAGCAGTTCTTGTATCTTTACTGGCAGTGACATGTTGAGGTCGTTTACATTTCACTTTACTTTTGTTTTTGTCTTTTTTTTTTTAAAAAATTTGTTTATGCATACAAGGACTAGGGTACAGGACAGAGGTGTAGAGGATGAGAAGATTCACCAGAGATAGAGTCGAGAACAGAACAGGAGAATTGACTGAAATACACTGCTGAGAAGAACAGTGGGTGAGACAAGAGAGGTCTGCCAGGCCAGGTGGGTCTCCTCCCTGACTGAGGATCGAACTCATGCTGCAGTGACTGTGGATAGCTTCACAGTGCTGTGCTTTATAACCCATGGTGCCACCAAGGAGGGCCCTCACTCTCAAAGCCACTTGTTGAATTGTCAACAGAGTAGCAATATTTATTGATTACAAGTCAGAGTTAGTGATTATAGATCTATGCACTTGGATGGGATAATAATGAAGCAGCAATAACAGTGATAAATACTTGCAGTGTTCTTTCCATGTGCTTGGTTCTTGACGAACATTTTATTAACTCTTTTAATCCTTATAGCATTTGTGTAAGAAATCTCCATTTTTCAGATAAGGAAAGAGGCATGGAGAGGTGAAGATTTGCTAAGGTAACTGTTTTGCCCCAACTTCTGTGCCGGCTGCAAGAAAGAAAGACGGAAGGCAGAAAGGCTGAGCAAACAGTTTATTGCTTTCGGACAGCAGCTGAGACAGAGCCCCACAGTAGGTTCCGCAGCTACTGCCACCCCTATAGGGGGAAGGGTCTCATAAAGATTTTAAACTTAAATTCCAAAGGGGTGACTCATCGCTATGTCCCTTGATGTAAGGCCCAGTTTGTTATCACCTTTATCTAGTCCCATCGGGGATGCAAGACCCCGTTAATTGGAGGCAAAGCCTGATTTATTACTGCCCATATCCAGTCTCTCAGTAAATCTCCCCATTTGGTCACTCCTAACAGTAACAAACTAGATAGAGCCAGGATTTGAACTCAGGCAGTAAGGCCACAGTCCATGGTCTTTCTTACAGTGCTGTTCTGCTTCTGCATAGCAGTAGAGACAGGAATTCAGAGATTTGAAAGAGTTTTATATTAAAGACACATTTTAGTTGTGTAAAGACATTTGAAGTCATTAAAACAAATTCAGGTCTCTATTTTTTTCCAAAAGGACTTAGAATTTTCCAAAAAGTAGGAAAAAAAATCTATTTCCCTTCTAATTCTTAGGTTTATTTGGACCTTAAAAATGTTAAAGCAGGTCTAGTTATAGATAACACTTTTTCACTTTTTTTTTTACTTTGAAACTAACAAAGTGGCCTTTTTTCAGCTTATTTAAAATAGTTTGCCTGTATTATACTTTTCCTGAAATTTACACCAAATTTGGGAATCAAATGTATACTTTAAATGATGATTCATTCTTAGGATTATATACATTCTTACATGGGAAAATATTTTCTGAACAGATTATTATTGCACTTGTGTATTGCTGTAGCACCTAGTGGTGCTAACTGCAGTTTACTGAGCGCCTTCTGTGATGGCTTTGTGTGGTTGTATGCAATCGCCATCCTTAGTATAAACATGCAAGATCTGAATTATATCTGTTATTGCAGATAAGGAAGCAGATTAAGGAACTTGTCCAAGGTCATCTAGTTTTCAAGGGACTTGCTTAATTTTCTGACTTAAAAATATTGTGTGTTCTGCTACTTTTTGGGTACCTTCTATTCTTCTATAGTTAGCATTTAGCATGTGTTCTTCATTTTAGTATAAACAAAAAAATCTCTGATAAATATTTTGATTCTATTTTACATCTAGGGAAACTGAGATTCTGAAGGTAATTAACTTGCCAGGATCGGAGAGTAGAAAGGGTAGGAGATAGGATTCTGATATGGGACCTCTAACTTCTGTTAACAAAGCTGCTTCAGTATTTTACATGAGCATAGTGTATAGCCAATTGGGAATACAGATAAGAAGTGCTATAAGGTGAGAACAGAGAGAAGGAAAGATACTTAGATATACTTTGTATTGTCATTTCAGTTTTTAATGTATTAATGTATACTGGGAAGATCGTTGAAAGTTACTTTTTTAATTAAAGTCATACTGGTTTACAACACTGTATAGATTTTAGATGTTCTGTTTTTTACTTGGTGATTTTGGGTTGTCAGAAAAGTCATGATGCATTTTTTCTGTTATATCACACTCACCAACAAATGTACAGTCACCATCTGCCACCACCCAATCAGTTCCCTCTACCTATTTCACCCCTTCCTGCTCCTCTGCTCCTCTGGTAACCACTATTCTGTTAGTCTGAGGGCTTGTTTTTTTTTTGTTGTTGTTGTTGTTGCTTCCTTAGTTTTTTTTATATTCCTCCGATATTTGAGGAATAATATAATGACTATTTGAGGAAATTTAGTGATATTTGTCTTTCTCCTTCTGACTTATTTTACTTAATTCCCACAAGGTTTGTTCAAGGTGTCACAAATGGAAATGTACATTTATTTAAATTCCTAAATCGTATCCCATGTGTATATATCACATCATCTGTCAGCAAGCACTTAGGTTGTTTTCATATTTTCACTATTTGTAAAGTACTGCTTTGAACATAGGGGTGGAGTTGCTAGTATTTTTGGGAACCCTTTATATTGTTTCCCTAGTAGCTGCACCAAATTGCATTACCACTAACATTGCATGAGGGTTTCTTTTTCTCATATACTCATGGGATACTATTTAGCACTTCTTACCAGTGCTTATTGTTTCTTGACTTTTTGATGTAGTCATTCTAACAGGTTAAAATCTCACTGATTTTGATTTGCATCTATCTAATGATATCTGATGAGAACTGCCTTTCATGAGTCAGTTGGCTGAAAGTATTTTTTTGAAATACATTTAGGCAGTTTCACTAATATGGAATGATTCTTCCCTTATTTACATATTATGGAAAGACTTAAATAGATTAGCTTGTAAAAGTTGATACATTTTTAAAAAAGATTTATTTATTTATACATACAGAACTAGGGTACAGGCCAGAGGTGCAGGGGCCGTGAGAGGATTCACCAGAGACAGAGTTGGGAGCAGAATAGGCCATCAGATGAAGTACACTGCTGAGGGGAGCAGTGGGCGGGTCAGGAGAGGTCTGCTGTGCCATGTGGGTTACCTCCCGGGTGTATATCAAATTTATGCTGAAGTGGCTTCTTAGTGCTGTGCTTTAACCTGCTGTGCCGCCAGGGAGGGCCCAAGTTGATACATTTTAAATGTTTACTTTTTTTTCTATTAGTCTTTAATTGTATCTTAAGTTAAAATGTGACTTTTGGTTCAGAGTAAAAGGCCAGGAGGTGAACCTCTTCCAGCTATTTTAAAATTTCACATTTGAAGATGAATATGTATAAAAAAAATCCTAAGTTTATTGTGGAACATTTGTAAAATAAAGGCTCGCAGAAACAAGATATAAATTACCCTTCCATCAACCAAATGTAGATAGTCATCCTTTGATATATTATTCCAGATACTTTGTTCTGTTTCTATGTATTTTTAAATTTGATATTGTCCTGTTTGCTAATCTTCTTCCTCCTTAATATATAATAAATTATTACTCATGTTATTCTCAATTGTCTTTAGTTATGGATATATAATTCATGTAATGATTTCATGGCATTTAGTTGGTGCCCTATCATTGGATGTTAGACTTTCTGGGATGTTTTTGTTGTTTAAACATTATAATTAATGTTTTGCCATATAGCAACAAATCTTGAACTCATTTATGATTAGTTCCTAGGTATTGAATAGTTGGATTGAAGATAGTCTATTTTCAGGGAACTTTCTGTCTCTAGGTACCCTCAATTTATTTTGATATTATCCTTAGTAATTTGGGATTAAGAATGTGGTTTCGGTCAGGCAGATCCTTAGAGATATCTGGAGAATGCTTATATAATTTAGAAGTTACGTTACTCCTAATAATTTCTTTTCTTCAATGAATTTTGATTTTATTAATCATGCATTTAAAAAATAGAACAAATTCTGAAATTTGGTGTGTAGACAGTGTGGTGCATATAAATTTTAGGATTCATTACAATAATCCTATAGGCTCCCCTTAGCCCAGGAGTTCTGAATCACTAGTTTGAGGCTGGCTTTTTTTATACTTTTCCTTTCCCTTTTCCTAAACAGATGTTACAATAGGTACTGATTGGCTTGGAAACCTTACTGGCCACTGAGCTTTCTGATATTTTCTGTCCTGTTGTCTTAGAATTTAAGAAAAATAAAGACAACTGTGATAGGGTAAAAGTATTAAGAGTTGATTGAGGACTGGAAATTGAATTTGCAAAGCTGGCGCCTAAAGTTGGACCTTTGTGATTCTTCTCAGAGCATCATTAGTTTCCTTTTATGTAGATATACGTTTTATGTTGATCAAATGCTAAGTGGTTTTATATTATGTTACCCCCCCATAGGAAAATTGCTCTATAATTTGCATTTACTTTTAGGTAAATATGGTAGACTTTCAATAAATGATTTTTGGGGCCTGATACAGGGACTTTGGGATGACTGCTGTTTTTCTGGTAGCAGACAAAATGAGGAGTGCCAAGAGCCCCAAACCTGCACGTTCTGCCATCTGCTGTATAAAGACAAAACATACTTTCAGTATGTAAAATCTTTGATAGAAAATAACTTTAATAAAATTAGTGTGCAATAGAGAGAAGAGAGAGTAAATACTTAAAATAGTTTCCAGATAAACATCCATATTTATTTCTGTCCTTGTGGGTAAATGCCCACCCTGTGGAGTTGGTCTAAAGCAGTGCCACTGAAGCCCAAAAGCTTGCCACAAGCTAAGATACCTTCTGTTTGGGACCCATTGGAAAGGGACAGAAGTGGCCAGGCAAGTCTGGAAGGATGAGAGCAAAGTCAAAATATTAGCCAATATAGTCTGCCATTATCAGCCTCCTCATGGGTCTTTTACACACGTCTCTGTCTCTTTCAGGTGTCTCCTTCATGTTCCCTTAGCCCCTAGTACATGCTTGAGAAACAAGCATGTCTTCTTCATATGCTTCCTCCAGGCTTCCCTGTGTTGTCTTCTTCAGCCTCCTCTATTAGTTCTTTTCAGCTTCTCAATGCTGACTGAGCTCCACCCTTCCTTCCGTGCAGGGGGAACTGGAACTCCCCCTTTCTTTGGAGATTATACTGTTACAATTAAGTCATTTTTGGAAATATGAAAAAACCTAAGAATGGTTTTCTTTGTATTCACTCTAGGGTTTCTGGTACCTTTTGAAGTTATAGTATGACTCCTGCAGTAGCTCTAAATTTTTTTGATACAATTCATATACTGTTTTGGACCCATTCTTTTTTTAAGTCTATGTCTGAAATCTTCAATGTGTAGGTCATTTTCTAATTTTCCTTTTGGTTAATATTCTTTCTATGTCTGGTAATTAACATTTTTGGTAACTTTTGATTGACTCAGACATTATTATATAGAGAATTTTAGATATAATTACAAATTACAGTTACTTACAAGCCAATATATTTTTCTAGAGAGGATTCACCCATTTTCTGTCAGGCAGATAGAAAAGAAGCACATCACCCCAAGATTTAAAAATTGAGCTGAATAGATAAGATTGGGTTTTAGGTTTTGCAAACCTCTACTTTGCCCAACTTTGGTAACCTTTCAGGGAACCCAGCTGAGATTTTGGGTGTTTCCAGGCTTCCTCTGCTTTTGTCTCTTGCAGTGGAGTCCTCACAGCTACTTGCTTTTTGTTTTCAGTTGGCTTTTAGCCTCTTGGCTTTGTGCAGTTTAAAAAGCAACAAATACCTCAAGAAGAAAACCAGTGCTACACAATGTCATATGTATAGCTATTTTTATGATATTTTTTATTATCCACCTTTTATTAGAACTTCCAAGGAAATAATTTTGGGGAGGATAATATTTAGAAGAAAGATACTGGGGTCTAACTTATTTTTTTGGTCTGTAAGTACTATCACTGTTTAACACTTCTAAATACATTACATTCCTTTGGCATGACTGATACTATAGTTACACCTATGTATTTGTTAAGGCATGCTGCTTTGTATGTATAGAAATACTAAGTTATTTTAAACATCCTTGGATATGTACTCTTTCCCTTTCCTCTCATTGTTCTTGTGCTCCCTTTTCCCTTTTGGTTTAAGTAATTTGATTAGAAGACTCATAAAACTTAACTCCTACTTAGTCTTCACTTGTCAGTGGAAATGTCACTTTTTTAGGAAACCACCCCCCCTTGCAGTGAATCTGCCACACTCTCTCCTACCCCTACAATGCTTTAATATAAATGTGTATCTTTTTCATATATTACTTTATGCACTTATATGTATGATTATTTAATTAATAGCTATCCCCCAATAGGCCTCAAACTCCATAGGGAAGATGGAATTCCCACCTCCTCCATTGTAGTCCAATGTACTTTTTTTTTTTAAGATTTTATTTACTTAGGCCCTCCCTGGTGGCGCAGCGGGTTGAAGCACAGCACTGAGAATCTAAAGCCGCTTCCTCATGAGTTCGATCCCCGGAGGTGACCACATGGCGTGGCAGACCTCTCCTGACCCGCCCGCTGCTCCCCTCAGCAGTGTATTTCGTTGATCTGCCTGTTCTGCACTCCACTCTGTCTCTGGTGAATTCTCTCACCCTCCACATCTCTGGCCTGTATCCCAGTTCTGTATGCACAAATAAAATCTTAAAAAAAAAAAAAAAAAGATTTTATTTACTTATGCATACAGAACTGGGGTATAGGCCAGAGGTACAGGGGTGTTGAGAGGATTCACTGGAGACAGAGCTGTAGTAGAACAGGCCTACTGACGAAGTACACTGCTGAGGGGAGCAGCAGGTCTGCCGCACCATGTGGATCACCTCTAGGGCGTGGATCAAACTCATGCTGAAGTGGCTTTAGCTTCGTAGTGCTGTGTTTTAACCCGCTGCGCCACCGGGAGGGCCCTATCTACCTATTTTAATACCTGTCTTGGGTTTAAAAATTTTTTATTAAGTTACTTGTAATTCTTATAGGAACTATTTTTATTTATTGCAGAGTGTGAATTGTGTAATGGTTTTAGAGCATATTATCAACAATTTGATTCATTTTTGGATAGAGAACATAAGTACTGTTCTGACTTCTTATATAATAACTATCTTTTGTTTGATAATTCACATGCCATACATCCATCTACTTAAAGTGTATAAGTCAGTGATTTTTAGTATGTTCACAGATATATGTAGTCAATTTTAGAACTTTTTCATATCTCAAAAGAAAACTATTCATTAGCTATCCCATCCCTAAGCAACTACAAATATTTCTGTGTCTATAGATTTGTTTATTCCAGACACAATATACATGAAATAATGTCTTTTATAATTGACTTTTTTCTCTTCGCATATTGTTTTCAAAGTTCATTTCTGTCTTATTATATATCAGCATTATATCATTTTCATGTCTGATAAAATTTTATGATATACCATATTTTATTTGTTAAATACCACATTTTATTTGTTTATTAGTACATGAAAATTTTAGTACATTCACAATTTGGTTGTTAAGAATTTATGAATAATGCTGCTATAAACATTTATGTACAAGTTTTGGGGTGGCTGTATAGTTTCTCTTGGACAAATGTCAAGGAATGGAACTTCTGGTTCTCATGTTAACTATGAATAACTGTTTGAAGAATTGCTAGGCTGTAAGTTGACTTTTCCTGTTACTGAAGTAATAGTTAAATTTTATGCATTAAATTACGGAAGTGGTTATCAAGAAACTGGTTACTACATACGAATTAAACCTGTGTGTAGAAGGTAACTGTTTAGAATTAGTAACAGTTTGCTTGATTTTGAATCTGTTGTTTCTGAGAATTTTCTGTTACAGTTTTTTTTTTAAATCTTCCATTGCTTTTGTTCAGAATGCATATAGATAGGCCCCATGTCTTCATCTCTAAGATATTTACTTACTTACCAATATACATACTTATACTGAGACATACATATGGTCACACATAACTTTGCTAAGCAACCTGTGGTGGGGGTGTTGGAAGTTGGTATGTTTTTTTTTTTTTTATCAAATATGTATTTTATTTATCAGTGAAATACTGAATGGGAGATATTTATAAAACTTAAGTTGTTTATAAATTGTTTTCTTAAACAAACGGAGGCATAGATTTTTAAAGAACTGACTAAGTTCTGTAAAGAGCTGAAAATAACTTCCATTTGACAGAATAATTTCTTTAAGAACTTATATTTCCAATGACTGGAAAATACAGTCATCTAGATCAAAAAGTCTGACATCTTTCACGATAATCGTTTCTACAACCTAAAATGCTATTAAAGGTGACAGGTTAAAGGAAAACTTTGTTCTCTATATTATTTTGCTGTGTTGGTAGCAATCAAATTGCAATATGGCTTTTCACATTTTGAGCTACCTTTACCACAAATTATTGGAGGTCTCCTAACTCCTGGACAATAGCCAGACCTATTTGAAGGTCATCATAAACAAATTTTGGGGTGCCTACTAACTCTGTAATAGCCAGGCCTGTTTGAAAGTATGAGAAACAATCTCTTTTGATGGGACTATTTACTCAACATACATATAATAGTATAGTAGTATATCACTCAGAGGAGTGATAAAAGTAGTAAATGCTAGAGAAATTACAAGTGAGATTCAGAGGATGGAGCTTTTACTGTTGGCTAGGACCTAAAGAGAGATTTTGGAAGAGATAAATTAGCTATGCCTTCCTTTGTGTACAGATCCAATTTATTTATTTTTAAAGATTTATTTATGCATACAAGAACTGTACAGAGGTGTGGAGGATAAGAGGAGTCACCAGAGACAGATTGGGAAGCAGAATAGGCATATGTACTGAAATACACTATTGGGTATTTCAGCGGGAAGATCAGGAGAGGTCTGCTGAGGTCTGCCACACCATGTGGGTCACCTCTCTGGCCACGAATTGAACTCATGCTGCAGTGGCTGTGGAAAGCTTCATAGTGCTGTGTTTTAACCCGTTGTACCATCAAGGTGGGCCTAGATTTTGAGTTTTTTAATGATAAGCTATTTTGATTTGCTTTTCCAAGCCATTTAGAACCTTGCTTGTTTTCATATTTGTCTAAAATAAAATATATGGATTACAAAACAGTCCTTTAGCATATATCTCATGATATTAATAAAGAAGTATTGCTTCAATATTTGCTGAATTTAATAGCACTTTTTTTTAGATATCATTGGATTGTGACAGGCTATTGGCTGTCATTAACATAGAAGTTTTAGAATGTTTTAATGCCACAATGCATATTAAGATACACACACACACACACACTTACACACTTATATGCTTACACATATGGAAAAGATTGCAGGTAAATTTACTAAAATTTTAACAATGATTATGTCTCAGTTGTAGTTGGGTTGATTTTTAGTTTTATCCTTTTTGGGGGATTTCCAGCTTGAAATTTTATTTTAACGAATAAAATATTATTTTAGACAATAGCAATAGAGGTTTGTGTTGTGTGTGTGTGTGCATGCATGTGATTTGTTCCTTCAATTATAAGCAAAGTGAATAAAATCTGTGGTTTAGAATTTAGTATTTTAACTATTTTAGGACCCAACAGTTTCAATTTTTAGTAGCTAGTTTTGATCAACAATCTTAAAATTGAGTTACGCTTATCTAGGGTACATGTAGGCTTTCAAGAGTACATAGGAAATTTGTCGAGTATTATTCTTATTTATTCTCTCTAAAAAATTGATCTGAGAACTTGCCTGTGCTTTAGGCCTTGCAGCTCGAAAGTGTGGTCCATTCAGTAGCAGCTAAGTCATTATTATCAATAGATGTTTATTTGAAGTGCAGAATCTCAGACCCCACCCTAGACCTACTGGGTCATACTTGCATTCATTCATTCATTCATTCATTCATTCATTCATTCAGAACTGGGGTACAGGCCAGAGATGCGGAGGGTGAGAGGATTCACCAGAGACAGAGTGGGGAGCAGAACAGGCAGATCGAGGAAGTACACTGCTGAGGGGAGCAGCGGGAGGGTCAGGAAAGGTCTGCCGCGCCATGCGGATTTCCTCCCGGGCAGGCGGGGATCGAACTCATGCGGAAGTGGCTTTAGCTTTAGTGCTGTGCTTTAACCTGCTGCGCCACCAGGGAGAGCCCCATACTTGCATTTTTAACAAGAACCCTTGATGATGTGCTTGCACTTTGAAGACTTCTGGCCATCCTGTTTCTTATCTCACTTTGCTGAAGAGTTGTGCCTCTCCCCTAATCCTGTGGAGTATAAAACCTCCTTTTACTTATTTTTTTCCTTCATACAGAGTAAAAAATAAAAGACCCTTAGCAGAAAAGTATGTTCTCTTGGTTAAAGTTCTATGGGGAAAGTTTAAAGAAAACCCAAGGGAAAAAAAGTTTTTTATTATATAAGAATCTATATTTCTAAAAAATAGATGATGGAATTTTTATTCTATTGGTACTTTTGAAATAACTAGTATTTTATAATGACAATAACAAATGACAACAAAAATAGCTTTATTTAGAGTTTGCTGGAAAATACAACCATTATGAGATTTAAGTAATTGCCTTTTTATTAGAAAGGGTGAGGATAACCATGGATTGAGCACCATGAACTGAGCACAGTAGATATGTCTTTTTTTTTAAAAAAAGTTTTATTTTACTTATGCGTATAAGAACTGGGGTGAAGCCAGTGGTGTAAGAGGATTCACCAGAGACAGAGTGGGAACAGAACAAGCAGATGGACTGAAATGCACTACTGAGGGGAGCAGCAGGCAGGTCAGGAGAGGTCTGCCGCACCATGTGGGTCACCTCCCTGGCTGGGGATTGAATTGCCGCAGTGGCTGCAAGTAGCTTCATAGTGCTTTTGCCACCAGGGAGTCCCCGATCTCTGTCTTGTGTGCACATTCACTTTTGGGGGGAGGAGGAGCCTTTAAAAATCTGATTCTCCTAGTTTGTAAAATAAAATAATTGGATGTCTTCCTAAAATATTACATTTATGATAATGGTTTCCAAAGTCATGATTTTTATGTCATTATTTACACATACATTTATTTTCTTTCTGTAGTTGCATACATATTCATAGAAAAAGATCAGAAATCCAGGGTAAAAAGAAAAAGACAGGAAAAAATATCAGTGGAAGGTTGAGAAATGGAGGCTACTTTCTTGCTTTTTTTTTTTTTTTTTTTCCTGCCGGGATGTATTATAGGTATTGGTAAGTGAACTCAGGCTAGATTTCAGCTTTTACTCCCAAGTAGAATCTTCTTGTGCTAAGTACAACAACAACCTGCATGACCGTATATAGCATACCTGCACCTTCTGCCTAATATTAGTTCTAGAAAAAGGTCAGAAAAAATGGAGAAGGAAGAAATTAAAAAAAAAAAAATGTGGTTGGCATGTTGGCTGGCACAACAGCTTGAGCTGAGCTGAGGAAATGCTCAGTTCACTAGTTTGACAAGGCCTGCTAAGTATTAAGAAAGTTAAAAAAAAATCTCAACTAGTATAGAGCCTGCTGTATGATCCTGGTACAGAGAACTGTATTCATGCATACACTGGGCACTGGGGAAACCACACAGGCTACAGGAACAGGGTGCAGAAGAGAAGACGACATGTCCTTCTTACTGGAGCTAAGAGCTGGAGGAGCTACTTATGTGGGAGTCCTCTATCCAGGCATCTCCAGACCAGTAAATACAAGACTTTGCTTCTGACGTACTTTTTACCCCCTTTACTGACAAAGTTTAACCTCATGCCAGTTGGCAAAAGAAGAAGGCTTAGAGGACCCAAATTTATTTTTAAACAGTAGGTAAAGGGTGAATTTAGAGGTGAGGGTCAATAAGTACTTAATTGACACATTTGTGAGTATGATCTTTTAGCTGTTTATTTTTAGTGTTTCATTTATATTTAAACTGATTAAATCTACTTAGCATCTGAAATTTTCTTCTTTTGGATCACCTGATGATGCCCATTATTGTTTCAGTTGAACTAGTATTACTAGTAGTCCTTTATATTTTCATTTATTAGGAAAAATAATTTTAAAATTATAAAAATGGGCTGTAAAGATGGCAGTGCTTTGGAAGTAAATGTTGGCATGTGGTTGGCATGTGGCATGTTGACTGGCACAACAGCTGAACTGTTGATTGATCAATTAATCAGCACTTTGAATATGACACAGGAAAAACTGAGAGCTTTACTTTATAGGACACATGAATATGAGTTGTCTAGAAGTTGAATAAAGAAAATGGTTTACACCTGTAAGACTTTAAGTTAAAACTGCTCAAATTTCATATAATGGTTTAAAATAAGAAAAGCACTTCATATTTGTATTTTGGGCTACAATGTGATATTACATAATTTCCATATGACATATTAACCTGTAGGAGAGCATTAAAACTGAACAGTCTTGAGTCTTCTCCAGCTATTAATTATATTATAGCTGTGAATTTATTTGTGAGTTTTACACAAACAGACTTCTGAAGAACTGAATTTTTGTAAGACTGACATGCAATTATAGCCATATTAATCAGTGACACACTTTGATCAAGTTCATATAAATACAGAAATATCAGGAGAAGTTTTCCACCAAAGCTAGCATAGAGATGAGGTAAATGCATTTATTTATATGCCCATGGTATAGCCGCTGTGGTAATATCTATAATACTTGTGATTTTTTTTTAAGTTTTAAGAATAAATTAAAACAAATTTGTAGATCCTCAGGCATATCTGAGAAGCAAAGTTTGAAAAATGAAAAAATGCTGTGTCATAGGACTTAAGAGGGAAAATTCTCATGAAATCCCCAAGTTTGGATTCATTAATATTAGTTTTACATCTCACCATTAATAGAATTTAAATTACTCCCTTAAGATGGGAGGAGGAAAGATCCAGTACAAAGATAGGAGAGGTCTGCTGCACCACATGGGTCACCTCCCTGGCAGGGGATTCAACTTCTGCTGCAGTGGCTGCAGAGGCTGCAGTAGCTTCATAGTGCTGTGCTTAATCCCTTGCTCCACCAGGAATGCCCTAAAGAACATTTTAACGAACATTTTTCAAGTCTCTCTAGCAATAGGAAAAATACTAATGTTTCCACCTTCAATGACTATCTCCAATTTCTCTAACTTTTATTTTTCTTTAATCTAATGACAGCCACCTATTGTTTTTCCTTTTGGTGTAAGATAAAAATAAGATGTATCATTTAATTATTATTTCGGTATGCATCAAGAAGGGGCCATAGTGTTAGTTATCCATTGCTTAATAACATATTACTACAAAAGTAGAACCTTAAGACACATTTATTATCTTACAGTATATAAGGGTTGAGATTTGGGGCATAGCTTATATAGATCTTCAAGTTCCTTCAAGGTTACATGTAGTCAAGGTATTGACAGGGGTTGGGATTTCATCTGAGGGTTTAGTAACTTTCTAACATGTAGTTGGCAGGAATCAGTTTCTTTAAAGTTGTTAGTTGGAGGCTATCTTGATTGTTACTGTGTGGGCCTCTCAAGCACTGTTTCTTCATTAAAACCTGAGCAAGGGAGTCTGCTGCAAGATTTAGCAAGGTCCCTGAAATGATATTCCAGTATCTTTACCATATTGGAAGCTTTACCATATTGGTTGGAAGCAAATTACTAGGGATTACACAGGACAGGAGTACCAGAAGGTAGATAGAGATCACTTGGGGTCATCTTTGTATTTCCATGCCACATATATTTTCTTATAATCACAATGCCATCATTTCACCCAGTAGGTAAACACTAATTCTTTAATACTATCTAATACCTAGTCCATATTGAATTTTTTCTGTTAAAATGTCTTTTTATAGTTTGAATCAGAAACCAGATATTCATGTATGTTCCTTTAAAGACCTTGTTTTCAAGAACAGTATTATATATATACCCCTGCCATTATTCTTTAGGTCATTTTTTTCTTTTTCTCCCATAATCTGGGTATGTCTTGTCACTTTGTTATAGTGGCATTTGATTAATTCCTCTGGCATACTTTGTATAGACTGGAAGTTATATGGAAAGGCTTATTTAAATTTTGGATTAATTTTTATCCCTATGTCATGTGCTTGTCACTTGAGAAGACACTAATCTGAGGTGATAGCTATTTCCTTTACTGTACAGTTTTTCATTGCATCATTAGTGGTGCTGATACCAAAGAGAATGTTTGACTAAACTGTTTCATATCAAAATTGGATTTTTCTAATTCATTCATTCTTTTCACATTTATTGGCAGCATTATTTATTTAATTTACTATTTGGACAGTATAATTTCTCCCCTCAGGTGTTGTCACCGTAGTCCATCACAATATTCCTTTGTGCTTTTCCCAACAACTGCTTTTACTTTTCCCGGCCTCTTACTTTTCCCTTCATAGATGATTCATATCTAGGTCAGCTTTCAAGATTTGTCTTTGACCCTCCCCCCCCATATTCCACATATAAATGAAACCATCCAATATTTATCTTCCATCTTCTGACTTATTTCACTAAGCATCAGCCCTTCCAATTCCATACATGTTACTGCATATGGCATGGGTTTATCAATTTTTGTTGCTATGTAGTATTCCCTTGTGTATATATACACCACATCCTGATCCAAAACATCATCTGTTTTGGGGCATTTAGGTATTTCCCTATCTTAGCTATTGTAAATAGCACTGCAATAAACATAGGAGTTCAGGGTTCCTTTCAAATTAGTTTTGAATTCTTTGGACTGTTTTGTATTCCTTGGGCTGATGCATAGGATTGGAATAGCTGGATTGTATAGCAGATCCATTTTTAGTATTTTGAGGAACTTTCACACAGCTCTCCACTGTGGCTGGACTAGTTTACACTCCTACCAGCAATATAAGTGGCTTCCTTTTTTTCTATGCCCTCTCCAACACTTGTTCCGGTTTTTTTGTTTTATGACACAAGCTATGCAACGGCTATCGTCTGACAGATTCCAGATAGCTCGGGAAAAGCTCTGAAATATCAGAATTTCCACTGCTAACTTATGTTATGACCTCCTTTTTTTGTATAATCATAATATCAAAAAATATTGTAGCAACATCAGTTTGTAACTGGCTTGCCTTAGCTCTAAATTGGCTACCTGGCCTGGGCAAAGTACAAGCTGAGCTGCTCCTGGTCAGGAAATTCCTTTGACTGAAGACAAAAGGCAAGCTCCTGGAGAGATAAGACCCCAGAGATCAAGACTCCTGGAAAACTTCTTTGGTCTTTTTTTTTTTTTTTAAGATTTTTATTTTTTTCACACAGAACTTGGGTACAGCCAGAGATGCGGAAGGTGAGAGGCTTCACCAGAGACAGAGTGGGGAGCAGAACAGGCAGATCGACGAAGTACACTGCTGAGGGGAGCAGCAGGCGGGTCAGGAGAGGTCTGCCACGCCATGTGGTCACCTTCGGGGAAGGTGGGAATCGAACTCATGCGAAGTGGCTTTAGCTTCTCAGTGCTGTGCTTTAACCCGCTGCGCCACCAGGGAGGGCCTCTTTGGTCTTTTGACAAAAAGCGATTCTTAAGATAACTCTCAGGGCATAAGGACCCATGGACAATTTCCTAACATTATCAACACAGGTTTTGTTTAATGCACAACTATGTAACTTCTTAATTTACTCTTTTCCTAAAACAATCACTAACTACTCTCTGCTAATTTTATTTAACCTCTTCCTAAACAAACACTAGCTACTCCCTGCTAGCCTTAAGTTAGCCATTAGCTTCTCTTTAGGCTATCACTGACGACTCTGCTAACACAATTTATTCCTTCCCTAGAACTCCTAAATCCTTTGCTAACAGCTCATCCTTTCCCAGACCCTGATCCTTTAAAGTCACAGTTAAACATCCGTATACATGAAAGCTATCACAAAGATGTATAGTATAAAGTAGCAGGAAGAGGATGCATTGTTCCCCTCTTCCTTTAAAACTTTTATGTCGATTTCTTATTAACTTACCTGAGGCATTATTGTAACTAAATCTTGCTAAACAATATAAATAAAGACCTGCAAAAAGATGAGCAGGAAGACTTGCACCCAATCCTGACTCCTGTGTCTTCCTCGCGTCCTCTCCCCCCTCCTGGAATCTCCCCACTCCGACGCCTTCCCATCTTAGAGTCCTGCCTGTGTTGCCTCCAGACACCTCAAAAGTTGGAGCTGGTCTCCGACAGTTTTATATGGGCTATTCTTACAGGTATGAGGGGGATATCTTAACTGTGCTGTTGATTTTCATTTCTCTTATAACAAATGATGAACGTTTTTTCATATGCCTGTTGACCATTTGCATTTCTTTGGAGAAGTATGTGTTTAATTCTGCTGCCCATTTTTTGATTGGACTGTTTAATTTGTTTGCCTTGAGTTGTGTGAGCTCTTTGTAGATCTTTGAAGTATGGTGTGCAAATGTTTTCTTCTATTCAGTGGGGTATCTCTTCCTTTTGTCTCTTTTGCTGTTCAGAAGTTTTTTAGTTTGATCCTGTCCTAGCTGTTTATATTCTCCTCTGTCTATTGTAGACAGTTTTCAAAGGTACTTCTGAAGTTTACGTCTTGGAGTGTTCTGCTGTTTTCTTCTATATATTTTATGATTTCAGGTCTTAGTCCAAATCGTTTGTCCATTTTGAGTTGATTTTTGTGCATACTGTAAGATAGTAGTCTAGTTTCATTCTTTTGCATATGATAATCCAGTTTTGCCAGCACCATTTACTAAAGAGACTGGCCTTGTTCCAGTGTTTATCTTTTGTACCTTGTCACAGATAGGTTGACTGTATTAGTAGTTTTGCGTTTTGGTTTTCAGTTCTATTTTATTTGTTGTTGGTTCCATTTTTGGTCTAGAAATATGCTGTTTTTATTATTATGACTTAGTATAGTTTGAAGTCTGGTAGTGAATATCCTCACTCTTTCAGTCAGGAGAGCTTTGACTATTCAGAGCTTTGATTTTATAATGAATTTCAGCAATATTCTATTTCTTTGAAGGGAAGCCATTGAGGTTTTTATTGGAATGGCATTAAATCTGTAAATTGCTTTTGGTAAAATGGTCACTTTAATAATGTTGATTCTTCCAGTTTATGAGCAGAGTATATCTGCCCTTTTCTTTGTGTTTTCTGTTTCTTTTTAACAGTGTTTTATAGTTTTCATTGTATAAGTGCTTCACCTCACTTTTTTTTTTTTTTAAATAAAGATTTATTTATTTGTGCATACAGAACTGGGGTACAGGCCAGAAGCTCAGGGGCGGTGAGAGGCTTCACCAGTGACAGAGTGGGGAGCAGAACAGGCAGATCTACGAAGTACACTGTTGAGAGAAGCAGCAGGCGGGTCAGGAGAGGTCTGAAATGCCATGTGGTCACCTCCGGGGCAGGCGGGAATTGAACTCATGTGGAAGTGGCTTTAGCTTCTTAGTGCAGTGCTTTAACCCGCTGTGCCACCAGGAAGGGCCTCACCTCACTTTTTAAGTTTATTCCCCGGTATTTAATTTTGGGGGATACAATTGCAAATGGCAACTTATTTTTGTATATTTTTTTTATGATTTCTTTTATTTATGCTTACAAAACTGGGGTATAGGTCATAAGTGTTGGGGGGGGTTGTGAGAGCATTCAGCAGAGACAGAATGGAGAGCAGAAAAGGCAGTTTGACTGCAGTCCACTTCTGAGGGGAGCAGCAGGAGAAACAGGAGAGGGTCTGTGTGAGTTAGCTCCCTGGCAGGGATCAAACTTTTGCTGCAGTGGCTGCTGCTAGCTTGATAGTGCTGAGATTTTAACCCCTCTGTCATCCATCAGTGGGGCCCTGAATTTAGTATTATTTAGAGCAGCAATTGAAAGGTTTTGCCAAATGGACTTGAAGTTTTAACCAAAAAAAGATTGTTAATTTGATGACTTGAATTGAACCCCAATGGGCCAATATGTTGTATTCTTATGATGAAATTTAATGGTTTGTTCCTGACATTTAATTGCTAACTTATACAGGCATATACATTTTAAAATATGTAAAATAGAGCCATTTACTTGGAAAAAATATTGCATAATGGAGTAATGGATCCATAATGGATCCATGGACAAAAGTATTTCATATTTCAGTTGCCACTGAAAATTTTTATAGTTCCAAAAGAAGAATTTAATTATTCACTTTGCTTTTGTAGTCTGTGTCTAGGATATTTAATGTGGTTAATTATTAACTTACCTTCAGTTTTCATCTTGCATTGGTAGGAGTGAAAATAGAAAGACATTTTTAGTCCTCTGTCCATCTCCCATATTAGTTCTTCTTGACCAGTTATTTTTATTTGCATTTAAAATATATTCTAAAATGACAGGTGTTTAATTTTAGTAGATTAACCTTTATTAGTTGAATTATAGAGTTTCTTATAATGACTTATGTCTTATATAACCTTTTCCTTTGCTTGTCATTTACATTTTTCTAGGCAATAGTAAAAATGCTAAAATTAGTCATAGGGTCGGTACCTAGAAGAGTGTTGTGGTTAAATTCTTTTGGTTGCCAGAAACAGAGCCTCCTGGCAACTGGAACTAAATGCCATCAGTTTCTGTCCCCTATTATTCCCTGGAGTCTCTTCTATTTTGGTGCCTTTTAAATTCTTATCTTAGTAGGGACTAGCTTCTTCTTTCTTGGTAAATCTTTTAATTTTTTTTTGTATCTTTTCTCTGTTTTATTTTTCTGTATATTTCTGTCTTACAATTTTATATTCTTACTTGCCGCAGAGCTTATCATAAATCACTAACTAGCCTGAATTAGCTGTCATTGAGATAATTGTAAGGGAAAATCATGGGTCTAAAAACCTCCTGTGTATTGCTCCTTCAGCATAGGTTATGGAGGATATATTTCCCCTTCTAGAAACTAGATATTGAACTAGTATGAATTGACATATATAGTATGAGAAGTTAGTAATTCTTGTTTAGTCCTGAAATTAGAAGAATGAAAAGCTTTACTAGTAGTGATGTTGGGTTTTATAGATTTTTGGAAAGAACATGTTTATGGAAAGCTGTGGATGTCGTTTTTGGAGTTAGTGGGTTTGGAGTGTGGGGTCCTTGGGTTCACTCTGGGAGAGTTTTCACCAGAGCGTCCCTTTCAGCAGCACGTGGTAAGTTTCCCAGGCGAATTTCTCCATGAGACAGAGATGTTAATTATATTTAAAGAGCAGGTTTACTAGAGGAAAAGGACAGAAGAATAAAAGACACTTACATGGATACAAAAGGGCAGGAAGAGCTGCCCCAAAAGGGGCAGGTTTGCGAAAAGGCCTGCATAATTGCAGGCCGGTGACCTTGAGAAAGCTACCTCTGCTGAAGGAGGGAGGTCATTAGAGAAAAGCCCCAGCATGGTACAGATCAAGACCAGTCAGGAGGCTGCTGCCCTGCAGAGAGAGCTGGTGAAAGGAAGCACCTGCATAGTCACAGGTGGGCAGAAGGACTGCTGCCTCATGCCCCATGATATAAACTCTTTAGGAAGGTTCACTCCTTATGAGCCTGGTCTGTCCCTGATTTGGAATAAACTATGTAGAATCTGAAGGGACAGGAGATTCCACAATGGGCTCAACTTCCTTATCTTTACCTTTGGGTCTGTGCTCTAGACAGTCCCTACAGCATCTGATACCTGCTAGGGTCTTGTGCTTTGTAATCTAGTCAGTGGTGTCTAAGGGTTTTAGTTTTTATAGCCAGGTTAACAACTATGCTAATCCTTTCTTATCCCCAACTCCTTGAGTCAGTCTTTTGATGCCTCCTTTGGATTTTTTATTCATTTTTCCATCACTACCATTGTGACTCTAAAGTTGTTGCTAGTGAAGGAATGATGCCAACAGTTATTGCCTTAAACTAGTTGTTTATTTGCTCAGCAAAAGAGTGGAAATGGATTGAGGCAAGGAATAACTAGGAGGTAGAGGTAAAAACAGTCTACAGGGATCACCATGGGATCAGCTCCCTTGAGGGGGATCTAATTTGTACTGCAATGGCTGCAGCTAGCTTCAGAGTGCTGCACTTCAACTGCTGGACTACCAAGGGGGCCTTCATTTTAGTTTTATATTTGTGCTTGCTCTGTATAAATTAGATCATACCATATATGTTTGTTACATACATGTAAATAATGAGTTTTTTTGGCAACACAGAATCATACATAGTTCTTTGCTTCTTAAATTGCAGGAATTCCTCCAAATTAGTTAGCATAGATCTGAAGTATTTTTTATAATGACAGTATGTTTCTCATATATTTGTTCTTTAATTTAATAATTTTCTCTGCTATTACAAAAATACTATATTAAACAGACTTATATGTAGGTATCTATAGATAGATTATTTATATACTCAGGATTTTATTTTTATGAGATAGATTATCTGGAAGGACAATGCCAAGTAAAAGCATATATGCACTTGAAATTTAAATTGATCTGTAAATTGGTTTTCCTAAAGGGCTGAGGTAATAGACATGTCACCTTTTTTCCCTGATTTTTTGACAAGTAGTGATTCGATTTAATAAAGTTGATGAATGTAAAAGAATCTTAATGTTAATTGTTTTTCTCTGATACAAACAGCAAGCATTTAGAGAAATTTGTTATTTATAAAAGCATTTTAGGCCCTCCCTGGTGGCGCAGCGGGTTAAAGCACAGCACAAAGAAGCTTAAGCCACTTCCGCATGAGTTCGATTCCCGCCTGCCCCTGGAGGAGACCACATGGCGTGGCAGACCTCTCCTGACCCGCCCGCTGCTCCCCTCAGCAGTGTACTTCGTCGATCTGCCTGTTCTGCACCCCACTCTGTCTCTGGTGAATCCTCTCACCCTCCGCGTCTCTGGCCTGTACCCCAGTTCTGTATGAATAAATAAATCTTTAAAAAAAAAAAAAAGCATTTTAATGACTTCATTGATATTTATTCTGCTCAGTTCTGATTTTATTCATCTTACTCTCAATGTGAATATTTGGCATATTTTAATATGAATACTTTATTAGTAATTAAGTTGCTAACATTCTACCCCCCCCCCAGACTATTGCTTGCTTCCTGTCTGTCTTTATGGTGTTTTCATAATATGAAATTTTTAAGTAATTTTTAAAAAAGATTTATTTATTTATGCATACAGAACTGGGGTACAGGCCACAAGTGCAGGGACAGTGAGAGGATTCTCCAGAGACAGAGTGGGAAGCAGAACAGGCCTATTGGCAAAGTACACTACTGAGGGGAGCAGTGGTTGGGTCAGAAGAGGTCCTGCTGTACCATGTGGTCACCTCCAGGACCAGGGATTGAACTCATGCTGAAGTGGCTTTTTAGCTTCTTAGTACTGTGCTTTAACCCACTGAGCCACCAGAAGTTTTAACAATTAGTTAACTGTTGTTAAGTTTTAACAATTAGTTAACTGTGGTTTCTTTATGTGGTGTGTGTGTGTGTGTGTGTGTGTGTGTGTGTGTGTGTGTGTGTGTGTGTGTGTGTGTGTGTGTGTGTGTGTGTGTGTGTGTAGAATTAGGGCTAGAAGTGCAGGGGAGAGGGAGGATGAGAGGATTCACCAAAGACAGAGTGGGTAGCAGAACAGGCAGATTTACTGAAATATATTGCCAAGGGGAACAGCAAGAAAGACAAGAGAAGTCTGCTGCGCTCTATGTGGGCTAGCAACCTAACTGGGGAATGAATATAGCTCTTGATTTAACCCAAGGCCACCGTAGAGACCCAATAGGGTATCTTTTTTTTTTTTTAAAGATTTATTTTAATCTAGTCAGTGGTGTCTAAGGGTTTTAGTTT
>NW_004567106.1:60892865-60910919 GCF_000260355.1 Condylura cristata
GGTATCTTTTTAACCTTCATATATAGAAGCTTTTAAAAAGAGATAGTTCTAATTGTTTGTTTTGATTTTTGTTTCCTTGTTTCCTTGCCATAAGGCTTGAGTCATCAAAAACATTTTTATCATCGATGTCATGAAATGTATTGTTAGTGTTTTCTTCTCAGTTTTTTAATGTTGCAGGTCTTCTGTCTAAATCTGTGATTCATTTGGAGTTTATTTTTGTGTGTGGACTTAAGAGTATAATCTAACTTTCCAATTTTCCCAGGACTGTTTGTTGAAAAGATTTTCCTTTCCCTGTTTGATAAGCATAACTGCTTAGGCATAGATTAGGTACTGATATGTACTTTGATTTATTTGTTTTCAGTTCTATTTCATTGATTCACATATATGTTTTTGTGCCACTACCATATCATTGTTAGTATTGTTGCTTTATAGTTAAGCTTGAAATCAAGTAAATGATACCCTTTACTTTCCTTTTTTCTCAGATTTGCTTTTGTGATTTGAGGCCTTTGTGGTTCCATGTAAATTTCATTGTCTTTGTTTGGTTCATATCTTTGAAAAATAATGTTGGTGTTTTGATGGGAATTGTGTTAAATTTATATATTATTCTTATAGGTAGGATAGTTATATTTATTCCCCCATCCATCCATATATGTAGCATCCTTTTATGTTGCTATGAGTCCTTTTTTAATAACATGTAGTTTTTTGCAGAGGTCATTTACTTCCTCAGGTTAATTCTTAAGTATTTAGTTCTTTTTGAAGCAATTATAAATGTTATTTCCTCAATTTCTTTTGCTTTTTGTTTGAATATAAAAGGACTGGATTTTGGTATGTTGATTTTGCAGCCTCATTTTGCTATATTTATAGATTGCTCTTAGAATTGTTAGGATTTTCTATATACATAATGTCTGTGATTTAGTGATAGTTACTTTTCTGACTCAATTCCCATTTTTGTCTTATAGTTTTGGCTGTAACCTCTAATACTGAGTCAAACAAAAGTGGTGACAATGGGCATCTTTTTCATGTTCCTGATCTAAAGGGGAAAGTCTCATTTTTTTTCCCACTAAGTATTCTGATTTCCTTTGATTTGTGATATATGTCCTTTATTATGTTGAGGTAATTTCATTCTGTTCCCAACTTATTTAGCAATTTTACATAAATGAATGCTGAATCTCATTAAATGTTTTCTCTGCATCTGTTGATTTCATCATATGACTTTCATCTTTACATTTGTTGATGTGATATACTAAATTAATTTACATATGTTATCCTAGCATCCCTGGGATAAATCCCACTTGACCATGACATATAATTCATTGAATTTGATTTGCTAATATTTTGTTGAATATATTTGTATCAGTGTTTATCAGGGATATTGGTCTATAATTTTCTTGTGCTGTCTGTGTTTGGTTTCGGTACTAGGATAATACTGGTATTGTAAACTGTATTAGGGGCTAAGTGCTTCTTATATTTTTAAAGCCAGTTTAAGCAAGATGGGCATTAGTTCTTTAAACGTTTGATAAAATTCATTTGTAAAGCTTTGTGGTTCCAAGCTTTTGTTTTTCTGAAGGTTTTTTTAAAATTGCAGTTTCAAATTTCATATTTGTCAATTTGTTCAACTTATCTGCTACTTACTTAGTCTTGGTATACTCATTGATCTAGAAATTTGTCTATTTCTTCTAGGTTATGCCAAATTTATTGACATGTAATTGTTCATAGTAATCTCCCACAGTCCTTTAAAATTATGTGCTACTTGTGGTGATTTCTTCCCTTTCAATTGTGATTTCTTTTAATTAGCATGTTCTCTTTTTTTGTTAGCCTAGGCAGAAGTTTGTCTATCTTCTTGAAGAACCAACTTAATTGTGTTTTTTTTTTTTGTATTATCTTTCTATTTAAATCATTTGCTCCTTTTAGTATTTCCTTCTTTCTGCTAACTTTGGGCCTCACTGTTCCTCTTTTTCAGGTTGATTGTGGTGTACTATTAGGTTGTTTATTCAGGATATTTGTTGCCATCATTCAAAAGATATTTGTAGCAGTTAACTTTTTTCATCTACAGTTCTACTTTTGATATTGTGTTTAAAAGACCTTTTTGATCCAAAGTTTATTTATATGGTATCAACATATGTTATATTAAGTACAGGGCTCTCCCTAGTGGTACAAGAGGTTAGAGCATGGCACGGTGGAGCTGTCTGTAGCAACTGCAGCGCTTGTTAGCTCCCCCACCAGGGGACTGACCCACATGGCACAACAGACCTCTCCTGACCCTCCTGCTGCTCCCCTCAACACTGTATTCCCGTTGGTCTGCCTGTTCTGCTTCCCACTCTTTCTCTGGTGGATATTCTCACCTACCACATCTCATGCCTATACCCCAGTTCTTGTATGCATACATAAATAAATCTAAAATAAAAAATAAAGTACAGGCATAATATATGTACAATTACATATAATATAATATCAAGTAATTGTAATATAATGTCATATTTATGTTTTATATATATATATATTCTTCATTGTTAGGTATTTTATCATTTAAATCCCTAAATACTTGTTGGTTCATTTTTTTCATGTGGAATTGTTAGGAGGAAAGGATGTCCTGAATGAACTCTACAGAATCAGGTTTTGTGGACTCCACCCCACACCAGACACCAGAACGACAATCCCACCTAACAGTACGCAGTAGAGCTGTGTTTTTCTGGCTCTGCTCTATTGTTTGAAATGCTAACATTATCATATTTTAAAATCTTATATATAAAGAGGTTTTCTGGGTTTCTTAATATATTTTATTTTCCTTTCTTGTTTAAATTTCAAACATAAAATTGTGATGATAATTAGCAGCAAGTAGATTATTTCTCTTTTTGCAACATTTGTCTTTGCTTATTCTTTTAATAAGTGCTATAATTTCCTTTTTAATATATATATTTCAGGAACATTTTAGTGGATAAACCAAATGACCAGTCTTCAAGGTGGTCTTCAGAGAGCAACTATCCTCCCCAGGTAAGATTATGTGACAGTTGTTTTAGATGATGTGTAGACTTCCATTTACTAATCAAAATTTAAATAGGCACTTAATATCAGTTATCTTATTCCATTAATAGTTTATTCGTTCTTTGACTTTATGAGGCACATTTTTATTTCCTCTTTTGTTTAAATTGTGTGGAAAATTATTTCATTAGGAAATGTAATGTGTTGAAACAGACTTTACTTTTGGCTACTTTTGGCTACCACAACATTTAAAGTCTATATTTTTTTTCTGGATTATACTGATGAAGAGTTTTCAAGTTTTTTTTTTTTTTAAATATATATTCTTTGAAGAAAATGTTATTTAAAAGGAACTGGTTCGGATGTTGTTACCACTCAATGCTTGACTCATCTGAAAAACTGTCTGAGCAGTTCACTTCAATCTGTACTTATATGCCACCTATTCTGTAAATATTTAAGGAAATGTTAGTAAATTAAACTTTAATTCAGTGACCAGTGACTACCTTTTAGGGAAAATAAGCTTAATATAGCTTGTTATTTTAATAAAGGAATATATTTAGATGATATCAGGACTGTGAGCTAAATTTTTCCTTGGCAAGTAGTCACCTAAGTTTTGTTTGGCTTTGACTTTATATAAATTGACTAACTATACATTTTCTGTGGTTTGCTTTTTTTCTTTTTTAACATCATATTTATTAATATGGTTGAGTATAACTGTTGTTTGTTGATCTTCACTACTGTGTGGTATTTTGGTATATTTGTATGCCAAAATGTATTTATAACTTTTGTGGTTGATGGGCTTTAGGGTTTATGCAATTTTTTGCTATTATGAACAGATTGCAGTGAACATTCTTGTATGTTATTTGATGGTCACATGCTTTATGTTTGTTTCTGTTAAAAACACCTTATTTTGTGTATATTGTCTGTAAACATTGCACTTATAGCTAGTAGCCTGAAGCATGCTTATCTAACACATTTTCTCTATAAGGTACATCACAAACTTCTATCTAGAAATCCTAGTCAGAACTTCAGCATTATATTTGGGGATATTTTAGACAGTGAAATCACCAACAGAAAAGACAAAAATATAAAAAATGTGGTACTAAGTTGACTGGGAAATAGACACTTGTTTATAGTATGAGAATTAAAACAAGAAGGCAAAGTGTGCTGTGTTTGATCTCAGCTGGGAGTAGGTTCCAAGGGACACATATTATCATGCGCTTTTCTGCACATGTTGATAAATGTGAAAGTGCTCCAAGTACTGATAATGGTGTTACAAATACATTTTGGTAAGTAGATAAATTTTCAGATAATGAATCCGTAAATCATGAGCAAGTGTACCTTAACTGACAGTTCATTTGTCATGTCTTGAACTGGTCTAAGAATTAGAACAAAGTAAAAGAGGACTCTGAAAAATCAAAAATTTTATGTCCTGAGGGCTTTTTCTTCCCTCTCCTTTGAATATATGTTACTTTCTTTAATTATTTTCTCAGATTTCTGGAAGCAAGTTTATGTAAAGGGGAGCATCACTGTAAAAGAGACATTAATAGCAAGCTGATAATTGACAAAAATGTCATGAGGAAAAAGACAGAAAAATCTAAATAACATACAATAAGGAAAGTATAATAATTTGGGAGTCTAGTGAAAGGGTAGCTAATATTGTTTATTTCAGTATAGGTCTAAGGTGGTTTCTGGTATCCTCTGCAGTGATGAAAATATGACATGATTTCCACTGTGTAATGTAAGACCTAGCCCCAGGTAGCTGTTGAGCACTAAAATTAGAATTGAGGAAATCAATTTTTATTTAATTAATTTAGATTCAGAAGCACCAAGTAGCTAGTGGGTATGGTATCAGTCAGATCCAAAGTATCAGTGTTACCAGGATACATTGAAGTTCACATGCTTTACTCTGTCAGTAAGAAATTTGAATGATGTTTAGTATATACATCGAGGCAGATAAGGGCATTCATGTAGAGAAGGATGACCATCACTTAGACCGTCAGCTGCTCCTTTCCTTTTCCACAACTAGGAAGGATTACATGTGTGGGCATGTGTGCTAAGGTAGCACTTCTGCCTTTCACTAGCAGTAGCTTATATTGTATCAGTACTCTTCTCAGTTTCTTTTGACTGTTTTCTAGAATAAATAATAAGGTAATAATGTGTTTTGATTCTTATCCTTATTTCTTTACCCATTGAAGTTTTCTCAAAACAGACCCCTTTTGAAGTTTTTATCTCTCGTTCTAAAGTTTTTCCACAAGCCTACTATGTGGTATTGTTCACTGTTGATTGCAATTGGAAATTTTATTCTAATTCTTATGAGTTTGATTGTATATTTTAAAATCTTATGTGTATTATGATTTTAGCATTAGCTTCATCATGGAGGGTCCCTGTATTTTTTTTTTTTTAAGGCTGTATCAAATCACAAATTTAGCAGTGTAAGGCAGCTTTCTTTGACTAACAGTTCTGTAGGCCATAGTTCAGCATGGTGTGACTAGATTCTTTACTTAAGTTATCACAAGCTGAAATCAAGGTATTGACCGGGCTAGATGGTTCTGTAGCAAATTGTTGTATTCATAATTTATTTTCTTGTGGTTATACCTACATGCCTAAGAACTTGGTATTAAGACTTGAAAGCAGATGTGCAGAGAGAATTTAAAAAAATGTTATTGATAGTGGGAATGAGAAGAGGGGGAATAGGGAGAGAAAAAGATTAATTGGTTAACAGTTCCTACCAGCAGTGCTGAGTTGAAACCAGCATGCACAACAAAGCCTGAAACGCAAGAAAATGAGGTGCCTGTCTTCAGTCTTTTAAACATCAGCATGGTTACTCAGCTCCTCCTCTAGTTTCCAGCAGCAAGTATGGTCCATGACATGCTGAGGTTGGAGTGACATCTTCAAGGTTTTGAGATGGAGGAGTGATTCCATATGTGCTGTCTTGCTGGCTATTGGCAGAGAGTTGATCTTAGTTCCTGGAGGCAGCTCACATCCTTGACACATGCCCACCTTCATTTTAAAGCCATCGTTAAAGTACATCCTTCATAAAAGTATGTCAAATCCATACTTTTTCAAAGAGTGTCCTTTGAATTTTTCTCTTCTTATCTGACTTCTGGATTCAGATTTTAAGAATTCATGTGATTAGGTAGCCCCCCTAGGTAGGTGCTTTATTTTAATTAAAGCCAGCTGATTTGGAGCCTTAATTATGTCTGTCTGATTCCTTCACAGCTTAGATTATTGTTTGATTAAATACCTCAGATAAGGTTTGTGTGCACTAGGGGCCAGGAATTTGGAGGACCATCTTAGAATTATGCCTCTCATACCCTCGCACCTATCGTCTTGTAACTTTCTTTCATTCAATTCAAGATAAGTATATTGAGAGGCTTTGGTTTGTCATATTCTTTTGGTGTTTGAGGCACACCAGTGAAGAAAACCAGATGTCATTAGGATACATAAGAAGACAAAAATTTCTCCCTTTGTGGAGCTTGTTTTTTGAGGAGAGAAAGAAAAACAAAATAAATAAAATAAGACAGGTTGGGTGAAAAGTGTTATTTCAGTGATTAAGGAAGATATTTTTGTAGCTTTTGAATGGATGGTAGTTGTCAGTTGATGAAAGTTACTTCTTAAAGCACTTTGAAATAAATTTTAAGTCTTTTCCTAACAGATAACCAAATACAGAAGTTACATTTTGTCTCTTTTTTAAATGTTTGAGTTTATTTTATGATATATACAAACAGGAAAAATTCTTGCTTTCATATTTTCACAATTCTTGATATACTTTTTTTTTTTAAATTCATACAGGACTGGGGTACAGGCCAGAGATGCAGAGGGTGAGAGGATTCACCAGGGACAGAGTGGGGAGCAGAACAGGCAGATTGACGAAGTACACTGCTGAGGGGAGCAGGTCAGGAGAGGTCTGCCATGCCCTGTGGATCTCCTCTGGGGATCGAACTCATGTGGAAGTGGCTTAAGTTTCTTAGTACAGTGCTTTAACCCGATGCGCCACCAGGGAGGGCCCTGCTTGATATTCTTTTATCTTTTACATATTGTAAAAAATCTGTAGCGCCTATCTTATTTAAGGGCAGGAAGTTAACTATCTAAGATTCTGTTTCTTCATCCATAATAATGTTTTAGGGCTATAATGTAGCTATTTTATTTCTGGAATGTAAATTTTTTATTTCATATTATTTTGATAAGCCCCAATTTCTGAAAGCAGTGGGTAGATGGAAATATTTCTCAATTACTAATTAGTGATCCTGGACAATACCAGCAAATACCCATGGATCCCAAACTATAAAAAGGGAGAAAAAACCATGTTGCCTGTTCTAAGGATTCATGCCCCTGTGCATAAAAGGAAAGTAATCAAACTCTTGTGTGCTTAAAGATTTTTAGTTGCTGAGGGGTTCAAAGGGAATAGAGAGGGAGAGGAGTAGGAGTTGGGAGAAGAATATAAAAATATGGATTTCCAGTGAAACACCAGAGTCCGCCAACCCCATGTGGGCATCTGTTGAGCCAATAGACGAGGTCCCAAAGCAGAACAGTGAAGGCCCAGGAGCAGAGCTGCCAGGAGAATGACTCCAAGGCAACCTCTGCAGAAAACACAAGCAAGAGGTTGTACATGGCCCACAGGACTGGGAGTAAAGGAGAGAACTAAATTTCAAAATGTACCAACCAAAGTGAATCTAATACAAGATCAACACGGTGGCTGCCAGACCTGTCTCAAGAAATGGGATAGTGCCATCTGCCAATGCATGGAAACCAGGAAAAGATCCACAGGTTGGGACCAGGAGTGTACGTGGGACATAAACAGAAGCAAGAACTTCTCTTCTCTCCCCCCCATAGTGATTGGCTCTTTTAAAGTCTGTCCCGAAGCTTCTGTCTGCCCTTGGTTCCAGCTGCCCCCATTCTAGAAGTAAAGGAGTGGAGCAGTGAGACTCACCATTCTCTTACAATTCCCCCAGCTGTTTTCCTTCAGGATGTCATTGGGGTGGGCAGGGCAGCATGAAGAGGCAATCCTCACAGATTAACTTTATTTATTTATTGTTTAAAGATTTATCTATCTATGCATATAGAAATGGGGTACAGGCCAGAGGTGTGAAGGGTGAAAGGATTCACCAGAGACAGAGTGGGGAGCAGAAAGCAGATGTAATGAAATATACTGCTACGGGGAGCAGCAGGAGGGTCAGGAGAGATCTGCCACACTATATGGGTCACCTCCCTGGTCGGGTATCAAACTTGTGCTTCAGAGGCTGCGGAGAGCTTCATAGTGCTGTACTTTAACCCATTGTGGCACCAGGGAGGGCCCCTCACAGATTAATTTTAAATCTTTTACTTTATTTATTTATTCATTCATTCATTTATTTATTTTTATGACAAAAGTTTATTTTTACATCATTTTGTACATTTTTTTTTCCATCTCGATTGTAATCCCTGCGGGTTTCCATCACCAAATCACCCGTGTGCCATCACCATAATCCCGTGCATTTCTCTCCCCCCCCTCCGTTTTTGATCCCATTCCCCACTCCACCCCCACAAAATGTCTCTGGCATATGGTTGTTCATTCTTTTACTCTATTTTAATGGCAGAAGCACTTATATTGTATTTATCATGGGATCACAAGTCTTTTTATTTTGTGTTATAGTTAGTTGCTTGTGTGTAGTTTTTTCATTAGATTGTAACATCTTCAAAACGTAACATCATAGTTATCAATTTTTGTATTTCCTTTTTTATAATGTCATATATTTTCAAAGCTGGGATGTTTTGCTTGTTGAGATGAAAAAACAAGTGTCCTGTAGGAAAATTAATGTGGTTCAGAAAAGGTGAGTGGTAGATTTTAGGCTAATTGAAATGTTTGAGAAGTTGTGCAGTGTCCAACAAGCACATTATCTTCACATTAGTGAGTAATAATATTTATTTAGGAATGAAATACAAATGTTTAACTTATGGCTATATTTAACTTATGGCTGAAGTTATTAAGTTGTTGAACCTGAATATATATTATAAGTGAATCTGTTAGTATTTCTTTTGATCTTGGATCCTGTATTAGTTATCTATTGCTGTGTGACAAATTATCACAAAACTTGTTAAAAACTAGGCTGGTCCTCCCTGGTTAAAGCACAGCACTTTAAGAGGCTGAAGCCACTTCAGCATGAGTTCGATCCCCGCCCACCCCAAAGGTGACCCACATGGTGTGGCAGACCTCTCCTGACCCTCCTGCTACTCCCCTCCACAGTGTACTTCGTAGATCAGCCTGTTCTGCTCCCCACTCTGTCTGGTGAATCCTCTCACTGCCTCTGTACCTCTGGCCTGTACCCCAGTTCTGTATGCATAAATAAATAAATCTCTAAAAAAATAGGCATTTATTATTTTAGGTTAAGTGTCAGGATTTAGGATTTAAGAGTGGCTAGCTGGATGGTTCTGGCTTGGTGTCTTTGTGAGGCTTCAGTTGATCATTGGCTACAGTTATCTGAAGGCTAGACTGGGGTTGCAGAATCTACTTTTCTCCTTTTTCGGGCATATCCTGGAACTTTCTTATTTATCTCTGTAGTTGCATGACCCAATGCCCATAGTAAATCAATCTCTCTCTCTTTCCCTCTCTCTCCTCTCTTCTTTGTTCTTATCTCGTATTAGTTTTTCTGGAGAGCCTTAACTAATAAACTACTATCTTCAAGTTTCATGTTTTTGCAAACATTCTTATGAATCCCAGGCAAGATAGTTGTGGGGTTTTCAGTGTTTGCTCCTTTTGATGCTGTGACTGCTGTAAGAGTGCACTTAGCTCCCATAATACAAGTTATGGAGGTAGGATATACTATGTAGCTTCCTTCCTGCCTCCTTTTCTCCAAGTGAATGTGCACGTCCCACTTGAGTTTGCAGCTGTTCCTGCAGGTATTCTATACCTTCAGATGTTTGCTTTTTGTATCTTGTCAAGGCTTTGTAATAGTTTTCTTTTTTTATCCATAGGCTGTTCAAAATGTGTGGCCTATTGAGATATTTAAAAGAATGATAATACCCATTGCAGGAATTTGGGAAGACGAGGACCAATACTTTGCGATGAAGATATGAATTGTTACAGTGCCTTTTGAATATAATTTGGAAAGGGGGTGTAGATAGTCCTACCAGGTGGTTCTTGCTGGAACTCTGCTTCTTAGAAATAAAACCATAAGTGATAAGAATGTTTGCTGAATAGCATTATTTAATACAGCAAATCTTGAAATACTATAAATACAGAGGAGAAAAAGACTATCCAGTCACAGGGAATGATAGAAAACATCTTTTGTGGAACTTTTTTGTCAGCCATTTAAATAGCGTGAGTGAGCTTCATATCAGTTGAGTAGGTGGGATTTCCCTTGTAGAATGAAAAAAACAAGAGGCAAAGAAGCTTGTACAATAAAATTCTGCTATTATCTGAATAACTGATACATTATACTAGTACAAATAGTAAAATGGAATTTTCATACAATCTTATGTTGGCGAGCTATCATCCCATATACAAAACCCCTTATATCCAGCATAAAGTATATTTGTGTACATACAATTTTATTAATAACCAAATAGTATTTTTGCTACCAAAAGTTGCTTAAATAAAAAAAATCTCTAATTTGAAACAAACATTGTCTCCAGTCATATCTGAATGTGCCCGATCTTGTATGTAGTGAAAACACAATGATCAGTACAAATAGCTTATAGGTAGAAATTTTAATGTTTAATCACATTTTGATTTTATTGATAAATTTTGCAGATTTCATTATTCTCCCTCTTGAACATCAATGCTGAGTAGTGTTACTATTAAATAGTGTTGTCCTATAGCTAAATAAGTGTCCTTTTGTGGGAATGTCTTTGATGTATTTTTATGTTGCTACACACATCCGTATTTCTTTTTTTTTTCCTTAAAATTTTCTTCTTTACTTTTTAACATTTAAAAATTTTACTTATATATCTATTTGCATTATTGTTCATTTTAAAACAATGTTTACTCCCCTCTCCCCCACTTCACCCACCCAAAATCACCATAATCCTCCACATTCCTTCTTCCTTCTGATCCCTCTCTGTTCCCCTCCCCTGTAGGATATCTCTGGTTTATAATGGTCTTTTTTGATTTGTTGTGTTTTGTATTGTAATAACAATACACTCCCTGTACCTCATGTCTTATTTGGTCTCTTAAATTCCTCCTATGAGTGAAACCATTTGATATTTTTCTTATTTCTTCTAACTTATTTCACTGAGCATAATTCCTTCCAGCTCCATCCATGTTGCTGTGAACGGCATGAGTTTATCTTTTTTTGGTTGCTGAGTAACATTTCATAGTGTGTATGTACTGCATCTTTTTAATCCAGTCATCTACTTTTGGACATTTAGGTTGATTCCATGTCTTTCCTATTATAAATAAAGCAGCAATAAACATGGTGCAGGTATCTTTTTGAGTCAGTGTTTTTGTGTCTTTTGGGTCGATACGTAGGAATGGGATTGCAGGGTCAAATGGAAGCTCCATTTTTAGCAGTTTGAGAAACATCCAAACAGTTTTCCATAGTGGTTGTACTAGTTTGCATTCCCACCAGTACAGGAACCCTTCCTGTTTCTCCACATCCTTGCCAACATTTGTTGTTGCTAGTTGTTTTAAGATGTGCCATTCTCACTGGTGTGAGGTAGTATCTCATTGTGGTTTTAGTTTGCATCTCCTTTATTACAAGTGATATTGAACATTTTTTCATATGCTTGTTGGTCATCTGCATTTCCTCTTTGGAGAATTGTCTTTTTAGCTCTCCTGCTCATTTTTGGGATGGAGTTATTTTTTATTTTTGTTGAGTTTCATCAGTTCTTTGTAAATCTTTGTGATCGATCCTTTATTGCTAGTTTTATATAATAAAAAATTTTCCCAGTCAGTGGGATGTCTGTTTTTTGTAATGTCTCTTTTGCTGTACTCTTCTATACCATACTTACTAAAAAAAAAAAAAAAAGTCTCTTGGGCTCTCCCTGGTGGTGCAGCAGGTTAAAGCACAGCACAAAGAAGCTTAAGTCACTTCTGCATGAGTTCGATCCCCGCCTGCCCTGGAGGTGACCACATGGTGCGGCAGACCTCTCCTGACACACCCCCTGCTCCCCTCAGCAGTGTACTTTGTCGATCTGCCTGTTCTGCTCCCCACTCCTTCTCTGGTGAAGCCTCTTGCCACCCCTGAGCTTCTGGCCTGTACCCCAGTTCTGTATGCACAAATAAATAAATCATTTAAAAAAAAAACTCAATCTGTGTAAGTTGGACAGATGAACCTTATATTTTCTTCTGTTGCAGAGTTTTAACTGTAAGTTAACTATTTGTTTAAACAGAGGAGGATATAATTTGATCGTTTCTTTTTTCTTTTTTTTTCTTCAGTACTTGATTCTGAAGCTTGAAAGACCTGCTATAGTCCAAAATATCACATTTGGAAAATATGAGAAAACTCATGTTTGTAATTTGAAGAAATTTAAAGTCTTTGGTGGAATGAATGAAGAAAATATGACAGAACTATTGTCTAGGTAAGTTTTGATTATGATGAGGAAAGAGTTGTCTTCTAAACAGGCTGATGTTTTCGTTTAGTCTCTGTAGCTAAATCTGCATGGTGAGGGATTCTTACTATTTTCCTATGTCTTATTTCAATATTGTGGCTTGAATTCGCTTTTTTTTTTTTAAACCATCAATTATGTAATGTTATCCAAGAAAAAACAATTTTCCCCTACTTGTCAATCTTTTTTTTCACTGAACTTCAGAAATACTTTCAATTTCTATCAAAATCTTTGCTATAAAAATATAAATTCTCTAATGTGTGTGTGTGTGTGTGTATAATTTTTTTCCTGCCCTAATATTCTGGGTCTTGGAGATATAAAAGAGAGAAAGTATGTGCCTTTTTCTCTTATACAGTGCCTGCCACTTGGAAGGAGCTCAGTAAAATTTGGGTTTTAACAATACAGCCCACCAGGAGTGAAAAGTACCTGTTTGCCTCCTATGTAATAGGTCAGATAGCCAATATAATGAGCAAATGAAGCCTTGGAGTTTTAGAACATATCTGATGTTCCAGTTGTATATCCCAATAGAAAAATTCTTTATGTAAGTTCAGTATTACATCTGTACTGCATTTGATTAAAGTCATGAAAGTATTCAAGACTTAAGGTATCATAAAAGTAAGTGACTGTACATAGAGAGGTAATAAAGGTTTATTTTTATTTAGAATGAAGAGGATGCAACTTAAACAACAGAATAAGGTTGTCTTTGAACTTTATTCACCTATGAAAGCAACACTAGCATCTTGGTTAAAATTAAATCATTTAGTTCTTTGACAAATCTAATATTTGGCTCAAAGCTTTTAGATATATGTGTAAATTGTTATGTAATTTCCTTCTTATTGCTTAAATACTCTGTCTCATATTCCATTATATAGTAAGGACCCTAAATCCTGTCACATTTGTAGGTACTGTAGCCACATTCTTTACACTGAACTTTTTCATTAGTTGTCATGTAATTTAGAGAATATAGCTGTAATAAAGTTGATGTGAAATGTTTAAGCATTGACCTATATTCTCATGTTCAAGTACATCTTTGTATTGCCTAAGTCATGTATTTTGAGCACTGATTTAACTTAAAAAAATTCAAATAATAACCTGTGTTTTAGTGTATTTACTAAATTATGAAGTAAGATTTGACAGCTTTCTTTTTTTCCCTTCAGTGGCTTAAAGAATGATTATAACAAAGAAACATTCACCTTGAAGCATAAAATTGATGAACAGATGTTTCCTTGTCGATTCATTAAAATAGGTAAGTTTTTAGCATCCTGGAATACAAATAAATTCTTTATGCATCAGTCAGCAAAATGTAGCTTGTAAAATTTTATGGAAATTTGCCTTGTCAGTTATTCACGTAATGTTATGTCTACTTTTGCGCTACAAAGGCACAGTGTTGATTAGTTGCAAGAAATCACATATCTCATAAAACCAAAATGTTTCCTATTTGATTCTTTGTAGAAAAAGTTTGTTGTTTACTGCTTTATGAATCTATCACCAAGTTACAGTAAGTTCAAGTGAAATGTTTTCCAAATATTTTTTCACTTGAAAGCTTCTTGGAAGATTTTATAAGATGCAGTTATTTGATTGCATTAATTGATTAATGTAAGGTATATCAGTTGTTGTAATCTTACAACATTCTAAAACTCAATATTGATGAAGTCTTTAAACCACTGTATTGCAATGATTTCTATATCATTCTTTTGAGTTACTTTTTTACTGGTATGTTGGTCAGACCCATTAATTTTATGATCTATTAAATTACTGCAAAGTACTAGTTGAAAAATCCTATTTAAGACTACTTAGCTTTATGTTCAATTTAAAAAAGATTTTTTAGCAAATGCTAAGTGCATATTTAATGCCTCAAGATTATTATTTGTAGAATTATTTTGTTTTCCTATAAAATGGACTATTTAGAGGTTATAAAATTAGAAGGCTTGCATATTTTAATTTCTGTATATTACATACCTTTGAAAATATTATATTAAAATGACAATTAAGTGAATCAGACCCCTCAACAAAAATGAGAGCCAGAACCCCACATTTCGATTTGGGAGAAAAATCCCTCTTGTGAAAGTGATATACTTCAGGTGCTTGTTTGCCAGTCTGTCAGGTGTTGGCCTCTCATTTCTCTCAGTCAGATTATTCTGTTGGGCAAAAACAATGTGTGAAGTGTTGATAAAAACTACCTAGAAAGGGAAAATCATTTTCAGAAAAGCTAAACTGCCTGTAGTGTTGCTTTAATTCTATTAAATACATGTCAATAAAAAACTGTGTCCCTGTCTTGCTTTCAGAATTTATAAGAAGCAAGGTTTTGTTTATTTCCCTTTCCCCGCCTCCTCTGTTTTATCAGTTTCAAAGTTTTTGAATAAATTTAATTCTTGGGTAGTTCTTTCTCTTTCTTCATTTTATAGAACACTCTTCATAAAAATATTTGTAATTCTGTCATCTTTCAAATGTACAAGCAGTAAAAATAACATTCTCATATAATTTAGACTACAGTTTTTTTTTTTTTTTAAAGATTAATTTATTTATGCATACAAAATGGGTGCAGGCCAGAGGTGCAGGGGTGGTGAGAGGATTTACCATAGACAGAGTGGGGAGCCAGACAGGCAGATTGACAAAGTACATTGCTGAGGGGACCAGTGGGCAGGTCAGTAGAGGCCTACTGCGCCATATGGATCACTTCCTAGGCTGGGGATCAAACTCGCACTGAAACACTGCAGCTAGCTTGTAGTGCTGCACTTTAACCCATTGTGCCACCAGGGAGGGCCCTAGACTATACAGTTCTAAAGTACTTACTCAACTTCATTTTGTTTAGTCATGCAAACTAAAATGTTCTTCACCCTTTTAACAAATTTTGTGCTTTTGAACATTTCTTTCAGTCATTAGTTTTTTTATTTGAAGGAAACTGCTACTATTAACGTCTATAGGTGCTAATCTTCTAGTATTATCCTCTAGAAGAGTAAATAAAAATATGTTAAGGGAAGTTGCATAGCTTCTTCCCTTAAAAATTTATAGAAGAGGGCTCCCCTTGGTGGCACAACCGGTTAAATCACCTCATTAGGAAGCTCTCCAAGGCCACTGCAGTTTGAGTTCCTTCCCTGGCCAGGGAGCTGACCCACATGGTGTGGCAGACCTCTTCTGACCCACCCACTGCTACCCTTAGTCTGCTTGTCCTGCTCCCCATTCTGTGTCTGGTGAATCCTTTCACCCACCACACCTCTGGCCTGTATCCCAGTTCTGAAAGCATAAATAAATAAATCTTTTAAAAAATTTTTATAGAAGAACAGTTATCTTATGGATCAGTTAGACATTCAGCTGCCTTGAGACAAGAAATTGAACCTTTTTCATTCCTTCCTGTGGTCCTTTTAATTATAGAGAATGATAATGCTTTACTTGACCCTATGTTACTTTATATTATTTAGGTGAAATGTTAGTTGGAGCTTTCCAAATAACTAGCGATATTTGCTATTCATTTGATGTTTAGGATAGTGATGTTTAAATAGCCTCCTATTTCTCACTTTTCTGTAAATGATAGTGCTCTGCAGTTTGCTTTCAAACTCTTCCTCAACATTGTCTTGATATATTTTCCATGAAAATAATGTAAAGAAAATGTAAAACTAAAAGCCTCTGTTCAATTCATATTTTTAAGTTTATCCCTGTGTTTTATTAAAAATATACTTTGAGAAAACACCTGAGTGATGTGTAACTCTTTTTTTGGTGGGCTAAATTGTTAGAATTCTTAAATGAAAACATGTTTGAATACTTCACATTTGTGTTCCACAGTAATATGTTTACAAGTTCTTGATTTATTCAAAAAACACTATTTCCTTAAATAATGTAAATTTCTAACTAGTCATCCTTTAGTCATTCATAGTAATGAAGGGGTACAGAAGCAAGACTTAACACATTGGTAGTAATCTCCAAATTATGTATTTACATTTTAATATACTTTTCATTTATAATAATACTTTATATACAGTGATTTCAACAACAATTCGTTAGTTTTCAAATTAATAAGGAAAATACTCTCTTTCACAAAAGCAATGGCTAGCTTTTCATATCTTAGTGTGGGTAACCCAAAGTATTAGCATAGCTTAAATGACATTTAGATAAATTTTACTTTACTTTTTTTTTTTTTAAGATATATTTATTCCTACAGAACTGGGGTACAGGCCAGAGACGTGGAGGGTGATAGGAGACAGAGCTAGGAGCAGAATAGGCAGATCAAGGAAGCACACTGCTGAGGGGAGCAACGGGCGGGTCAGGAGAGGTCTGCCGCGCCATGTGGTCACCTCCAGGGCAGGGTGGGATCGAACTCATGTAGAAGTGGCTTTAGCTTCTTAATGCTGTGCTTTCACCTGCTGCGCCACCAGGGAGGGCCTTACTTTACTTTTTTAAGTCATTTTTTTGTTAAAATCAGTAATACCTTCTTAGTCTAATGGTGGGGTTAGGTTTATTGGACATTATCTTGAGTTCTTTTCTAGTTTGTAGATCTATGGTAGTTTGACTTTTGATTTAAGATCATATATCTGAAAGGAAATTATTTCATTTTAATGTCTTTTGGTGCATTTTTATATTTCATAAAGCTCTGTTTTCTTGTGTCTTGTTGTAATTTTTCCTCTTTCATTTATGATCCTATTTGAGTTTTCTGTTTTTCTTTGTGAGTCTGGCTAGAAGTTTGTCTATTTTTTAAAGGTGTTTTGGTTTCATTTTTTAGTGACTACAGTTCTCTTCTGCCTGTCTTCTCTATGTATAAGGTAGATAGAAAATGTGATTACTTTTAATTTAACAGCTCTTTATAAACAGAAAGCTCATGATGGTGTGTATTATGTTTATTTTTGCTACTGTATGGTGCCTAAACTGATGCTAGGCATATAGAAAATATTCAGAAAATTTATTCAATGTATCTTAATAGGCATCAGCAGTATTTTACGTTGCTAAAATTTTATTTGAATTATATTAATTTTTTCCTGTTTTCTTTTTTCTATCCTCAAAGTTCCACTCTTATCCTGGGGACCCAGCTTTAACTTTAGCATCTGGTATGTTGAACTTAGTGGCATTGATGATCCTGATGTAGTACAACCTTGTCTCAACTGGTATAGCAAGGTAGGACTATATTTTAAAATTCTGATTATATGTTTCAAATGCCTGTGAACTGAGAATTGTCAATCTTTTGTCTTTATAAGAAGAATTTAAACTATTGAGAATAGTAGTGATGATTAATCAACTAACATGTCAGCATCTAAGTAGTCTTTATAACTTATTCATTACTATTCTGTGAGAGAGGTACAATTATTACTTGTAGATTACAGATGACAGATGGAGCACTGAAAGTATCTTGCCTAAGACCCATACAATTTTAAAGTGCTCCAACCAATATATGTTCTCAGATAATTTGACTCCAGGGCCTCACATTATGCTATTATACCCATCTGACCCTAAATTTTGTATTTAACCTGTTTTGATAGAACTTTTCATGGGAATAGATTTACTTAATTACTTTTTTTTTTAAAGATTTATTTATTCATACAGAACTGGGTACAAGCCAGAGGT
>NW_004567106.1:60911405-61018950 GCF_000260355.1 Condylura cristata
CAAAGTACACTGCTGAGAGAAGCAGTGGGCAAGATAGGAGAGGACTGCTGTGCCATGTGGGTCACCTCCTGGCAGGGGGTCAAACTCAGTGCTGAGGCAGCTGTGACTGCCTTTGTAGTGTTGCTGTGCTTTAACCCATTGTGCCACCAGGGAGGGCCCTCATCTTTATTTTTGATATATAATTTTATGAATTATCTTTTTTTTGTCAAGGAGGTGTTAAAGTTTTAATCTACTTATCATTTATCACTAATGTACTCATAGGTACTGAGGAAGCAATATAGCCTCTTTCTAAGGAATTTCAATCTAGAGTTTTATTTCTTTTCTGGTCAGCTTAATTGAAGAACTTTTTGTTTATTTTTAGCATTTGATTATATTCAGTGTAAAATGGATTGTAATAGTATTTTCTATATTTTCAAAATTTTCTATAACATATAAGTTCCTGCAAGGTAGAGATGAAATGTTAAAACTTTAAAAGTCACCTTGTAGTGTTATGTACATGATACTTAATATATACTTAAAATCTTCAAAACTCTGATGGTTCTTCTTTTCAAAAAGACTAAGCTGAGCCCTCCCTGCTGGTGCAGCAGGTTGAAATGCTGCACAGTGAAGTTAGGCCAAGCTGTGGCCATTTCAGTGGGAGTTTACTCCCCACCCTGGGAGTGATCCAAATGGTGCACCCTCTGCTCTGTCACCCTCTGCTCCCCTCAGCAGTGTACTTTGTCAGTCTACCTGTGATGCTCCCAGCTGTGTTTCTGGTGAATCCTCTTACCGCCCTGCACCTCTGGCCCATATCATCTGTATGTATAAATAAAATCTTAAAAAAAAAAAAAAAGACTAAGCTTTTTTTATACTTGAAATAATTTCCCCTTTAATCCATGGTCTGTATATGTTTCTTTAATATGCTCACTCAAATCTCTTGCTGTAGGAAGTTGCTGATTCACCTCTTTTCCCTTATATTGTAGTGAGCTTATTTTTGAAAACTTAAAATTGTTGAGCTTCATTTATTTTGCAAGTTATCCATATTTGTTGTGATTTTCTAGAATGTAGTCTTCACCCTCCTTTGCATTTCAGTTCTTGTTTGAAGCTATTATTCTATAAATCCTCTCCTAGCTGTGTATTAATGTACGTATAGCCTGATAGAAGATTTAAAATGTGATTGTGATTCAGACTCCTAAACCTAAAGTTATAACTGCTTAATATATTCTAGATAATTTTATGTCTTTGGAGGACAGAAATAAGATTCTATTAACATAGACTTTATATACAGAATCATTCGTCATTTGATAAGGAAAAATCTTAGTTAACACCAATACTTATGAAAAAAGTGTTTTGTAACCTTTTACTAATAAAAATTCAGCTAAAATTTGTGTTCCAAGCTTTAATTGACCTTCCTAAAAGGTAGTATCTATTTTTTGCCTTCTTAAAGGATAAAGCCTCAAATAATATTTTTTGTTGGCTATCAAGTTTTGCTTCTATGTTATTGGTTTGTATACTTAAGAAGTTTGTGGAAATCTCATGACATTCTTAAAGTAACTGCTTTTAAAAATTATATATGAGTTTGCATTTTGGCATTCATCTTATTGAGGGAGTTTTAAGTAAATTGACTTTCTCTTTCGGGATTCTGTTTGAGGTATTTACTTATAGCTAATAGATAATATAGCATATATTTAGAAAAATTCTAAAATTTGTGATGATTTTGAGTCAAAAGTTTGTTGTGACCATGAAGTACATGAACATTTGGTAGTATCTATCATTCAAGTAATAACTTACTACTGAGAATCAAGAATAAAATGCATAGTTTGATGATCTCTGCTTTCAGTAGCAACATTTTTTTCTTTTAAAGAATATTCTTGGGGGGTTCTTTAGAGTTTATTTACTTTATTCATACAGAACTGGGTACAAGCCAGAGGTACAGGGGTGGTGAGAGGATTCACAAGAGACAGAGTGGGGAGCAAAACAGGCAGATGGACGAAGTACACTGCTGAGGGGAGCAGCAGGCGGCTCAGGAGAGGTCTGCCAAGCCATGTGGATCACCTCCAGGGCCGGGGATGGAAGTTGCACTGAAGTGACTGAGGTTCACTGGCAGTGCTGTGTCCTCGTGAGCCACCAGGGGAAGTCCCTTAGTAGCAACATTGTAATCTAATTAGTAAAAGATGTAACTTCAAAGGCGTACAATCTTAAGTGAGCTTTGACAGTTGTCAGCTTCTTTTCTTGAAAATTCAGGCTCTAAGAAATAGACATGATTTTTTTTATATATCGATTATCTTTGTGAAATATATATCTGCATATATTTGTATGCTTCATAACTTTCTGCTGCATACTTTGTGGCTTTTGGAAAGTTAATAACATTGACTAGATTTAGTTTTGCCATTTAAAATTAGAAATAATGATACTGATAAATAATTGCTTTCTTTACATTACTTACTTTTTCCTATGGTAATAACTAAGCAAATCCTTTCTTTTTGTTTGTACTTTATCTTGTGTTCCAGTAGTACCGTGAACAGGAAGCCATTCGTCTTTGCCTAAAACACTTCAGACAACACAACTATACAGAGGCCTTTGAATCACTACAAAAGAAAACCAAGATTGCTCTGGAACATCCCATGTTAACAGATCTACATGATAAACTGGTGTTGAAGGGTGATTTTGATGCTTGTGAAGAATTAATTGAAAAGGCTGTAAATGGTATGTTACGAACATAAGACCTAGATTAGTTATTACTGCGATATCAGTACTATAGAAAAAAAATTAAAAGGACTATGGGCCTATGCTTGTTATTAGTTTTACCTTTTATTTGTCTTTTTATTCTGTGAAGTTTGTGAGTTCCTGCATTAGGGACTTAATGTATTCATTCATTCATTTTCTTACATCATTGTTGATTTTTGTAGTGTATTTAATTTCTACCCTAAGGCATGAATCTCCATAAGTCTCCCACCACCATATCAATGGTGAATCATCACCGTAGTCCTTGTGCTCTTCCCTTCTCTATTTTGACCCCTTTCCTTCCTCTCTGTATGCCTCAGATCTATAATTTGCTTGCTATTTTTGTCTTTTTTTTCTGGCTCTTTGTTTGATTTCCCTATATTCCTCCTATAAGTGAAAACATTAGTTATTTTTCTTTTTCCTTTTGCCTTATTTCATTGAGCATCATCCTTCCCAGCTCCATCCATGTTGCTGCCAATACCATGACTTTATCTTTTTTTGATTGCTGAGTAATATTCTGTTGTGTATAGATAACATATTCTTGATCCAGTCATCTGTTTCTGGGCATTTAGGTTGTTTTGGTATCTTGTCCATTGTAAATAGTGCTGCAGTGAACATAGTTGTGCAGGTTACCTTTCGAATTAATGTTTTTCTGTCATTTGGGTAGATTCCTAGATCATATGCTAGAGCATATGACAGCCCTATTTTTAGTAATTTGGGAGTCCTCCGCATAGTTTTCCATAGTGTTTGGACTAGTTTACATTGTTATCTGCAGTGTAATGGGGTTCCTTTTTCTCCTCATCCTCTCCAGCATTTGTTGTTGCTAGTTTTTGATATGTCCATTTTCAGTGGTCTGAGATAGTACTTCAATATGGTTTTGATTTGCATTCTCTGGCTATAAGTGATGTTAAGCATTTTTTCATATACTTGTTGGCCATTTGCATTTCCTCTTTAGCGAATGTCTTTTTCATTCTTCTGCCCATTTGACTGTATTGTTTGCTTCGTTTTTGTTGAGTTATGTGAGCTATTTGTAGGTCTTTGAAATCAGTTTGGGATTTCTTAACATAAGGTAGATAGATCCATCATATAACAAGATTTGAAAAACAGTACAGAAACAAATTAACATATCAAAATTTAAGTTATCCTAGGAAGCCATGCACTTAGGAATGCTAACAGTGACTCATTGAGCCATGTTAGGAAAACGCTTTTCTAATGTTAGTTTCAATATCACCGGCCTGTTCCTTCATTTTTGTTGATAATAAATTGTTATATTTTTAATACTTTTATTTTTGGGGGGCTGTCTGGAGGACATAATTAACAGATGTTGGCAGGGTTGCAGGGGAAAAAGGAAACTTCATTCACTGTTGGTGGGAATACAAGATGGTACAGCCCCTGTAAAAAATGGTATGGAGATACCTCAAGAAAATAAAAATGGAAATCCCATTTGACCTAGCAATACCACTATTAGGTGTCTATCCAAATAATTGAACAGTTTAACAAGAAAAGATCTATTTATACCTGAGTACATAATAGCACTGTTTACAACTTGCCAAATCATGAGACCAACCCAACTGCCCTTCAGCATATGAATGGATAGAGACTTTGAAACATATATTCCATGGAATATTTTACAGCTATGAAGAAAAGCAAAATGGTGACATGTAGCACAAAATGAGATGAACCTTGAGATGATTATGTTGAGTTAAATCTGCCAAGTAGTGAAACACAGATTTTGGTTGGTTTCATTCATTTGCAGAATGTAACCACCCAAAAGCAATTACATGCAAGCACAGAAGAAATAAAAATTTGAACTCAGCAAAAAAGAAGATAATAGTTACCAGAGAGAATAGGGGAAAGAGTGGAGGGGGTAGAGTGTAGAGCAGTTGGGGAATGGGATTGGGTGGTTTGGTTGGAAGCAATAAATAAATAAAAAAAACAATTGATTAAAAAATAAGTCACTGGCACTCCCTGGTGGCGCAGCGGGTTAAAGCACAGCACTAAGAAGCTTAAGCCACTTCCGCATGAGTTCGATCCCCGCCTGCCCCGGAGGTGACCGTATGGCGTGGCAGACCTCTCCTGACCCGCCCGCTGCTCCCCTCAGCAGTGTACTTTGTTGATCTGCCTGTTCTGCTCCCCACTCTGTCTCTGCCCTGCACCTCTGGCCTGTACCCCAGTTCTGTATGCATAAATAAATAAATCTTTAAAAAAAAAAATAAGTCCCTGTGGGGGAAATTCCAATTTCTTTCAATGGGAGTAAAATATAGAATACTTTAAAATAAAATCACACAATAAAGAAAATACCCAGAAGAGTCCCAGATTTTATCTTTAAGGCTTTTAATATTTTGTTAAGGTAAAGTAAGCAACAAAACCACTAGCAACTTTATATAATTATATAATTCTTAGGCTAAGAAAAATTGTGTTTTAAAATCATCTCTTTAGCAGTATACTCAGTTAAGACAAGCTGTAAAAATCATGGGTAACTGATAGTACTGAGGCTTAATTAACTTAATCTTCCAGCTTTAGAAAGGAAAGACATTTAGGGAAAGTTGGTAGTTAACTCCGTTATAGAGACTTAGAGCCATGTCACATTTTTTTGTCCTCCTCAGCTGCTTTGGAGCAGTGTTAGTTGATAAACATTCCTTCCAGGGTTGTTCGGTTAGCTGCTGACTTCACTGATGATGATTTGTTGGACAAATAAGGAAGTAAACACTGCAGGGTTGTGTTTTTTTTTTTTTTTTTTTTTTTTTTTTTTTTTTTTGGCATATGCTCTACTGAAAACATAGCAGAGAAGGGTAAGAAGTTTTTGCTTGCTGAACAGGAAAAGTCTAGGGATTCAAAAGCATCTTCCATCAATTTTTTTGTAATGGAGGAAACAAAACTACTTTTAGAACATTTTGTTAGTACACCCTTCAAGTGTAGTATGTATTTTAAGAAAGTACCAGGCTATAATAGATTTCCTATACCAGGCTATAATAGATTTCCTATTTAGCTAGAAACATCCCTATGTTTATATTTAATTTCATTAAAAGTGATTCTTGAATAAATAATTGCAACTTCGTTTCTGGCAATGCCAGAGCAAAAGGTAGAATTCAGTGGTGATGGATAAAAATAATCACCTAGGAACTGGAAATATTCATAGAAAATCCCTTTGCAGTATTAATCTTATTTGCTATTAAAATAAGTTTGCTTCAGGGGCCCTCCCTGGTGGCGCAGCGGGTTAAAGCACTGCACTGAGAAACTAAAACTACTTCCGCATGAGTTCGATCTCCACCTGCCCCGGAGGTGACCACATGGCGTGGCAGACCTCTCCTGACCCGCCCACTGCTCCCCTCAGCAGTGTACTTCATCGATCTGCCTGTTCTGCTTCCCGCTCTGTCTCTGGTGAATCCTCTCACCCTCCGAATCTCTGGCCTGTACCCCAGTTCTGTATGAATAAATAAATCTGAAAAGGGAAAATTCTGTCATTTGGTTTAAAAAAAAAATGTATTAAAAAAAAAGTATTTCTTAAAATAAGTTTGCTTCTATGAGATAAAGGGGGTGGGGAGTAAGGTTTAATAAAGTGGTCCTGAAGTTTCAACTTAGTGTCTTTATCTACTTCCCTTCCTCCCTGTACCCTTCTCTAACTTTCTCTTCCCTTCTTTCCTCCCCATTCTCCTTCCCATTTCTATTCTTTTTCTTCTCTCCGCCTCTTTTCTTTTCATCATCCCTTGGTTTCTGCAGTTGCTGTTAATTATATGTTAATTATATATATAGGCCTGTTTTCCTCTTATTAAAGTTTTTTAAAGTGAGCTCTTAAATCATGTTGGAGTTACCTTTGTGACAAGCTTGTTAACTATAAATTTTACATTATTAATAGATAGGAGACTTTATTCTAATTCTTGAATAAACATTGGTAGTTTGGTTCTTTTGAGTAGTATACCCATTTCATCAAAATTGGTAAAATTATTGCTATAAAGTTGTTCAGAATATTCTGCTATGATATTTTGATGCCTTTATATCAATTCTTATTCATGATTTTGGTAATTTTTAGCAATCTGGTAGCAAGCTATCAATTTAAAGAAGAGTTCGGTTTTCTTTTTTGTCTTTTTTTTTTTAGTTCATTCTATTTGATTCATGTATGCATTTATTTTTTTATTATTTCCCCCCTTTTACATACTTTGCTTTTAATTTTTTTTTTTGTATTTGTCAATATGAAATCTAAGGCCATAATTTCACATCCTTATCACTGTAGGTATTTGGTTTCAATTTTCCTCTTAGTATTGCTTTTGCTATAAATTACATATTTGGTAAGTTGTGTTTTCATTTTTGAATATACTTAATTCATAATGATATACTTTTCTTTCTAATCCTTATGCTTTTTCCCACGTTGTGTTTAATCTTTTGATGAGAATATTTAGTCAATGTTGAGGTGACATGATAGTGCGTTTTCTTGTTTAGTTCATGGCTTCAAAAGAAATGCTTTTATTATTTCATAATTCACATATTTAGAGATCTTGAATAAGATTCTTTGATTGCTAACAGTTTGGTATAAGTAGATTCAGTTTTAACCACTTTTTATCTTTGTGATATGATTTCTCCCCTAATTTATTCTATTAATATATGAATTTATAATGATTCATTTTCAACTGGTAACCCTCATATATACTTAACTTTGCATTTCTTAGATATAGTTACCTTTTTTTTTTTTTTAAATTTATTTATTTATTCATACAGAACTGGGTACAGGCCAGAGATGCGGAGGGTGAGAGGATTCACCAGAGACAGAGTGGGGAGCAGAACAGGCAGATCGACGAAGTACACTGCTGAGGGGAGCAGCGGGCGGGTCAGGAGAGGTCTGCCACGCCATGTGGTCACCTCCGGGGCAGGCGGGAATCGAACTCATGCGGAAGCGGCTTTAGATTCTCAGTGCTGTGCTTTAACCCGCTGCGCCACCAGGGAGGGCCAGATATAGTTACCTTTTTATATCTATTTTGGTGCCCTTTAGATATAGATTGACTAGTGTGTATTGGTCAAGTTCTTCAGTGGTTTCTATTAGTAAGGTTGTCCCTGTAATTTTCTTACCTCTTCAGGTTAAATACCATTGTTATGCTAATATCATAATGGGTTGAGTAATTAATTTGTTCTTCTGATTTCTGATTATGTTTAAGATTTGAATTACTTCTTTTCTGTTATGTTTGTTATAATGTACCTTTGTACTATCTGTGCTTGGAATTTGCTTGGAGAGAACATTTTTTTGCCTGTTAATAAAATTTCTTCTCAACATTGGAAGACACTTCAGGGTTGTTCCTTTGGTTCAGCTTTTACAAATTACACCTATGTTTCCTTTTGTTTCATTTTCTCTTTTATCCTTTTAAGCTGAACATTTATGTTGATTTTTATCAAGTGGCTGTAAGTTTCTCCATATACTTTGCTATAACATTAGTAAGATTGCCTTTTTTTCATTTGTGATCGTTTTTCCTTTCTTTTTCCAATTTCTTTTTATCTCTACTTAACAGTGATTTTTATCTCTAATTTCTTTTATGTTTATAGGGAGAATTTGCTTCCTTTATATATATATATTTATAGAAAAGTTTTTGACTGTTTTCATTTATCACATGTCTGCATTTTCTATTTTATCAGATTCATGTCACTTTCAAATTTTTCTACCCTTTTATATTTTTGTATAAATCTTGAATTGATTAGTTTTGAGTATTATTAACCTTTCAGTGAGATGAGTTTTTTCCTAATTAAGGAGGCCAAGAGTCCAAGAGTAGGACTGTATTCTAGAATAGCAAGATTTTTCTGTATGATATTGCTTTACCTTTGAATACAGATTATTCTTAGCACTACTTGAAATGCAGAATCCCTTTTTACTTTCCCACCTGACTGCCAGTCTGTTTCCAGAAATATGGCTTCTTTCCATAATTCCTGTTCATTCATGCCTTTTTGCTTTGTTTCTGCTGTATCTCCTTGTCTTACTACTTACCCCTTTCATAGCAATTCATTTCCAGTTGTTTCTACACAGCCAGATTTTTCAAGATAACTTTGCTTATTATTTCTGTGCCACATTTGTTCCCCTTCTTAAACTTGTATTTGTCTTTGAGCCATTAATTTTCTCTGTGGAAAAGATTGCTAGTTTTCTGCCAAATATAGTTCCTAATACTACATTATTGTCATTGTCATAGGCTTTATAGTCTTGAGCATGTTATTTCATTGAAAATAACTCCTAAATCCTAATTGGGTCCAGGTCAAGTCTGGACTATTTATTGGCAGCCCTTTTTACCTGGGAAAAGGCAATAACATTTGTTAGGGTGGGTAAATGAGGGTCATCTTCAATTTATCATGTACTCTGCAAGGTGCAAAAAGTTGTGTGTTTTTTTTTTTAAGTCCTTTATTTTTTGCTTGTTGATTAGATGATCTGATGTTATAAAATGCAAGAAGTTAATGACAGCTGAATAGTTGTAGTATAGATAGATGTGAGAGTGCTGGAATTTATGTTTCTGGCTTTGGTGTCCTATTTTAAGCCGTGATTTCTCCAAAAGAGGAAGTGTTTTGTTTTGGTTTGGGTGGATGACTTAGCTTCCCAAACTCGCCATTGCTTACATGAAACAAATTCTTATAACAAAAATTTCTCTGGTGAATGAGTGATCTGATATAGTAACAAACCAGTGTGTGAGAGAAGAGATGAAACATTAAAAATAAACTATTTAGTCAGAATAGTTCGATCTTAGTGTAAGAGTGATTTATTTAAATTGTAAATGATATATCTTTATTCCTTTTTTATTGTATTGAATTTAATATTGTAGTAGTATGACCTGGTGTGGTGAGTATTGTTTCCCAAAGTCTTAACTTTTATTCATACGTTATGGAATAGGTAATTTTGCCATTTCTGTCATTATAATATTTTATCATAGATTATAACTTAAGAAACTAGTTAGTCTCATATATGTGCTGGTCTGTTGTATTCATATTTATATGAAGATTATGAGGAGCTGAAAAGATTTGAACGTTGGGATTAGGCTTTATAGCTTTTTGATGTAGTCCTTTGGTATTGTTATTTAATTTCTCAAAACCTTGATTTTCTATTCTATGCCACAATGAATAGTAATTTTCTTTTCTTTTTTTTTTTTTGTATTATAGCAAATCTTTATTTGGGACCTTAGGGTTGCAGTTTGGGGGTTATAGACTCAAGGAACACTTTAAGCTGAATGTCCCTCCATGAGTTTATCTTACAAAGCAAATGAGTTAATCTTTGTGATGCTTTTACACAGTGGATACTCAGAAATAGTTAATTCTTGTTTGATAAAATCTTTTTTAAAAGCTATTTCCAGATTTAAACTTTAAATAATTTTCTTCAGGTTTTCTAATAGTCTGCACAGAGGAATTAAGAGTTAGCAAAGAGAACTGTGTAACTTTTAGACTAGTGAAGACCTAAAATTTTATTAGATGGCAAATTTAAAAATTCTCAAAACAGTTTTCTTAATTTTTTTTTCACCATTTATACACAAATGTTGTGACTTGACTAGGCATGATTATGTATGGGAAATATGTTTTATCTGAAGTAGAAGTTGTATAAGCAGGCTTTTAACATAAGGAACTCATAATATTTAAGATAATGCAAAGGAAAGGTCGACTCATTCATCTAGGAAAGTCCCACCTGTCTTTTTGGTTTTGTTTTGGTAAGCTTTTATTATATACTGAGCATCTCTGATCCTATTTTATGAACTATCACTATTTGGGGGAAAAATTAGTTTTTGTCAACATAGAGTAAGATCATCATAATTTCTACTATTTTAAATTTTTAGTAATATTTAAAATTTTAGAAGTTATATCCTCTGTAGGTCTGGTTGTAAACACTGTGGGTATATTTGGCTCTCTGCCCTTGTTAAAACAAACTAATGTCAATATACAAAGCACTGTTTGTAGAAGTGTGAATGTATCTAGTGAACTGTGAAGAAGAGAGATTTCAGGGGTAACAACGGATGTGAAAATGACTTTTATTGATAATAACAACTCTTCTAAACTTTAGAAAACAGTTCCATATATTTAGTTTTTATTGACTTCTGGTAATTATAGTGTAAATGCAAATAAATGGGAAAACAGAAATATGCAAAGAATAAAAACCCCAAATCACAAATCATCTAACCCTGCCAACCAAAGAAAATCTCTTAACTTTTTGATTTTCAGTGTTCTCTTTCCCAATTTGTATATCTATGTATATTTTACAAAATTATCTTAGAAAATTATGTAATGTTTGCCAGTTTTCTTTTTTTCACTTTAAAACTTACTGGCAATATCTTTTTGGAAGGAGTTGAATTTGATAGTAGAGAAACAACTTGAAGATAAGGTGGGTTGAGTTAAGTTTTTTCAGCTTAGAGTGGGATTGGAAGCGTTGGTTGAAGAAACAATTGAAGAATTTAATTTTACTTGCAGTGTTAAGAATGACTTTAAAGATCAGGGTTGGGGTTCTTCTAGTTAGAACTGTTGCTGTTGCTGTGATCATTGCCTTTGGCGTTCTGAGAAGAAATTCCCCCCAGTGGATTGTGATTTCTCTTTCAAAATAGTCACAGAAAACTTAACGGGGAAGTGGAGGTGAAAAGATGAATCAGGTGGAATCAGCTATAAAAACTCATATTCCAAGTAAATATATTGACTTTAACACTGTTGGGGTCCTAGTATGTCAGAATTTTTAAGGAACCTTTGCTCCTGTCCCACTCTTAAGCATCAGTTTTATAGATGATGAATTTGCTTATCAGAAGTCATTAGTATGGGAGACTTCGGATGTGACAATTATTTAAAAAGTGAAATTTATTTTCACTTGTATTTTTCATGTCTTGCAGTTTCCTTATCCCCCTCAGTTTTCTATTCATCTCTGTATATTCTTATCTTTTCACTTTTCTTTCTCCTCCTTTAGTGAACCATTATGTTAAGTCACCGTCTTAATTGAAAATTTTTAACTTTCTGTTGAAGGTTTTTATAAAATAAGGATTATTTGACTTTTATGTGCCTTTCTCAAAACTAAAGAAAATTTAATTGCTATTTCATTTCTTTATAATTCTGATAAGTTTACTATTAATATTTTTACTATCATGTATTATTATTTGTAGGGATTGCACAAGATTAATCTAAAAAAGTTTTTGCAGTTTTTGTAATAGGAGAAAAGTATTGGTTGAGGTAGGCTGGATGGCACAAGAATTGGCAGAAAAGCTGACAGGAGAGTAGATTATAATAGAAACCCTCACTAAGATAAAATATGAACCTGCTTGTTTTTCTTACTTTCTTATATTTTTATTTTTAGATGTAATGTTTTATTTATTTTCTTACAACTTTGTTAATTTTTGGAGAATATTTGACTTCTCTTTCTGGTGTGGTCCCTGTAGTTATTTCACACCCATATAACTTACATCTTTGTTATTTTGGAGAATATTTGCTTTCTCCCTTCTGGTGTGGTCCCTGTAGTTATCTCACTACCATATAGCACAGTTCCCTGTGCTTTTTTTTCCCCTATTTTTTTTTTTTTAAAGATTTGTTTAAACTGGGATACAGGCCAGAGGTGCAGGGGGTGAGAGAATACACCAGAGACAGAGTGGGGAGGAGAACAGGCAGATTAATGAAGTACACTACTGAGGGGAACAGTGGGCGGGTCAGGAGAGGTCTGCCGCACCATGTGGGTCACCTCTAGAGCAGGGATCGCACTCATGCTGCAGTTGCTGTGATAACTCCATAGTGCTGTGCTTTAACCCATTGTGCCACCAGAGAGGACCCTTTTCCCTTATTTTGGCCCCTCTCCTTCACCCTGCTGTATGCCTCACACATCTATTGTCAGCTTGCAAGTTTTGTCTTATTCTTTTTCCCCTGACAATGGTTTCTCTATATCTTACATATAAGTGAAACTCAGAATATAAATGCTGATTTCTGACTGCTAATTAAAAAGAAAAAGAGAAGATTAGAACTTTTCTTTTTGAAAAACCCCATGTCCTCCCTTGTGGTGCAACAAGTTGAAGCACAGCACTGAAAGTTAACTTCAGCTACTTCAGTGAGCGTTTGATCCCTGCCCTGGGAGGTGACCCACAGGGCACAGCAGACCTCTCTCTCCTGCCTTACCGCTGCTCCCCTCAGCAGTGTACTTCATTGATCTGCCTGTTCTGCTCCCACTCTGTCTCTGGTGAATCCTCTCACACCATGCATCTCTGGCCTGTACCCCAGTTCTGTATACATAAATAAATAAATCTTTAAAAATATATAGTTTTTTAAATCCCAAAACAAAAGAAAAAGAAACTAGACGAGGGTATTGAATGGCGGTTTTCAGGAAAAGATCAAAACAAAGGGTTGTGATTATAGTTGAGCTTCATAACTACTCACAAAAAAAAAAAAGAAAAAAATTGGGGAAAGTTCTCTAAATTACACTGTTTTCACTTGTATACGAGCCATGAAGAAGTCAGTTACTTTTTTTATTTTTTAAAGTAGTTTACTTTCAATGACTTAAAGAAGCAAAAGGAAAAAAATCTTAATTCAGAATAAAGTCAGAGTCAACTGACAAGAGTTTATAGTAAAGGTGACTTTTATTTTTTATTTATTTTTTTTTAAGATTTATTTATTTGTTCATATAGAACTGGGGTATAGGCCAGAGATGTGGAAAGTGAGAGGATTCAACAGAGACAGAGCAGGGAACAGAACAGGCAGATCAACCAAGTACACTGCTGAGGGGAACAGCAGGCGGGTCAGGAGAGGTCTGCCACGCCATGTGGACCTCCTCCAGGGCAGGCAGGAATCGAACTCATGTGGAAGTGGCTCAAGCTTCTTAGTGCTGTGCCTTAACCCGCTGCGCCACCAGGGAGGGCCCGTAAAGGTGACTTTTAAAATTATAATCTGTTTGTGCTTATGTGACTGGATCCCCCAATTTAATTAAGTATATATGTGTTATGTAACAAGAAGTCCAGAGGTAAGATAGATTTCGTAACTGGTTATTTGTTTTCATTGAGTTTCTTTATCTCGATATTCTGTTTGTAGAGATTATTCTCACACCTTTACAAATTGACTGTAGTAGTTGGGTATGTTGTATACAGAGATGCACATTTCCTGATGAATAAAAGTAGTTTTTTCTTCTCTGTATGTCCATTTAGAAGTAAAGAAACATTTCCTAGGAGCCCCCTCTGAAGATCCTCATCTTTCATTTTCAGAATTGGAACTCATAACGTTCTTCAGCTAAACTTTGTTGTGGGGGTTGGGATTAAGGCTGGATAATTATTTAAGGTAGAATGATGTGTGGGGAGAGTACAGCCTCTGTGATCATTGTAGTAACTAGTGTAACAACTCTGAAGAAGTAGATTAAGTATTGGTGAAACAGATCGAGAAGTAATAAAGCATAGTGAAAAGCATGAGTCACGGCTCCATCAATTTAAGAGCTGTGTGATTTTGGTCAAGTTCCTCAAATATATTTGTCTATAAAGTAGAATTGACAATGCCTTGGGCACATGGTTATTTGTATATTTAAATAAGTAAGACAGCATGTATACTAATACTAAGTTTGAATGAAGATTTAACTTGGTTATTTTCTTGACGATATCTTACAAAGCTGTAGTCACAGTTGCTGAGCTTCCTATTTCCTTCTCTAGTTTCTTTGTATATAAGTGACAGAAATGGGGAAAAACTAGTAGTTTCAATATGAGCTGCCACTAACCAATTTATTTACATGGTTGTGTCAACTAATTTATATTTGAGGTAGCATTGAAACTACATTGACATGTTTTTGATATTGGCATATTAATAATTACCCTTATCTCAATATTTTATTTCTTTTTGCTGATAAAAACTGAAAACTGGTTAAGGTATACCTCTTTCTCATTATTTGATATTTGCAGATGGCTTATTCAATCAGTACATCAGTCAACAAGAATATAAGCCACGATGGAGTCAGATAATTCCCAAGAGTACCAAAGGTAAGCCCTGCCTTCTAGGTTGAGCGCTTTAATTGTTGTACTTTGATGTCTCACTTTTATTTTTCAAGTTCCACAGTACTCAGTTAATAAAAAGCAGCTGTTCAAAAGAAGACATAGGTCCCTTAACTGGATGGCACAGTTAATTAAATTAAAATATTTTTAAGACCCTCCTTGGTGGCATAGCAGGCTAAAGCTTAGCACTGCAAGTGAGCCACAGTCACTTCAGTACAAGTTCAATCCCCACCTCAGGGGTGATCCACATGGTGCAGCAGACCTCTCCTGACCTGCCCATTGCTTCCCTCAGCAGTGTACTTTGTTAGCCTGCCTATTCTGCTCCCCACTCTGTCTCTGTGAATCCTATCACCACCCCTGCACCTCTTGCCTGTATCCCAGTTCTGTATGCATAAATAAATAAATAAATAAATAAATCTTTAAAAAAATATATTTTAAAAACTTTTTTGTTTTACTGCTTTAACAGAATGTTGGGTGGTTTTTATACAGAATAGCACCATAAGCTGCATTTATAGACACACTATATAATTATAAGTTGTTCTATAATGCCAAACATATGTTCCTGAAAAACCTTAAGTTCTGCAAAATTATTCATTAAAGCTAATAGGACTTATAAGAAAAATAGAAATGGGAACATCCAAACCTGTAAAACTTCATAATCAATTTCTGATAAAAGCTAGTATAGTAATCCTAATAAAAATGAATACTAGTACAGTTAAATCTATAAATCCTGGGGTTCATGTACCTTCTTTTAGTTGTAGGTCCCAGTGGGCTTTACTTCTAAAACCATTTCATCAAAGCTTAAAAAAAATTGTTCCTGGGTAAAATCTCCATTAAACTGGTTTTTTTTTTTTGTTGCTTTTTGTTTTTTTTTTGGTACAGGAGGAAGTTTTTGTTACTTCTTTATCTGCACTCACTATTTTGCCAAATGGCTAACATAGTAGAAAGTGTAGTAATTCTTAGATATGTTAAAGAAAAGCAGTTCTAGGCCCTCCCTGGTGGTGCAGCGGGTTAAAGCACAGCACTGAGAATCTAAAGCTGCTTTTGCATGAGTTCAACTCCCGCCTGCCCCGGAGGTGACCACATGGTGTGGCAGACCTCTCCTGACCTGCCCGCTGCTCCCCTCAGCAGTGTACTTCGTTGATCTGCCTGTTCTGTTCCCCACTCTGTCTCTGGTGAAGCCTCTCACCCTCCGCATCTCTGGCCTGTACCCCAGTTCTGTATGCATAAATAAATAAATCTTTAAAAAAAAAAGAAAAAAAGAAAAGCAGTTCTATTATTCAGCTTTTTTTCCTATGATTTTCATACATTACTAAGGCCTTTTTATTTGTGAAAAAGCTGTCTCTGATGGTGTAAAACATGAATATACTGGGGGGAATTACTTTTGAATTTATAATTTTTGAATCTATACTTTTGAATCTAGAATTAACACCATTCTCCTATTTTATCAGTTACATATAAATTTTGTTCAAAGTAACATTGTAGCAAATAGACTGGATTTGTATATTTAAAAGTGAATTAATAGTGAATGGGTTAAATATAAAAATGGAAACATACAATAAATTAATTTTATTATTTTCTTAATCTCTCCTTGAAATTAGCAATACTGACTTAGGAGAACAAAGAAGAAAAGGGCAAGACTTCAGTGATAGTAAACTTCAAATTCTAAGTTGAACTACTAGAGAAGAAAAAAATTTGTAGGGAACTTCTAAATGGTTATCCCTTAAACATAGTAGTAGAGAAAGCTTTACCTTTTTTTTTTTATATGTAGAATCTGACATTTCATTCTTTTTGTAATTCTCCTGTAAAATGAGTAATAAGTTGGATGTGTCCCCTATTTTACATGGGAGAAAGCTGACACTCACTGAGAAAATTACTAGTGAAAACAATATGTTTCAGTTAATGGGAGAGTTATAAAAAAAAAACCTCAGGCTTTCTGGTTTATAAGACATTAAAATCCACTTATATCAATAAGATTTTAATAACCTTTTGAACTTTTAAAATGAAGTTATATCTTCATTTATATAAGAGGGTTGGCTAGAAAGTAATATTAGATATAATTTAATAGTAGTTTTCTACAGAAATTTAGTTTCACTGATTATATGTAAACTTTCTTATTAAACTCTGTAATGGGAATTAGAATCAAAGGGAAGAATGTCTTATATTTTCTTAGTGCACTCCAATGAAACAGTTGGTAAATTATTTATTTGGGAACTAACTTTTGAAATATTGGTACAAATTAAAACACTAAGGGAATTATCATTCAGATAAAATTTTATTATCGTGTTAGTTTTCAATAACTGATTTTATGACTTTTAAAACCACCATTTATGCTAATTTATTATTCCTGGTATATCCTAAGATCTGATTCTGTAATATTTTACACGTTCCCTTTGTTACTTTAGCAGTTCAGCAAATTTCTTTTTACGTTCTTGTGGACTATCCCTGTCTTTGCTGATATGACTATTCATAAACACATTGAAAATATGCCAAATGCATTAATAACTTGAAAACAACAAGGAAAAAGAACAAGATACTGTAAACATAGCTGTCTTTCCTACTTCCTTTATGAGTCCTTTTGCTTGCTATTGAAAAAATAAGTATATGTTGTTTTTACTGCTCATTACAGATTTATGAATGAAATCTGGATTTGCAGTTCAGTGTAGTTCCTTTAAAAGAAAATATTATTTCTACTTCAGGTGATGGAGAAGATAACCGACCAGGAATGAGAGGGGGCCATCAGATGGTTATTGATGTTCAAACAGGTGAGGAATACTTACTTGCAATGGCAAACACGTTAAAAAAAAATTATACATTTCAGCATACCAGGAAAACATGAATATACTTATTTATATTATTACAATGGGTAAATGTTACTGCCTATAACCACATAGCAAAGAAGATAAACACTAGCTACAGGCATAACCAAAACTTGACAATGACATTTAAGAGAAGGGAGATTGCTGCACAAATTAAATAACCTACAGGAAATGTAATATGTAGCCCTTTATAATTGGTGGTGGTTGGTGTTTTGAGTGTATAGTTTCAATGTGCTTGATTTTTATGGTAAACTTGAGTATTTTTATATTATAGAAGACTTAATGTATTTATATTTTAATTGTATTATGGAAAGTATAATAAAAGATAAGTGAAATATATAGTAAAAGGGAGAAAATATCAAATTAAGTAACTTATGTGTTGGTAGATCCTTTAATTGTCAAACACTATTCACAAGCCTATAAATAATTTTAGTTCTTTGCTGCCTTTTAAATTTTATTCTGTAACATGGTACTGAAATATTCTTTAGGTTTCTATGCCCTAGAACAGCTAAACACCATATTTATAGGCTTTAAATTATCATCTTGAAAATCAAACAATGATAAGGATTTAGTGTAAGCTTATTTTATTATTTTATTTTAGAAAACTTTACTAATATAAGCTCTAGCATTATAGAGTGACAGTTTCCATCCAAATAATGTTTTACTTTTTTTCCAAGTCTAATAAATACTCATTTCTATTACTGTGTTATGCTGACTCATAGTGCTTCAGAAATGAAGTTTGTTTTTGTTGACTTACATGATAAAATAACTAACCATAAAAATTTTGGCATTATTGCATTTTCTCAAATGTTACTTACAAGTAATAAGAAAAATTAGTTGCAAAATTTGTGCAATAACTTATGAGATGGTTTAAGGGCATGTTTAGGGTCTGGGAATGATTCATTCCTCTGAAATCCCTTCCCTCCCACAGAAGTAGACTTGACTCAGCTGTAGAGTTAATGGCATCTCTTTTCCTACCCAAGAGTCCTGTGTCTGTGTGTGTGTACATACACACTTTGTTTTTAAAGATTTATTTAGTTATGCTTACAGAACTGGGGTACAGGCCAGAGGTGTGGTGGGTGAGAGAATTCACCAGAGACAAAGTGGGGAACACAACAGACAGGTTGACAAAGTACACTGCTGAGGGGAGCAGTTGGCGGGTCAGGAGAGGTCTGCCACACCATGTGGGTAAGCTTCCTGGCTGGGTATTGAACTCATAAGCAGTTGCTGGAGAGCTTCATAGTGTGGTACTTTAACCTGTTGTTCCACCAGGAAGGGCCATATACTTATCTTTTAAAGAATTAGATTTATATGCAAATTGATTTTATACAGAAAAAATAAATATGTTAGGAAAATAGAGATGAAATTTTTTTAAAGATTTATTTTTATGTATGCGTACAAGAGATTTGGTGTACGTCAGAGGTGCAGGGTAGTGAGAGGACTTACCAGACACAGAGTGGGGAACCTACTGACATGTATAGCTAAGGGGAGCAACGGGTGAGACTCCGAAGAGGTCCACTGCACTAGGTAAGCCGACTCCTTGGCCAGGATCTAGCTCATGCAGCAGTGGCTGGCATATCTTAATAGTGCTGAGACTTTATCCTCTGCCACCAAAAGGCCCAGAGATGAAAGTTTTGTTTAGGTTGTCTACAGTAGCTGCTCTCCTTTAAATACATAGTATATTTTAGGATGCCATTTTCTTTCTTCCTTAGTCATAATGAAAATAATTTGCTAATAATATACTAAAGAACATTTATTTGAAAAACTTTTTTTTTTTTTTAAGATTTACTTATTTGTGCATACAGAACTGGGGTACAGGCCAGAGGCTCAGGGGCGGTGTGAGGCTTCACCAGAGACAGTGGGGAACAGAACAGGCAGATCGACGAAGTACACTGCTGAGGGGAGCAGTGGGCGGGTCAGGAGAGGTCTGCCACACCATGTGGTCACCTCCGGGGCAGGTGGGGATCGAACTCATGCGGAAGCGGCTTTAGCTTCTCAGTGCTGTGCTTTAACCCGCTGCGCCACCAGGGAGGGCCTATTTGAAAAACTTTTTAAAACAAAATATAACTTTCCTTAAATGTGAAAGTAGTGTGATTTATTTAAGTAGTTAAAGGTCACTTTATGAGGAAGCAGAAATATGTACTGTATACAGTAAGTAAAGCCCATATTTGAAGAAAAGAGAAAATAATTTTCCTCCATTTTCTTTAATAAGTGAACTTTGGACATGGAAAATATAAAGATTCCTATGACAGGCAATGCCTTGACAGAATTTACTGTGAACAGAGTCATTGAGGATTAAAAGCTAATCGTTCAGAGCAGATATCCTGGAAGTAAAATATGTGTAGATTTTTGTACTATCTTTGTTTCATGTATTGAGGTTAGGATTCCAGCAGACGCTTGGTAGCAGTGCAACCAAAGATATTCCATAGCGAAACTTTTGAAGAAAGCTTGGGTTTTGATGGTTAACTACAAATCAATTCATGTGGTTATATTTCTGTAGCTGAGCATGGCATGATAGCATATATTTTCAAAAATATTTTAAGGACAGAAGAGTTGTTTTAATATTTACTTGATTTGTTTTATAAGCAGTAATTATAAGAAAGCACAATAAGGATAAGTATTATAGTTATGGGGTATTAGTCTAGATTGAATCTTTTAAGAAGTAATGTCTTTTTGATAGCTTCTGAAGACTTATTATAGATTGACAAAGGTTTACAAAATTCACCTGTATCCATACTTTTAGTTTTGGAACTAGTTTATAAACAGTAAAGAAGTACTTTAGAAATATATCTTTAAGCAAATATTTCTGTTCTGAACAACATATCTGTATTGTGTATCCTATTAATTGAGGGATTTTTAAATTTAGAGTCACTTGGTATATGTTTGACTGCTTTTTGTTTTGCTTAAAATTTTTTGAATGCTGGATCAGGCTTGCTTTATTTGGCCCATGGGTGATGATAAATCTGTATTTAGAAACTTTTAAAGGAGCCAAAAATCTTAAAGTCTAGTATAACTAAATAAATATTTATTGAATGAGGCAATTCTTTGCTGTGTAACTCTCATTGAATTTTGAGAAATATAGTACCAGCCTTTTCTCACCCCTACATCTGAATAAGTAGTAGAACTGCAACAGAAGTCCAATACTGAATATCTATAAGAGAAGTTGAAGGATTAGGTGTTGCTTGTCAACATGATTTTCCTTGATATCCATAAAGAAACTTTTGAAGAAAGTAGCTAACCATGGTTTTTGGTAGTTAACTACAAATCAGTTCTTATGACTATTTCTGTAGCTAAGTATGACATAAAAATCTTCTTTATGCAATTATTAGAAGGGATTCTGAAGTTTAGTTAATTAAGAATACAAAGTATATTTTCATGCACAGAAAATACAACTTAACAGAAAATGTGACTATAAATGTTGAATTTGCCTAAAGATCTGTTTTTACTTACTTTTATAACAATAGTAGCTTTTTGTAAGCATATATCTCTGTTAAAATGAAGGCAGATAAATGCTGAGTGAAATAATCCAGAAAGAAAAGGAAAAATACTAGATGATTTCACTCATAGCAGGAGTATAAAGGACCAGGGGAGACAATAATAATAATAATGAACAACTATATACCAGAGACATTTAAGGGTGTGGAATGGAGAATGGGATCAAAAACAGTGGGGGGAGGGAAGGAAGTGCACTGGACTATGGTGATGGCACATGGGTGATTTGATGATGGGAAGTCCACAGGGATTACAACTGAGATGGAAAAAGGTAGATAAATTAAAAAAAAAAAAAAGGCAGGTTAAACCAGCTAATAATCTGCTGGGTCATGAGAGTTCAAGGGAATGTCTAAAGAAGGTAAGGTTAAAAAGTATACAAAACCTTTCTCCCCTTCTAATTTATTTCTCTCTTCAAAAGTTCTCATGTTATGTGGGTCGTATAGTAGTGAGCATAGCTGCTTTCCAAAAGTTCTCATGTCAGTTTAAGGTCTTACTAACTAAAAAGGATTAAATTACTTACTTACTAACAAAAGGATTAAAATTTTAAACTGAATATCCTGACAGCACTTTTTTGTCTTGACTATTTGTATTTCTTAAAAAACTTTTTTTTAAACATTTTATTTGTTTTTCTCTTGATTTCTCTACAAAGGTAAGAGTTAAGCTAACTTCCTTCATTAGCCTGGTAACCCTTCTCTTTCCTTTTGACACAGGAATTTTGCCTAAGTTTAGGCTTACATTATATCAGTTGCATAGCATATACATTCTACACTGTTTCAAACAGTGATCATGCTGTTTCAGATTTTCAAAGTGGAAAATCTGATTTAATTACAAAAACAGTGTGCCATCTTGTGGAGGATTAGGCAACCAGCACCGGATGGCTTACTGCTAAGAATATAGGTCTTGTAATTGGGCTCATAAAATAGAAATCCTACTTCTTTGTGCAGTAAAGCAGTATCAGTATCTGCTGATGTATAACATTTCTGTGTTGTTTTTAGTGTATTTGAGTGGTTGGAAGTTAGAATTTGTCATGTTTATTTACTGATGCTGAAAAGACCTATACCAAAGAATATGGTTGGTTTCCCCCCTCCACTGTGGCCTGAGTAATGTAAGCTTGATTGATTAATTTAACTCAATGAAGTGGTTTAATATTTTGGACATAGGTTCTTATTGGTAATTTTCTTCTGTTGCCTCCCTTCCCCTGGCTCCCCCCTTTTTACTTAGTCCTATATCCTGCATTTTCAGATCTGGCCTTATTTTACTTCTGCCCAAAGTCTTTTGTAGCCACTCTCCTTCTGTGGAGTCGAGTTTAAAACCTTTATACTGTCTTTTAACTCCTCCCATTATTTGACCACTGTCTGTCTTTTAAATTTCATCTTTACCAACTGTTCTTTGTGTTCTTCTTTTTACATTGTACAATCTATTTAGGCATTGCAATTTTAACCACTTTGGATACATTATTTAATTCTCACAGTAGCCTTATGAGATAGGTACTGTATTATATTTTAGAAGCAAAGAGACCAATCAATGATTTAGGAATTTGGTGATCACATAATGTGATCACAGAGCTGTGATTGTGAGGGCTGTCTGACTCTCAGAGTCCCTGGCTTTTTAAATAATTTGTCTTTTATTTTTCCTACTCCTTTATTCTATTTTTTATTCCCAGCTTGAAAAATCCTTTTCTCTGTCTCATTATGCTAACAAATCTACCCTCTGATACATAGGTCAGAAAACATTTTCCAAGTCTCCTCACTTAGATATACTCTTCTCTCTTTTGAACCGTACTTGGTGCCTTTGACCGTTGTTATACTAGTCTAACCCTGCAATAAAGTGACATATGTACTTCTTTTATATCCTTGACTAGGTTGTGAGCTCCTTGAAGACAGGGACTATGTCTTCTTTTTCTTTATTCTTTAAAGGACCTTACCATTTCAAAGGATTCAAAAAATATTGACTGATCATTTCTCTAGATGCTGGGAGAAATGGATAATGCTATATAGCTGTGCTCCTTTAGGAAAAAATTATAGAGAAAAGATGTTGCTTGAAGAGGACTATACTGCTCCAGAAATGTACATGAATTGTTATGTAATCAATGAACATGAGAATGGTCACCCACTAGAACAATTTACCACTCTGTTGCTAATGTTAGTATTTTCCCTTTTTACTTTTCCTACTTCTCTCAGGAAGATTTTTATATCATTAATGCATTCCATAATATATTTTGGGTATTTCTAGATAATAGTGCATGACTTAAAGTTTGTGAATGACTTAAATGATTAGATAATTTAATTAAAAATTAGTTATGCATTTCATTCAGGTATGTCAAAAGGTCTCGTTTCCATCTGATTCATTGAGTTTTACTATTAAATCTCAACTGGGATCACAAAGCATTCACAGACAAGAATGACATCTTGGCTTAATTCCATTGGGATGCTTGTTCTGTGCCAGATTTTATTTTGCTCAGCTATCAATGAGGCTGTTGTGGAAATGTGGGTTTTCTGTGCTGTGAGAATTTATGCGTACAAAGAGACCTGCTTTTCAGAAAGAACACTGAGAACCCAGAACCCAAGAGGAAGGGTTATTAAAGTTAATGAACCAGGGTAACCTTATCCAGAGGGTGCCCAGAAACACTATAAAACAAAAGGTCATTTGCTATTGCTATCTTAGTTATATACCTCCCTCTTTCTCCAGGCTTCAGAATTTAACAGGGCTAATTGCCTTTATAGTGAGCTTTTGGCAAATAAATTGTAAATCAGATGAAATTTCTTTGCTTTTCTCTTGTATAATTCTAAGATCTGGGCATTACTAGGTACCATTTGGGAAACAGAATGCTTGTTAACTGATGATAGTGGATTGTTTCATAGATCTGATATATGACAGCTTTTTAATAATTCAAAATAATTGCCATTATTTCACATTTATACAGAATCAAAGTGTTTTAGGTTCTGAGATAAAGATGGAATCAGATAGTTATATTGTTTTTATTGCAGCTGTAGTAGTAAGTACAATTTTTTTGGAGCATGTTTTAAAGGTAGACATGATGTTTGTGGTTGACAGTCTTTGAAATGTTTTTATGTAAACCATGTCTGAGGAACTTTACCACAACATTGAGAGGTTTATAAATGAAGAAACAGATGTGGGGATGTTAAGAGACCTCTTAGATCATCTTCAGTTAGCACTAGAAATCAGTTTTATTTCAGTGATCTTTCCTTAGCCAAAGCATTATTTTGAGTTTCTTATGTTATTGGGTATAGAATGGAATTTCACTTAGAAACTTAGGAAATAGGAGAAAAATCTCAGGAGATACCAACTTTCAATAGCAACAAGTTTAAAATGCTTTTGCAGTGTTTCCAGTTGCACTTTGAATTGTAACCTTTCGCTGTGGTATATAATTTAGATGACAATGTCCACATACATAGGCATAGGTAGTATGATAGAGAGTAGATGACTTTCTAGTTTCCCTGTACTTCCTGACTGAACTTTAAAAAAAAAAAAGTAATTGGTGAATTTGTATAATCAGTAAACATAAGACATTTTATAAAGGGAGAAAATATTTGATAGAAAGAAAGGCCAGGTTATTATATAAAGAAAGGTGGGATGTAATGTAGTCATTTGTATAAAGATTTCCACTATTCATTGAACAAAGAATCAGTTTTTGTCGTGGACGTGTAAGACCTTTGTATAAAATAGATAACTTTTCAGAGTTAGAAGAAACCAAATTTCAAGTTACCTAGAATGACTTTTAAAGATTGATTTCTGAGGAGTTAAACATAACACAATATATTTGGAAAAATTTCTTCAAGTTTCCATGGAAATACAAGACTGTACATCACTTTATTCTTAAGATACCTAACTTTAACTCAAGCTAGTTTTAACTATTGTTTTGGTATTGCAATAGATAGAAAAAATAGTTTTAATGACAAGTTATTTTTAACTCCTAGAAATAGCTAGATGTCTTTCTTACATTTTACTCTGAGACTCCTGTTTTTAATTTTATATAATCAGAAGCTACCTTGTTAAGCTGGTGTGTGTAAGCTTTTCATAGCTTAACACAGAAAACTCCTAAATGGGCTGCATGTCAGATTGTCTAGGATATTTTCAAAATAGATTCCTTTTACCCACTGAAGACTATAGGATCAGATCCTTAGGTAATGCCATATATGTTTTTATAAATCTCTCAAAATAGTGATTCTGCAACAGCCTGTATGTCCACTTATGTTTAAGAAATACTAGTCTGGTATATGTTTTGTAAAAGCCTCATTTTAGGTTTACTTAGATATACCTGAAGTTTTTTTATACATATTTTCCTAATTTTTATAGAAACTGTTTATTTATTTGGTGGATGGGATGGAACACAAGATCTTGCTGACTTCTGGGCATACAGTGTGAAGGAAAACCAGTGGACATGTATCTCCAGAGACACTGAGAAAGAGGCAAGTTCTCACTTTTCATGCATCTGATATCACAGTGTGGGCATATGACTCTTCTTTTCAGGTGATTTGTTTTCTTTAATATCTATTAGCAGTGATAGAAGAAGAATTTGAGGTAAACTAGTTTGGTTTTAGTATTAATGCCATTCTAGCTTCTATGCCTGATTCTTCACCTACTGGAATATGAACAAATCTATTTTATAGAGGTAAATGGAAGTCATATTCTAATATTGTTCAGTTATTAACTACTTTAGTTCAGAAACAATCTTATTTTGAATATTAATCTTACTTTGAGATCATCTTAAGACGTGCTTTTGATCTCACTTGTTTACTGTTCTGGTCCCTCATTATTTGAATATATATGTTCCCAAATGATTTGTATTTTATTTAAAATTCTGTGTATGTTACATGGGTGTGTCTGTGCGTTGATACATAAATACATAAAACATTTACTTAGTGAATGAAAAATGACCTGGATTTATAGTTTTGAAATAAATGCATAATTACAAACTGGTATAGAGCACATACAGGATTTTTTATTGTATCCTCTATCCAACAGTTTCAGATTACAAGGTAAAAAATAAACTGTAACAAAGCCGTAGTAACTATACATCAAAAAGGAAGAGCTCTAATTCTAGATTCACTAATTTTAATCTAGAAAGGCAATTTGGGAAAAAAAAATCTGGTGCTATATCTTTAATCCTAGAAAATTGATTTCTTGCTTATCCATTGTGTTCCAGTGATTAATCATTTGGGTAATTTTTATCTTTTCAAAAATGTTAAAATTGTAATTTCTATTTACTATTCCCACAAAAGTAACCTTTGCCTTCCAGGTATTAAACTTCCATTTTTTTTGGGAAATGATTATTATCCTCAACAAAAATAACCTTAAAAATGCTTAACTTCTTTTTAACTATTTTAATACAGGTTGATTACATCTGTAGTTATTCTTACAATTAGACAAGGATTCATCCTCAAATCCTCCTATTCATTGACCGCATCTAATTAGTATTCAAGTGCCTATCAGCAATCTTTTTCTTTCCTTTTCTTTTGATACTAATTCCAGCTTCATGGTTTCTTAGACGTTTTTGCCTTCATTGCTGATCCTCAAATCTATTCCTTATACATTAGCACAGTTATTGAAAAACATATTTGGTCACATGACATCCTTGCTTGAAAACCCATGGTTACCATTAGTCTCTGTTTCAGCTTTATTTATTACAGTTTGTCTGTCAAGTTATAAGCATACCCAAAAGTTTAGGAACATTGCAGTGGGCATTTACTTTGCTCACAAATCTACAGATTTATTGGGCCATTGTTTTGACTGGAAGGGCTCACTCATGTATGGAGAGATAACTGACTATTAGCTAGTCTAGGATAGCTTTAACTGGGACCTCTTGGCTCTGTACTATATAACTGCTTATCTTCTTGAGGACTAGCTAAGGCTTATTCTAATGTCAGAGCTACAAAGGGGATGAAAAGGACTTAGGCTTTGGTCCCATTGACCAAAAAAAGTACTGTGACCAACTCCAGCGTGACTGGATGTACTATGAAGAAGAGGCACAGTCAAAGGGATATACATAGGGGGAAGTATGAATAATGTTCATAACAGAATAACAAAACAACTCATTTATCTTAAATTCTTTTATTTAGAGTAAAAACATTAGGTGTCTCATCATTTTGTCCCTACTACTTCTTTAGCCTTATCTCTTGACTTTATATGTTTGCTATACTTGTGGTTGCTGGAATTATTCAACTAACTTACTTGTGTCCACTGGCAATAGTGTTTTCCCTGGAATTAATAGACAGTTTTACATGCATCCACCTTTCCTCTAGTATAAAATTACTTGCTCTTTAAAATTCACTTTTGTAAAGCCTTACTTGACTTTCCATTTAGAGTTAGAAGCTCTTTTAGTATATAGATATAATCTGTGATATTTTTTGAATTACTATAATGATTATTTGCATTCCTGTTTTCCCTTCCTAGATTCCAGATTCCTTAAAGCTTGAATCAAATACTTACTTAGTGAATAAACAGATGAAATAAGTTAAATGACAAGTTAATGATGGATAAAAGCAAGGGAATGATAAATCTAGAATTTAGGAAAATGGTACTTTGGTGGGATAGATGTTTAGGGGTTTCAGGTAAGATTAATATTCTTTTGAAGCCAGGTATGGGGATTTATTTATAGCACTTTATTTATGTTAATAGTTATTTTAAGAATATAACTAGTGACTAAGTCAGTAGAGCTAAGTGCTAACAAAGTACTTAAGTTGAATCTTATATAATTTATTATTACTTTCTTCATAGAGATACCCAAAAATCTTTTGGTGATCTATGAATTTAATGGTAGGTAATACATGACTCTAGCATGAATTCATCTTCTTTCCAAAATTGAATTTGAGCATTTCATATAGCTAATTTTACTTTTGTCACAGTGAGTCAGTTAGTGTTTGATGATATACCACAATATGTTTTTAAAAGTATGATATACAATTTAAATAGACTTAATTCACATTATCTTAAATAAATTTCTTGACACACTTAAGATTGAAAGATAATGAATGATCCAGCTCTTAAAGAGAATATTTTGCATAATCATGTAGCTATACAAGTAGGTTTTTAAAATATCTTATTGCAAATATATTTTTCTTCAGTTTTACATTTTTATAAATCTCTTTATTGTCTACTTTAATGGAGAATAGCTAGATTCTTTTATCTGCTGCTGAATTTAATCTCTTTAGGCATGTTTCATGTGAAATATATGATGAAAATTAGATCTTGTATAGGTTGTTTTTAGAATAGAAAGAATAGTCTTTTAATAGCCTTTAAAGATACTATACATATTCCTTTTTGATCTGTATCCCAAATTGTCAAGTGGTTATTCATTAAGGAAACTCTGAAACCCTATCAGCTTACACATTTTTTTTTTTTTACTGTTACATTGAAATCTACCGGTCTCTGTTAGTCTTTATGTATGTTTTTTACCCATGCATGGTTTTTCTTAATTCTGGTATCACTCACTGAAAAATATTGATTGTCTGAGTTATGAACAACTTCCAAATGCTAACATATTTTATTATATAATGTTACCAAAATATCCCACATTTGTCAACTGGAAAAATCCTATTAAGTATTAGAAAGGTGGCAGGTAGAATTTTTCTAAAATTCTAATTTTTGCTTAAGATGTACATTTTATCATTGACAATAAATTTTATTGTTTTCCTTCAAAATGACATACTTCCTTCATTTTTCAGACTATGTCTGCCATGACTGTAACGTTTGAATAAATATGCTTGAATTGTGAGTTTTCTTTCGAGTACATATAGTGATCCCTGGAAAAAGCAGCTAGGTCAGCTTGCTTGAGACAACACATCATATAACAAGTAGCTTTGTTTTATAGTTTTCTAAATCTCTTTAATGTTTGACCTAATAAAAGGGAGGTGGGCCTCCATAGTGACATAAGGTTTAAGTCTCAGTGTTATCACCACTGTAGCCTGAGTTTGATCCCTGGCCAGGGAGCTGACCCACATGTGATGCAGCAGACCTTTCCTGTGTCACCCTTGTTCTCCTCGGCAGTGTTTTTCAATGGATCTGCCTTTAGGCTCCCGGATCTGAGTCTGGTGGGTCCTCTCACTGCCTCTATCTTTGGCCTATGCATAAATAAAAGAAAATTTTTAAAGAGATGGATTCATATCTGCTTCTGTATTCAGTCTGTTGCTATATCCAAAGTCATATATGTGGCCTTTAGGAATTAAGGAAATAAGACTGAAAAGAAATTTGAGGAAATCTTGATGTGTCATGAGACCCTCAAACTATCCTCAGAACTGGTGCTTTAATTTAACCCACAGTCTTTATTCAGATATAGACCATTATACCAATAATGTCGCAGTAATGTCATTTATGGATGCCCCTACTTCCATCCTTGACACATGACCCAGTTCTCAATCATGCATTGCATTTCAGTCTTGTGCTTCTTCACCAATGAACAATTCCCTCATCTTCCTTACATATTTGAAGCATATAGGACAACTTTTTGGTAGAATATTTTGAGTTGATTTTGTCTGCTTACAATTGGATTTTTATCAGGAATACCTTGTAGATGACATTGGGTCTTCCTAAGAGTATCCTATCAGAAGGCACATTATGTCAGTTTGAATGATGTTAAGGAAGGTGCCCACCATATTCTCCTAGTCGATAATTAATGATTAATTTGTGGGGAGACATTTTAATGTGGGAATATTCTGTTAATCATCAAACTTTCACCTTTTAGCATCCATTGATGAAACTGTTAAAACTTTCCCATAGTACTTTTACCATTATATATCCCTTCTGCAATATATGAGAATTCTGTCTACTCCCTATCTTCTTTCTCCATTGGGTTGCTTTGACATCTTTATCAAAAATCATTTGGTAATGTGTAAATATATGTCTCTCTTGGGCACTATATTCTGTTTCATTGTCTTTTGGTTTATTCATTTCCCAGTAGGCTACTCCTTAAAGTCAGGGATTGTAAGACCTCTTTGTTTCTTTAAATTTTTTATTTCACTCTTCTTCATTATTGCTCAGCACTCTTGAAGTTTTCAGATTAGAAGTATTCAATGTTACTGTTAAGTTGTCCTTGGTATATTTTGTTTTTTCAAACTACTGTAAATGAAACAATTTTAATTTCCCATTATTTGCTACAAACAGGGAGAAGGATATTAGTTTTTTAATATCTAAATTCATTTATTTCTAATAATTTCTTTGTTGATTACTTAGGATGTATAGAAGTCATGTCTGTGAATAGAGATAGTTTATATCTTCCTTTCTACTTTTTTTCCCTTGTCATAATTCTTTATTTTTTATTGCCTTATTGCAACAACTTGGACTTTCAGTATAATGTTAAACAGAGATGGTGAGAATAGACCTCCTGATCTTTTTCAGATATTAGCAGGATAGCATTTTAGATGTCAACATTCATTGAAAAATTAGATTTAAGATTATCATATATCCTTTATCAGATTGAGGAAGTTTTTTTCTATTCCTATTTGCTGTTTGTCCCCAAGAATATGCATTAAACTTAATCGAATGCTTTCTTTCTGTATGTAATTATATAGATAGGTAAGATCAATATTTTTTTTCCTTTTATTCTGTTAATGTGACAGTTATCTTGATTGATTTTTATGAAAGTCAGCTTTTCACTCTTGAGATAAACCACATTTAGATAGGTATCCTTTGTATTGCTGCATTCTATTTGATAATACTTTGTTAAATACTAGTTTTGTCTCTGTTTATCAGTAATGCAAACTGCCTAGGTGTTAGTTTTCCTCTTTCTCTTTATACTACTGTTATTACTTGTTTTCATTGTTATGTCAACCTTATAAAATAAGTTAGGAATGTGCTGAATTGGAGGGTTTCTCTAATTTCTGAAAAGATTTTTGAATGAAGCTGATACTTATTTCTTCCTTAAGTATTTGATAAAATTTACCAATACAGTTATCTGGGTCTAGTGTTCTCTTTGTGGGAAGTTTTAAATTAAGAATTGAGCTTTTCAACAGAAATAATGAATTTAAATTTTCTTTTTCATCTTGTATTGCTCTTGTCATTATATTCGACAAGGATATTTCCATTTTATCTATATTGCTAAAATTTGCCAGCTTTCCAAATTGTAGCTCCTTAATTTCTAGTGATATTCCTGCTTTCATTTCTGATGTTGGCAGTTTTTTTTTTTAAAGATTTATTTATTTATGCATACAGAACTGGGGTACAGGCCAGAGGTGCAGGGGTGGCGAGAGGCTTCACCAGAGACAGAGTGGGGAGCAGAACAGGCAGATTGAGGAAGTACACTGCTGAGGGGAGCAGTAGGCGGGTCAGGAGAGGTCTGCCACGCCATGTGGTCTCCTCCGGGGCAGGCGGGAATTGAACTCATGCGGAAGTGGCGCTTTAGCTTCTCAGTGCTGTGCTTTAACCCGCTGCGCCACCAGGGAGGGCCTGATGTTGGCAGTTTTTATCTTCCTTTTAAAAAAACTAGTCTTGCAAGTTGTTTATAATTTTATTAATCTTTCAAAGGACCAACTTTTTGAATTTTCTCCATTTTTGCCTGTTTTCTGTTCTGCTGCTTCTATTCTATATTTTCTTTTTTCTTGTTATGGTGTATTTTGCCATAGCACTTTTGCTAATTAAGCTGAAATAAGAAATTCCGTTACTCTCCTATTTATTTCAAATTCCACACCCTAGGAAATACATATAGATTTATTATGTTGTCCCATCTTTGTTTTTTAGATTATAATTATGGAAGAAGTCCACTTTCAAATAAAATTGCTTTTTGTTCATTAGCCTTATCTAATGAAGATTTTCCTTGGCAAAAATATTTAAAAATAAGTTTTAAAATAGACATTAGTATAACACTAAATTGTGAATTCAAATCAACTTAATATCTGCATTAATAATATTAATGTCAAACTGTTCTTCCTGCCAAATGTCTCATCTTTATTTTTTTGCTTATGTTTGTCTTCCCTTGTAGAGAAAACAGCCTGGAATAGTGGGAGATCACTGTGTTGTCCCTTTTTACATTAGAGTTTAGATTCTCTAGCTTAGGTTTTTTTTTTTTTTTTTTTTTAAGATTTATTTATTTGTGCATACAGAACTGGGGCACAGGCCAGAGGCTCAGGGGCGGCGAGAGGCTTCCCCAGAGACAGAGTGGGGAGCAGAACAGGCATATCTACGAAGTACACTGCTGAGGGGAGCAGCGGGAGGGTCAGGAGAGGTCTGCTACGTCATGTGGTCACCTCTGGGGCAGGTGGGAATCGAACTCATGTGGAAGTGGCTTTAGATTCTCAGTGCTGTGCTTTAACCCGCTGCGCCACCAGGGAGGGCCTAGCTTAGTTTTTTGACTGTGGAAAAAGTACTTAATATCTGTGAAATAATGATAGTATTTCTCTTTAGAATTGCTTTAAGGCTAAAATGAAAAATCCAACATACATGTAGTAGTAACACAGACAGAATTTTGGGGAAATTTAACACATTAGTTTTCTTGAGTTTTCTCCCTTTCATAATTCTGTTCACTTGATGTTCTTTATTTTTAAATGTACTCTAATTTGTTTTGACTTATCTATTAGTGTTTTTTTTAACATTTTTTTTAAAGTTTTATTTACTTATTCATACAGAACTGGGGTACAGGCCAGAGGTGCGGAGGGTGAGAGGATTCACCAGAGACAGAGCGGGGAGAAGAAATCAAATATTTACAATCACATTCTACTTTTGTCACCACCTTACCAATTTTTCAAAGGATGGACTTCTTTGGACTTATATTTCCTCATTTATAAAAGAGAATGTTGCAGTAGTGATTTTAGCAAATTATGAAATTCAGTGATTCTAAATATTCTTGGAGTCCTTGTTTGTGTTTATTAGTTATTTTTCCTTTTTAATATTTAATTTATGCATATAGAACTGGGGTACAGGCCAGAGGTGCAGGGACGGTGAGAGGATTCACCACACACAGGCAGATCAATGAAGTACACTGCTGAGGGGAGCAGCAGGCAGGTCAGGAGAGGTCTGTGTGCCATGTGGTCACCTCCAGGGCTGGCAGGAATCAAACTCATGCTGAAGTGGCTTTAGCTTCTTAGTGCTGTGCTTTAACCCGCTGCGCCACCAGGGAGGGAGGGCCTGTTTGTGTTTAGTTTTTTTTTTTTTTTTTTTTTAAGATTTATTTATTTATTTGTGCATACAGAACTGGGGTACAGGCCAGAGGTGCAGGGACGGTGAGAGGATTCACCACACACAGGCAGATCAATGAAGTACACTGCTGAGGGGAGCAGCAGGCAGGTCAGGAGAGGTCTGCCACGCCATGTGGTCTCCTCGGGGCAGGCTGCAGGCGGGAATCGAACTCATGCGGAAGTGGCTTCAGATTCTCAGTACTGTGCTTTAACCCGCTGCGCCACCAGGGAGGGCCTGTTTGTGTTTAGTTTTAATAAGACATACAAAAAAAATATTTTATAAGATCAAACAGTTCCCTCCCTGGTGGCGCAGCAGGTCAGAGTGCTACACTGTGAAGTTAAGCCAAGCCATGGCCACTTCAGTGCGAGTTCAATTCCTGCCTTGGAGGTGATCCACATGGCACGGCAGACCTCTCCTGTTTACCCGCTGCTCCCCTCAGCAGTGTGCGTCGTCGATCTGCCTGTTCTGCTCCCCACTCTGTTTCTGGTGAATCCTCTCCCTGCCCCTCATCTCTGGCCTCTACCTCATTTCTGTATGCATAAGTAAATAAGCAAAAATCTTTAAAAAAAAATCAGAGCTCTCCTTGGTGGCCCAACGCGTTAAAGCACTGAGTTATGGAGATCTTTGAGTCTACTGCAACACGAGTTCAAACCCCAGCCAGGGAGCTGACTTACATGGCATGACAGAACTCTCCTCACCCGCCAACTGCCCCCCTCAGCAGTGTATTTCAGTACATCTGCCCGTTCTGCTCCCCACTCTGTCTCTGGTGACTCTCACCCACCACAACTCTGGCCTATACCCCAGCTCTATAAGCATAAATAAATAAATCTTAAAAAAAAAAAGATCAAACATATATTTACATAGTACTCTAATTCATGTACTTAGCTTAACTCTTAAGTACATGTATTAGAGAATTAAGCTCCATGTAAAAATAACTAAAATACAATGGAATGTATAATAGAAGTCATGTAAGTGTTATGAACAGAGTGACATGGTAGTAGAATAGTCATATCATTCTCCTGATAAACTTAAAACATTTCCTTGGTAAAATTTGTGTCTCCTATTGTTTCTTTTCTTTGGAGATTTAAAGCTACATTTTTACTTACATTAAAAGCTTTACTTACATTTAAAGCTATGTTTTACTTACATTAGTTGACTTGATACGAATTTCTGTGCAAACTGTTCAATAAAAGTCAACAAAAAAGAAAATTTAATTTTGTTATTTGACTTTTGAATATTTTTCTTTTCTTTTTCCCTCCACAGAATGGTCCTAGTGCCAGATCATGTCATAAAATGTGCATTGACATTCAGCGAAGGCAAATCTACACACTGGGGCGTTATTTGGATTCCTCTGTGAGGAACAGCAAATCTCTGAAAAGTGACTTCTATCGTTACGACATTGACACAAACACATGGATGTTACTCAGTGAGGATACTGCTGCTGATGGAGGACCGAAGTTGGTGTTTGATCATCAGGTTTGGTGCACAGATTAATATATGATGGAATTAACTCAGTAACTCTTAAGTTTATATCCTATTTTTGCTGAGTTAGTGATTTTAAGGGCACATATTATACCTATGACAGATAAAAAAATAACTGTTTTAGTAAGTTATTTAAAAATTTTTTCATTTGTTTAGTGTAAGATAAAATATTTAGATCTAAGAATACAATTACTGATTTATAAAAACTTCAGTGTAGAGAGATGTAAAGAGTATATATTAAGAAAACCAATTTAGCTGTATGATAATTATCAAATAACCATCATAATAATGAACTCTCTTAAAGTTTTTAATTCTACATTCCCAGGAGCAATTTCAAATTATTTTATGAGTTCAAAAACTTGGGAATCTAGAACTTTAATTCAACTGAAATGTATTTAGGTTTGTATATAACCACAAACTTACTATAAAATAGAAATTTGACATATATTAGATTGAGATTAGACTCAGCCCCCATAGAATAATCCTAATAATGTTGTAGATAAGAGTACTATGTATAGAAATATAGTAAGCCATTTTACTATTAAATGCATGTAGCTCTCATCATTATCTCCATCAGTATTATTATCACTGTTATCTTGGAATATGTACTTAGTATATATCAGTACCCAAAATAAAAAAGTAACATTTTGAATTTATTAGTTAATTTGACTTGACTCAAGCTATAGCCAAATTTTTTTTGGAATACATAGAGGAAAAGATAACAATAAGACAATCTATAACAATGTACTTATGCATACAGCACAATTGACTACTTGAGCAATGGGAGGTGGTGCAGGAATTCAGAATCTAGATTAAGGGTAAAATTTTACATAGGAATTAAAACCAATGTTTTTACTTATTATATCTGTACTGGTTATTATTGGTTCATTGCTTTATCCTATTGCCATATTTCCATAGTGTGAAGACAATGGTCAGGAAAAGAGGAATGGGTTATGTGCCTATTAAGTAGGTAGGGGGTGGGAATTAAAAGATTTATTTTCAAAATACCCTTATTGAAACTTCTGTGGCTCTATATTAGTGTACTCTGCATGCAAAGCTATATACTCCCTATTGATACCCTCATTGTTGTTCATGGGAACAATAAGAATGCCAAAAATTTAGTCTAGTTCTGATCTTTTAAAAACAGAACATCAGCAGATAACATTGTTAGGGAAATAATTTATTTTTTGCTTTCAAGTAGTTAAAGATTTCTTTTACAAAAGATGCTTATGTCTTCATTTTCACAGGTTGAAAAAGAATACCTTAGGGGTAGCCTGAATATAACATTCATATTGTCTTTATATGTAGCCCTTGTTTCTCTCAACTTTGATAAAATAGGATTTTTCTAAAGCTAGGTTCTATTAGATAATACTTGATTTTCAACTGATTAGCAGAAAGGATGAATTCAAAATACAAAAACTTTTAGATTTAATAAGAATATAGTGGCAGCTTATTTTTGAAGCCCTCCAAATTATTATTTCTATGATTTGTAGTAACAGTGAGAACCAAACAAAAAGATAAGGTAAAACAAAATCACAAGCCACATAGTCAGCAAAACTAGCCAAAAAACCCCCCCACAACTCCCAGTTCTTTAGCCAAAACAACTGAAATGCTCAAAGCCCTTGCTGAAACTCAAACAATTTGGTAAGGGAGAGCTTGATATGTAGTGGGAGCCTAGCAGAGGTGTATCATAGTAGTAAGTGTCATGAGCAGGGCAGAGTTGACCTGAGAGCAGCCACTGGGACAGTTAGTGAAATAGCATGTGGACAGTGGACAGTGTCCAAAAAGTTTTGGAGGAGTAGATGTCAAGAAAGTATCACCTTCTAAAAAGTATGGGAAGCACCATGATAAGTGGGACTGTGATTCCTTTTTAAATGGCCTGTGAAGTGGGGGCACAGGGCTTGGGATGGAACCCACTGAGCCAGATGAGATTAATAGAATAAGAAGTAACACAACGTCATATAAGTACTATATTTTGAAGAAGCCACTCAACTCAGTAACAACAGAGGAAGGAGTCCCTGAACAACAATTTCACTTTTTGTTATCTGTTTGAGGGAAATTTAACTCACTTAAATAAGAAAAACTTAAGCATAGTAAACACCAATTTTTAGAGACACTTTCACAAGAATTAAAAAAAAACAACCTATCTTTATGGAACAGTGGTTGACAAATATATAATAATATTCTAACAGGAATTAATGTCTCAATAAAGAATGAAACTGAATAAAACTACAAAACATACATTTAAGAATGAAAATGAGATGGCCAAATAGTGGAGCAAGTGAAGCTGAAAAATGCAGCAAAGAAATTGAAAAATAGAACCACTTTCAGAAATGAAAACTAATCCACTAGATTACTAGATTAGTACATTACTACTAGTCTAAAGAAGAATAGGCAAGGGACATAACAGCATAAAAATATGAAGAATAGGCCCTCCCTAGTGGCACAGCAGGTTGAAGTGCAGCACAGGGAAGCTAGAGCCACTTCAGCATGGGTTCCATCCCCGCCCCGGAGGTGATTCAGTGGTGCAACAGATCTCTCCTGTCTCACCCGCTGTTCCCCTTCGCAGTGTACTTCATCAGTCAGCCTGTTCTGCTCCCCACTCTGTCTCTGGTGAATATCCTCACTGCACCTCTGGCCTGTGCCCCAGTTCTGTGTGCATAAATAAATAAATCTTTAAAAAGAATATGAAGAATAAGTAAAGAAAGTAGAAATAAAAGAGATTAAAGTCTTCCTCTGAGAATTCCTTTATACATGGTGACAGAAAGAAGAAACAATACACCCAATTGGAGTGACTAACAATGAAACCAAAACACCTTTGAAAAATAAACAAAATAGACAAACTTCTAGCCAGATTTACAAAGAAAAATAGGGAGAAAACTCAAATAGGATCATAAATGAAAAAGGAAAAATTACAACAGACACAGGAAAAGTCCAAAGGACAGAGATTACCATGAACATTTATGTGCCAACAAGTTCAATATTCTAGAAGAGAAAGACAAGTTCTTAGAAATTTATATTCATCCATAGCTTAATAAAGAAGTGATAGAAAACCTAAACCAACTACAAGTAGAAAACAGTAGTAGTAATCAAGAACCCTCCCCATAAGCAAAAGCCCAGTTACAAATGGGTTCACAAATGATTTTTATCAAGCATTCAAAGATGAACTGGTACCTGTCCTACAAAAAATCTTTTAAAAATTGAGAAAGAAGTCAATACTATCCAATACAGTTTTATGAAGCCATTGCACTAATACTGAAGCCAAACAAACATAATACAAAAAGAAAACTACAGTTAAATCTCCCTGATGAACACAGATGTAAAAATCCTCAATAAAATCCTCACAAACTGAATTATCAATGCAGCTAAAGAATAATACACCCTAACCAATTGGGATTTATTCCAGAGATACAAGGATGGTTCAATATTCAGAAATCAATTAATGTAATTAACCACATCAACAAAAAGAAAAATAAAAACCATATGATCATATCAAATTGATGCCAAGAAAGCATTTGATAAAGTTCACCATCCACTTATGATGAAGGCCCTCAAAAATCCTGGGATATAAAAGATATACTTTAACATAATAAAAGCCATATATGATAGACCCACAGCCAAATATTATTCTTAGTGGTGAACAACCGAAAGCCTTCCCTTTAAGATCTGGAACAAGACGAAGATGTCTACTATCACCACAGGTTCTCGGTATAACTTGGAAATCCCATCTCGTGCAGTTAGGCAAGAGAAAGACATACAAGGACTCCAAACAGGGAAAGAAGATATTTCTAAAGAAAGAAGACTATATATCAAAGGGTCATGCTGTATTCAGGAAAAATTGGTTTAGGCATTAGACTCTAAGACTTAATTAGTAACATTGCATTCAAGACAAAGAAGCCCTTTTGTGGACAGCTGGACAAAGTATCACATTTGTCTACAGCTTCATTCAGTGCCAGAAGACAATAATGCAATATCTAGAATATACTCAAGAAAATCAAACTGTCCTTCAAATATACTTTTTGAGGAAATTACTAGAAAATGGAATATGAGCTGCCAAGAAAATATCAGGACAAACTTTGGTCAATGAATTGGTGATCTCATCTCACTGAAATTCTTCCTAGGTCGTTTTCGATCATTGGCAGACTAAATATATATTTTATGGTCTTCCTGGCCTACATCTTAAAAAATTACAGTAGAGAATATAGTAATAATAGCATTAACAAACAAGAAAAAGAGTATACTTCGAAATTTGAAAGTGGGAGAATTCCTGAAAGAAATAAAGCAAATAAGATCACATTCATCTGTAAGAAACTAAGACCTATACAATTGCAGCAACTTGAGTCTTAAAGGTTACAGAGTTTAGAACAAACATTTCTTGATCAGTTGGAGATTGAATAGGAGGACATTCTCCATTTTGACTGGTGGACATTTAACTGAAAAGTGTCCATAGGTCATATGTTGAATGTGAGCTGGCAGGAAAAAGAATACTCTCTAGGGACAGTAGGTTGGTCCTTCAGTACCCTTCACAGCATGATGTCTCATTCTCTCCACCTAGTACCTTGAAGCAGACTATTGGACATGCAGTAAGCCATGTATAGGACTTCTCTAGTATGAAGACAACTAGAACAAAACCAAAGAAATCCAAGTATTTCAGATAACTAGTATGAGATAGGGTACTAAATTCAACAAATTAAGAATTAACCAAAAAAAACAAAACAAAACAAAGCATCCAGTGGTGTAAACTGAAGGATCCATTAAGATAAACTTAGAACAATTCAAAAGACTATAGCATCAAGGGGGGGGGGGATAGCTGGACAAATTACAAATTAAAGATTTAATGATGAAATGAAATTCTTATCTAGTAAGTTGATTTAAAAGTGGAATGGACATGTTAATCTTCAAATGGTTACTAAATTAACGAGCTGAAACTGAGAGAAAATGAGCAGAGAAAAAGGTTTCAATATTCACTTAATAGGATTCTAGACAGAATGGAAATGCAATGAGTGAATGAATGATTAAAATTGCTCAAGGTAAACTTGAAGAAACCTCCCACTGCTGAAGAAAGCAGTTTTCGGGCCCTTCCTGGTGGTGCAGCAGGTTAAAGCACATCACTATGAAGCTATGGCAGTCTACTGCAGCACAAGTGTGATCCCCCACCAGGGAGATGACCCACATGGCGTGGCAGATCTCCCCTGACCCCGCCTCTTGTTCCTGCTCCCCTCAGCAATGTATTTCAGTCATGCTGCCTGTTCTTTTCCCACTCTGTGAAATTTCTCACTCCCTCCCCCACACCTCTGGTTTGTACCCCAGTTCTGTATGTGTAAATAAATAAATAAATCTTTGAAAAAGAAAAAGAGCAGTTTTAGGATGAAAGGAACATCAGTACAGAATCAGAATGTATAAAAAAATTTATTTGAAACCAGCCTATCTTTACCTATCTTCTGTTCATGTGATAGAGTAAAATAAAGATAATTTCAGATCAAGAAAATTGGAAGGGGAATTAAGTGGTTATTCATTACTGATTGAATTTTAGAAATTAAATTCCTAAACTGATAGTGGCTATTTGGTCTTTGAACTTTTGACTTAAAGGATTTCTAGAAATCTTTGAGTAAAAGACACTCAAATTAGCAGTTTAGTAATTCACAAACTTTTTAGAAACATTTCTCAGAAATTCAAAATCACAAACCACATAGAAAATGAAATAGATATTAAAGATAAAAAGGAAACCATAAATTGATGAACAGTGTCAAATTCACTAGCATGATTAATGCTTGTTATTTGATAACTGTTATTGAAACACTTTTTGTCTTTTTAGTAACTTAAGATTTATAGCATATAATTTAGGTCAATAATATGCAAGGAGATAGGAAGAAGAGCAAAATTAGGTTACAGAACACACTCAGTTCAGGTAGCTGTTTTTATAATGGTAGTTTAATCTTAGGGAAAGCTCCATTTGGATTCATGCACACACATTTGGAAGCACCAGATCTTTCCATTCTGAAAAGCTAATGAGAAGGCCATTCCTGTCATTCCAGTTTTGGAAGTTCCATGGAGTGGCATTTGGTGGGTTACTACCTGAATGCACAGTGGCACAGTCAGTATAGTCTTGGGAGAAAGTCAGTTTGACTGTCTAGCCCAAGCTCATCTGGGCAATCTGCTGCGTGCCTAGCATAAACCTAAATGGCTGTCCTTGAAGAAATCATGTTTTTTTAATCTTCAAACATCCTGGCATAGTGCATGTGTGGCCATGCTTGGAGAAGATGTGCTCATCTCCCAGAGAGACGGCCTCCACCTGCATTCCTGTGTTAACAGAAGCAACCTATGCAGGTGGTACAGTGGGCAGTATGAAACAAAAACCAAGCAGGTGGTGGTTCCACAACCACTGAAACTGCCACTCTAACCCAGGGCAAGGCAAGCCTAGGGACGGGTAACTGGGGGAGGAGGTGGTAGGGGGGGATGTTTCTCTTTTTTATATCATGTTTGTTCTAGGATAGGAGAAAGAATGGACTAATACAATAGCTTACACCTTTGTTGCATTGGTATGCTGGAAAAAGCCACCAAGATAGAGATGTTTATGCCTCACTCTTGTGAGAGAATGACCACATAAAAATTAAATATCTTCGGGCCCTCCCTGGTGGCGCAGTGGGTTAAAGCACAACACTAAGAAGCTTCAGCCACTTCCGCATGAGTTCCATCCCCCCCTGCCCTGGAGGAGATCCACATGGTGCAGCAGACCCCTCCTGACCCACCCACTGCTCCCCTAAGCAGTGTACTTCGTCGATCTGCCTGTTCTGCTCCCCACTCTGTCTCTGGTGAATCTTCTCACCCTCTGCATCTCTGGCTTGTACCCCAGTTCTGTATGAATAAATAAATAAATCTTTAAAAAAATTAAATATCTTCGAAAGGGAAGAGAAACACCTTTGTAGTCATTGAAGTATATCCCTAAGGACTAAATAACAGCATATCAATGCAACAAAGGTGTAAGATATATTAGTCCATTCTTTCTCCTATCTTAGAGTAAATGTGATATAAACAAAACAAACAACTGTGTTTTTGCTTTTTGAGCTACCAGTCTCTAGGCTTGGCTTTCCCCTGGGTTAGATAGGCAGTTTTATAGAGTTGTGGAACCACCACAATTGAGTAACAGAGGTTGACCAAAATTAATATGAATTTGTAAGTTTATGAAAATGTAAATAGGGTAAGATACACTGAGTCCTTGTATTTTCAGCATGATCTTTGGAGAGATTTGTGTCTTAGGTCAGGGTAATGCGACCTAGATTCAGTGAAGCCCTAAATAGTATTAGACTAGTTGAATGAGGCCATATTGAATTGTCTTCAGTATGACCACTCTAAAGGATACAGTCTTTCAAGATTAAAAATAGGAACATTTTTTTGGACATGCCAGGGCGAGGAGAACATTTACATTTCAGTCTTTCAACCATATTCACCAAGATTTTACTCTTGAGGAATAGATTTTCATCTTAGTTTATGGAAGTCTGCTAGAAACCTGAGAAATGATGAGTGGACCTTTCTAGTGATAAAGATCAGAAAATTGTAGAATCTTAATAAAAATGCAATCTATACTTATTAAGTAGCTTTTATTAACAGCAATACAAAAATACTAGAAGTAATTTGGTGGGAGGAGACTATTGAATAATAGTGTTTATGCTTTAGCAAAAAAAAAATGTTTTGTGTGCAGTTTATGTATTCTTTATATAATCCTATATGTGTTCAATATCTGATTCCCAACTCAAGACTTACATATTCTTTTAAATAGAATTTGATTCTCTTTATCTTATGACAGATAGCTGTTTTCTCACAGATATTTGTGTGAAAAACCATAATCTCAAGTTGAAAGAATAAAATATCAAGGTTGGATTTTGAACATACATTGTGTAACATATGTCAAAGAAAATTTAATTATTTAGTGTTTGTTAAAAGGAGCAGAAGCCACTGTTTATTGAAGTTAGTCTACAGGTTGCTGCAGGTGTCTTTTTTGTTTGTTTTACTACTTTATAAGAATACAATTTGAGGAGTTTTATAAAAAAATGCGAAGTACTTTGGCTGAATCATTCACTTATCTGTTCTCTTATTAAATGGCAGCAGGATTAATATGATGCTTGCTTAGAATACAAAAGAGTTTTTGAATGAAAATGAAAAATAGATTAAGATCCTTGTTTATTCAGAGTATGATCAGTATTCCCTTTTATGTAGAAATTAGCGCTTTTGTTATTGATTTGGTAACAATTACAACTTTTCAAGAAAACATAAACTCTCTTACTCATTGTATTTTACTCTTACTGGGGAAAATGGAAGTCCATCTTGTATGTCTTCTGGGTGGTATCAGGGATGGTATTTAGTGTTATTAACACAAAGTTGAGGTGGGTTTTTTTGGTTTGTTTTTAAGATTCTAAAACTGTACTCATTAGTTTCATTTAGACATATAACAGAACCAATCTAAAGTTGTTTAATCTGTTGCCTTCTGATAGATGTGTATGGACTCAGAAAAACATATGATCTACACCTTTGGTGGTAGAATTTTGACATGTAATGGAAGTGTAGACGACAGCAGAGCCAGTGAACCACAATTTAGTGGGTTGTTTGCTTTCAACTGTCAATGTCAAACCTGGAAACTTCTTCGAGAGGACTCCTGTAATGCTGGTCCTGAGGACATCCAGTCTCGGATAGGACACTGCATGCTGTTCCATTCAGTAAGGAATTCTGTACATTGTCTTATGTGATTTTCTCATGTATATCTCAAAAGGAAAAAGAATTTGCAAAATCTAACTCTTCAATACAGCAAAAGTTTTCATTAGAAATAAATGATTGCCATAGCAATGGTAACAATAGATAAAAAATGAAACTTCCTTTAACAGCAAACTGTTTGCTAATTATGAGTGTTTTCTATTGCTGCACTTAGACTTTTTAGACTTACTGACTTCTCTTAGTAACTGAAAGATCAATTTTCTTACCGGTTCTTACTTTCTCTTCTTTGTAAATGTGAAAAATTAAGAATTACCTTTAGAGTTAAGTAAAAAAAATAACATTAAAGCTAGTTTTATGGAATTATTACAATAAAAGCAACATATAGGGATTTCTTTAACCCTATATGTCTTGCAAATGTTTTGCAGAAAACTTGGGATTTCTTTGAGTAGAACTTTTAGGAAATATTCTGAGATATTTTAAACATACCAATAAAGCAAAGTAAAATAAATCCCTGTGTACTCATTTGTTTCAACAATTAACCATTCTGCTGTTAATTTTTCATGTATCCCAACTTGTTTCATTTCTTTTTTTGGTATTTATTTGATTTTTAAGTCTTTTCTTAAATTTTATTGTGCTAGAACCAGCCACAAACTTAACACTAGGTGTAAAAATAATGTAGTGTATCATTACAGATAAGAATAGATAAGAATCTGCACTAATATTTTTTCTAAAATACTGAAATGTATTTATCATATTTGGTTTTCTCAGATCAGTGTATTGCATTTGATTGTTAAGTCTGAGTACCTCCTCTTCCTATTTCTCCTCCCCCCCTCACATACCACTTTGTTTTTTTTATTAAAGAAACAATTTTTGTTCTAGAATTTAACCACATTCTGGATTTTATCCTTGTAGTGTCATTTAACATCATCCTTTATCCTCCCTGTTTTCAGTGAGTTGGAAGTTAGACCCAAGACTTGATTTTAGATTCACGCTCCTTTTTGGGGTGAATGCAAATTGGAGGTACAGGAATACTTGATAAATGTTCTGACTGCAGAATATCAAGAGGCAGTTATTATGCTGTAGTCATAATTTTGGTTATGTTAAAATTGTTCCATGGGTTCAGCTTGATTGATCAATTATAAAGTTTCCTGCCAGCCTTTTACCTAATGACTTCAGCAGCCATAGATTATCATTGGTTAGATTTCATTAGGATTTGTAAAAGGGTTTTTTTTTTAAATTATATCATTTCTTATACATTTTATTAACTTATAAGTTCTACTACAAAGCTTACATGTATTAACAGTTGGCTAACCTGATATGTATACCACTTAGAATAGGCAACAGATTTGATTCTTTTCCTTTATTGCTTTTGTGCTTTGATAAATTGAGCACAAAAGTAAATTGAATTTTTTAAGTATTATTATAGACTCTTTAAATTTTATATATTTGATATGTTTAGTCCAAAGCTGCCATTTTCTATTTGATATCCTAAGTTTTTCTATCCATGGTCAGAAGGAGTACTTGCTTACTACATGTTTATGCATATGTATACACATGAATTAATGCATATACATATATATCTTCTTTCATAATATAAAAATGAAGCCATGAGTTCATACTGATAAGTCCAATTCAAATGTAAGATTATAGAATTTTAAATTTAGTAAGTTTGATTTTATATTTGTGTATATTTTAAGGTTAAAACCCTGCTCTGCGGTAACAATGTTTTATTACTTCCTCTGTCTTTCTATAATACTTCACAAAATAACAAAGCTAGCAACAAAACCATTGAATAATGTTTAAAATTGCTTTCTGTATAGGATATAGACTACTGGGTAGTTAAACATGAATTAAAAACACTAAAAATGTGTTTGTCTTTTGGACATAACTTTATATAAACAGATTTATTGTTTTTTAATTTCTGAGATTTCCTTTCAGTTAGTTCTATTTTCTAATACATAAAAACATGTATGGTTTTATACATGATATAAATCAAGATACTGTCAGTGAGAGCTGGTTTTTATTCCTGTCTTCTTGCTCTGTCCCTCCCCCAACAGGTCACTCTTTTGTTAGTTTCTCTTGTTTCTTTATACAGAAAGAAACAAACACGTAATCTCTTTCTTCTTTCTTACACAAAGGCAGCACCCTATATAATTATTCTGTAACTTGCTTTTGAACACTGATAGGGTATCTTAGAGATAACTTTTTAGCAGTAATCTGTGGCGAGCATCCTCACTCTTCTTTATACCATCATAGCACTCCATTGCCTGGGACCTGTCGTAAATCACTTCTACAGAGTAAATTTTTGAAAGGATTCTGAATTCTTCATCAAAGTGACTTCTTTTCTTTGTCCTTTTTCTTATTTTCAGAAAAATCGTTGTTTATATGTATTTGGTGGCCAGCGATCGAAGACCTATTTGAATGATTTCTTTAGTTATGATGTGGACTCTGATCATGTAGACATAATATCAGATGGCACCAAGAAAGACTCTGGAATGGGTAAAGGCATTTTGTGATTCTTCTCTTTTAACTACTTCAGGTAGAAGACAATATAGCCTATTTTCTTTTCTTTCCAACCATTCCTCTTTCCCCTTTAATTCTGAGGAAAAGAGGAGGAAGAGAACTTTGCAAGCAAAGTTATTCTGTCCTATCTGTTTAGAAGTATATGGATTATTATTAGTTTCTTTGTACAGAACGATGGTATGTGAATTCCTCAAGGAGTTTTTATGTGTGTGTTTGTTGGGGACTTTGCAAGAATTAATATCTTAAAAACTATTACTCTGTTTTTGCTAATCCTTTCCACTTTGTTTTCACTGTAGTAACATATATTAGACACTAACATGAAGAATGTCTTTAACAAGGATGACTTCATGTAGTTGGTAATGTGCTATATATAAGCTTACAAAATCAACTTGCAAGAAGTATAGGGTGACTGCATATTTCCTGGCATAATTATTTTTTTAAAGATTTATTTGTTCATACAGACTGGGGTACAGGCCAGAGATGCAGGGATGGTGAGAAGAATCACCAGAGACAAAGTGCAGAGCGGAACAGGCAGATTGACTAAGTACATTGCTGAGGGGAGCAGACAACAAGACAGGAGAGATCAGCTGTGCCATGTAGATCAGCTTCCTAGTCAGGGATCCAACTCATGCTGAAGCAGCTGCAGCCTGTTTCATAGTGCTGTACCTTAACCTGTTGTACCACCAGAGAGGGCCCACCTGGCATAATTATTAGTATTGTCTTGCTCATTCTCAAAAGTGCCCTGTTTTGGATGATGATTTACTTTCTTAGTCGACGTAGCGGTCACTTCCCTATGATTAGTATACACAGGAGAATGGTATTTGTTCAAGGGCCAATAGGGTAAAGAGTTAGATCAGTTTTGCTCTTCTTTTTAACTACTATTTATTCCTGTTATTTATTAAAACAGACCTTTTTACTGAAATAGTTGTTCATATTTAAAAGGAAAAAGGCTTTTAAGATCACACCATAGTAAAAAAAAGTATATGTGGTAGTTTGGCTCTCAGGACCCTTCTGCCATACTTCCTACTAAGCAAAGACTAGAGCTATATTTTCTGTGGGAAAATCTAGAGACTGTGGAAGCAGAGAGAAATAGGAAAATTAAACCTATGTATTGAATAATGACATTTATACCACCTATCCTGTTCCCATGATTCCAGGTATGTATTCTGGCAGAATATTAGAATCACCTTTGGAGAAAAGATTTCCAGATACTGTTGTCAGGGGATTTCTGCCCTTCCTCCCCAACTCCCAATTAAATGGGTAAACTTGCTGCCTTAGCCACGTTGACTACCTGTCTCCCTACAGTATTACCATGACATAAAACTATTTTCATTTAACATTTAACATTTTATTTCCTTACTCATAATGAACTGTGAGTTAATAGTTTGTATTAGGTCTCTCACCATATTAGGAGAAACAAAACAAAGCAAATCTGAAAGTAGAAATTTAAAGTAATGAGCAAATAGGTAAATGAAAATAGTAATGATTAAGATCAGTTGTCTTAGAAAAAAGGATGCATGTGAAAGATCAGAGTCTAAGTTCAGATTTTGGAAACGAAATTTTGTTAAAGTGAAAAAAAAAAAAAGAAAAGAAAGAAAGGTTGTAAGAAAGCTCCCCCAAAATAGAGATAGAGATGGAAATTGGAGAAAATCAGGTTCTTGGAAAATCACTTCTTATACTTTTACCGTGGAAAACAATGAAGGATTATGACAACATGACACTCGCACAGCAAACCTCTGAGGATCAGTGCAAACTAGAGCAGAAAGAAGTAGGAAAATGAGGATTCCAAATTAAAACAGAAAATAGGTATTTTTTCTATTTTAATAGGATGTGTGAATAAAACGCTGATTAATATCCGATGTAAAAGCTCAGACACATAATAAGAAAAAATATGTATATACAAAAGGAGGCATCATTGCATTGAATTTCTTGGCTCTACAGTGAACAGTGTTTCTCTAATCATAACAATGTAAAAACTAACAATTCAACCAAAAATTGGGTTACAGTTTAATGAGAAGATAGGATGAGAGGAGTGAGAGGATGGTATTATTATTGTTAAAAACTTCACCTATAGCAGGAAATCAGTTGTTGATGTCTAAAATAACAGTTTCAGCATAGCAACAACACTTGAAAGGGGGTGGGGGATGGGCAGAAATCCTATACGTCTAAAATGCAAACATAAACTAATATTAAATCAATAAAAATATTATTAAAAATAATTTTAAAAAAGAAATGTTGTCATAAACAACTAATTCCATTACTTTGCTATTTAAAATTGTCTGTGTTTGTTCATTTTCGATACCATAAAATAGTGTGGAGATAGATAATTTAATCTTTGACTTGGTCTGTAAGTGTTACTCTCACTTTCCAAAAAAGAAAAAGTAATACTCTCCTGCAATCCTAATGTACATCTCCCTGAAAAAGGTAGTGAAGATAGTAATTAATTTACAAATACATGTTGAAAATTACTATGTGCTTGCTTGGTGCTAGTCTGGGATATAGTGGAACCAGTTGATTGTGATCTTGCTAAACTCTTATAATGTAATTAGTAGATAATATTCTACTGCATTTATTTTTGGTATAATAGCTGTTTTAATTTTAAATGTATACCCTTCCAGATACCAGTCACTAAGCTTGGAGCTTTATAAATATCTGTAGTTGTAATATTATTCTCTTTTACCAGGTGAGAAAAGTTGAAGTTAGTGAAACTATATTCAACATTCCACAACTAGGTAATGACAGTTTGAATTTAGAAGTTTGTGAAAAGAAACTTCTGTGAAAAGAAAAAGAAAGTTTTTGTTTTTTTTTAAACCACACTAAATTATTTCCCAAGGTTAGAAGAAAAAGGTGGCAAAGAATTGTAAAAAGTCAGGCCCTCCCTGGTGGTGCAGTGAGTTAAATAAAGCATAGCACTATGAAGCTAAAACCACTTCAGTGCAAATTCGATCCCCACCCCACAGGTGATCCACATGAAGTGGCAGACCTCTCCTGACCTGCCACAGCTCCTCTCAGCAGTGTACTTAGTCAGTTGGCTTGTTCTGTTCCCCATTCTGCATCTGGTGAATCCTTTCACCCCCTGCACCTCTGGCCTATACTCCAGTTATGTATGCATAAGTAAATAAATCTTTTTCTAAAAAAGTCATTATAATAAGTAGACTTTAAAATGAAGATTTTAAAAAATGAATAGATAGGAATTTGCAAAATTGGTTAGTGCATTGTTTCATTTTTGGTTATGATTAGCTTTAGAGTCAGCAAAGTATGATAATTGTTTTTTGTTGTTTGTTTCAATCATAAAATAAATGTGCTTGATGTAGGGAATGTGAAAAACACAAAAAGTTATAAAAAATAATATCAAGCCATCTAGACATAATCTATTAATATTTTAATGTATTTTTAAAAAGATTTATTTAAGCATACAGAACTAGGGAACAAGCCAGAGGTACAGGGGCGGTGAGAGGCCTCACCAGAGACAGAGTGAGGAGAACAGGAAGACCAACGAGGCACACTGCTGAGGGGAGCAGAGGGCGGGTCAGGAGAGGTCTGCCGCGCCATGTGGATCACTTCTGGGCTAAGGATCAAACTCGCACTGAAGCAGCAGAGGCCAGCTTGCAGTGCTGTGTCCTAACCCATTACACCACCAGGGAGGGCCCCAATATTTTAATGTATTTTGATAGAACTCCTTTTATAAACATACACAATTTATATAAATTTAGTACAATTTTATATTTTGATATTTAAATTTTATATTAAACTGGCAATTTTTTTCATCATTATGGCTTTATTACCACAGACTAGAGGTATTAATAGTGAAGACAAATCAACCTATTCCCTAACTACTGCTGTAATCAACTTCTGTAAAATCAAAGCCACCAGTTTTTCTATGTGTTGGTTTTTGTTTTATGGTGGATTTCCCCGCTTTGCATTCATTAATTTTTTTGGACTACCTGTTACCATCTAAGTTTGACCCTCTCCTTTCTTCTCTTCCCACATACTTGAGCACCTTCTTATTGCCTAGTATATTTTAGATACTTGAGATACAGCAGTGTGAGATAAGTAAGATCCGTTCACACAAAAGGATTCACTCTAGTGGAAAGAGAGCTGTACTTGTGTTCTAAGTACTACAAAGAAGAAAAATTGGTTGCTAAGATAATGAGTTAACATGGGAATAAGCTGTTAAACTTCTCTCTGAAGAGGTAATCTTCAAGATCAAAAGCAAAGAGTTAGAAAGAACCATGTTAAGAGAAGAACAAGTAAAAGCATGAAAGAACTTAGTGTGGTACCAATTGAGAGTGGGGAAGGTTGGTATGAAGTGAGGTTAGAGAAATAGAGTGTGATTATTCAGTACCTTGTACAAATGCAGAAAGTTTGGATTCCCTGCTCCCCCGTAGAACTGGAGGTTGTTGAAAGGTTTAATGCCAGGGACTTGATTTAAATTTTGAAAATATCATTATCATTCTTTTGGCTAAATACACATTTTCAAATGTTTAGTTTTGAAGACATGCCTAAAATATTGCATGTCCAAAATCCTTAGGTACAATGTTGCTTCAACTGGAGAGTTTTTGTGGCAGAACTGAACATCTGGTTAGAACTACTTGGGAAATTTTCCCACCTAAAACAGTTGCAGTTATAAATTTGGAATTATAGAACTTTTTTTGAAGATGTATTTATTTATGCATACAGAACTGGGATACAGGCCAGAGCTGTAGGGGGTAGGGGATGAGAGGATTCACCAGAAACAGAGTGGGGAGCAGAACATGCCAATTGACAAAGCACACTGCGGAAGGGAGCAGCGGGGCAAGACAGAAGAGGTCTGCAGTGGCATGTGTGTCAGCTCTGGGGCCGGGCATGTAACTTGTGCTGCAGTAGTGCTGTGCTTCAGCCCGTTGTGGCACCAGGAAGGGCCTGGAATTAAGACCTTGAGTGACTTAATTGGCATATTAATTGGCATTTCTTTTCACTTTTTCCTGTCATTTCCCTTCTCCATCCTTTTCTCCCTCATCTATTTTCATCTCCATTTCACCTCTCCTCTTTCTTCCTATACTTTCCTTCTTTTCTGCTCCCCTTCCCAGGTCTTCCTTTCTCTCTTCATCTCTCCCCAATTGTTCATTTTTCAAATTCTGAACCCCCAGGGGTTTCTACTATATGAACAGGACTCTAGTTCTCCAGAGCCCATCTCAGTACTTACGCAAGTAACCTTAGTCAAACAACTTGGGCAGATTACTTCAATATTAACCTTGGCTTGTGTGTAAATGACCCAAAAATATGCTTTAAGGAAAATAGTGTTTCTGCTCATGACTACTCTGTGAGTAGAGATGGGTTAACCCTCTAGTTTTGAGTTGATGTTATTGTTGAATAACTCTGTCTTAATAAGACTGTATCAGTACTATCTACAGATTCAGTGATCTAACCAGTAATCTCCCTCCATCTTCTGTCTGTCCCTGTTGTCTCTTCACTAGTCTGGCTGCTGTATAGTTTGGCCTGTCCTTCTCTTCCTGTGTGTGCCGCCATTTCCCCCAACCCATTCTCCACATTGCAAGTAGAATATAACTGTTATGTGTTACAATGCTAATTTGTAAGAAATAGAAGCCTGATAGTGTTTCTTCCTTTCTAAAGAAGTTGTAATCATTTCTCTTTGCATTTAGGTTTAAATCCAAACTCAATCTGACTCATAAGTTCTTTTATGATATGTACTGCTTAGTTAGCTCTCCAGCTTCATTCTTGGTACCTCAATCAGAACTATTTTAGTTTACGTTTTCCTACCATAGAATTACTTGTACTTAAAAGTAATTTTACATTAAAAGTCCATTTAAATTTTATCTTTCTAGACTGTTATTTTTTAAACCATAAAAATTGTTTTAAGCACAAGGCTAGATACTATTTAAATTTCCATATTATTAAGTATTCTTAGGAAGTACTTATTGTATTCTATTATATTGATGCCCCATAGCATAAACTTCCTGTTTATTAACTATTCTTTCTAAGTCTTTCTTTAAACCACAGTTAATTATTATTATTTGAGATGGACTTAGCATATAATTGCAATGTTTATCTGTGATTCAGTAATGTGTTTAGTCTTTGCTTAGAACTGCATTTATGATGTGAGTTTCAGTTGGATTGTTTGAAATCATAAAAACAAATTTTTTGAACTATTGAAATCACCAATTAGGGATGATGTTTAACTAAAAAAAGTGCTGCTTATTATGATTTCTTATTGTGTCAGACAATATAAAGTCTTAAATAGCTGTTTTTTATAATTATTTAAAATATCTTAAGATTTAAAGAAACCTCAGCTCTATTTTTTCCACTGAAGCATAACATTTCCTCAGAAGAAAATTATTTATAATTATAAAAAATGATGTTATTAAGTAAATAAATAAACTAATTAGGTTATAATTTGCAATTATATTTCAAATCAGTGAATTCACAACTTCTTAGAAAAAAAGAGGTTTATTAGTATTTTGTCTGACATGCATAATTACATCAAAATTCAGTACATCTAAAATGTGGGTTTATTTCTAAGTAACTTTTGGCAGTAAGTCTGTGAACACAAAAGGCTTAGCACACTTCCCATATGTGAGCACTGCATTTAACATAATTGAAAATTATGTTTAGAAGATAGTCTATCACAACACCAAAACTTTATAGTTTGCTATAGAAACTGTCTTACATCTGTACTATTCAAAGCAACAAACTATGTATTGGGTCTTTTCCATTTACCAGATGCTAAATCAAGGATTGGTGATGCAGAACTCTTTTAAAACTTAATTCATGTTCTGTAGTAAGTAATATGTTTACTTGTTTTGTTCCTTAAATTCTGTCAACTCTGTTTTCTTACATCTGCCACTGTTTGTTCTAACCAGGGTGGCAGATGGTTATATTTGAAAAAATAGTTAATTGAGAATCAGAAAACTTGGTCTCTCTTCATCAGGATCTGCCAGTCATCCCTGTACAACATTAGTCAAATCATTTAACTTCCCTCAACCTGAGTAATCATCTGAGAATGAGAGGTTGAACGAACTGATCTTAAATCCTTATCTCACTCCAAAATTTTGACAGTTAAATTTCATTCCCTTCTGCTATTGCCAGACTATAAGAAACATATGAGGACTGTGTTAGTTATGTCTGCAAGATTTGATTTATCTATAAACATATTTCAATGAAAACCTAAAAGCATAATATAATCTAACTGATTTTCATTTTAGGCCTGCATTGTTATTTTTTAATAAATTCCTAATTTTTTGACCCTTTTAGACTTTTCCCATGTAACTAAATAAGGTCAATTCAGCAATACAGAGAAGATTCTGAAGCTAGTGATTTGCTCTTATTAACATTGATTAGTTGCTGAGCTATAAATGGTAATGTTTATTCTTAGTGTAACTAGATTTCATTGCTTTCTTTTATACTTCGTTTGCCATTATTGTCATAAAATTGGAATATATATGTTTCTCCTTCAAAACATTATTGGTAATAATAATTTACCATAATTTTCCCCTTCCACTCTCCCAAGGGTATATTACTAAGTTACAAGATTATAAAAGCATTTCCTGTTTTTAGTGTAAATTTTAGATAATTCGTTAGTAAATGTGGATTAAAGTTCGCCTATAAAAAAAAATACATCTGGCCCTCCCTGGTGGCACAACGTGTTAGGATGCAGCACTGCAAGCTACCCGCAGCCACTTCACTGTAAGTTCGATCCCCAGCCCCAGAGGTGACCCACGTGGCATAGCAGACCTCTCCTGACCCGCCACTGCTCCCCACAGCAGTGTACTTTATTGATCTACCTGTTCTGCTCCCCACTCTGTCTCTGGTGAATCCTCTCACCACCCCTGCACTTCTGGCCTATACCCCAGTTCTGTCTGCCTAAATAAATAAATAAATCTTTTTTAAAACTGCAAAAAAACATTAAAGTCAGCTTTGAAATGTGAAAAATGAGTAGTATTAACATTATCAAACATTTAAAAGCCAGTTTGTAAAGATTAATGGAAAAGAATAAGAAGTATTAAAAATATCCCCCAAATACATATGAGAACTTAGTATACAGTAAATTCAATGTGTCTAATTAGAAACAGAAAGTACACAATAAATGATATTGAGATGTTGCTTTAGAGTTGGTGAAAACAAACCAAAAAGGGTGTATCAAAGTCACAGCACCACAAACAAAAATGGGAAACAGAAAGGAAAATCTAGGCCTCTAATAATTCTTTCAGAAAAAAATGCCAGGTACACTTAAGTTTTTGACTCAAGAAACAAAATTTTAATACTAATTGCTATTAATATAGATTGGGAGAAGATCTTTCCCAAACTTTGCACAATACTCAGATGTCTTAATAAATAATAAACTAGCAACTGCAGCAAAGGTTAATATCCTGCTGCTGTAAGCAGAGGGCTCTTACATACCAATAAAAATGGAATAATCCTCTAGTAGAATTTGTGTCTAGCAAATAAACAAATAGTTCTAAACAATAGCCAATATTATTTATATAAAGATGTTAAATTTCATTCATAATTTTTAAAAAATGTAAACTGCCATTCACTGAACATTGGCATCTATTAAAATACAAAGTATGTGTACTTTGGCTGAATATTTTCCCCTCAGGAATTTATTCTACTCACATACTTGCCCATAAAAATAAGTAGTACAATGATATTTTTTGCAGTATTGTTTGTAAGAGTAAAAAATCTGGAAAGTACTTTAATTGTGCAATAGTAGGTAAATAAATTATGGTTAATCTGTTCAATAAGATGGATTCTTTATAACATAATACAACTAAGAGTGATAAATACTATGTTGATGAGTGTCAAAAAGCAGTCACAGTTTTTCAAAATGTAAATAAGGATTGGGTAGCAATCTAAGTTCTAGGAAAATAATGGAAGTTTCATGAGATTTAGTTATTGCTCGATCTCATCCAACATTGAAAATATCCTGAATCTAAAAAATTAGAATGTGACAGACACATTGGTTGCTTACCCAATAGCCATTGGTCCTTTTGCATGTTACTCAAACCATGATTTTGTTTACTGACAAATTATACAGCCTTCGAAGATGAACATGATTAGTCCAAATCAGTCATTGTTGTCCTTCAGCAAATAATTTCACTTTCCCAACTCCCATGTGATTCAGTTCTTGCCAATACAATGTAAGGTAAGTCTCCTAGAGGATATTTGGGAAAAATAACCTCTCCAAGTAAATAGTAGATGCTGAAAGGTTCTGCTTTGGATGCTCTGTGGAAAGATGTGGTACTCTGGCAGCGATAACTTTAAAAAATGAGAGGAAGGCTAAGTAAACTGTAGGGATATTAATCTAGACAAAGACTTCTGGTTGAACTGCTTGAAACAATACTAGAACTGTCAACTTGCAAAATTTTGGTATGTGAACTAATTATAATTAGTCCACTGTTAGTCAAGTATTCTGTTACTTGAAGCTGAGAATATTCTACCAGAGAATTTGCAGTTATTTTTATTAAATATTTTATTTCTGTAATAGTTCTGAAAATTATTTTCCTGTCTTAACTAATAATGAATATGTGCATTGGATCATGAAGGAAAATAGACCTAGGAGTATTTGATTAATTAATACAATAATGTACCTTCCTCAGAAATTGAACTAGCTTAAAATATTTGTTATCTTTTACCTCACTATAGAATTTCTGTATGTTACAAATTCTGGTAGTTTATTTACCCTTTTTGTTTATTAGGTAAGCCAGAGAAAGAGAAAAGAAAAAAATGTGATATGTTAACAGATAAAATATTTTATCTCCCCTTTAGCTGTTCTAGTACAAGTTTTAAAAATGCTGAAGGAAAAAAGAGGAGCGCCTAAAGAATTATCATTATAATTTCCTGGAAAAACTGTAAAAATAGTAATTTGCCAGTGGTGTTTGTTGTATAACCCTTATTCTTTATTTTCTCATGTGTCCTTTCAAACTTGGTTAACATATGATCTTGTTTACTGATCTGTTTGATCAATTTTTCTTTGAGTCTGTTTATGAAGAAACTCTAAAAACATATTTGTAAGTTGGTTATTTAAATAAGAATATTATAACGCTTTTAAATACTGTTTAAAAAAAAGTCAAGAAAATTAACCACTGCTTCCACAAACCTACTGAATTTTAGTATTATAAAGACTAAAGATTTATCAGTGTGAAATCATTTAAGATGTGAAGTGAATATGAACCCCATGGTTAAATATCTTCATTTGGCTTCAGTTTTTCATTTTTTGCTTTGAAGAGCAATGTCTTCATTTAGGCACTTAGCTTATTAATTGGCCATGCTTTAGTATGAGTTACTTTGTGCTAGAGTTAGGATGCTAACTCTAGCACAAAATCAATGTAGAGCACAAATGGTGAAAGGAAAAAAGATAACTTGGACTTATTCAAAATGAGAAACCTTAGTGCTTCAAAAAATACCATCAAGAAAGTGTAAAGACAGCCCACATAATGGAAGAAAATTTTTATAGATCGTATATCTGATAAGTGACTTCTATTCAGAAGTGTATAAAGAACCTTCACAATCCAACCTAATTAAAAAATGGGCAAAGGTAAATTTAGCTAGACATTTTTCTAAAGAAGATATAAAAATGACCAATAGGCACATGAGAAGGTATTCAACATTATTAATCATTAGGTAAATGTCATTCAAAACTAGAATAAGATCATACCCACTGATATGACTATAATCATAATGACAGATGATAGCAAGTACAAAAAAGATGTGAAGAAATGGGAGCCTTAAGTTGTTGATGAATATATCAAATGATACAGCTACCCTTATAAGTGAAAGAAGATGGGAAATTACTGCTAATGATTATAGGGGTTCTTTTTGGAGTAGTGAAAATGACCTAAAGTATTTGATTGTGGTTATAATTTTATGGTGAAAAGAACTATAGAATTTAAATTTAAGTTGTATGTGAATTATATCTTAGCAAAATTATTTAAAAAGCCAGTAAGAGATTTGAATGTAGTACTGGGTGGCAAGTCAACATTATGCAGAATAAAAAGCATATTATTCAATATCAGTGATCAAAGAAATGGGAAACATGTAAAGAAATATTATATGCTTTATAATAATTGTTTTATACTACCTTGTAATACAGGTTTCATTAACATGGTAGTCTTACCTTACTGAGTTGTAAACCTATTGCTTCTGTTTTTAGAAGCAAATCTTGTCATTTTTCTATTTTGCTGCTAACTTGATTCTAGGCAAAATGTGAGGAAGCATTTAAAAGTTTTACATGCTGTGATAAGCCAGATACCTCACTAAATATTAAATAAATAAAATTTGGTCTTAAATTCTTCCACCTACTTACAAACCTCTTCTAGCCCAGATTCCAGTAATTTCTTCTTTTTGGTAACCCTACCATTTTTTAGAATTCAAAATTTCTTTTCCTATCTGCTGGTTTCCATTCCACTCCAACCTTTCCATTCGCTCAATGTGTCCTTATCTAGGTGTTTTAAGGTAAGTGGTTCATTGCATTAGTTTATACAGTTATACAGCTCTGATATTTGCATTTCAAAAGATTGTAGAATAAGGGTTAGCAAACTTTCTATGAAGAATTTTCAGTTTTATATGCCATGTGTTAGTTATTTGGAACTATTCAGTCTCAGACAACATGCAAGTGAATGGCTGAGTTCTAATTTTACCTTGGACAGATTAGATTTAGCCAGTGTTTTCCTCACAAACAAACTTACTGAATAGAAATGTAAAAAGACACCTTCATTTAAGGTAAATGGGGAAAAATACAGCTTATTTGATTCTGCTGAAATATGTAAAGATACGTGAAGGTGAACAATATCTCCTTTCAGAATATCTACTAATTACCTTCTAATTCTTCTAATATTTTATTTAAGTCTAATTCTTTTTTGAACATGATAACTGTCTATATATAAAAGAAAGGTAGTGCTAGAGTAATGACATGGTTTGACATCCATAAGAACTATAGTAATGTTTCAACTAGTATTTCCAACTAGAAATTTCCATTAACCATGTTAGTACTTTACAAAAGTAGGGGATATTGCAAAATTACCATTTGCTTTTAGCTAATATGAATATCGTTACCTTATTTTCTCCTTTGATTTTTAGTTCCAATGACAGGATTCACACAGAGAGCAACCATTGATCCAGAACTGAATGAAATACATGTTTTATCCGGACTCAGCAAAGACAAGGAAAAGAGGGAAGAGAATGTTAGAAATTCATTCTGGATTTATGATATTGTGAGGAATAGTTGGTAAGGAGCTGTTGTTTGTCCTGCAGTTGCATTGTAACATTTATTTGATATTGTTGGTTTATTCAAAAGAAGAAAAAAATGGAAGATTTATTAGTTATTTGTGATATTATACAGAAAAAGAAGTCAGTGTCAGTGCTTGTGTGTATAGTGGTATTCAGTGAGTGGGTTCTATGTATGAATTGTTCAATTAATAGCTGCTTCCTGGACTGGGAGTCAAAAGAATTGTTTTAGTGTAAATTTTGGTAACTTGTGTACTTGAGAATTCTTTAGGTCTTAGTTTTAAGACTAGGGGAAAGGAGGTGTTATTATTTAGCATTTTAAAATCAGAAGCTCTTTGTCATAGAGCTTCTCACAGGATAGGTGCTGCCCACTTTGCACTTTGCTTTGGAAAATACTGACCTAAGGGGATGCATTTCCAGGATGACTATCTGTAAGTGAGTATCTTATTAGAACAGTGGGACTTCAGAGAAATTCCTTCTCTAATCGAAGGCAGTGCTCAGCAATAGGGAATTTGTTTTCTAAATGGAACCTTTATTTATTATTTATTTATAGTAAAAATGAAAAAAAGCTTATTTTTGTTTTTTAATGTAGAATAGATAGAAGGGATGACTATCTTTCATGTCTCTTTGGTTGAGCCTACACACACACACACACACACACACATATTTAGGTTGCGTTTCAAACACAAGCAAACTTCTTGTAGATGGTTCTTAAGTGAGGTTTTTGATAGACATTAAAAGAAGCTTCTCCAAACTCAGTTCCTACAAATTAGATTATTTTGTGTGATGAGTGACCAAAACTATAAGATTTGATGTGAATAATTTATCATTTTTGTTTATAATTGGGCATGTAATTCATTTATTTACTATAGTTGTATGGCTATTTTGTGTGCTCCTAATTTTTCTAGGGTAGAATGTCTTAAAGGCAATGTCTTGTAGGTCTTGCGTCTATAAGAATGATCAAGCTACAAAGGATAATCCGAGTAGAAGTCTCCAGGAAGAAGAGCCATGTCCCAGATTTGCCCATCAGCTTGTATATGATGAGTTACACAAGGTATCTTAATACACTGACCAGTTAATTTTTCATGACTTAACTATGTGAAAGAATCCTCAAATATGTTTCTAATTTTTTTAATGAATTTTAATAAAAAATAAAATACATAACAGACATTCGATAGGATCTGTAACCGACATTCTCCCTAAAATTTCTTAAGAAAGTAAACACTTTGCACTCTCTAATTCCTGGCACTTGTGCTCTGGTCAGTGGCTGCTGTTTAGCTACATAGATCAGAAACATAGCATGGCCTGATGTTTCTACAATGAACATCCAAATAAAGTGGTTTTCAGCACTTGGGTCCCTTGTCCCCATGATATGAAAGGTAAATAAAACCCCGAGATTTTAGATCTTTTCATAGTGTAAGGAATGTTTTTATCTTTTTTTCTTATCTGTAAGTAATATATCTTTTCCATTAGCCCTATGAAAACACTCTGAAGTGTCGGTGCCATTATGTGTTCAGAGTGGCTTTATTTTGCAGTCAGTATCTTTTCTGTTTAGGCCATAGACGATTATTTAAATTCTATGAATTTGAGACCGTTTGATAAAAGATACCATGAGAAGGGAAAAAAGGCCTTTCTCTTAGAGTCTCTCAAGTTAAAAGGGAAATGAATTTCCATCTGTGGGATAGATGGGTATACCACCATTGAATATAAATGTTTTAAAAATTTAATGCTGTAATACAAAATATCATTAGAACTGTAGTTAATATAATAGTGAAATAATTATTGCCTTCCTTTTACATTTCCTTTTTGGTATTAACTAGATAATGGAGCAATATTTTAAAGCTATTTCACAATTTATATGTACCGTGTAAATAAATTATATTTGACATTCACGCTAAAGCAAAATTAAGATATTAAATTTTTAAATTTCTAGTTACTGTTGACCTGCAGTGACTTAACAAACGTGTTAGAATTTTTTGAAATTCATTTGTTATTGTGATCATCTTGATAATCCCTAGTATTCATTGCCTTAGGAAAACTTTATTTCTTGGATTAACTCCTGTCGTTGATCTTGTTTCACATTTCCTGTTGTCAGTGTAATTGAATAAGTACAACTCACTTTATTTTATTTTTTTTTAAGATTTATTTTATTTATTTATGCATACAAGAACTGGGGTGCAGGCCAGATTTTCAGGGGTGGGAGGGTAAGAGGATTCACCAGAGACAGAGTGGTGAGCAGAACAGGAAAATCTAAAGAAATATACTGCTGAGGAGAGCAGTGGGAAGATGGGAGATATTGGCTGTGCCATGTGGGTCACCTTCCTGTTTTGGGATTGAACTCATGCTGCAGTGGCTGCAGATTGCTTCATAGTGCTGAGACTTAACTCTTTGCACCATCATGGAGGCCCCATTACAACTCATATGGAACTAGCCACAGTACTTCTAAGTAATATGTAAACTTAAGAAAAATAACAAGAAAGTATTGTTAGAAAAATAAAATGCCTTTATGCTTTTATATAAGTAAAGCTGAGGAAGTTAATCTTTTACCTACTACTACCAAAATAAAGAAATTTTACTATGACTTACGTAGTTTCTTGAGTATGCATGCATTTATAAAATTCTGATGTGTTTTGTTTATTATAGGTTCATTATTTATTTGGTGGGAATCCAGGAAAATCTTGCTCTCCAAAGATGAGATTAGATGATTTCTGGTCACTGAAGTTGTGTAGACCTTCAAAAGATTACTTACTGAGGCACTGCAAATACCTCATAAGGAAACACAGGTATATAAACAATTCACTGAAAACTTTTATTTAACATTATCAACTGTTGTAGCATTACCTAAACTTTGGAGGTGTGACTTTGTCTTTGGAAATTAGTAATGTGACAGTATAAGTACTATGAAGATTGTGGCTTTTGTGAATATCCTATTATTTTCCTTAGTTTTGCTTTTCCTCTTTCAAAGAAGATGCAAAAGGTAGCTAGATATTAATGCTAAAAAATTTCTAAATATAGAACAAGGAAATTTTGCACCTGTTAAAAATAATGGAAAAAATTCTATTAATATGATGAACTTACCTTGATGTTATTCAAGAAAGCTACTACAAATTACATCAGTTGTGGATTACTGATACGTGCCCGACCTTTTGATAATTATTTTATAGTGAACATGATGATACAATTGACTAAGCAATAGCTTTATAATTTGATGTTTTAGAGTATATCTTCAAATATGGTCACAGTTTTGTATCATTGCCCTTTTTCATTTAATTGCAAAATCATTTAGTTTTTTCCACACATATCTTTTAGGTTATGTGTGCTTTTTAGCCTTAGCAGATAATAAGCTACTCAAAATGTAGAAAAGTGTTACATGTCATTTTGCTTGTAATAGTGTTGGTGTCAGTAGTTTAGCCATTAATGGTAATAGCTACTGTTACTGTTTGCATCTGTGTGTAAAATACTGCATGTTATACTTAAAATGAGTCAGTGGAGCAGGCACTGATTTTATTACTACTTTATTAAAGAAGAAACATAGATTTTTTTTTAAAGATTTATTTATTTGTGCATACAGAACTGGGGTACAGGCCAGAGGTGCAGGGACAGTGAGAGGATTCACAGGAGACAGAGTGGGAAGCAGAACAGGCAGATCAATGAAGTACACTGCTGAAGGGAGCAGTGGGAGAGTCAGGAGAGGTCTGCCGTGCCATGTGGATCACCTCCTGGGTGGGGATCGAACTCATGCTGAAGTGGCTTTAACTTCTAGTGCTGTACTTCAACCCACTGCGCCACCAGGGAGGACCCAAGACATAGATATTTTAAGATGAGTTATATAACACATCAGAAATCACTCAACAATAAGTGACAGAGCTAGGTTTTGAGCCCAAGTATTCTAATTGCAGAGTTCACCACATTCATAAGAGCACACATACATAGATATGTGTGTGTGTGTATATATGTGTGTGTGTGAGTGTGTGTGTGTGTATGTGTATACACAAGCGTACATACCTGTGTGTTGGTATATTCATCATATATTTGTGTATTTTTCTAGACTAAAAATCTGTAGATTTGTGTACCTTTATCTTATGTTCACATATTGTTCCTCCCTGCTTTAACAAACTTGTTACTTCTATTAGACCTAACTGAATAATTGGTGTGTTTGTTATGGAATCTAGAAGAGAAAGAATTAGAATCTTTCATTGGCTTATTTGCTATCATAAATAATACTGTAATTATGTTCTATATATCTAATCCTATTAATCCTGCTTGAGAGATTTATAGCAGAAGAGTGGAGAGATGTTGGGCATTATCTAAGGTCTATCACCATTTGAAGGAAGGCAGAAAAAGAGATACTCCATAAAAAGAGATGGAGAAAATCAGATTCTGGATAACCTTTAAAGTTTGCAGGAATAGAATTTCTGGATGGATTTGATAAGGGAAATTGCTATAGTGCAGGCAGAATAAGAATAGATAGAAATTTATTTCTGTGAATTACATAGAACTTAAAAATAGCCACTTAAATTTAAAGTTCATAGAGTCCTACTCTTATATAGAAACTTACTCTGTATTCTTGATGTGACATGTATTTTTATTGTTCTTGTGAAAAAGCTATGTATTATACTTAATTTAAAAAAAAAAAATGGGCCCTCCCTGGTGGTGCAGCGGGTTAAAGCACAGCACTAAGAAGCTAAAGCCACTTCAGCATGAATTCGATCCCCTCCCCAGAGCTGACCACATGGAGTGGCAGACCTCTCCTGACCCGCCCACTGCTCCCTTCAGCAGTGTACTTCATTGGTCTGCCTGCTCTGCTCCCCACTCTGTCTCTGGCGAATCCTTTCAGCACCCCCTTTACCTCTGGCCCCAGTTCTGTATGCATAAATAAATAACTCTTTTAAAATATAAAAATAGAAAATAAAAAAGACAGATTTGGAAAGAGAGAAGTATATTATACTAAGAAAGTATTCCCTTGTTATTAATAGTGTTGTGTGATATAATAAATAAAATATTACTGTTATGTTTCCTTATATATCTCTAACAACAGGAAATCATTGAATACCATTATGAAAAGCTCTTTATTCTTCCTTTTCTAAATGAAATTAAATGTCTTCTTTCTGTAGAATATGTTGTAAAGTGTACCTACTTATTCACATTATTGTATTGAGGTAAATAAAGTAGGTTTACATTGTTGTATATGCTTTGGGCTTGTAACTGTAAACCTCTACAAATGTATACTTTCATACCATGCCCACCACTAGTGCCCCAGCGGTGCTCCATCATGTTCCATTGGTTCCTTTCCTGCCCCCATTCATCACCCTGCCGCTGTAGTTGCCTCAGCTTTGTAGTCAAGTGTTAAAAAGAGTTTATTATTGGTTGGTTTTTGATGCATCCTTTGTTATATTTCTCTGTATTCCATATATAAGTAATACCATCCAGTATTCTTATTTAAGATATAAATAGTCTCAAACAGATTTTTTTTTTTAAGAGTACTTATTGTTTCCTTTTCAGATTTGACTGGAGTAGACTTAATTCTATTTCTACCACTTACAGGTCTCAGCTGAATTTATTCTATGGGCCTCATTTTCTTTTTTTATCTATTTTTTTATGATAATAAAATTCAGTAGAGTTGGAAGGATAAATTAAGTGATATATGTAAAATACTTGAACAGTGTTTAGTATATAACAAATGCTTGATAAGTTGTTGCTGCAGTTGTTTTTGTTGTTACTCATAGTGTCATTAAAAATAATCAGTGTTACTGATTGAAAAAGATACCTGCACCCCCATGTTTATTGCTGCTTTATTTACAATTGGAAAAACATGGAAGCAGCCCAAATGCCCAAAAGTAGATGACTGGATGAAAAAGATGTGGTACATATATACAATGGAATATTACTCAGCAACCAAAAAAGAGAAACACATGTCTTTTGCAGCAACTTGGATGGAGCTGGAAAAGATCATGCTTAGTGAGATAAGCCAGAAAGAGAAAGAAAAATACCGGATGGTTTCACTCATAGCAGGAGTATAATGGACCAGGCGAGAAAATCAAGAATAATGAACAACCATATATCAGAGACATTTTGTGGGGGTGGAGTGGGGAATGGGATCAAAAACGGGGGGGGGGTGAGGAGGGAAGTGCATGGGATTATGGTGATGGCACATGGGTGACTTGGTGATAGGAAACCCGAGGGAATTGCAATTGAGATGGGCAAAAAAAATGTACAAAATGATGTAAAGATAAGCTGTTATAAAATTAAAAAAAAAATAATCAGTGTTAATGATACCCATTAAAGGGAGCTGTACTCACTTCTGTTTCTAAAATGTCTCAGCTACCTCTGTTGTAAAGAATGTTACACAGATCTAACAAAGTTATTTAATTTCATCTCTACTTCTTAGGAAATGTTTGACTCTTGCAGTTCTGTTACAAAATACTTGGCATGTTCACTCTGTTCTGTAGTTGATTTAATCTTGGCTTGTTGTTTTAGAAGGAGGGTAGTAAGTGTCTCTTATTCAGAGTCTAGCACTAGGTACCTGTAACTACCTAGCATTAGTGTTACATGTGCAGGGACTTCATACCTATATTACCTTCTTGACAGTATATTTAATTTTGATTTCCATACAAAGCTTTTTTAGATATCTGTGAAGAACTTAAGACACAGTATTCTATGCCAGGCCTGAAAGATTTCCTGTGTTTTATAATAACTCTGGACAATAATTATTCTTGTTCACATTTTCTAGGTTTGAAGAAAAGGCCCAAATGGATCCCCTTAGTGCTCTGAAATACTTACAAAATGATCTTTATATAACTGTGGATCATTCAGACCCAGAAGAGACAAAAGAGGTAAATGTGGTAATAAATGTCAGAAGTGAAAAAAAAAAAGCATTAAGAAAAACTGTCTTAGTTGTATTTGCTGATTTTTCTCTTGATGTTTAAAGGAAAATAAGGAAATTTGATGACTCTAATAATCTTTAAGATGGCAAATAGCAGAAGAAATAAAAATTGAATATGCATGTTTTCATGTGATAAGATTCAAACTGTACACAGACTCCTTGATCCATTTCAGAAAAGGGTATCCAGGCATTATAAAGCTTTGAGCTTTAGTTTTGTGTGTTGAGAAGGAAATTAAAAATTCTTTCAAAGTTTCATACTTTTACTTAAGGAATCCGCAGTGGTTCAGTGTTAGCTTTTCTGAGAACAGCCCAAAGTCTCTTAGAGAGGAAAGAAAATGTCCCTTTTTGTATTGAGAAAGTAAAAAGAGGTTGGTGTGAATTGAATTCTTGCTGCTTTGAGTGGTGTAGCAGTTTATTGTAACTATAGGCCACTAGCTTCATTCATCAGTAGTCCCTAAGCTTGAGAATTAGTGGTAGATCATGATTGATTGATTGATTGATTGGTTTAACTAATTTTGTTATATAACATGGCATAAAAGAAACTGTTTTTGAAAGACAGTATTCTGAAGATTTATCCACAATTTGTAGATTTACCTGCAACAAGTTTCATGGTCTTACAGCTTCTTCCCCTACTAATTTCTGAGACTCCTTTTGGTACTTTTTCCACTTTTTATTCATAGTTCATTTAGTAACATCTGAAATACAATCCATTTTACCTTCCACTCATAGAATTGGTGCTGATCATACATAATTCTGTTCTTTATGTCTGTTTGTTAGCTTTTGCTTGGTTTTGAGTTTGTAATAGAGTATCAAGCAGTACTTTTCTCTGTTGAATATTGACACATGTGTTGAAGTTAATGTTGAATCACTATCAGGCAGCAGGTTCATTGTACTTTCAAGCAATAAAGCTTGCATGTCCTTGGCATCAAAGTAGATACTCTTTGCCTAATGTGAAAATAAGTCCTATTTCTTTTTTTTTTTTTAAGATTTATTTATTTGTGCATACATACCTGGGGTACAGGCCAGAGATGATGGGGCAGTGAAAGGGTTCACCTGAGACAGAGTGGGGAGAACAGGCAGATCATTCAAGTACACTGCTGAGGGGAGCATTGGGCGGGTCAGGAGAACTCTGCCACACCACCTCCTGGGCGGCTGGGATGGAACTCATGCGGAAGTGGCTTTAGCTTCTTAGTCTGTGCTTTAACCCGCTGCGCCACCAAGTCCTATTTCTTTTACTCAGTATTGGTAACAACCTTTTACTGGGTTGAGAATGAGCAGAACACACTTTGGAGAACCCCTGAATGAAGATAGTAGTCTTTCAAAATTAATTCATGAGACTTTAAAATAGGGAAAATTATAGTTTTTGCTAAGTAGCAGAATATGTTTGTTTTAATATGTTGTGGCTTATAACTGAATATAGTTGTGAAGGGTCTGTTAATATTCATTTTGATAAACCATGCAATAGATTTCCTTGTGTTTTCCCACAGTCTTATCTAAAATGTCTGTAACCGGGAACATTCATTTTTCTCTTTTCTTTTTAAAAACAAAACAAAATATTGCAAAGTAAATAATTTCAGCTGTGTGAACTACAAGTAGGCCAAAGAAAACAGACAGTTTGTCCTTAAAGCTAAACTAATAGGAAAATCCAGGACAGGGAGGTATCTCAAGTATAAACAGAGCCTTTTAAGAAAAATTTAGTAGCAGGTTTCTATTTCTCCTTTCCTAAATAGGATCATATAATGATTTAGTATGTCATAGGCATCCATTCCATTTCTTAAAAGCTTTATCAAGAGCTGTTTAACCCTAATAAAAGTAAGAAAACAAATTTTCAACCAATATTGCACATTTTGTACTAATTATACTTCTGCTGAGCTTTCAGAGTACTGGTGTCGTTCAAATAACAGATGTGCATTGAGTCCCTCCAATTTGCCAGGCATTTTTCTAGACACAGGAGATGTGTTAGTGAATCAAGTAATATCCCCTAGCAGGAAATGCATGTTAACTAGTAGGGGAGATAATAAATAACACATTAACAAGGAAATTATCTAGTATATTAAAATTTGATAGGTATTATTACAAAATTAAAAAAGGATAAATGGGTATATAGATACGAAGTATAAGAAGTGAGAACTGGGCAATTTCCACATTAATTAGGATCATAATAATAGACCTCATTTAGAAATGAGATTTCCACAAAGATTAGGGATGTGAGGGAGTGAGCTAAGCTTGTAATTCAAGGAAGTTAATTCAAGCAAAGGGTGGGCTAGAACAAAGACCCTAGGGTGGGAACATTCTGACATTCAGGAAAACATCAAGGAGGCCATTGTGGCTGGAGTAGAGGTGAGGAGTGTGAGCATAGTGAGAGATGTGATTAGAGAGGTAAGACAAAGATGAGAAAACAGATTATAAAAGATGTCATAAGTCAGTGTTAGGAATTTGGCTTTCACTCTGAGGAAAGAGCCAGTTCAGAGTATTGTGCATACCCAGGAATGACATGATCTACTTTATTTTTTAATTAAATTACTCTTTTATGTTGAGAATAGATTAAAGGGGAGTATTGATGGAGGCAGAGAGACCGGTAAAGGAGATTGTAGAAATCTAAATAAGAGTTTATGGTAGCTCAGAATTAGATATTCATTATATTTTAAACAACACCAACAGAATTTTATGGTGGATTGCATGTAGGGTTTGGAAAAAGTGACTCAAAAACTGTTGGCCTGAAAAACTGTAAGGATGGAGTTTCTGTCAACTGATATGGAAAGGTTCTGGCTAGGACTGACCCCCGGCTGCAAATTCTACCCACCATTTAAGAAGAAATTTAAGAACATCACTGAGATAACAATAGAATAGGTCCTTGCTTCACTCCCGAGTTGAGCAGAGAGTCCCTTTACTGGGGATGAGACTGAAGAATCACTTGTACCTCAGAGATCAGCACAGACTACTTACGAGGGGACATTGAGGAGGTTCACACATTGAACAGGAGGAGGTAGGTGGAGGCTGAGGTCTGCGGTTGGGAACATAGGTGCTTAGCTGGGGACCCTGGGGAGCCAAAATGGTGTGTAGGCACAAACCCTTAGACCAGGTAAAATCCATAGAGGAGCTTGAGTCACCTTCCCAGATTACATGCCTAGTAAGGAAAACAACAGAGAAGGCACTCTAGACTGCATGCTTCTCTAAACTCTAAAGCCCCTCAAGACTGATACTGACTTCATGAAGTACACTTACATTGGACTGTAGTGTCTCACATCTTGGAACCCAGAGAAGAGGCATATATCAATGATGTCAAAAACATGAGCCAGCTCATCCCATGATACTTTGAACAGCAACTGTGCCCCTTCAGCACCCTCACCCACCCTGCTGACTGAACAACTGCTAAAGCAGGTTTTAGAAACTATTGAAGCTGGCAAAGGCCAGTGAAACCACAGTGCCACCTGCAGGTAACATAAAAGTAGTACAATGGCTGCTTTTTTTTTTTTTTTTTAAAGATTTATTTATTTGTGCATACAGAACTGGGGTACAGGCCAGAGGCTCAGGGGCGGCGACAGGCTTCACCAGAGACAGAGTGGGGAGCAGAACAGGCAGATCGACGAAGTACACTGCTGAGGGGAGCAGCGGGCGGGTCAGGAGAGGTCTGCCACGCCATGTGGTCACCTCCGGGGCAGGCGGGAATCGAACTCATGCGGAAGCGGCTTTAGCTTCTCAGTGCTGGGCTTTAACCCGCTGCGCCACCAGGGAGGGCCAATGGCTGCTTTTTTTAATGGGGAAATTTAAAATAGCAAAATAGGCAGGCAAAAAAATGTAACACGTGGCAACTTGAGACCTCAAGAAGAGAACATCTGTAGGATCTAAACGCAAAGACATGGAAGATTATATATCCCTATCAAATACAGTACAGGATTCAGTAATAAAGAGATAGATAAGTTATGTGCTACAAGTGAACTCAGAAAAGCTAGTTAAAGAGATACAGAGAAACTAATGATTCAGAATCAGAATTTACAAGCAAAAAAATAGAAATTGAAGCTTTAAATAAGAAAACAACAGATTCAAGATGTAAAGAACTCAATGATTGACATAAAGAGCTCTAGCAAAACTTATGGAAATACACCAAATGGAGGGTTGAATCAGTGACCTCAAACAGCAATGCACAGAGAACTCAGGTGAAAAAAGAGAAAGAAATAAGATATTTAAAAAAAAGAAGACACAAGAACTACCGAACTCCATGAGGAAAGGCAACATAAGGATGTAAGAATAATGCGTAATCTAGAAGGGGAAGAGAGACAGAAGGGAACAGAGAATGCATTCAAACAAATAATAGCAGAAAACTTCTAAAGCTTAGGAAAGAAACGGAATATGTTGTGTATATGTTATGAAATATGAATATTATGAACTGAATAAGTTCATGAAGTTAATAGAGTGCCTGGTTATATAAAGCTAACAAGAGCTACAGAAAGGCACATTATAGTAAGACTATCATGAGTTCAAGACAAAGGAAGAAAATTGAAGGCAGCTGGGGAAGAAAAGCACAACTTATTATTCCCATCAGGCTCTCATCAAACTTCTCAACAGAAACTCTACAGAACAGGTGAGAATGGCATATTGAAAATACTGAAAAGATGAAAACTGCCAGCCAAGAGTACTATAGCTTGCAAGATTCTCAGATATGAGGGAGAAATAAAAACTTTGCAGTACAAACAAAAGCTGCAGAAGTTTGCCAACATTTGACCTTCCATACAAAAGATGTTGAAAGGAACATGCCTACATAAAGAGAAGAAAGTACCCCCCCCAAAATTGAACAAGCAAATAAATAGAACCAGAAAACTAAATACAATATCTGTAACAAGTTCTCATATATCAATAACCAGCCTTAATGTAAGTGGACTGAACATGACCATCAAAAGACAAGAGTGGCTTGATGGATTAAAAAATGCAAAAATCAAGCTATATGTTGCTGCTTACTGGAAATTCAAGTTATAAAAACAAATATAGAGTTAATGTTAATGATAGAAACTAATATTTCAAGTTAATTAAAAGTTTTAAGGCCCTCCCTGTTGGCGCAGCAGGTTAAAGCACAACACTAAGAAGCTTAAGCCACTTCCACATGAGTTCAATCCCCGCCTGCCCTGGAGAAAATCCACATGGCGCAGCAGACCTCTCCTGACCCACCCACTGCCCCTCAGCAGTGTGCTTCTTCGATCTGCCTGTTCTGCTCCCCGCTCTATCTCTGGTGAATCCTCTCACCCACCACATCTCTGGCCTGTACCCCAGTTCTCTTAAAAAAAAGTTTTAAGACAGGGACTACTATATTTTTATTAGATAAAATGGACTTCCAGACAAAAAAGATAACAAGATAGACAAATAATGATAAAGAAATCATCACAATAGGAAGACATAATAATTGTCAACATATATACACCCAGTATGCAGCACTAAACAAATACTAGCAGATCTAAAGGCAAACATTGATAGCAACACAGTTTTAGGGGACATTAGCATTCCATTTAGAGCAGTGATCTATCATCCAGACAGAAAATCATGGAGGATACAATGACCTTCAATAGTAAATTAGTGAGAACACCTAGAATTACATAATATTATAATGCAATATTACCTTTGCTTTTTTAAAAAAGGGTGGACCTAAGAAATCTAAGAAAAAAATGCTTTTTTTAAACTAGAAAATCAAAGACAGATTTTCTAAACCTTTCTATGAGGCAGTTTAATGCTGATATAAAAATCTGATAAAAGCATTTCAGGCAAAGAAAATTACATACCTATATCCTTTATGAATGTAGATGCAAAATTGTTAAAAGTTTTAGCTGATTGAATCCAGCAATATATAAAAGTTACTGCACCATAACCAAGTGGAGGCTTATCCTAGGAATTCAGGTTGGTTTAACATTTGAAAATAAGTCTATTTATAATTCACCACTTGACAGAATGGAGAAAAACATAAATCATCTCTATAAGTACAGAAATAGCATTTGGCAAAATTTTAAAACCATTCATGCAAAAAAAAATATTAGTAAGTCAGGAATAAACAGAAACTTCCTAAATCACTTAAAAGGCATCTGTGAAAAATGACTAGTAGTATATTTAATTGTGAAAATGTAATCACTTTCCCCAAAAATTATGACAAGGAATATTTGCTATCAACATATCTATTCAGCATTGTGATAGTGTCCTAGCTGGTACAATAAGGTAAGAAAAGAAGTAAACAGAGAAACTCATGCTTTTTGCAGAAACATGGATGGAACTGGAAGGGATCATGCTTAGTGAAATAAGCCAGAAAGAAAAAGAAAAATACCAGATGGTTTCACTCATAGCAAGAATGTAAAAGATCAGGAGGGAAGGAGGAAAAAATGTATGTGTGTGTATGTGTGTATATAGTAATAATAAAGTAAAAGAGAACATAAACTGACAACTATAAACCAGAGACATTCTGTGAGGGAGGAGAGGGGAACAAGATCAAAAGCGGGGGAGGGAAGAGCACATGGGACTGTGGTGATGGCACATGGGTGAAGTGGTGGTAGGAAGTCCACAGAGAATACAACTGTGATGAAAAATATGTACAAAATAAAGAGTAATGTTTAAAAATTATATAAAATAAAAAAGAAGTGAATAGCATATAGATTGGAAAGGAGAAAGTGAAATTTTTGCATTTGTTGCTGACATTGTTGGCTACTTAGAAAACCCTGTGCACTTTACAAAGCAGTGTACTATGATAACTGGTCTTAACATTATAGATTATAGAATAAAAGGTCAGTAGGGGAAAATGCAAATTTTTATACGAGCAGTGAATAATTAGACAATGAAATTTTAAAACGTGTTTATATTTACATAAAAACAATACTATAAGAAATTCAAGAAATCTAAGTAAATGGAAAGCCAATTAAACTGAAAGCCAATTCTGTCCAAATTGGCTTTCAGTTTAATACAGTTCTTGTCAATATTCTCTCAAGTTTGGCATTCTTTGTTGTTTAATTAATAAACAAACTGATTCTAAAATTTTTATGGAAATGTGAAGACTCAACTAGCCATAAAGAGAAAAGATTGGAGGGCTCACATTCCCTGATTTCAGCACTCTGTATAAGGCTACAGTAATTAAAGTAGTGTGGCCCTGGCTTAAGGACAGACACAGAGGTCAATGGAACAGAATAGTGTTGAGAAATAGACCCTCATTTGTGCAATCCATTGATTTTTTTTTTTTTTGAACCAGGTTGCCAGTTCAATGTGGATAAAAAGTTTTTTTAAACAAATGATACTGAATAACTAGATATTTCAACCCTTATCTCACTCTTTAAACAAAAGTTAATATAAGATGGGTTGTAGATCTAAGTATAAAACCCAAAATAATAAGGCTTCAAAAAGAAAATAATTATCTTCACAATCTTAGGGTAGGCAAAGACTTCTTGGACATGACACAAAAGACGTAATCATACAAACCTTGATAAATTGGACTTAAACTAAGTTAAAATTTCTACTCATTAAAATACGTCATTTTTATGTGGTACATCTACACAATGGAATATTACTCAGCAATCAAAAAAGAAACATATCTTTTGCACCAACATGGATGGAGCTGGAAAAGATCATGCTTAGTGAGATAAAGCAGAAACAAAAAGAAAAATACCGGATAATTTTGCTCATAGCAGGAGTATAATGGACCAGGAGAGAAAATAATAATAATGAACAGCTATATACCAGAGACATTTTATGGGGGTGGAGTGGGGAATGGGATCGAAAACGGTGGGAGGAGGGAAGTGCACTGGACTATGGTGATGGCACATGGGTAACTTGGTGATAGGAAACCCACAAGGATTATAATTGAGATGGGGAAAAAAATGTACAAAATGATGTAAAAATAAACTGTTAAAGAAAAAAAAAACATCATTTTTAAAAACAGGCAAGCACAGGCTAAATAATATGTGCAGTAGAGATATCTGGCAAAATGATACCAGAATTTGTTTCTTTTTAACACTTACCCTATTTTTTCTTGTTGATTAGGTAGTTCTATAATAGTTGTTCAACTTCTGACTTTGAACAGAAGGCCCTATTGGGCTCTCCCCTAGTGGTGCAGTAGGTTAAAGCACAGCACTGCTAAGATAGCCACAGCCACTTCAGCACGAGTTCAATCCCTGGCCAGGGAGTCATCCACATGGGCACAGCAGACCTCTCCTGTGTTGCCTGCTGCTCCCCTCAGCAGTGTACTTCGTAGATCTGCCTACTCTGCTCCCCACTCTGTCTCTGGTGAATCCTCTCCCTGCCCCTGCACCTCTGGCCTGTACCCCAGTTCTCAATGTGTAAGTAAATAAATCTTTTTTTAAAATAATAAAGTAAAATAATTACAGGGCTTGGGCCAATATTTTGCATCCAGCATAATCTTCAGTCTAATTGTGTTATTTTTCATACCACTGTTTGGTGAATCAACTTAAATAGCACAAGTACAGAGAAACATAAAGTGAATAATAAATCATAAAAGTTATGGAAGTTATTTTTTCTCCAATGTGCTTAGCCAGCTAATTTGCTTCTCTTTTTCTATTACAGTTTCAGCTCCTAGCTTCAGCTCTATTCAAATCTGGTTCAGATTTTACAGCTTTAGGTAAGTATTGCAGTATAGTTTATTCATCCAGATGTCCTGACATTTGAGAGATTGGATTTTGGTTTATTTTCAGTGAAATAGCATATGAGATATTCCTCCAGACAAATGGAATAAATTTTAAAATATCTTGCAAAGTTTCTAATCGCCTGCTACCAGGTGATTTTCCAAGATCAGTCACCACTTCGTGAATTAGTTTGTAGTTTCTGTTTTACCAGTTGCTTTTGCTATGCAGAGTCAATAGAAGCATGATGAAAATAATCTATATTTTGTTTTAGAATGCAGTTTGTTTTACAGATATGCTTACTGTCAGATAACACTTGTAAATTGAATGGATTTTTTTCTCTCAGTTTATTCTTTATGGGATTGTATGGTGTTTATTGGAATGATGTTGTAGGCAATGAAATCTGTTTGGAAGCAGAGAATATGAAGCAGAGAACTTTCCAAAAAGTGGTAATTTTTGTATGTTGCTATCTTAATGGTTCAGAGTTCTTCTTGAAACGCAGGCATTTCTCAGACATCCCAGATACAGGCACCAGTCTTCATTTAGCATAGTGCTTTCCCTTAGTATTGATGGATTGTTAAAATAGCTAACGATATAGTGGGGAGTCAGGAGAAGTGATTTTTCAAGGATCTTTTTGTTAGGATAAATTATTATAGCTTCAGTTTTTCAATACAATGGCTGCATTAAATGTGGGGATTTCCAGCTTTCCTCTTGTCATAAAAGGTAGTCACATGGTGAATACATACTGATGCTAGTGCTGTTGCTATATATCTTAAAAGTGAGCAGTAATTTTGAAATTTTTCAGTATTTATAATAAAAATATTTTTATTTTTTGAATGAAATAACACTTTGGGATATCAGTTTAATTCTTTTCATGGTAATTTTGTCTCTTGAAAATGAACAATGCCTCAAAGAAAAAAGCAGAGCATGTATAATTCTAGTGTTCTTTCACAGCGATAGTGAAAAATAACAGTGTTCCTTGGGATCTTCCTCACCCTTTTTACATAGCAAGTATTTGAGGCTTTTGTTTAATGACTGCAACTCTAGTCCAGTGTTTTAATTCCAGAATATGTAGGATTCTACAAGGCAGGACTTGAGTGCAGTGTTATTAAAATGACTCCAGTAGGTTCTCTTAAAATAAGGTTCCCATATCCTTAAGGACTTTAAAAAATACTTTTCAACTTTTTAGAAATCTCCACCCTATTATGGAGAATCTAAGTAGAAGGCATTATTTTATTAAAATCATACCCGTTTGAATTGTACCATTAGATACAGAGATTTAGTAATACATGAATTGGCAGCCTGGCTCCTGGAAGTTGAGTTTGAGTGAATCTGTATGTGGTTATGTATGGTTACCACAGCTCAGAGCCAGGTTTCTGTTTTATTGGTGGGTGATACTAACATGTCTCTGGCTGACTTATATTTAGGCTTTAGAACAAGATTTCTTGGCAGTCATTTAAATGTGTTAAACTATTGTCAGCAAGTATTTTTACCTTTAGCTTAACTTCTTTCTACTGTCCCTGCTGCAGTCACTGCCAACAAATATATTTTGTCAGGAACAGTTTGTTTGACTTGGATTCTAAACAAACTTCAGATACATTGAGAACAATATAAATACAACAGAAAAAAGTACAAAAATGGAAATTTCCTGTGGGGTTTTGTTTGCTGCCTATCTGAAGGGAGGCAGTATTGTTCAGTAGGTAAGAGGTATAGTATAATATAGTGATTAAATGTAGTCATAATTCATTGCTGCTTGCTAATTTTAAAGATTTATTCAGTGCTTTAACCAGCTGCGCCACCAGGGAGGGCCGCTGCTTGCTAATTTTAAAAGTAACCTGCTTCATTGTTTGTTGTCACAATGAAATAGCATCCTACAGTCTGTGCCTAGTAAATAGGAGGACCTCAGTGTTCCCTCATAAATCATACAACTTTCATGAAAATAGTATTACTTCATAAGAGTATTGTCAGAAAATCAATATCTTCTCTTAAAAATATAATGGATGGCCCTCCCTGGGGGCGCAGTGGGTTAAAGCACAGCACAAAGAAGCTTAAGCCACTTGCGCATGAGTTCGATCCCCGCCTGCCCCGGAGGAGACCACATGGCATGGCAGACCTCTCCTGATCTGTCTGCTGCTCCCCTCAGTGTTCTTTGTCGATCTGCCTGTTCTGCTCCCCAATCTGTTTCTGGTGAAGTCTCTCGCCACCCCTGAACCTCTGGCCTGTACCCCAGTTCTATATGCACAAATAAATCTTTAAAAAAATATATATATATATATATATATATATGTATGTATAATGGATAATGACATTTTTACCAATTAGGAAAATAAAACACAGTGAAAACCCTAAAATTGAATATAATTAGAAATAAATAAGCCTGTTTATCAAATTGCTGACACTGCCACAGTGTTAAAAAAGAGTTAAACCAGTTTTTCAGTGCAGTATTTAAACTATCTGCCCCAATAAAAGATATTCTAAGGACAATAAAAGCAAATCTTGAGTATAGTAATTCTGGAACATGTTTTGTATTTTAGTTTGAATAAGTGAATAGATATATGATGTTACTGGAACTTGTTCTCCTGTGAGAGAAAAATATTTAAGTAATATTTAAGTAAGGAAACTACGTGGGGATAAAAATGAGGTTCTTAAAATTTGGAATTTGCAATAAAAGCACGAACTCATGATTCTGAGTTAGAAAAAAGCTGTGTTTATGTGTGTGTGTGTTATGTATATATGCCTACAAACTCCACCACCCTAGATAATTTGCACAACTGTTATTTTTCTAAATATCATTCACTATTAAAAGGAAGTAGGGCTCCTTGGGGAAAATGACTGACTACACAAGTATGTAAAGATGAACTTAGGTATCTTGCTGTGCCAAAAGGTAAGAAAGTACCCAAAAATTACTAGGGACATTTCAAAAAAGACACAGAAACCTGCTCAAAAGAGCTCTCACTGCTCAAATCTGAGATAATATAAATATTGATATGGTTAATGACAGTAATGCATATAGCATTGAACAAGGAAAGGAGCCATTATCACATAGTAATACAAGTAAATGAAATGGAGAGGGAATGGAAACACCTTTCTTTACAGTTAATGTTAACTAGTAAGTGCAGAAAGAATTTGTAGAATTAGAAAGTTATCTAAATAACAGTAATTGTTTTAGCAAGAATCACCAGTAAAATGCCACAAACACACATCTGTTGGGGAACAGGATAATTTATAGTTTCAAACTGTCTTCTTGTTAATATCTTCTTAGTTGCAAAGTCAGAAAAAGAGTGCTTTCAAATTGGTAAAATCTGCCCTACACCAAATTAGCAATATCATCAGTTCAGTGTTAACGTTGACAGCATTGGCACATCGTGGTACCAAGTGCTGCCAAGGCAGTGTACTGAGGAGGACACTACACTTTATATAGCGTGATTAAGTGAATGAGCTTGTTCTTAGATGAAATGACCCGAAGTGTCAATATTTAGGAATGAAGATGTCTAAAACCTCCAAATAGTTCAGTGAAGAAAGCATGAGTGGGGTACCTACAACACAGACAGAAAGCATGAGAATGTATGTAGCAAAATGGGTGACAGTTACTTAATGTAATGAAAGGATATGAGTGTTCATGGTACTATTCTTGAAGCTTCTCTGTTAGAATTTTTTTTTAATAAGTTGAAAATAAAACAATTTAGAAAATCAGAAAATAGAAAAAAAGAACATAGCCTCATTATTTAGAGATAACATGTCAACATTTTGGAGTATTTCCCTTTGTTCATTTCTGTGAAATGATAGTGGCTTTATTAAATAATTCTGCTCTGCTCAAAGGAATAAATGTTTACCCTCGAACTTAAAATAATAATAATAATAATATATATATTTTAATGAAAGGGGATATACTTTTCTTGAGGCATTGTTTGTTTTCCTCCAGGAAACTGGTATCCTTGGCAGTGGTATATTCTATTCATTTTCTTTACAAGATTAAAAAAGATTGCTCTTAAAACTGTATTCTAAAATGAATGAAAGTTGGACACATTTTAAATAGTCTTCTGACTGTCATGACATGTATGACTCTTTCTTGCTCTGTTACTCTTTCTGATGACACTAGGGTTCTCATTTAGCCACTTGAGGAATGGGAAAAATCAGAAGGCTAGTTTTTCTTTTTCATACCTCATATGTGCATAAGAAATTTGAAGCAACTGGGGACAGTATCTCAGCTGACTAAGGGAAAGAGGGCATTCCAATGAATATTCCTTTGGCTATAGTGAATGTGGAAATAAGTGTTTCCTAGAATAAAAGGGAAAAAAAGTCCTTCAGTGCAGAATTCCCTTTTACAAATGCCATCCACTCTCTTAATACTTATCTGGGTTAAAGTAGTTCATTGCTCTATTTTTCACATAAGGTGTTCCTAGCGTGAGCTTCTAGAACACATACCACAGTGTGGCAGAGTGTCACGAACACGCGGCATTTACTTTGTGCCAGACACCCTTCTATGTGCGTACTTACATTTCTTTCTTTCACCATCTATGTTTTCACTCAGTTCCCTGGAACAGCTTCCAGTTGTCAGGACCTTTGTGATTTTAGGCCTCTTTAAAGACTGCTTTCATTTTATTTTAATATACATACAAATTTTAATCAAAAATGTTTTTGTGCAGAAGCATTAAAAGGTCAGGAGAAAGTAGTGAATTTTTTTCAGTGCACTCTGTAGTGCACAGAAAGAAATCAGTATTAGTTATCAAAGTGCCAGCAATTCACTAGTTGCTTTCTACATAATTACATTTAATCTGCACAATAAACCTATGAAATAAACAAGATGATCACAAATCTACAGCTGAGGAAACAGTAGCAGAAAGGCTGATAAGCGGACATAAAATCTCACCACTGCCATGTGGTAGAACTTGGATCAGCACCCATATCTATTTGGTTTTAAAGCTTGATATTGTTTTGAATTTTCCAGTCCACATTGCTGCTTTTCACAAAACTACATTGCTAGCTCTCCTGTTACATGTTGACTTTTAAATCAGTGGATGAGTGTCTTTGTATCTCTCCTTCAGGCTTTTCGGATGTGGATCACACCTATGCCCAAAGAACTCAGCTCTTTGACACCTTAGTAAATTTCTTTCCTGACAGCATGACTCCTCCTAAAGGCAACTTGGTAGACCTCATCACACTGTGACTGAAGACACACTGGACAGACAGGAGATCGGGCTTGTGCGCTCAGTATTTTGGATTTCAAGTCTGTTGACCGACAATTAGGCTGCAGTGATTGAGGACTGCACCAGAGTTTTGAAGGGATCTTTACTGTCACAACTTATAACCCTCTTCCTTCACACCTGACCTCAACCCCTTTTTCCTCATCCCATTCCATAAATTAGGCTAATAAAATGAAATTGATATACTTTCCATTTAAATACAAATATTTTTTTTACTTTAACTTTTAAGAATTAATGAGTGTAAAAGAAAAATAATCAGGCAGTTTACCCTTTTCTGATTTTTATTTCATTTTTTAAAAATTGAGGCAAGGAAACGCTATTAACAGACTCGATGCTACAGGCATTGAGAGTTTGTTGTTAGGTTGTTTGGCTTGCTTTCTCTTCCCTACCCATTTCTCTTTACCTCGCGTCACACAACTGCGTGTAAGTGGTGTCAGTTGTTTACCTCTTTACTTCATTCTTAATGATATATAGTTCTGTACAACTGTTGATATATGTTAAGGTGATGTATATGTGTTGACTACAGTCTTGTATTACATTAAACAATAGGAGGAACAGAGGGCTTAAATTTATGTTCCTTGTCATAAAATTAAAAAATGAAACCCAGGATTGATTGAGGCACTTATCTGAGATTGGTGTATAGTATTTCTACAATGATATATTTTATAGTGGATATTACAATAGCTTTGAGTCACAAAAACCTTAAGCTGAGGAGAGTAAGTTCAGAACCTCTAAGAGCCATTCTACAATTACCAGCAGAAGAATTCTAGTAGTACTTAATATGGTCATTGGTACCTTTGTAGCAACTTTGGAAGAAAATCATTCATTCTTCTGGTCGGACTGTGCAGAACCAGGGCTTCCATTTCTCTCTTGTGCTGTGTCTTCGTAGCATTTTCGTTTGAGAAGGTGGGTTTACAGAGCTACAGTTTCTTTTCATTTCTGTACACATTGCTCCTTCATCTGCTTCTGTGTACTGATATTTTAAAGAATAATGGTTTATAGTTATGCAGTGGAACACAATGGACAGGCAGTTCAGTAAGCACACAAATGGGCTTTTTCAAATGTAGAAAAAGAAATTGTACAGATTTTTTTTTCATTAAACTAAAGGAGAGGTATGGCAAATGGAATTTTCCACTGTTCATTTGTGTGTGTGTGTGTATCTGAGAGAGAGAGAGGGGGTGGGGGAGAGAGAGAGAGGTAGTGAGAGAGAGAGAGAGGTAGAGAGAGAGAGAGAGAGATAGAAATATGTATCTTCCTATAAGATGCTCTGATAATGGGATATAGGCAGTCCATACCTGCCAGTGCTTACTTACCTTTGCTCAAAGTGTGCTATCTATAACTGATACCCACCATTCTTAAAGTAGACTCAGTATAATAAATGTCCATCAATCCAGAAGTTCTGAAAAGTGAATGACTTAATGGAATTGAATATGTCCCTGAATAGTAAGATTAGGCCTCACCAAAGAGAGGAAAATTGACTGCACTTTCAAAACGCCTCCTGTATAGAAATGAGACTTGAGATCCTTCCACTCTATCTTTATTGCATGATTCCACTTCTCTTGGGAACAGACAGAAATATATTTTACTAGTTCTAGGCTTGATTCTTGGAGTCCTTGGTTTTCCAAGCATCCCAGAGCAATCAGTAGTGATTTACTAAGCAATTAGATCTGTATCTTACCTTGTGCAAGGTATAGTACATAATACAGTACTAAATTTTGTAGCTGCAGAATAACCGATTGACTTTAAAATGAGCAAATAGAATCTACTTACATACTTGTACAGTGTCATAAAGTTATTCCCATGAGTGACAGTCAAGAACAAACTACTAATGTCACTAATATCATAGCTTATTGAATCTTATTTTATAGAGCTACAAATCAGAGAGGTGGTAGGTGCTGTACTCAAAGGAACTCTGATGACAGATTTAAAAGCCCTACTCATGCTTACTATGAGTTCTGGCACTTTAAAAACATTATCCAAATGGAAAGATGCTGCCCTCTACCTCTGGCTTTTACAAAGCTTTCGCAGCTTGTCCACATACTCCATAGTTCCCTTCAAATACATATTGATTGGAGGGACACTTAGTTTCTGGCCTCCTTAGTAATTTTGGTTGTTTATCCCTGACTCTAGTAAGTGTTTTTTTTTTTCTCAAACATATACTTACTTTAATTTCCTCTCTCCTTACTTTATTTAGGCAAAACTTTTCCCTTTTCTTCATTTCTGGATTGTATTTTTCACTAACATGTTTTAATGGAGTTGCTTGAATTAGTATTTCTTAAGTGAGATAGACTCAGAGAGGTCACTGACTTGCTAAGTCACAGATTATATCCTGGAGCTTCAGTGGGGCATTGCTGGTAACAATTGCATGCATAGCATGTAGGGCTTCCTGATATTAATGACCAAGATTGATCATTTCACATCAGAAGCCTGGTTTGAGGCTTGTTTATGTATGTAGAGGGGGGCTACAATATATTATAATTTAAATAATTTTACTTGGCATTTAGATACACTGTTTAGGAAACCAAATATGTATGTTTTGCTGCTTAAGAAATCTTTCAAAAAATAATTAAAAATGAATAAAAATTCCTTCATTCTAGCCTAAGGGTTTCCAGATTGAAACATGGCTGATGCTTTGGATGTACTAGTTAGTGGGGTGCACTTTGCTCACTTTCATGCTTCCTACCTTCATGTTCATTCTTACATTTCTCTTTTCCCAGTGGAATAAATTATTTTCAACCAGAAATAAACTAGGTCTCCAACAGTATTTTCAGTACTGTACTCATAATTGCCTGATTTGCAAAATCCAAATGCATTTGCATTTTATGGAATCAGAGAGACCTCATGTGGCCGACCTGGTTAATTCAAAAACATTACCAGAATTCAGATTTGGATGTCAAACTCTGTAAAAATAGATAGTATTAACCTTTAACAACATTTTTTAAGAACTGGTTTTCATTTACCTGTCTGTGTCTAGTAAGTGAAAACTGAGAAAGCATTAGAAAGTTAATTCACTGGTTTATCATAAAAAGGTTAGTTAGGTTTAGAGCTCAGTGATGTGTTAGATTGTAAAGCTGCATTACTGGGTAAAATATGTATATTGAATATATATATATATATATATATATATATATATATATGTTATATCTTTCCACTGGGTCCCTTTATGCTGCCCTAAAATTGCTATTTGGAGACATATTAACAGAGTTTGATAACAATAAAACAGTCTTAAAACCTAACATCTCAGCAAAAACTAGTTTGAGGCACTTAATCATTTAGTGAGAGATTGAAAATGCTGCTTAATGGATCACAAAGCACTGAGGAAGGATTATGTTCCTAACTTTATTCTCTGATGAAATTACATTATGAAGTTGCCCTATAATTATTGTTTATACCATATGAAGTTTATTGGATAATTGTGGTTTATCTTACTTATCATTGCAAAGCTCAATTGTGGTTTGAACTGATTTATGTGGGAAAGGATCATTACACTGCACTCTAAACAAAGTCATCTAGCTAGAGGGAAACATGACCTACCTAAAACCCTCTTTGTCATAATAAATGTTATGGTTGTCAGTAATCTCAGTTTTAAATTCTTTAATTTGATCTGGTATAAGTAGGCTTCCCCAGAATAAGGTGCTAGATGGTGGAGATCAGAGGAGGTCTGCACATGACTATATTTAAATTTGGGGGCTCTTTCACTGACAGATTTTTGTGTTCCTTACTAGTGAAGTAATAGTTCTTTGTGATTTTTGACTGTGACCTATATTTCCCTGTGATTTGTTTAAACGCCACAATGACTTGGCTATCCAAAACTTCTAACCTAGAGAGGTATTTCACTTTAAGGTGGACATTCCAAGTTTGTTGAAATAATGAATTAGGAGCTGTGAATTACATCAGCTGTGTAATGTCACCGTTTGCTTTGGCAGGAGGATGCATTATTGCAGCTTCACCCAATGCTCTCTTGTTCTTCTCAAAAAGTGCCATCTTGGAGGTTCTGTTTATACATACTTTTTAATCCTTTGTTTCTTCCTACTCACAAAATAAGGTGAATTGTGTTTCCATACTTATTTACCTAATTTAACTTTATTCTTGACTTTTTTTAAGCCTAAAATGCCAAGGTTTTCTGTGACATTACTTACTCACACATACACTGTTTGAAGTAGAGGTCACAGTCATTCTTAGGCAAGCATACTCTTTTATCCTTGTTTATGACAACAGGATAGAGAGATTAAAATTTGTACATTATTGAAGAATTAGTAACAATCAGATATGGCTATCAAAATAATTGTTAATTTATTTTTACTTGGGGGACAACAGTATAGCTGTGGCGACTTTTAATGGATGTTTTTCCCTTGGCATTGGAAAGTATAGTCATGCCACTGTTGGGAAGGCACAGGTTTTATGGCAGAGCTCATGGAATTCACATATCACTAGAATATCTATTTGTATATTGTCTTTTTGTTGTATTTTTAGAATCCCTTCCATCTCCCCACCCCTGCCACCTCCTGATAGCATCAATTTTCTGCTGACACTGGAATTTGTGTCAAGAATTGCCTTTCAATTTCTGATATGGTTGAGTATTAGGAATAACTTTAATTGATATGAATGCTAAGTATTCATCCCTCCCCCCAATAAAACTAAAACAGCACAATAAACATCTCTTCTCCTCTAAAGTATGGATTTAACTCAATTTTCAAATGACTAAATCTTATTCCTAGTCAGAACCATTGTAAAATGCTGTGACAATAGATTTTGTAGTTCTTAATCTAAAGAGTCATGAGAGGTTATACTAAAACAGATTTTCTAGTGGTGCAGAAATATGCCCTAGTGTGCTGCCGTAACGCTCTATGTCTTTTTCTGCTAGGTAGAACTGTCGCCAAACACCACCTAACTTGATGAAAAACAGAATGTCATGTGGATGTTATGAGAGCTGTAGGATCCACAACAAAAACCAAGGGCAGGAGTGGTGTTCAGTAGGGAAGTAAATCTGTTTGAAGATAGCACTGATATTATGACATAACTTATCTTCCTTTTTATTTGATGCACAGACAGTCTCAATAGCTGTAGAATATTAGTGTGCAGTGTCTTCTTTTGCCCTTTTGTTAAGCAGCATATCTTGGTTAGTTATTTTTCTCACCTTCCGAATAACTGTTAAGTGATTTTAAGACCGAAAACCCTGGCTTTAGAGCTTAACCAAGGCAAGCAGTCTTCTGCGGTGTCCATTCCTTGACAGGGACCCAGAGGGAGACAGGAGTGACGCATAGTGCCTGCGGTTTGGAGCTCCCATGTACTCACTGTCTGCACTCACTCCCTTGCTGAGCTTCAGACCTCCTCTGCAGCGCATCTCTGTGCCGTGTGGGCCACTCACAGCAGTTTGTGTTTTCTGAGCTGTCTGCCACATGAACACCACCCCAGGAAACCATCAGTCTTCAGTTTTACTCAATGCCTAATGAATGCCAGTTTAATTGGCAAGAAAGACAAAACTGTGTGCTCCACCATTCAGCTTGTGTGCACGATTAAGAAGGTGCTCAAGTAACCAGTTTTGAACTTTCTCTATTTCTCTCCTTTGTTATAAAATCTCAAGAAAGCCTTTGTTACAGCTAAACTAATATCATTTGGCTGGCATTCATGTTCTGGCTCTTCAAAATAGGAAGAAAATTTTCATTTCATGTTTAACTGTAATTCATATAGAATGGAAATGACATCAGTTTTAATTTCCATACTTTAAAATAAGTATACTAATCCAAGGGTCTCTGTTTATTTGACTTAGCCAAGAAATACATGAGTTTGGGGATTGGCATTAACAATATTTAATAATTTTGCTAATTTAGGCCTTTCCCCTTTGTATCTATAAAGTGATTAATTATATTAGAAAAGGTATCTAGAATAGATTCAATTCATTGTATTATCTCTCCAGCCCCAAATGTTTTAGTAGGTTAATGAAGTCCAACAGTTTAATTCTGAGTAGTCTTCTATGGAGAAGATATGTTTTATAAAGTCATGTACTTGGTCCCCTTAATTTTTTTTTTCTTTCCCAGAAAAGTGACTTTTGTGACTGACCAAGTTGTAGGGAAACTATTTTCTTCCTCAATTGCCAACTACCCATTTAGAAAAGTAAAATTGGACTTCCTTTCTCAAGCACTACATTTAGCCTAACCAAGAGATGCGGAGATTATATTATTCTTTAAGCCGGCTTTCTTTTTTGACTTGTTTGAAATGTATTTTTGAAAGGAATAAAGTACTATTAATTTTCATTTACATATAGTCTTCTGCTCAATTTAGAAATTGCACAATAACATGACATTTTTCTATGAGCACATTGTGCATGGATGGATAAGTATTTGTATCTTAAGAGTCTTCCATCATCCCCACTCCAAAATCTATGTGTAACTGAGTCTGTAGCCTCAGAAAAAACACAGGGAAGCTGAGCTGAGGACTCTTTTTCTTTGCTTGGTCTTGGTAACAAACACTATTCCATTTTTCCAACATGGCACATTTATATAAGCAGCTTGGGAAAGATGTTACCTATTTTTTAAATCAGCTCTTCTCTTACAAATTAGATGTACTCAGTAGCGGAAATAAAAGATCCCTGCAGGTAGAGCGAGATCTTCAGAACTGGAAATGAGGTTGTAAAGGAAGGTATAGCTTCATCCACAGCCCTTGGGGCGGTCTTCCCTGCTCTGCTTGTTAGTGCTGTGGGTGGCTCCTTCCCCTTGTTACTCGTTTTCCCAACTGGAAACAGTGTCAACAGCAACCAGCTCATCTAAAAGTTGGAGAGTCTGAAATATCTTTTATGGGACTTTTAGATAATAACATTTATACATTTTTGATGATTATAAAAATAAGTGCTTATTATAGTAGGAAATTAGTAAGTGTAAAGGAAAACCACTGTTAACTGATAAGACTTATTTTCCTGACTTCCCTGTTACCCAGCTTAGTAAAGCTTGCGGGGAAAGGACAGCCATTCCCACAGCCCCTACTCTTAGTTGTATTCCTTTAAGTGATATTCTTTTCCAGATAGTCTGCAAATAATTCCGTTAGTATAGATAGTTGGAGCAAATTCATACTATAAACAACTTTGTTTAAAGGATTTTTTAATATTATAATAAACCCACACCCAAAAAGGATAAGGTACTTTTCAAAAGGCCAGAGGAAAAATCAAGCAAAGCAAAACAAATGAACATAAATGTAAATAAGGTTTTTTTTACCATATTTAAGCAAATGTCTCTCAAAAAAATGTATTTCCTCTGTTCATTAGCTAAGAAGTTTCGTGCCTCAAGAAGTTTTGGATTTAGAGTAGGACTCTGTCTTAGTGTGGAAAGGAGAAAACTGCAACCTTCCAGGGCTCTTTTCCTTTACCCTCCTCTTCTGTGGCAACATGGGGTTAAGGCTGTACCTTAAAGCACCTAAATCATAAATGGGAATCAGGGAACTCTGGAATAGCTGGCAGGAACCAGTTGGAGCTTATTTATAAACAGAAGTGCTTTTTGGGCGTCAGATTTCTTCTAGCTTCGTTATTGTGTATAAGTCACTGTGGGGCTCTGTTGGGTGCGTCCTGTAATCTTGCCCATTCCCCTCTCCAGCCTCTGGATTTATCTTGCTTTTGCCCAATCAATACGGACTTTTTAGGTTGGGCTTTTGTTTTGTGCAAGTAAGTTTCTGATCCCAGATTTGGTGAATGTGTTAACACTGCTTTGTGAATAAATCAATGAGTGATCTGCTGAACAGTTGCAATCATAGAATTATGTTGTATGTAATGTACATATGGAGAAAGAATGTATTTTGTTCATTTTCTTAATAAAAAGTTATATATGGACACTACAAAATGTCTGTTGTGTTTTCTAAATCTGTTTTTTGAAATCAGCTTTTAACATATCTATGTACTTTGCAGTTACTCTGTTTTTTTCCTCAGACAGGTGAGTTTTCTTCAGGATTCCAAAGATGAAAAGGGATACCTATTATAGAATGGTCTTTGGACTTTTCCTTTTGAGGCAATTCTGAAATATAAAGGTCTGGTAGATCTCACAAAGTTTCTGGGGGAAGTTTCCTTTTTCCTTTTTTTTAAGACTTATTTACACATATAAGAGCTTGGAAGTAGGCTAGAGGTGTGGGGGATGCAAAGGTTCCCCAGCGACAGAGTGGGGAGCAGAAGAGGCAGATCGAATGAAATGCACTGCTGAGGGGAACAATGGTCAAGAAAGGAGAGGTCTGCTGTGCCATGTGGGTCAGCTCCCTGGCCAGGGATCAAACTCGTGCTGCAGTGGCTGGATAGCTTGATAGCACTGAGACTTTAATCCCTGCACCACGAAGGAGACCTCAAAAGTATTCCATTTTAAAGAACACTAGCAAGTATTTTCAGATTCTTTTTTTTTTTTTTTTGACCTACTGCTAAAGCTCTATTTTATCTATTTTGTAAAATTTGAACTTGTGTTCCCAGGTTTTAGGGACTTATTTGTAAAGATTAGGAACCAGAAGGAAAGAACTGAACTGAAATAGAAAATAAGTTGTAGAAAAAGTAATGGAGAGAGAACTTTAGAAGTGTTGCAAAGGTTAGAAATAATCTGCATCCTGTTCCCAGTGATGGGAATAGAAACTTTATGGGTGGGAGGAGGAACAAACAAATAGGCCCAGTGAAAATAACGTGTTGTTCGGGCTACGTTGTGTGAACTCTCCAGATAGATGTTCGGCGCCAAGATCTCCTTTTGACCCTTCCATTTTCTAGCGTGCTGTGCATTTTCTTGACTCTGTCACTACTCTGTGGTTAGTTGTCAACTGAGTTAACAAGGATTGTATCTTCTCAGTATATATGTAATCATCTCACGGTGTGGCTATCATTTGCAGTGTGTGCTTTGAGTGTGGCTTATAAGTAAAAATTGTCTTCAAACGTGCAATAAGGTAAGGAATTGGCCTTTCCTTGGTTAATCCTCCAGGGAATTAACTCAAAAGAAATGAAATGTGAGATACCATCTCCTCTCCCTGTGTATTATTTGTCTTCTGGTGGGTCAACAATAAAGAGGTTTGTGGTGGAGTACAGTTAGACGCCAGCCAGCTGCTGCACGCGTGCGTGCAGAGAGCTACCGGAACTGAGCACACTGCCTCCCAGGCTTCTGCCTGCCCAGGCATAATCCAGCATCTTGCAGGAAAAGGGCTCTAGGTACTCACGTTCAAATACTTACAAGAGACAACCTTATAATTCATAGAAGTTGAAAAAAAGGGGTTTTTCCAGTAAAGGAAGGCAACATTCTTGCCACTGACCCTTCAGATTCTGACGACCAGCCGGAAGACTAACCGATGGCTTTTCTGAACTTTTTTTTTTTTCCCTGAAGTCAGTGCTGGTGTAGGCTTAACTAGTACGGGTGAGGTTTCGCCCTTGCTGTCACCGCGTATTATGCCACCTCTTTCTCTGCCTATTATAGATCCCAGAAGGAGAAGAGGAAGGGCCGAGTGGACACTTGATGGCACAGGGCAAGAGGGGCAACAGAGGCTTGGAACTGTCGAACTCTGAGCTTCTTGAGTGTCCACCAAGGACCTTCCTCCCCCCGGGCTTTTGATTTACATTCTCTCCAGAGATTTTACAGGGGAAAAGGCTACAGATAGAGGTGGCCCCTCCACTGCTGTGTGGGTGAGTTTTGGTTGAGACAAACCCGGAGGGAGACGAGGACGCCAGGCACTGTCTTCGCATGCACTTACAGCTAGTGCCCTCTGAACTGGGGCCGAGGGATCGGTAACCCAGGGCAAGAGGCAGGAATCCTGGGTCTATTTCCAGGTCCACCCAGTGACTTCTGTGTAACGCGGGGCACAGTCCCAACTTCTTTTTTTTTTTTGGAGAATGTTGGCAGCAGGTCCTGTTTGCTATGATCTCCGTGATGTTTTTTATGTCTATAAAATGCCAAGGTTTTTGAAAAATATTTGCTCAGTATTATCATTAGTATTAATTATTGTAGACAGTCCTTTTCAGTGTTGACCTTTTCCACCCTTAGGGTACAGAAGAAATACACATTTTGGAGGGGGCTTATAGGAGGGAGGTGGTCATAACAGGCATAACAAAAAAACGACAACTGAGAGGGCCTTTTGGTTGGCAGGGCAGGAGCAGGGTGAATGACCTATTCAGGAAGAGAATGGGTTTAATTTGTGGCCAGCGATAAACTATGAGTCATTCTCTTCTTAGAACAGCATGCCTCCAGCATGGCCAAGGGCCTGCCCAGGTTCCTGGTACTTGTGTTCCTTTCCTGGCACACTCTTACAGTTAACCTCAGGATACCCCTGGGCCAACTCTGGTCTACCCTTCAGGGTGGTAATTGCCTTCAGTCCCATATAAAAGGAGGGCATATTGGAAAGGTAGTTGTATTCTAGAAAGGTGTTTTGTTATTGGAATTCAAGCATAATTAGGAAAAGAACGTAGGACTAAGGAGAGAAAAGTTACAGACTTTTCTACTCCTTAGAGAGAGCTCTTTATCTCTGTTGGTAATGTTCCCTGTTGGTAAAGTGGCTACAGTTTCTCAGGTACGTGTTCTTGTAATTTCTCAGAAATGTAAAAAATCTTTTCGATTTACATTCTCTCCAGAGATATTACAGGGAAGAAAGGCTACAGGTAGAGGTGACCTTTCCACCTCTGTGTGTGAGTTTTGGTCGAGACAAACCCAGAGAGGGAGATGCGGGCAGCCATGCTGGGGGCTCCCTGTTCAACAGAACAGGGTGTAGCAACCCTGAGTGTGGCCCTCGTTCACCTGCAAACTGGGAATGACAAAGCTTTCGCCTGCCAGTAGGTGAAGATAATAGCAGTAAAGATCATACCACCCTAGGAGATGGAGGGAATCTGATGACTCTTGAGCGATTCCTTTCTTGAACATCTTTCATCTTCACTAGTCTCTGGATAAGGGAAAGGCGGAGATTCCGTGTGACAAGTGAAAAGGTCCTTTATGGGCACAATGGATGGAATAGAGCCTTTTATTTTTTGTATTTTTATGTGTTCCATCCCTATGTCAATTTTCATAACTGATCAGGATTTATCGGGCCCCATGGGATCTTGGGTGTGGCTGATTCGCAGTTGTGTCTGAGACAGAAGTAGTGGGGAGGAAAAGGATAAGACGATAGAGTGGAGGAAACCTCTTCCGCTCTCTGGACCCACAACATTCAGCAGCCCTGCCTGAGAGCAGCAGCTACCACACCCACTCGAGGGTGCCTGCTGTCCGGGGTGTTTTGTGATGAGCCTCACGCACGTCAGAGCACAAGCCAATCACAGCGACATACTAGGGCTCGGGCTGGCTTACACAAAAGCACTTTAATTGACAGTATACAACTTTCCAAAATATACTTTTGTAAGAAAATGGCAATAATTAAGTATAATCTTTACACGTTTCTCAGTAAATTCCAGTGTACTTCAGACCCCTGTCCTCTAAGACACATGCTCCCCCAGTGTCCTGGGCAAACTGTTGAACATTCACTAATAAAAGACAGAGTGACCCTCTCCCCGCCACTCAGTGCTGGGATGTCCCCACCTGAGTGAGTCCACCAGTGAGAATGCTGGATGGCCACAGCTTTCCTCTCGCCCCATCCTCTTCCTCTGTCCTGTTCCTTTGATCCTTAGTTCTGCTAGTAGATCCACATGTAAAAGCCCACTCGAAAACTGCTCCTGGGCAGAAAGAACTGTTCAGAAAGTCTTAGACCTAGATAACTCATAGGCACTGGAGAGGACCGGTAAGACTCCTATCTTTATCTTCTCTGTGCCCTCCCTGACCTTGCTGCAGTAAGTCCTTGGAAAGCACTTTGTGGCATCCCCATGCCTGCCTCGTCAGCAGTGCGCTGACTGCTTCTGGCACACAGCGCTGGGCTGTTTCTGTCCCAAACCGCTGGATTTTGACTTTGGCTAAGTCACTTTCCAGGCTTCAGTTTTTTTCTTGGAAAGGATTGAACGACGTCTCCCTTGCCCTCCCCCAAGACTGGAGTGGCACTTCCCAGCCAGCACATAATGTCCAGTCCTCACTGCAAGAGGGCTGGGACTTGGCTAGGGAAGGGCAAGGTTCCTATTTAAAAGTACAAATGCCCATTCTGCAAGACAAGTCCATGCTCACCTGCCTGTCTTAGATTTTTCTTTTTTCATTAAAGAAAACAAAACTTTATCATTTCTAGTAGACATTTACATTCTTATTCAGAGGGAAAAAAAATAAAAACCATCACCCTTAGCTAACAAATGTTTTTCCAAAGTATATTCCCTTAAAGTAGTGCAGGTGGATTAATGTGGCCACTGTATTTACAGTATCAAAAAATGTGCATATATGTATCAGCTTGTACTTGTTTTTCAAAGTTTCTCCAGAACATTATCAAACAAAGATAAAAGCTCAGAAGTGGTTTAAATAAACTATCTGCTAGCCTTCCTTATCAAGAGGGGGAAAAAGAACCTTGCATCCAGGCTGGATTAAACCCGTACTCTTGTCTATGATGCAATATATATATATTCTGTACCTCCTCCTTAAGCATCGCTGCCTCTCTTCCCCCTCACTGGCTGCAGGCACCCCATTAGATCTGGTCCAATCATGAAATTATGGTTTCTGGCCTTTTGTGCAACTTAGGGAAACCAGCAGTTTGCCACTGAAAGAGCTTGACACAACCTGTTGCAGTTACACTGAGTTCCTGGTGTTCACTTCTCTCTTCTCAGCCCCAGAATCTGAATTGCCAAACAGCATTTAAAACCCAGTAAAGATACAGGAAGAAGATGACCCTGACAGACATATGGCTGGATGGCCTCTGACATGGATGTCAGTGGCGAGAGCAAGCCAAAGAAAGCGCTAGAACCTGGCGTTGCCCTAAAGGACGAGAGGAACACAATTTGGTGGCACAAAAGGAACCTCAACCAGGCCAAAGCTTCTCAAGGTTCTCTGGACAGAGCCATAGTGGTTCCTCTTCACCAAGCCTAAGTTTTAACTCTAGGCCTTTCCAGTCAGCCTCTCTCTCCCAAGAAGCTTTGAGGTTGCAGCCTTTGCTCTATTTGCAGGGGTGTATTTGCTGTCTCTGTCTGAAGGTGCAGCTGGCAAAATGGAACCAGGAATAGTAATCCTGTCTGACCTCTGCCAAGGAACCATGATAGAAGCCCACTGGGAAGAAAGAACCAAACACCAGCTGGAAAGGAAGCACACAGGTCCCTCCTCGCAGAATAAGATTTCCTCAATGTTCTCCCAAGCTTGCAGTCTCCTTCCTACCCAAATCAAAGGCTAGAGAATCAGGACAAATACTTGTGGATCCCTGTGAGCCTCTTTGTACCCTAACTCTTGGGAAACTCGCGGTGCTGGGGGGGGAGGGGGCCGGTCTTGATTAAATCCCCAGCTCCTTTCCCCCTAGGATATCAAAAGGCTAATGAGGCAGCCAGGCACACAAGGACCCAGATCTTTCTGCTAAGCTTCCCCCCGACACACACGCTTAAAAAAAACAGCCTACCTCAAATCAATGTAGTCGGCTTCACTAGCACTATCTCAGCCTGGCCTGCCTTCAGGACGCTGTGATGCTTTTTGCCCTGAAATGACTTTTCATTCACCACCCCCTAGTTCTGCCCATCATTGTGATGGCCCAGGAACAAGACTCCATGGTTCCAACGTCCACACAGGATTCCCTCACCTCAAAAAAAAAAAAAAAAAAAATTAAACCTTATACTCAGTCCAAAGTTGCCGCCAGTGTAGCCACAAACAGCTGAGCTCTCTCAAAGCCCCTCTACTGGGGGGCACAAATGGCCTTTTGTTTCCCTGAGATGCTACCAGAATCTGCACAACTGGGAAGCCCCTAGAATCTAGTAGAGAAGAGGATATGGTTGGGCCAAGCTCCATGCCAGGACCATGAGAGGTCACTGGGGACACCCAGCCCCCTACTCCCACCCCACGAGCTCTCCCTTACAATGGCCATGTTCTAGACCTTCTTGCCCTGCAGCATAGGATAATCAGGAGTCAGTGAGATTAACTAATTGAAAGTTGACCAACAAGTTGAGCTTTGGCTTTTGGCAGTAGAGGGCTGGAATAAAAAAAAGAGAACAAATTCTCAGCAACTTGAGAAGTCCCTGAGTTTCCCATGAAAGAGTAAAGCCTACCCTTCCCGCTTGCTTCAGTAGATTGTCTGTGAAGACACAGCTTTGCTGGCTGGGGCCCCAGGAAAGTCTGTCCTAAAGCTACTGCTCTTTCACACTGCATCTTGGGGGGATCCTTGCCTGACTTCGCCATCATTGTCTGAGCGGCGAACAACAAAATAGGAGCTCTTTGCCTTCATTAGCTGCTGCAGAATTTAGTTCCCAGTTGAGTGGGAACAGGAAGCCAAAGGCGCTCCGGGTGGGTGATGGGCCGGGCCTCCTGGGGTGAAGGGATTCCCTTCAGCAGCCCTCGGTTCACACTGATACTCTTCTATGGGGTAAGTCCCGAGCTCACTAAGCACAGCAAGGAAACCAGGATCCAGAACAAGGGGTTCAAGGTCACGAATAGCCTGTATCACTTCCTCCCAGGGGCCAGGGACTGAGTGGGGATAAAGACTGAGCCTGGAGAGGGGACAGACAATGGGGATGGGAACGTTGGCAGACGAGGTTGGGATAGTAGACAAAACTCTCCGGACTTACACTTTCAAGTAACCAGATCCACTGAGACGGGATCAGCCCCGCCCCGTTCCCGTGCCTGGACTGGCAGCTTCACCCTACCCAGGGCAGCGTGAGGAGAGAATGGCTGACGACAGCCTTGAATGTGGTGGGAATGGGCACTGGACTGAACAAAGGAGTCTGTTTTCATCTTGACTCGCCAAGTGGCCGTGCAACCTTGACCTCACCCTACTTAGGCCTCAGTCATTTCATCTGTGCAATGAAGGGAATCTACTAGAAGATCTCTAAAGTCCCAACACGGCTCTTTCTGGAGCTCCCTTCCTCCCATCTTCCAGCAGCACTGAGCTCAGGCACTAATGGGTTATTTTACAAGAGGAATCTAGACAGAATGTGATTTGTTCAGCTTGAAAAGGGAAAAATTAAGGCCCTGTGGGTTTGGGAGGAGGGAATCCTCTGAGTCTCTCCCTCCCCAGTCTTCCCCTCAAATGGAAAGGATTTTCTGCCCTTGTCCGAATGGCACTTGAGGTGGTTCAGTCTGGAGCTCTGTGGTGCTGTCAGAGGCCACCAGCCGACCTGGTTAGAGGTGTGTGTCCTCCTCCTCATCGAGGTCATCCTTGATCAGGTTGTCCAGAGGGACGATCCAGCTGTCCCCCAGCTCCCCATTAAGGTTGACCACCTTTTTTTCTTGCATCTCTGATGAGGTCTCCATCACTTCCAGCGTGGGGTTGTCATGGTAACCATTCTCCACTGTCTGCAGCTCCTCTGTGAGTCGTTGCTAGAAGGACAAGATGACCCAAGAAGAAGGGGTCAATTTTGAGGGCCACTGGCCTTAGTATATAGCTTTTCTCTAACATGTGTACCCCTACAATCCAGGAGCCCCAATTTGATGAGCATCAAGTGCCTCCTGGCCACCAGCCTGCCTTGACTTTAGTGGAGACTGGGACTTGTCCAGCACCCTTACGTCCCTATCTCAAGCCACTTATGCCCTGGTGGCAAACCTGTGAGGTCAGTGGAGATTGACTTCATTCAACAGAGTCTTCCAATGTCATTTTTTCCCCACAAACCTAACTCTCCAATCATCTGCCTTCCCTCATTAATGAATGGGGAAGGACTATAAGAAAGTGACTTTCAACCCACCTGGTGACTGAGCAAGATGGCTGAATCTACAGCAGATAAGGGCCATAGGAGACAGCGCGCTCTCTCCATCTTTATCTGAGATACAACCTGGTTGCACAGTAGAGTCACATAGAAAGCTTTTAACAAACCCAGTTGACCCTTGGATCACACTGTTGGGTTAAGGTCCCCTAACCCTGCAGTCAAAAGCCCAAGCACAGTTTATAATTCATGTTCTTCATCCTCAGATTCAACCCAAGGATGACTGATTCTGCTATGCAGAGCCCATCGATAGAAAAAAATAAGCCCACATAAGTGGACCCGAGCAGTTCAAGGTCAACTGTGGATTGATCCGCAGATCCTGTTTCAAGTGCTATGTGAGGAAGCCAGGTGTGGATTTCTTTAAAATGGCCCATAACGTGAGAACTATGGGTATGGCTGGGCTGGTGATGGGAACTCTAGTAAGGGTGTGAAAAGCATTAGGCTAGAAGGCATGGCTAGGTCCATTCATCTCTGTGGTTCCCAAGAACAGCTCTGCAAATGTTACCCCCACTATGTAGGTGAGAAAATTGATGCTTGGAGATTGAAACACTTGCTCAAGTTCACAGAGGTAATGGGAGGCCGTGCCTGGGCATAAGCCAAATCCTTCTGACTCCAAAGCCCTACGTTCTTCCCTTCCACAGTGCTGCCACTGTCATTTCCCATGGAAGCGTCCCTCTCCCTTAAAGGAGATCCACAGCCCACTCGCTCTCCTCTAATGTAGCAATAATGGGGTGACAGTCATTTGGTGAGCTGGAGATGCTTCTCCTCACCTGGTCCTTCCGCTGGGAGAGACGCTGGTGACAGCAGCCATAGAGGGCGGCCACCAGGAGCAGAAAAGATGCCATGCACACGATGGTGATGATGAGGGGCATGCTGAACCGGTCCTCCGTCTCTTCGGGTGGCCCCTGGCCCCCAAGCTGCATGTTACTGACCCCGACCTGGCCAAGGAGAGAGTTAGGTGGTAGAAGCAGGTGTGGGTCACCCTCTCTCCCAGTGAATGCCCTTTCACTAGGAACTCATCTGCTGGCTGTTTGGTGGGGCACATTTCACACCCACTGTCTCTTAGAGGTAAGAGGCATCTTACCCTCCTGCCTTCTAGATGCTTCCTCTACAATGAGAGACAAGCAAAGCAACATGCACATCCCAGTGACTGGCGACCCCCTCTGTCCCAACACCCGGGAGGAGCCCACTTACCTCTTTTAGATCATCCCACTTGGGTTTCAGCAATTCATATACGTCCTGGGGGAGGAGCTTTGCTATGGGGAGGAGGGAGACATGCTGCTTCAGTGGCCTGCTCAGAGTGGCATGGTACGGGATGGAGACGGGGCCCCAAGAGGAGGACACACTAGCTCAGTAACCTGAGGGTGTCCCCTGGGTGGCTGGGAGGGGTGGGGGAGGGGGAAGAGTTGCAGGTGCTTAGGAAACCAAGGGAACACCGACAAGGAGCCATCCTCATGCTTCTGAATCGTCACCTCCCCCTCCAACTCATTCCCACCCTACAAAGGAACTTCAGCCCTCAACTCACTCTCGATAGTGATTTCTTTGATTGCCATTTCCTGGCTTGATAGAATAGGCGCCAGCCGTACGTGGCACTGATCCTGGGCTGGGTTGAAGGTGGCTTTTGCAGCTCGGCATAGAAGCATGACCAGTTTGTCATCGGAAGAGCTCCCCGCCTGCTGTGTGGAGACCACAGGACATGATGGCAGCTTCAGCTTGTGGGGCTGCCCTTCGAAGCTTGGGTTGGGGGAAGCCCTACTGCCTAGATAGACCTGTCCCCCTGTCCAGCCTGGGTGGGTCCCTGCCTCACGTGATCTCCCTGCGTCCCCTCACCTGCTTATCTCCCCTGTGGTTGACAATACTCTCTCCCCAGTGATCCTTTTTGCCCTTCAGGATCTCGACTTGATGCCCCTTATCCTCTCTCTCTAGAAGGGGCAGGAGGCACCATCCAGCACCCCCACCTAGGACGAGTGGGAGGACTCCACAGTTCTCCGAACCTGCCCCCTTGCCGGCCCCAACGCCCACTTCAAAGACCCTCAGTGTTCAGTTCGAAGGCCTCCGAGCTGGAGCCTAGCTCTCAGCTAGAGGTCATGGTTCCCAGAGCGGAAGCGTCTGTCCTCTCCCTAGGCTCACTGACTCTGATGTCATGAACAGGCTGGCGGGGGAGAGGAGAGGCCATCATTTCCCAGGAATGTGGGGGCCTCTTCGGTGAATCTTCTGCCTCGCTAACTGGGGGCTGGAGGTGAGAAGCAAAGTGTGAGCAGATGCACCTGAGCTGGGGTGTCTCTGACCTGACAGTGGATGGAGAAAAGCACTCAGTACGGTCACCTCAGGGCCCCCCAAACTACCCCTTGGGTTTCTACCTAGGCTTTCCTTAGGCTCCCTCATTCCTCAGCCTGATACCAGAGCTTTACCTTCCTATACAAAGGGGGGGGAATGCTTCTCAAAACCTATCATGCAACCCCAAATTTAAGTCAAAAAAAGGGTCTGAGGAAAGGCGGGGCTGGCATCAGTGCCTTAAGCCCAACCCCAGGGGAACAGTCTCCCTCTGCAGACTCCAGTCTAAAGGTATACTCTTGTAAAGTTCACCCAGAAAATCCCAGCAAGATAGACACCTAAAAGAAGACAACTGCATAAAAGGGGCAGCATTCAAGTTCTCCATCTTTAGCAACCTTCACGGTTCAGTTCAGGTTCCAAGAACACCTAAGGGTGTTTGCTAAGATGGCTACTGACCAGGAGAGGGCAGCAGTGAGCCATCCGGCGAACAGGTCCACCCGCCTTGCAGAGAAGCCACCACCCCAGGGAGCTGGCAGGCTTTTACCCCTCGGGCACTCACATGTGCTCACCCCCAGTGACCCCTCCCCAGAGCGCACACACAGTGAATGAGCTGAATGAGCGCGTGCTGGCTGCTTAGGACGGACCCCTCAGGGGAGAGAGAAGGAGGCGTGAGACAATACCTGGACCCGGAAATAGAAAACCACAGACTCTCTGGAGAGGTGCGTCAGGCAGATTAAGCCTCTCATTTTCTGTACTAGTTTCAAAATTTCTCAGTGTGGCATTCGTTTACAAAGCTATGTGCCTTCAGGAATCCAGCCTCACACCTTGACTGCGTGAGCTTGAGGCCTCTCGAGCTCACACTTGAGTCAAGCCCTGAGCTGACAGATCCAGGGCCCTCAGGCCACTGGAAAGAGGAGCCTGGGGAGTGTGGGGAGTGGGGGAGCCGGGAACCAGCCACGGGGAACCACTGGTTCTGGAGAATTCGGAACCTGGGTGTGGGTCCCTCCAAGAGGTGGGGAGGGGCCACTGGCCAGGAAACCACAGCGCCAGGAAATGGACACATCCCTCAGTCCCTTTCTAGAAGGAGCGATTCATCCCCTTCTTCCTCCCTAACTTGTGACTAAGTGCCTATTGGGGGTCTTACTCAATAAATGTGGGGTTTGGGTCGGTGAGGTACTCACACAGAGTCCAGTGTTTGTGAGGTTCAGGACGAGCATCTTCTCATTCCGCTGCTCAGGAGGCTCACACTTTATCTGGAAGAAGCCACTGGGATTAAGGTTCAGGCGGAGCCTGGCAGGGTCTCATTGGTGATCCCTCCCCTCCCATGGGCTGGTGGTGCAAAGGAGGAGGAGGGGGGTGCAAGCCTGGGCCAGGCAGCCGCCCTGAGGGGGTACACTGGGTGGCTGCTCCTGGCTCTCCCCACCAGGGACCCTGGGAGGAGCCCCTTCCATATGCATTGGGATCTGCTTGTCTTCCCTGCCCTTGCTGGAATTACCCTGTGGTAGCCAAAAGTCGGGGTGGGAGAAGGGCTGGAATCTGGGGGGGCTGTAGAAGGCAACAGAGTGGTGGAGCCTGTGGGTCCCGTGCCTGTGGCCACAGGCCCCAGTGAAGGGCCTGTAGGCTGCGGAGTCTCAGTGGAAGGTGTCCAGGTGATGGAGGTTGAGGTCCCAGGGACGGTTTGCATCTTGCTGGTGGTCTGCGGGTTGTCTGATGAGGTGACCGACGGTACTGTCAGTGGGAAAGCAGAGGTGATGAGAAAAGATGCACGGCACCTTTGAGAGAAGAGGGCAGGTTTTCTTGTTCCAAATATTTTCCCAGTGTCTTTAGTCTTATCCCCAACCAGACTACAAGGTAAGCAGGCTATCAGGAAAAGGAGGCCACTGATGAAGCAGCTTCTATTACAGGATACGAACCAGGTGAGAACCTGATGAATGAGCCATGGCGTGGTGTGGGCTGCTGTGGTCAGGGCTCACTTTGTGCCAGTCTACTTATGGGGCCTCAAGGGTACTTTCTTATTTGAGCCTCACAACCACCCTATGAGGAGGGTATCCTCATCCCTAATTTTCTAAAAAGGTAAACTGAGGCTCAGATGATTTGCCCAAGGTCACATGCTACCAAGGGCACAGCAGGGATTTGAATCCAGGTTTCTCCAACCCACAGCCCTGTCCTCACTGCAGGATGCGACCTCGTCCCCGGCTCCTCCAAACGCCCGAGGATTCCTGGACAGGGGGATGCTCAGGGTCACACTCAGAAATTCTGGTGCCATAAATTTGACAGGGGCCACGATTTTGAAGCTCGTGATCCAGCAATGAATTTTGAAATTAATTTACGAGGTTAAGGCCAATAATAAGAACGAAAAGAGGGTTCTCCCTGGTGGCGCAAGGGGTTAAAAGCACAGCACTATGAAGCTATCTGCAACCGCTGTAGCACAAGTTCGATCCTCCGCCAGGGAGCTGACCCACATGGCGCAGCAGACCTCTCCCGACCCATCTGCTGCTCCCCTCAACAGTATATTTCAGTCAGCAGGGTGCACCCTGTGTAGGAAGATAAACCCGCGGGAGAAACCTTGGGGTCCAGCCTGTGTTACACGCATGTGTCCAGACCATGTAATCAACCCTTTGAGACACAGCCCCCCTCCCCTTGCCCTCAGAGAGGAGGCTGAACTCTCAGGACCACACGCCCTGTGCCTGCCCCTGGGGGCACAGGGGGAAATGGAGGTGAGGGTTCTCAAGAGCAGGCCCTACAGCTTCCCGCTGAGCAGCAGCCCCCAACATAAGGATTTCCAAGTCGCTTCTTGCTTGAAAAGAGAGCAGGCTGACTCACAGGGTGTGCTCGCCTCGCCCCCAGACGTGGCGGTGGGGTCCGGGGTGCCCGAGCTGCCGGAAGCTGCAGTGGTTTCGCCTGGTTGGCCCGGCAAGCTCCCTGGGGGGCTCGGAGTAGTGGGGGCCAAGGTCTGCAGGGCAGGGCTCCCTGGGGTAGTCGAGGGCGCGGACGCGAGACCGGTGCCAGGGGGTGAAGTGGGCTGCGTGGTGGGCTCCAGAGTGCCCGGCACGGCGGCTGTGCTGGCGCTGAGGCCGCTTTGGGCTCCAGCCCCAGCCGTTGTTTTACTTCCCTCAGGGCTGGTGGTTACCGGCTGAGGGGGGGCTGTGGTCGGTGGCCGTGTGGCCAGGGTCGAAGCCTGGGGAGGCTGCGTGTTGCCAAGGGTGCTGCCTGAGTCCGGGCTCCCCGGCACCCCCGTGGTGTGGCGTGGAGGTGGGGTCCCCACCACCGCCAGGCCGCCGGGCGCTGTTGAGGGGCTACTGGCCACCAAGGTCGGGGCGGCAGAAGTCGGGCCGCTGCTTGCGCTGACGGTTGTGGGCTTCTGGGTTTCAGTGCTGGCGGCTGGAGATGTGTGGGACGTGGTTGGGTCTGTGGCCTTCGCGGTGGTTACCGGCTGAGTCGTGGGCTGGGATGCTGTTGACCAAGACAACACAGAATCAGGTTAGGGATTTTCTGAGCAGCCCTTGCTGAAGGCCTGGGCCCTTAAGAGGGAGTCAGACAGAATCAAGGCCAACTGTGGAAAGGAAAGACGAGACCAGCTCAGCCCGCTGTGTGGGGGCCTGCAGCTAAGCCCATGTCTCCCCATCCCACCCCAGGCCTTGTGTGTCCACCAGTAGCCACAGAAACAGGCCGCCCTAATCCCCTCTGCTTCCTGCCAGGCACCCGACCCCACAAAAGACTCAACAGACTCACACTATGTTGAACATGGTGGTCAACCCCCCACCTTGTTAGGGGGTCAGGAACAAGAGTCCTTTTCAGTCACCTAACACATTATTAATAAATTTGAGCAAGGTAATGCTGGTCTACATTGTTTGTATTTTGAAAGTATAGGAACCCCCCTACCCCCTTTCAGCATTCCCAGAGTCCACCAACACCTCCCCCTCTGAATGCCTCACTTCTCTACTTTCAAGGGCCAGGCTTAATTGATTGAGGGAAATAATAGCTTCCACGTCAGGTTCTGGGGGACAAATGTTGACTAAGATACAAGTCATCCTTACCCTCAGATAATTAACCTTCATGTGAGTGAGACAGACGTTCAACAAATGGACCGAACAGTGAGCCATGAGTCTGGTGACTGCATGGAGGAAATGACCAAGGAAACCCTCAGAGAACAGGCAGAAGAGGCTGTTTAGACAGAGGGAAGAGAAGGCAGCATTTAAGCTGAAGAGGATGGATAGCAAGGAGGAAGCTGCCTGAGGAATGGGAGGAGAGGCAAGGCAGGAGTAAGGAACAGAACCTGCAAAGGCCCCAGAGTTAGGAAACGAGCAAAGAGAAGGTCAGATGAAAGGAGTTTAGTGACTGAGGGGCTTGGGGGCTTCAAATAATGCAGGGCCTTCTAGGTAAAGTGGCAGTGGCTTACTGTCCCAATGATATGTTTTTGAGAATAAAAGAGAAGCTTCTTAAAAGTCACATCCTGGAATGGTTTCACTCATAGCAGGAGTATAATGGACCAGGTGGAAAATAACAAAAATAATGAACAACCATATACCAGAGACATTTTGTGGGGGTGGAGTGGGGAATGGGATCAAAAACGGGGTGGGGGGAGGGAAGTGCATGGGATTATGGTGATGGCACATGGGTGACTTGGTGATGAGAAACCCGCGGGGATTACAATTGAGATGGAAAAAAAATGTACAAAATGATGTAAAAATAAACTTTTGTAATAAAAAAAAAAAAGTCACATCCTGGGGCCCTCCCTGGTGGCGCAGCAGGTTAAAGCACAGCACTGGGAAGCTAAAGCCACTTCCGCATGAGTTCCATCACCGTCTGCCCCAGAGGAGATCCACATGGCGTGGCAGACCTCTCCTGACCCACCCGCTGCTCCCCTCAGCAGTGTACTTGATCAGTCTGCCTGTTCTGCTCCCCACTCTGTCTCTGGTGAAGCCTCTCGCCACCCCTGAGCCTCTGGCCTGTACCCCAGTTCTGTATGCACAAATAAATAAATCTTTAAAAAAAAAAAAGTCACATCGTAGGTTTATGAGACATAAGGTCACCCTCTTTACAGACCAAATAAGAAACTAAAATTCTAGATATTTACTCAAGTACAAAGAGTCAATGAAGGTTTTTTTTTTTAATATTTAAAGATTTTACTTATTTATGCATTCAGAACTGGGGTACAGGGGCAATGAGAGGATTCACCAGAGACAAAGTGGGGAGCAGAACAGGCAGATTGACGAAATACACCGCTGAGGGGAGCAGCGGTGGGGGGGCAGGAGAGCTCTGCTGTGCCATGTGGATCAGCTCCGGGGTGGAGATCGAACTCATGCTGAAGTGGCAGGGGCTCGCTTCATAGTGCTGTGCTTTAACCTGCTGCGCCACCAGGAAGGGCCACAGTGAAGGTTTTAAAGCAAAAACGTTTTCTAGGGTTGATGGACCAAAAAACACATTCTCGTAGCACTGGAAGGAAGAATGAGTGGAAATGGAAGAAGAGGCTATTACAGAATCCAGAGTAGATGAAATGGCCAAAGAGAGGCGCACAGGATGAAAGAGGGTGGGTTCGGACTGCTGTGGAGATGGAATCAATGACCTGCTGATGTGGGGAGTGAAGAGAAGCGGAGCACCAGGTGAGTCCTGGTCCTTGACTGACGGGGAGAGGTAGACTTTTGGCCATTTTTTAAAGTAATAGTTTGTTTTTAACATCATTGTGTACTTTTGCCCATTTTTCAAAGTGAGTCAGAACTTTGCAGTGAGCCATCTTTTCTGTTTGGGGACTTGCCTTCTATTAGAAACCCTGAAAACGCCAGCTCCTTGCCTGTCCAGCCTCCCTGTGATACTACAGTGTGTATTAAACCACGTGAACTCGTACACCCAGGCAGTAGGAGTGAGGAGCCGCATCTGTGAGGAGCGGGGCTGACACGGGTGAAGTCACGGCCACCGGTGGCAGCAGAGGACACGTCCCAGAGCAAGAGCCCGCAGGTAAAGCTACAGCAGCACCTGTTGGGTGGTACTGGTGAGCAGGGTGGGCTTCTTGGGACTGATTCTGTCAGTGGATCAGTGACATTGAAGGTAGTCTCCAGCGATCCAAGCTCCTTCCTAAACTAGACAGTTGCTGACATGCCCTTAATACATACACACACGTGCTTTAGATAGAGACAGAAATTTGTATCAGGTGTGATTGTGAGGACCAGCACCCCAAGAATTCATTATTAGATCTTATCAAGGCGAAAGGCGGTTGGAACTGTGCCAGTCTGAAGGCACAGGACTCTGGTGTCCCACACAGCCCATGGAGAAGCAGCCACACCATCACCTAAGTGAAATGCCCCAGGAGAGGCAGGGCTGAGGCAGCTGCCACACCATGATATGGAAGACTCCCAGGCTAGGGCACGTGCTAAGACGCAGTGCCATGTTATGGCTTGCAACTGACTGTTTTTCTTCTTGGAGTTCATAAAATAAAGATGCCTCTTACAGTTGGTCATGTTATAGTATCTTTTTGGCAACAGACACCTGATTGATGAGGGGAATATTATCGTATTTTAAAAAGATGGTGCAGGATGCGTAAGTCTTAGCATGGTGAACAGCTTAAAAGAGGGTTTTCGCAACCCTGAACTACTGACATTTTGGACTGGATATTTCTTTATTATGGAAAGTCGTTCTACACATTATAGGGTGTTTAACAACATACTGTTCTCTAGCCCTAGAAGCAAGTAACATATACTTGTTTATACATTTGCATACATCCCAAACAGCCCAGCTGACAAATGTACCCTCGGGGAAGGACCAAAAAAAAAAAAAATCACTGCCAGTGGAAACTACTAGCTTAAAGAAAGAAAATAACAAACTCTAATTCCTTGATCTTTCTAACGAAGCACAGACTGGAAACCAGAAGTTTTCTAAGACTATATAAAGCAGTGTCTTTTTGCTTCCTGCTAAAGAGCTGTGATCAAAAGTCAAACTTAAAAGTTTAATCCCACGAGTTCCCAATGACAGAGCTCACTCAGTTAATAACCCCCTCAGGTCCCTGACGTGAAATGGAATGGTGACGCAGGTGAGGAAGCAGATGAATTAACATACTCATAAGTTTCAATCTGCCAGTGGACACAACCCTGATGATTCAGTTCTATCTATCTGGCTTGAACCTACGCTCTTAGTGGCCTCCCTTGAGCTCAGTGACATAGAAAGCTATTATCTCCTTAGTATCTCCACCACTCTTCATTCTTTCCAAACCTGTAGCAACAGCCAGACTCCTGTATGCCCCAGGCAGATAAATAAAAGAAGGCCAATCCCCTAAGAAATAGCTGCCCCCCAAATCTAGCAAATATGTATGTTTATATGATGCTAGATTTAAGGAAGGATAATCATAATTATATATCTAGCCAAATTTATCCACATAGGTATGCACACCAGAAGTATTTTGGATTCAGTATGCTAAGTCAAGCAGCTAGAATTAGTTCTAATTGTTTTATTAGTTGGTTGACCAAAACCTAGTTGCAGTGGTCACCCACATTAAATTAAGTTAGCCAAAATTCCCTGGGATGATGTATAGGATGAAATCCACAGCCTTGGAACGTGAGTGGTTTGTCATACATGACCTGTTCCTTAAGGGAACTGCAAAGACACCGCTCACCGAGAGGAATTCTACAGTCCATGAGTTATACACATCTGTTTCTCCGAAATGAGGATATATTATAAATTATTGCAGGTCACAAATTGATGCTTTTTTTCTTTTCTTTCTAAATGGTTCATAAAATCATAGTGTCATCACTGAGGAACCAAGGAAGAATTTCCTTTGCTTCTGCCTAGCTGTTCTGTGCTGTTCCTTGGCTTTCAATTCCAAATTCTGGCCCCATCATGACAAGACTTTCTTTCCTGCGTCTATGTCTTTCCTCTTCTGAGGACACCAGAGAGTGGATTTAAGGACCACACAGGTTCAGTATGACCTCATCTTAACTTGATTACATCAGCAAAGACCGATTTCCAAACAGGGACCAGTGCTGGGAATTCGGATTTGAACACATCTTTACGGAGGTTCAACCTCCCACTCTGCTACCCTAACCCCACTTATTCCACCACAAAAACAAAACAGAGTTCCTGATTTAAAACATTAGAAATCTTTCTGCTTTAAACAGAATGTGCATTTATTAAGAGGAGAACCTAATTACTTGATAATCTGATCATCTGGGTGGCTCAGTAATTAGGCTGAAGTCAGAAATGATGCCAGAACTCCTCTGAAGGGTCTGGAGATGATGTCACTTCCACCACTGTTGAACATGGGTTGCTACAATTGGCATCACTGGACCCCCTAGTATTAGACACTGAATTTCATTTTGAGAGCACTGAGAATTGAGGAATGCTGTCAGGAAAAGGTCTCTCCATTTACTTTATTGACTGGACATTCAAGTACTAAGAGGTACCACAGGAGATCCCTGGGTTCCATCTACACGCCTCCCTGCTTCATGTGAAAAGCATGTAGGATTCACTGTAAGAAGAGTAAATGTTGTGCGTTTAATATTCTATTTTTTCTTCAAGTGAGTTCCTTGGTGAAGTCCTTTGCTCTATAGAACCTTTGCTCTATAGAATAGCATGGTGGTGAAGAAGGCATTCTAGACATCCTTGGGAGTGGTACTGAGACAAGATGGCAACTGGGAATTACATCAAATTCACATTTTAGTTGCCTCCCTACGCTAAGGCCCCTTGCTCAGGAGCACTGGGTGAGCAGAGAAAGACACTGACAGGAGCACACTTGGCTTGTCCATGTGACCATTAAAAATCCTCACACTGAGGGCCCTCCCTGGTGGCGCAGCGGGTTAAAGCACAGCACTGAGAAGCTAAAGCCACTTCCCTGCACCTCTGGCCTGTACCCCAGTTCTGTCTGCATAAATAAATAAATCTTTAAAAAAAAATCCTCACACTGAGATCTAACCCCAAGAAGTCCATTCACACCTCTTCGCTAAACTCCCTTGCACTGATTCTCTGATTCCTGTTCCTTCTACTAATAGATACTAAGTTCCCAAGTAGCTATTATTTAACAAGGATTAGCTACTGCTAGAAATAGGCTCTTTTCAGAGCCTTACCACAATGTAGCTTATCTTAAACAAACAAACAAACAGTAATGTACTATTATAATTCCCACCTATTGAAAAAACTTTCTTTTGGCATTACCCTTCAGGTTCTCTCCTAAATAGGATTAGTATCCTACAGTGGTCTGACTGGTGGATCCAGCATAAAACCTATCCCAAATCATATATAAACAGACTTGGGTTTTCCATGCAAGACACAGAGAACAATCAGATCTTTAAGAATGACCTGAAGGCAAGAACAGACAAAGCTGAGAGTGTGAGTCTGAATTTTATAGGTATTATTCTTTAGGGCCTGTCCTATCTGATGCAAGATACCCTTCAGTTTGAAAATGGAAGATTTTCCCCAGGGAATCCATCAATGAGTAATGACAAGCCTTAAACAATAAGGGTAAAAGCAGAAATCAGTACAATAGAAACCAGAGACAAGCAAATGTCAATGAAGTAAAAAACTGATTTCTTCAAAAGGCTAATAAAGTGGTAAAGCCTTTGATGAGTTTCATCAAAGGGAAAATTAACCAACAAGCCATAAATACAAAATGTCAGGTATAAAAATAATAATAATTATAGGATAGACCAGTAAGAGCAAATGCTGACAGTTTGAAGCAGATGAAATGGACAAATTCCTAAGAAAATGCAACTTTTGGGAGTAACTCAAAAGAAACAGATAAAACAATATGCCCTATATTCATAAAGGCACTGAATTGCCATGTAATGTTTGTATTAGAAAGAAATCCCAACCCTAGATTCAAGAATCAAATAATTTTAGCCTGACATGATAAACTTTTTCTCTAACTTAATCTATTGCATCTATAAAGTGAATCCATTCAAATGTAATTGTCAGTCAACAAAACATGGACATATCAGCCAGGTGCAAACATAGTTAGACGGGCATGGAGAAATTTGGCATCATCAAACTCAAGAACCCAGCTTTAGCAAGAGAAACCACAGAACATCCATCCTGTTCCAGCAATGAGAAGAGAGCTGCAAAGAACATAGCTCCTACCCTCACAGCAAGAAAAAGCTGGAGAAATGGAATCTTACTGACTTTTTTTGAACCCATTGGGGAACTGAGAACGATCCTGAACATGGACAAAGACCTATCCTGAACATTAAAAACAAGCAATTTCTGGTAGAAACTGGATCTGAGCATTTGCTTAGCTAGGCAGAGTTCAATAGAAAGATTAAAGTAAGAGTGTTTAAAGAACTGCTTACGGTTAGGTATGGGCTATTGTGGAAGTGTGAAGCCCTGGGAGCCACGGGCATTGAGAGGCTTACTGGCTTGTATAGGTTCTCCCTGGCAGTCGCCACCAGAGATTCAGAGGGAAGACTGGGGAGACCCTTGAAAAAGTTCCTCTGTGCAGCTGGCTGGGGGAAAAAGACAAGTGGCCACTTCTGAGTACAGTAGCCTGTCACCTATGAAAAAAAGTCTTAATTTTCAGCAGAAATCATCAAAACCCATAGTCTGGGATCACTGCTGGAAGCGTGCGCAGTTGGTGAAGAGAACTAAGAGACACCAATGGACTCCCAGGTTCATCTCCTGCTTCTGCTAAGAAACAAAAGCCTTCAACTGTAGGAGAAAGGCAACAAATTACAGCCTGACGGTACTGTGCAAGCTTACTGCAGCTGGGAAAGAGAATAGGAAAAATAAAAAAGCTGTTTTCCCCTGGGGGTGGGCAGGAATAGTGTTAAATCCAGGAAAACAGCTAAAAAAGGAGGCTGGAACGCTGGGAGGTAAAACCTCCAGGCTCAGGTTCCAGTGCCTGGGGAGGGCTGAAGTTTAATCCAAATATTGGCAAATGTCCTTCTCCCC
>NW_004567106.1:61019050-61019508 GCF_000260355.1 Condylura cristata
TTTAATCCAAATATTGGCAAATGTCCTTCTCCCCCCCCCCCCCCCCCCCCCCCCCCCATTAGCTCGGGACACTAGCTGAAGCATACAGATGCTGTGGGGGACAATGGGAAGGGAACATCTCCAAGCCAGCAGGGAGACAGACAGGTGCCTGCACCCTCTGGAACAACGACTCTAAACCCACATGGAAGACAGCAGAGAAAAGCCCTTTCACTAGAACACTAGTCTACTCTCCTTTTCTATGATGCCAGCTCTGGACATTTCACATAAGTGTATCACAAAATGAGTGTGTCTCTTTGACTGGCTTCTTTCGCTTAGTGTGTTTTTTAAGATTCGCCCATGCTGGGCCTCTCTGGTAGCGCTGGGGTTAAAGTCTCAGTGCTATCAAGCTATTTCTAGCCACTGCAGCATGAGTTCAATCCCTGGCCAGGGAGGTGACCCACATGGTGCAGCAGACCTCT
>NW_004567106.1:61020593-61038671 GCF_000260355.1 Condylura cristata
CTCCAAACAGTTTTCCATAGTGGTTGTACTAGTTTGCATTCCCACCAGCAGTGCAGGAGAGTTCCTTTTTCTCCACATCCTCGCCAGCATTTGTTGTTGCTAGGTGATTTAAGATGTGCCATTCTCACTGGAATGAGATGGTATTTCATTGTAGTTTTAATTTGCATCTCTCTTATTACAAGTGATGTTGAACATCTTTTCATATGCTTGTTGGCCATCTGCATTTCTTCTTTGGAGAAGTGTCTTTTTCGCTCTTCTGCCCATTTTTTGATGGAGTTGCTTAAACAAATGTTTTAAAGAAAAAGATTTACCCATGTTGTCCAACGTGTCATGTCACTTCTTTGGTCCTTTATACTACTGAATGATAGTTCATTGTAAGGACATACCACATTCTATTTATCCATTCATGAGTTGATGGGCATTTGATGGCTTCTGCTTCTTGGCTGTTATAAATAGCGCTGCTATAGACGTCTATGTACAAGTTTCTATGTGGACATGTATTTTCATTTCTCTTGTATGCCAAGGAATGGGAGTCCTGGGTCATACGGTAGTTCATATGTAGCATTTTGAGAAGTTGTACATGTCCTCCAGCCACTTATGTGGGTTCCTGTTTTTCTACGAACAATCGTTACTGTCGTTTTCATTATAGTCACTTCATTGGGCATTTTACTTTTCTCTATTCTCTAATCAAATCTAGCAATACATAAGAAGTGATCTAGTGAGGTTCATCTTGTGACTAGTTCTACATTTAAAAACCAATGCAGTGACCATATTAACAATGAAATAATAAACCACATGATCATCTCCATTTGTGTAGAAATATCATTTGACAAAATTCATGATTCATTCAGATTAAAAAACTAAGGATAGAAGGGAATTTTCCTAGCCTAATAAATAATATTTCCAAGTAAGTGTACAGATGAACATCACACTTAATGAGGGAAGAGTGAATGGTTTGCTTTTACATTTAGGAACATGGCAAGAATATCCTTTCTCATCATTCTTATTTAACATTGTACTAGGTCACCAGTTCAATAAGGAGTCAGGAGGAGGATAACATCTCCTTCTCCTAAAACGCAACAATAAAAAGGCAACCCAACTTTCAAAACTGAGCCAAAGACATACAAGGAAAAATCACCAAAAAAGGACATACAGATGGCAAATAAACTTGTTTATAGGTGGTCAACATTATGAGCCATTAGGCAAATGCAAATTAAAGCTACAATGCTATTTAATGGCTAAAAACAAACTGGAGGGCCCTCCCTGGTGGCACAATGGGGCTTAGGATGCAGCACTGCAAGCTGGCCCACAGCCGCTTCAGTGTGACTTAGACCCCTGGCCCCGGAGGTGACCACATGGCCCAGCAGACCTCTCCTGACCTGCCCACTGCTCCCCTCAGCAGTGTACTTTGTGAATGTGCCTGTTCTGCTCCCCACTCTGTCTCTGGTGAATCCTCTCACCGCCCCTGCACCTCTGGCCTGTACTCCAGTTCTGTATGCATAAATAAATAAAACTTAAAAAAAAAAAACAAAACTTGGAATATCAGATCTACACAGGAACTTTCCTACACTGCTAGTAGGGAATATAAAATATTACAGCAAAATAAAAGTTTAGCCTTTTCTTTTCAAGGTAAGCATACAAGATCTATATGACCCAGCAAACCCATTCTTACGTATTTACACAAAAGAACAGAAAACTCACACAAAACCCAATGCAATGTTTACTGCAGCTTTACTCACAATCAGCAAAACCTGTAAGCAGCCAAGATGACTGAGCCATAAGGAACAGTGGTAGATCTATATGGCTACATAGCAGTAAAAAGTAACAAACTCTTGATTCATGGAACGTGGATGACAGTTTAAGTGAAAGAAACTAAGAGAGACATAGCATTTGATTCCATTTCTACATAGCATTTGATTTCATTTCTACAGTAGTATGGAAAACCTACAGGCCTTGAAAGCAGGTCAGCGGTTAGCAGGGGTTGAGGGACACCGGAAATTATATATAATGCTTGATGGATCAAGGCTGCATTTGATAAACCCACAGAATTGTACATCTCCCCCAAACTGAGGAGAGGGAATCAACTGAGATGTTCTAAAAATCCCAGGATATAAGGGAAACTCTGAAAATCAGTTTAGCTATGTTATTAAAGTATTAACAGAACCTCACTGGACAGAAAGAGGAGAAACAGCTGACCAAAGTAACAGGAAAATAGGTTTTTGGACTGGATAATATAAGGTTAAAAACAGAAAGAACTATAAACAGGAACTAAGTGGAACACTTGTTTCACAAAGGTTTGCATTATCAAGTTTAGATCTCATGCATGCTGGGGTTGACATATAAAGAAATGATAGATGACATGAGTCAAGTTTCCTGATTGCTGGAAAAAAAAAAGTTACATAAGCAAGGCTGGTGGAGAGGAAGCTAAATAAATCCTTGATCAAGGATGTCAGCATTAACTTGTGTGTGTGTGTGTGTGTGTGTGTGTGTGTGTGTGTGTGTGAGAGAGAGAGAGAGAGAGAGAGAGAGAGAGAGAGAGAGAGAGATGGCATGTTATCTATTTAATACATACGCTCAATAATATATACAGAGATAAAGAAATACACAGGGCTGTGTGTGTTCATGAGTTAGTACACAAATATGTCTGAGCTCTGTCCACTGAAAGGATCGGGAAACAGTAGCAGCAGGCATGCCCAATCATCCTCCACTAAAGTCAATCAGGGCTCTTTGTAGAAATAGCTGGACTCTCACGCTGACAGAAAATAACCAGATGAACCGGAAACATCTTATAATACCAGCAATAATAAAATGATAAAAAGAAGAAAGGAAGAATCAACCTGAAAGAATTCCCAGATGCCAATCGTAGAACAATTTAAGAAAAAATGAAAAAACATTGAATTGGAACCAAAATGATAAAACAAATAGCCATGAATCCATGCTGGTAAATGGTTTAATAAATACAAATGAGAGAGAAGGAGCAAATCACCCTTGAAGAATTGAAAGAAAAATCTGTAGATAATTCTCACCTCCAGGAAAAAGGTAATCTGAGGCTGGTCTGACTCTCTTCTAACAGAGTATAGAAAGAAACAAATAGCAACTTGAAAGTGGGAGAGCTGGCTGACACATCATCTTCTCCACATGATCCGGGTTAAAATCACCAAAATAAATAATGACCAATATAAGTCATCATGTACCCTGATAAGATGAGATGAGAACGGCCCCTTCCTCTGTTGTTTTCTTTCCAAAAATACATTACCCCAGTCTAGTCACAAAATACATCGGACACACCCAACTCCAAGGTCACCCTGCAAACTATCTGACCAGTTCTCTAAAAAAACAACCAGGTTAGGAATAATAAAGAAAGGCCAAGAGACTGCCACAGATTAGAAGAGACTTGTCAAACAGGATGATTATACAGATGATGTCATAATCTCGAACAACAACAAAAAAGTTAGTGGAAATACTGGTGACATAAGAATACTTTGTAGCTTAGCCAACAGTTGCAGCTGCCTTATATTTTAATTGTGCTACATGTGCCATGGTGTATAAGATGTTAAGATGAGAAGCTGAAGTAAAAGTACATGGGACTCTGTATTATCTTTGTATCTTTTCCGTATCTAATCTCAGCAATTCTTTTTTTTTTTAAGATTTATTTATTTATGCCTACAGAATTGGGGTACAGGCCAGAGGTGCAGGGGGTGAGAGGATTCGCCAGAGACAGAATGGGGAGAAGAACAGGCAGAACTGACATAGTACACTGCTGAGGGGAGCCACAGGAGAGACAGGAGAGGTCTTCTGTGCCATGTGGGTCACCTCCCTGGCTGGGGATCAAACTAGTGCTGAAGCAGCTACAGCTAGCTTTGCAGTGGTGTGCTCTAACCTGCTGCACCACCAGGGAGGGCACATTAAAAAGGCAAACCAAGGCCCTCCCTGGTGGCGCAGCGGGTTAAAGCACAGCACTAAGAAGCTTAAGCCACTTCGCATGAGTTCGATCCCACCTACCCCGGAGGAGATCCACATGGCGTGGCAGACCTCTCCTGACCCGCCCGCTGCTCCCCTCAGCAGCGTACTTTGTACTTCGTCAATCTGCCTGTTCTGCACCCCACTCTGTCTCTGGTGAATCCTCTCACCCTCCGCATCTCTGGCCTGTAGCCCAGTTCTGTATGAATAAATAAATCTTCTTTTTTTAAATTTATTTATTTGTGCATACTGAACTGGATACAGGCCAGAGGCTCAGGGGTGGTGACAGGCTTCACCAGAGACAGAGTGGGGAGCAGAACAGGCAGATCGACGAAGTACACTGAGGGGAGCAGCGGGCGGTCAGGAGAGGTCTGCCGCGCCATGTGGTCACCTCCGGGGGCAGATGGGAATTGAACTCAAGCAGAAGTGGCTTTTAGTTTCTTAATGCTGTGCTTTAACCCGCTGTGCCACCAGGGAGGGCCCTGAATAAATAAATCTTAAAAAAATAAACAAAAACAAAAACAAGCAAACAAACAAACAATAAACAAAGGGGAAGTGAAAAAGAATCAGAAGGGTATAACATACATGGTCTTATTTCTTATTTATAAGAACCTTACCACCCAACAGAAAAAAAAAAAAGAAAGAAAGAAAGAAAATAGACAAGAGAAGCAGGTATTTCAGATGAAAAGGTAGCACAAATAGCCTATGAAAATCTAAAAACCTTAGTAATTAGAGGAAGGCAAACTCAAATAAGTCATTTAATACCCAGCAGATTGGCAACATTTTCATAGTCAGGCACAAATGTTGCCTTACTTGGCAACACCAAATAAGAGGAAACTGATTCCAGTTTACAGCTCCTTTGTACCATGGAGCATTTACCCTGCAGAGATGCACACATGTGTGCATCAAGATGCATTTGTCAGAGGACCCCTGGAGAATTTTCATACTGTAAATAACAAGCAAATGTTTATCAACAGCAGTATTGTTCTAATGTATATGGGTAGGTTCTGACCTAATCATATACTGGAATATACAACATTGTGTATTTTATCATGCTATATATTGTTAGCTGGTCCTTCATATCACAGTTGCCAAGGATTCAATCAACTCTGGATCAGAAATGCATGCTACATATACATGTAGTGGTTATGCCTTACCATGTTGTGTTTGTGTTAAACATGTACAGACTTTTTCTTTCTATCATTCCCTAGACAATGCAACAGAATAATTATTTAAATTAGATAACCTAGATATACAGTAGGAGGTGGACAGGGTATTTGCAACTACTATGCCATTTTATATAAGGGACTTAAGCATCCTTGTGGTATCTTTGGGTGTTATTTTAGGGGGGAATCAATTCCTCTGTGGATACCAAGGGATAACTAAGGTAGATAGTTAGACACATATACATATATAGTGAACATCTTATGTACTATAATACAAGTATTAAGCATTAATTTAAAATATACTGAACAGAGCCTCCCTGGTGACATAAGAGGCTAAGTCTCAGCACTATAAAGTGATAGGCAGCCACTACAGCATGAGTTCGATCCCCAGCCAGGGAGCTGACCCACATGGTGCAGCAGACCTCTCCTGTCTCATCCGCTGCTCCCCTCAGCGGTGTGTTGTAGTCAACTTGCCTGTTGTGTCTCTGGTGAGTCCTCTTACTACCCCCAGCCCCCGCACCTCTGATCTATGCCCCAGCTCTTATATAAATAGATAGATGAATGGATGACTTAAAAAAATGCTCAACAATAAAAGCTAGCACAAGTTCATAGGGTGCGTCTCAATTTTCTAGGGTCAAAAATTGGCAACACTAAGCAATATGTTTTTAGAGATAAAAACTATTTCTGAAATTTGACAGAAGATGTAATCCCTAAGGTTGGAATAACAGCTACTTCTGAGGGGAAATGGGGATGAAACAGGGACTTCTAATTCTTTTTCAAGAAGAGAATGGCCCATTGTCCTAAACAAAGATTGGTTCTCCGAGGTTCGCCCACAACCTCAGCTTGTGGCCATGGAGGAAGGCCCAAGGGAGATGGAAGCCTGGCTGGGGCTGCTGGGAGAGGCAGGTGGGCTTGGATGTGCGACAACCCTTTAGGTCTGAGGAGCAGAGGAACATGGCAAAAGCTCGAAAGCAGGGGTAGTCAAGTTTCATTTTCTTTTGGAGATTGGAGACACAAGAGTTGATCAGAATGTGACTTTGGTTTTGTTCCACTACTGTCTCCTTGGGTCCTTCGGCCGCAGAGAGAGAAGGGGGTTCACATGTATTGATCCTGGGCCCTTGGTAGAGGACCGACACTCCATTTCTATGGCATGGCACTTAGAAACTAGAAGAAAGAAGTGGGCAAAGTCAAAAGTGTTTGGTAATGCTGGCAGTGGGAAGGTTAAGTTTTCATTTGACAGCCATAATTTTCCCAAATCTAGATGGAATCCACTATACTGACACAACGAATAAGCAAGAAGTAGTTGTGTGGACAAAAAAGGAACCAGATACTCATCGTGGCAGTGGGTAAGTGAACCTACTAGAAAGTGCTCCCCCAATCTGAGCGAACTGTCAGCGCTATCTGGCACGCTTGTCAGAACACCGCCTGCTGCTGCAGGCTTAGCCAGCCTGGGACAGAACATGGCGATTTGATGCTGCTGGTCTGAGGCCGGCAACTGGAGAGACACTGGAAGCCAAAGGAGGGCTTGCCGTGCAGCGGAGGGGTGAATCATGAATTAAAGGGAAAAAATGTCCAGTTAGTGCTACAGGGCACCCAGTGTGAACTGGGTTTCCTGTCTGTGGGTCCTCGCTCGCGCGCTTGAGATTCAATCGTATTATGGACACACTCAAAAAGGTTCAATCATGGATTTATTTATAAGGAGAAAGGTAAAAGGAACAACCCAGGGAAAGAGAGAGAAATACAAGTTAGCTAGAATGTCCTACAGTTCTGCTGACTGGTTCTGTCCACCAGCACGCTGAAACCAATCGAGAGCTAAATGACCAGCCGCAAACCAGGTCAAGAGGCCCCCCAGAACCCACATGTCCAGTTTTATCCCAACCTGGCTGCTCAGCTCCACCGTCACGTCCCAGCGTGCTTCTCCTTGGTATTGATGGGATTAGCAGTTCCAGTATCTGGAGTGGGGGCGGAGTCCATGAAACCTGTACCTGTTACATTAGCAGCGTGTTTGAGTTTTTTCCCTGCTTGGGCAGAGGCGGGGTTCACCCAGCAGCAGTGGGTTGTTCTAAGTGGCATAATGGTGAGAGAGGCTGCAGAGCCCTTGAGGATACCTGGGAAGCGGGGATTAGAGTGGTGGAGTGTGAAATACAGGGTGGATGGAGACAGATATCAACCCTATGGGGACTGACAGGCAACGAGAAAGTGAGGGGCCGCCAGACTGGTGTCGTGTCTGGCGTACATGAGTCAACTAGAAGTTAGACTAGTGATCAGAGAGTGCAAGGCTTAGATTTCAGAGGTGGTGCACTTGGTGGTGTTTCAGCATGTGAAATGGAAATGACTGCATGAGTAGAGCTGAAGAGAACGAACGGGAGGCCAGGATATACAATACACCTGCTTATCCAGTGGGGACTGAAGTCACAGAGCGTGACAGCAGAAACTGAGATGGGGAGGGAGGCAGGGGGGACATGGGCCAGGGAGCGTGAGGGTGGGTCGGTGAACAGCCTGAGACGCTGCTGAAGCTATGCTGACATGAGTGAGGTGAGGGGCTGCATTAGCAAAGAGGGGTCCCTCCTTGTACTGGGCTCCAAGGGGCAGGGGGGGCGAGTGGATGGCCGGGAGAGGTGAAGCCTGACTTCAGCCTTCTTCTGTCTAGTAACTGCCCTCCACCTTCAGTAAGGACCTACTTCCTCCAGTTCCTGGCCATGTAGAGATGTGGGACTAACTTGACTATTAATAGCAGAAAGGAAACTCGAAAGAATGCTCCAGGAAGAGGGTGTGTGGAAGGAGGGCAGGAAGGCAGTGAGAGGGAGGCTCCGGGTCTGGACACCAGCGTCCACCTCTCCTTCCTTTGTTACCCTCAGCTCACCACCCTCAAAGGCTGCTCCCTCCAGGGACTAAAACCAAAAGACTCCAAAGTGGGGGGGGTGGGGGTGGACAGTGAAGTGTAGAAACCAGACAAGAGAAGCTGACATCTTCCTGGATTGATGTGATAAAGCAAAAATAAGTTCTGGGTCCTCTTGAAACATAACTGTGGAATAGCCGCGCTGATTCCCGAGCATGATGCTGAACACCTACGTTAGTGGGCCTTTGCCATGACGAGGGCTGCCCGCGCCAGTCCCTGCACGACCTGCCCAGATGCCCCAGGCTTCAGCGTATCTGACATCCTCTCTTTACAGTGTTCAGCGCCCCCCCCCACCTCTCTTCCCCTACTTTTGAAGATTTGGTTGTGTTCCCATCTGCTTCTGGAGCATTAATTCGGTACCCCTCATTCCCTCTTCACAAGCTCCCTGCCTCAGCAGTCTGGCCATCCTGGCCTGCTGCTCCCCTCTTGTTCATAAGACCCACTCATGGCTTTCCACCAGGAGAACCTTGGGGGTTCCACATTCCCTGCCCTGTTTTATCCTTGAAGGTTGTTTGCTCTGATGTTCTGCTCTGAGCAGCTATCGGTCTGTACCAACCCGTCAATGCTTTTTTTTTTTTTTTAAAGATTTATTTATTCATATAGAACTGGGGTACAGGCCAGAGATGCGGAGGGTGAGAGGATTCACCAGGGACAGAGTGGGGAGCAGAACAGGCAGATCGACGAGGTACACTGCTGAGGGGAGCAGCGGGCGGGTCAGGAGAGGTCTGCCACGCCATGTGGTCACCTCCGGGGCAGGCGGGAATCGAACTCATGCGGAAGCGGCTTAAGCTTCTTGGTGCTGTGCTTTAACCTGCTGCACCACCAGGGAGGGCCTCAACCCGTCAATGCTTTAAGGAAGCCAAACCCGCCCTCCAGAGGTCCTAAACAGGTATGGTGAGGGGGAGGTGGGGGGGAACCTGACCTTGGTGAACAGCATCAGGATGGGGTTTATGTAGGCAGAAGAACAACAGGAAGGAGCTCAGAGCGCTGGGTTGGAGTCTCAAATGGGGGTCCGGGCAGACTGACGCCCTCACCTGTGCCGCCAGTATGGAGAGCTCCCCACTCTGCACTGGGCTCAGGTAATGCCCAGACCAGCTCAGTGCCCTGGGCACGCCTGCTGCTGGCAGCCTGCTGTGGCTGCCACAGCAAGCTATCCCGTACATTTATTCTCTCACAGTTCTGGGAAGCAGACGTCTGAGTCAGGTGTGGGCGGCACAGCGCTCCAGGCGGGGCCCTGGACTCTCCGCACAGTCCTCGCCTCTGGAAGCCCCTGTGGTGCGTCACTCCCCGGATTGCAGTGGTCACTCCAATCTGCCCGTGTGCATCCTCCATCTTTGAGCAGATAACTTGCCCTTGAATTTAGGGCCCACCCAGATAATCCAGGCTGATCTCACCTTAAGAGCCTTAGCCTCATCACATCTGCAAAGACCCTCTGTCCACATAAGGTGATAGTCACAGGTTTCAAGGACTCTCTTTTGGGGATGGGTGGGGCAGTATTTTTCAGCCTGCGCAGTCCCCATCAGGAAAATGGGCAAAATGACCTCTGGGGGGGTTCCTTTTGCCAATTCCAACAGCACCCCCACGTGGGTTGAAGACCCCAAAGATGCATCTTAATCAACTTCCCTGGCATAAGGGGTGTTAGAAACTGAAAATCTGTGAGCTCCCTTCCCTGCCTGGTTCAGGTGAGTTGGTGAGAGTGGACCCCGAGGATGGGACAGAGGACAGAGGAAGGGCTTGGTCTTTACTGCATGAGGGTATACAAAAAAAGCAGCTGCCTGCAAGTGAGGGGCCTCATATAGCCCAACTCCGCTGCCACGTGGAGCTCAGAGCAGCCCCCGCCACTGTGAGGAATAAACGCCAGGGACTTACTTAGGCCACGTGTTGGCGGTATTTTGTTGGAACAGCCCGAGCTAATGAAGACAAGAGGGTAGGGTAGAGGTTCACAATGGAGAGACAGCAGGAAGGACTGTTTCAGCTTCTGGGGAAGGGCAGGGTCTCCCATGCCCGCTCCACCCCCACCAGGCCAAGCGGTCAGGCTGACAAGTGAGGCCACAGGTTCCAGAGGCTCACCCTGCCCACCCCTTCCCAGAGCCCTGGGAGAGGATGAGTCTGCCCTTTTGGTGCCTCTAGAGGACAGGGCAACATCCCAGGGGGTTATCGGGCCTGGCTCCTCGGCACAGTCTCTCTCAGAGGAGCCCAGAGCCCTCGGAGATAATTCCGGGCATTCTTCAAATCTGGAATTGTTTTGCCCTTATCGGCTTGTTTCAGCTGGCCTGGCCTGTGGACACTAGCTCGCAGGGCGGGTGCTCTCTGGCCGTTTCCCAGGGCAGGAGAGGCTGCCACTGTCCAGTGTGGATGCCTCCAGCCATGGTGAGGCTGGCTCACTTGAGTACACAGTCCCTGCTGGGAGGGCTGGCCAGAGGCCAGAGGCCCGGCTGTCCCTTCCCCAGGCCAGCACTTTGTTCTTTGCTGTCCCCCGGACCTGGGGTGAGCCCTGGAGGGGGGGGGTACCCTGCTCCAATCTGCACACATCCCTGCCCAGTGCTGAAGCAGGACCTTCCAGAAAGCACTACAAGGGTAGTTAAGAGCACGAACTTAGGTCATGTGCCAGGCAAAGTCTGAACTCTGTTCCCCAGTCTCCCCATGTACCAGAAGTGATGGGAGGGTAAAGACCATAATTCTTTCCCACCTTTCAGTACTTGGGGTGCACAAAGAAGTATTCCCGTGTTGCACTACAGTGTTCTTTCCTGGTTTCCCAGTGCAGCCTGGCAACTCCTGGTGGCTCTGGTCAAGCTAAGGGCTGACAAGGAGGGTAAGCTGGGACCCTCCTGGGGAAGAGGAACTAAGTAGCCTGGGTAGGAATACGCTCTGGGAAGAGCCTCCTCAGAGAGGCTTGGGAGAGTCAAGGGAGGCGGAGAGGAGAGCAGAATTTTCACACTGGCGCCCCAATTCTCCCTCTGTGAGAGCTGGTGAAGGCAGGGCCAGAGCCCCAAATTCTCCCTCTGTGAGAGCTGGTGAAGGCAGGGCCAGAGCCTGGTGTTCAGGGACCCAAGGTAGAGTGGGTGGGGTAGGGGACTCCCCCTGGCCAAGGTTTCCTGCCCAAGTTAACAAAGCAGATCACATCAACCTCCTTCCCCTTCCCACCCTGAGGGGTGTAGGGGAAAATGATAGTCTGATACAAGCCTTTCTAGAAGAAAGGGGGGACTAAGAAGAATTAAGCAGAGTGAGCACCCACGGAGGGTAGGCTAGTTAGTACAGGTATCTCGCTGCATGTTTCTGTTCTTGAGAAAGTGAGGCGAAGAGGGGTGAACCGGCCTCTTCAAAGCCACAGCCGGTGAGCGGTCAGGGTGTCGGTCTGACAAGCAGCTGGTGCCCAGGGCGCCATGTGGCACCAGGCTGAGTGGGGCTGGCCCTGGGCCGAGGCTGTAACGAGGACAGTCCCTTGGGTGTTGCCTCGTGTTTGTGGCGGAATGAATGACACAGGACACAGTGTGACAGGGGTTGGCAAACTTCTGTGAAGGGCTGGAGGTAAACATTTCAGAACCCGCAGGCCCTGTGGCTGATTTCTTGCAATGACTCAAGTTCACAGAAGCCAGAGCAATACCAGGCGGCATGCGAGACCGCAGGTGTGGCTGTGTTCCAAAGAGCGGCCCGATCCCAGGTGGCCAGCAGCAGCCGGCTGACCCCAAGACACAGGCGCCTGCTGTCTGGGGGAGAAGTCTGGGCTTCTGTGCAGCTGTGGCCCCGCTACGGTGATGTCGCTGAAGAGCTCAGCAGGAACCGCACACCCTGGCCTCCTGCATACAAGAGCCTCACGGGATGACCCCTGGGAAAAGGTAATGAAGACACAGAGGGAGGGGGGTGGGCTCGGAGGGGTCCTCGCCTCTAGGTATGGTGGTTCTCCTGTTGCCAGGACACCCCTGTGTGCTCAGACACTGAGGCTGCATAGCAGCCTCATGAGGGTGCCCAGCCCATGGCCACTGCTCTGGTACCCAGACATCCTTTTCCAGCGGGCACTCCAGTGTGCTCCAAGGGCTGGGTGCCTTGCTGCTGTGCTCGTCCTGACCCTCTGGGAATGGCCAGTGACAGCAGGGCTGGGGCGGATGACCGACCCACACTTAGGTGACCCTAACTTGGTTTCCAGCCCCTTCTCCTTAGGAAGCCAGTGACTCCTGGTCCTCTCAGTGTCCTCTCTCCCTGGGAAGTCCACTGAGCTGCCTGCTTGGGCCTGGGGTGCAATGTAGCTCCCGCTGTGAAGTGTCAGGAGATGCCCAGAGAACAGCCCTTGCCCTGACCTTAACCGCATTTCAGAAGCATGGCTACATCTGCGTGCACACGTCCCAGGTGTGGCTGACCGCACCCAGCCGGCCCCGCAGGGCTCACATCTTGGCCACCTCCCAGTGTCCCCATCCACCCTCTCTCTACCTAGGGCGACACCTCTTCTGATCTAAATGTCATGGGTTTGTTGGGCTCGGGTGTGAAGCTGGTGCCAGGGGCATCCTGCAGATCGTCTGGCCTCATTCCCTGGCCATCTATTCGTACCCTTCACCCCTCTCACAGCGTGGGGCTGCAGACTGAGTCTCACTGGGGCCACTATGCCACTGTGCAGATGGCCATGGTGCAGCGTCCCCCACTGAGGGCATCCCTGGGCCTCCAGCGCAGGTCTGCATGCACAGGGCCTGCATGAACACCACAGATGGCAAGTTTGGGGAACACACACCCCTGCTGAGGTCCAGCTAGATGAGCAGGGTGTGGGGATGGCGAGGAACCAGGAACACTGGCTCCCATGCAGGCCTGGGACCCCATTCAGCTCTGTTCTTGGCCAGGACCACAGTCCCCCACCTGCTCGGGCTCCTCTACCAGCCCAACCCCCTGGCCAGCCAGAGGATCACGAAGTGTGTCTTCAGGGCCAGAAACCTGGAAGATATGGAGAGAGAGGTGTACAGAGAGAGGGCCAGGGGGGCCTCCCTCCCCAGCAGGCCAGCCCAGGGAGTTGTTAGTTTCCATAGGATTCTCAGAGCGGTGCCTTCAGTGACCTCTGCAATCACTCCTGAAGACAAGATAGGCCAGAGCAGGCTGCAAACCCCCAACCCCATGAGCTCTCTAGTTGGAGGGTGGATGCAGAACCCAACCCCCAACCTCAAGAAGACAGAGCTGCTCACCAGGAAGCTTCTAAATACATTCTTCGGATTACTGTTATTCTAATTCTGTTGCTGACAGCATCGAGGTAAGAGGAGAACTAGGAATTCAGTGTGCCATCTGAGGCTGGCACCCTACCTCCACCTGTAGCCAAGTGCCTGAGGCCCCACCAGCTCTGTTCCACCTGTCGTGACTGTTCCTAGCAGGAGGTGTGCAGTGCTGAACCCTGGCTGCGTGGGGCTGGTATGGCAGGTTTTTTGTGGGGTACGGGGGTATACCAGTCTGCCCAGGCAGGGAAAGGGCTGGGCGCTTCCTGAGCTGAACACGATGGATGGACTAGCTGCCTTAAAACAAACCCCTTCCCAGGGCCTCCTAATCCCTCTGCCTGCTGCAGACCTAGTGAATCCGGGCAGGGTGCCCAGCGGTGGGCGGGGGTGATGCCCGCCTGACTGCACTCACCTCCCCTGCCAGGAAGGGCTCCCGTACAAAGGTCATGAGGACAGGGCAGCATCCTGGCCAGGAGGCAGTGTCTCAGAGCCTCTCAGGGGTCACAGAGGAGACTACAGGAAGCTGGAGCTGGGGTGGGGGTGGGCTGCAGAGACTAGGGTCCTGGGTGAGCCTGGGGCCTGTTTCCTTGCCTGTCAAGGGAGAAAGAACTAGCTCTCTTGGGACAAATGAACATTTAAAAAAAGCATTTAAACTTTTTTCTGAATCTGCAGGGGGCAGGTCTTGCCGGATGGGGGAGCCTCGCCAACACTCTACTGGGCCCTGAAGACACAGAGTCCCTGTGTTGAGAGTCCTGGGGCAGGGCCTGGGGTCCTGCTCCCGGAGCAGGTCAGAGGCCAGAGGGGCAAGGGAGCATGGTGCCCTGTCTCTTCCCGGGCTGGGGTGCTCTACACCCTTAAAAACAGCTCATCGTTATGGCTTCCTCATTTTCCTTGCCCCACACCAAGGACCTATATTTTCAGGACAGCTCTGAGGAGCTTAGGTGAAGCAACTTGGGGGCCTAAGGAAATTAGCTTCAGGGCTGTGTGTATGTGCCAGCTCATGTGCTGTTTCTCCAAGTGTGATGCTTGGAAGTGCAGAATCACCCAGACAAAGCCAGCGAATTCCCAGCCCCACTGACGTGCAGAGTTAGAACCAGGAGGGAGCGATCTGGGACTCTTTCTGGAAAAAAGCCTCATCTTCACCCTACTTGGCATCTTTCACGTGATTCCGACGCTCATTGAAGTTTGTCATCTTTACACTTCAGCTCTCTACTCTCACTTCGAGATCTTATCTCACAGGCTAGACACCGGCGCTCCCACTCTGCGGAGGTGCCTTGATTACTCTCCCAGAGGAACATTCAGACTGGGGCGATGGGAAAGGGTGGGCGGGAGGGTGGGGAGCGACTGGAGTCCCGGCTCAGCAACACCCCCACACGGCACGGGGTTCCCACAACCCCAGGCGACTGCTCCACCGGCTGCGCTCCCGCTGGGTTCGCTCAACCTCAGTGCACGACGCTTCCACACCCAAAGCCTGCAAGCACTTGGCACTCAACGCTCCCCTCAGCCGTCAGTAAAAACAACCCTGGTAAATACTGTTCCGCGGGCGGGCGCACGCGGTCATTCCCACGCCTCCTCCCACCCCCAGCACCCCCAGCCGTGAAAATAACCAGATGTGTGCGGATTTCTCGGCTGCCCCTGGAAGCCTCCGCCAGAGCCAGGTCTCTACAGCCGGCTGAAAACAAACAAGGGCAAGGGCCCGCGGCCAGAGGGAAGTCCCCTATAGACGCGGGCAGCGTGGGCTGGCTCTGTGAAAGGGGCCTGTGAATTTCCCAGGGAATGACGGGTTTCCGCCTGGTGGAAGCAGGAGGTGAGGCGGCAAGCACAGCTTTCCAAATTTCCAAACCGGTTTTTTTTTTTTTTTTTTTTTTCTGTCCTGGAGAGATGTCCCCATCCAGGAATAACACCTGCATCCTTCTCACTGCAGGATAATCCACCCCCCCGCCCCCCCCCCCGCTAAGTGCCTGTGCGCATGCTCAATGCCCGCAGGGGCGGCGCATAAGCTCCCAGCCTCGCCAGTGGGGGGTGAAATTCTGATTGCTTCGGTGTTTGTGAAGACCGGAGAGCTAGGTGGGGGTCCCGAGAGCTAGGTGGGGGTCTGGTGGGGCTGTTGCTTGAAAAGAACAAACAAATGTCCTAAAGAGTTTGGCTAAACAATTGCGGGCTGGCTCCCTTGACGCCAAAGCCGGTGAGGAAAGTTTAAAAGCCACCTTCCTTTTAAACAAAGCCAGGCCGTCCGCAGCGCTGGAGACGCAGAGCTGGTCAAGGAAGTGCGGTTTCCTATGGGATCCGCCTAGGGAAATGAATCAAGACTCCCAGCCCCAGCCCCGGCTGGTGCCAGGTGTCCCAAACCGAACACTCAGGCCTGAAAAGTAGTCAAGGCGGCTTAATGACACCAGACAGGGGGCCCGGAAGGTGTGGACGCACTCGCGCGCCCGCGTGCACGCGGTGCTTCACAGCTCTTTTCAGAAGAAAATGGGAGCATGGTTTCCTTCTGCTGGCAGGGAAGGAGGGAATCCGGTTTGCCTAGGTCACACAAGGCTGATTCTGAAGTCAGATTTGGGGATCCAGAATGGGAGGATGAGGAGGCGCCACCTCCTCCCCAAGGCCTCAGCTCTGGCTATTGCACGGCCCCTCCTGCCACCCTGCAAGGTGGGTATGAAAGCCCAGGTGTCCAGGCCAGGTTGTGAGCCTCAGGTGAGGAGCCTCCAAAGAGACTCTGGGTAAATCCCGACCATTCTCCTGCCTGGGACTCCATTTGGAAGTGGGGGCAGTGCTCTAGACTTCAGAGATAGCCGTCCCCCAAGAGAATGCCTTCCTTCTTCATCTCCCCTAAAGGGAACTGATGCCCCCCTCAGGCTGGTCAGGGCAAGTCAGAGAGGCAGAAAGCTACTGGACGGTCAGGGCAAAGTGCTGGCTTCGGCACCAGCTCCCCAAGACCAGTGGTGGTTTCGAGCTATGCTCTAGAAGCCCTACAGATACCACTTTCCTCTACTTTCCTGGGTCACAATGCTAGAACTAGGGGGACCCCAGGCATCATTTGGTTCCACCCCAACAAGGGAGAGATGGGCAAATGGGTGGTCAGACTAGTGAGCACCAGGTTGGGCATTCTTGGGTCTAGAACTGAAGGTTCAACCCTCCTCAGCTGAAAGCTTCAGCATTGCCCAGTCCAGCCCCCCACTTCTTGCCGCGGGCCCTCCCATTGCATCCTCATACTTGAAATCTAGTCACCTGTGCCACCAGTTCTGGGGCAGATCTCAGGCATCTGACCTTTTAACCGCCAGGACTAGTGAATAGGAGGTTTCCAGCGCTCCCAGGGGCCAGCCCCTCAAATACATGGACGAACACATAAGACTCCCAGCCGCAAGTGCAAGGCACAGCTTCCTCTCCCAGGCACTTTCTCTCTCTTCTCCCTGCTCTTTATCAACACCCAAAGCCAACACAGGTGGTCCCTGCTCCTGGGTATATGCTGCCTGTCTGCAGCAACCATCCCCACAGACATGCACACAAAATACCCAGCGCTTAAGGGACAAGAAGCCGCAGGGCAGTTACACCAGGTGTGTTGACATGGTGGCAGGAAAGTGACCGGGAATCACGAAGGAGCGCATGGTGGTCCTGCCAGGTGTGGGGAGGGAGAGGAACCAGAACCCGGGCTCCCGTGCAGGAGTGGGACCCTGTCCAGCCCTGTCCCCAACCAGGACCGCAGTCCCCGCCTGCACGGGCCAGCCAGGGGGTCACGAAGTGTATGTGTATCTGAGAGGGGACTGTGTGCAATAAGAACAAGACCTTCAGATTCTCCCTGGGCCTGGAAGTGTATCTGCACCTAAGCAGCCCCTCCCCCATGATGCCAGGGTGGAATGTGATCCACATCGTAACTCCCACCTGTACCTTTCCAGGAGTCAACTGTCTGTGGCACAAGCTCCCTAGGGCCCGGGCCTGCTGTGGCCACAGAGAAGCTGGTGCTGAGGATGAGCATGGCAACTCTGCAAGGACTCTCGGGGTCTCCAGAGGAAAGGAGCCTGGCCAGGACAACTGCCATTGCGGTAGCAGGGTGGGGCGGGGGAACTGGGGAAGGCTGCAGCAAGGCTCTGTACACAGGGCTGAGGCCCAGGGCTACATCTCCTGCCCACCTGGGAAGGAGCACCTTCCGTGCCACGATGGAGATTCAGCCAACGAGATGCACTCCCCTTTCAGCCACCCTTGGGCTCCCCAGTGCTCAGAAAAGGGGTGACTGAAGACAGGTCCACACACATACGAGTCACAACACATGTCTGAGTTAAGAAGTCACAGCACCACGGCCTTGGGTGAGCCACGCCGTGCAGCTGACTGACATCCCTGGAGCCCCCTTCTCTAACCAAGTGGGCAGGATGGCAGGGTGATAGAATGCCAGATGGCAGGCTGCTGCTCGGGCTGCATTTGCCAGAAGCGTGATGCTGCAGAGATCCAGGACTCAACACAGGGCAGCAGAAGCACCACGACAAAGCAGAGCCTGTGGGAAGGGTCTACTGCACTCCCCTTCTGAGCGTAAGCTCAAATGATGAAAAGGCACGTCCACGCGTCTCTTCAGAAGGCCTCCAGCCTCCACTTGAGGACCAACACCATGCCACACAACCCCAGGGCCATGTTACTGTAGACGGAGCAGCCTTCTCCCTGGCCACAGGCCTCCATGCGATTCCTTAGAAATCCGAGTAGAGGGAGGCTTGCTAAGCCAGGAGGTCGCTGGGTACTTTTCTGCCTGGCCTGTTCCTTCACAGAGGACTATCTATATAGGGTGTTGCATCTAGAGGTCTATATACAGGGTGTTGCATCTAGAGACCTGTCTACAGGGTGTTGCATCTAGAGGCCTGTCTACAGGGTGTTGCATCTAGAG
>NW_004567106.1:61038786-61049062 GCF_000260355.1 Condylura cristata
CCTGTCTACAGGGTGTTGCATCTAGAGGCCTGTCTACAGGGTGTTGCATCTAGAGGCCTGTCTACAGGGTGTTGCATCTAGAGGACTATCTATAGGGTGATCCACACTCGTTCTGGCCTGAAGTGTGGCGCTCCACCACAGATGTTCTAATAGAGGTTCTACTACAAAGAGAACGGAGAAAAGGAAACGATGTTCAGTTAGATATAAAATGACTTTCCAAGGCAAGAGGGGGCAGCCATTCCCAAACTGCTTGGTTCTTGAGTCTTTAAGATTCCTAAAACAAAGTCTTAGTCATTTATCAGACATTTCCTGCATGTACCTGTTAATACCTGCAGGACAGGAGTCAAGCACATGGACACAGTGCTGGCCCATGGCAGACCACACGTGGGCCCACCGGACAGGGGTCTCTGAGTTCCTATTGCTCAGTAACATCAATAGCCATTGTCAATACCTCCGTGTTTATGCCCGGCAGCTGCCTCATCTCCTTCCTGCCTCTCCTATAGCCTCGCTTTTCCTCATGCTTGGCTTAACCTTGTGTTGTTTTGCTCATTGGCATTCACCTGGACGTGCAGGATCAAGGACCAATGTGTTCGTACAAAGACAAAACCCACATACGACTGTCCCCATGTTCTCTTTGGACAGTGTGGGCCACAGATTATTTGACAGAGTTGTAAGAATTTAAAAAAAAAAAAAAAGATAAGGTGCCAGCCCAGATTTAGCATTTGGTAAACTGAGAGCAATGCCTACTCGGGATTCTTGTGCAGAAAGTCAAGTGCAGGACCTGTGAGCAGTTCCTCTCTCCCTCCACTTCTTGTCTTTGTGAGAAAACGCTCAGTGCCTTGGTTTATATTCATTCTGGTAACTCCACATGCCTGCCCTGCTCGCTTCTCTTCCCAGAAAAGGAGCAGGTAGGGAGTATGCTAGAAAGACCTCCTTCATGCTTGGCTGATGGTGTCCTGCAAATTTGGTGAGTCGAATAGGGCAGAAGAAGAGAAAGGATGCTCTTTAGAGGGAGAGAGGGGCAGGCTCAGATCTGCAGGCTGGACGGAGGAAGGCAGCCATGGTGGCCAGGAAGAGCTCTGGGATGTGAGCCTCACTCAGGGGCTGCCAGGGTTGCCAGCCTGTTTTGAATTGAAGCCCCAAAGTGAAGGAAAAGGTCCTCTCAGGATGAGGTAAGAAGCGCCTGACTGGATCTCAGGAAGGTCAGGGCTGGCCATCAGGAGCTCCCTTTCCCATCTCTAGCGCATGCCCCAGGACTGGGGTCCCCACCCTGAGTAACAGAGCAGTGGGACAGTGACTAAATGGGGAAGGCTCGATCTTGAGGGTCATGGAGAAGGCTTGGTCCAGCTAGGTCCAGCTTTGGCCAGAAGGGGCAGTGGCGGGTCTGTTCCATCACACCTCACCCTGGCCTAAAGCTGAGGCCAGCGAAAGAAATCAGACCAGACTGCACTGACTGACACCTATTATGTGTCAAACAGGGCACCTGTATGATTCAGTCTGTTGAGGAAGGCACTATGCCCCTTTTACAGATGGAGACACAGAGGCCAGGAACAAGTCTGAGACCACCAGGTTATTAGGTGCCAAAGCTCAGACCAAAATCCATACTTGTAACCTAAAAGCCTGACGCATCATGCCAAGATTTTTCTTCTCTTTGACAGAAACTTGAAGGGATCTTATGTGGAGACTTAACCATGCAGAGCAGATAAAAGCAGAGCTGCATGAGGTGGGCAGGATGTAATGTCCCCAAAAATCAGCCACAATTAGTTTTCCCCTCCAGGTGTGCACCCCAAGCTTTCAGTGGTCTCCAAGGTAGCTCCATAGAAACCACCACTAAGTTTGAAATTTGCTGCTCTCCTGAGTTTTCCTGGCAAACTCCTAAGACACTACCTCTATCCTATTCTTGCCCCGAACTGAGGTAGGAGGAGGTGGCTGGAGTACTTACCCATCCAGAGGAGGAAGCAAGGGAGGGAAGAAGTTTCTCTCTACTTGCCCTGCCCAAGGCTGCTCATGGGCATGGGTAGTCCCCAGGGCACTAGACTCACGGGTGCAGCTCAAGGCTGGAAGGCCAAGTGGGAAGCAGCAGGGTTTCCTTGTGCATTACAAGGACATGCTCCATCGGCACCCAAAGACTGGAGCCACACAAGCGGGCGCTAAACTAGAACTAGCTGAGCTGGAGCTGGCCCGAGGCCATGGAGGACCTCAGAGAAAAAGCTGATCTGAGAACTGAGGGCAGCTGTAGAGGCCCAAAATGTTCAGGACCAGTGTCTATGGTAGTCTGACCAGTGACCTATTCCAGTACTTATTCTTGGCTTCTTTCAATTGTCGTTGGACACATGGGTGCCTGGGGGGGAGGGGAAGAGGTGGGGGGGTTCCCCGCCTCCCTTGCAGCTAGATGTGGTGGCCAGGTACTATATTCCTTTGACAAAACGGGACTGGAGGTTTTGTGTGTGGTTTCTGGCAGGTACCTTCAAAAGAGGAGCTGCAGCCTTCTTGACCTTCTTCCTAACAGGTGGGCCACAGAAGGATGCTTGTGGTCACTGAACACCATAGGAGAGCTGTAACTTCTGTTTCATTTGTCCTGCTATTTTAACCACTAGGTGCAGCCAAATCAAGTCTGACAAATAGGATCTTGACTCTTCAACTGAAGATCCGTGGGTGGAGGAGGCACAGAAGCAGAGAAGAGATCCCTGTACTCCCCCTCAGCTCTTTCTTCTAGGAGTCCGTGGTCCATCTCCAGCCCATGTGTCTGATTCCTCAAAACCCAGAGCCAGCCCCACCTGTCACCTGTCTCTCTTCTTCTGAATCAGGTTAGGAACTTTGTGGTTTGAGGCCTCAGGGCTGGCAGGGAAGACACTGGGTTATGAACCAGCTCTGCCACTCGCTCACTCAGCTTACTCATATTCAATAAATATTTATTGAACATGTACTATATCCCAGGTACTGTTTTAGATGTATGAACATCAGGAAACCTACTGTCAAATCAGGGTAGGACAAAGAAAGAAATGAGTGGCATGTTGGTTTGAGACCAGACACTTTATACAGGGGACCCAGAAAGGCCTTTCAGAGAAGGTGTTATTTACAGCAAAGAAGGAGCAGAAATGGGAGTGTGGCTATTTGAGAGAAAACTGCTTAAGTGACTTCCTGAGAGTCCTTGGCGCCTGGACCTCAGTTTCCCGCTCTGGAATGGTCTGAGAGATAGAGGCTATCCAAAGTCCACCTGGTACTACTCCAGCCAGAGGCCCTGGCCCTCCCAGAGAACACCCTGAAAGCAGGACAACATGCAGCCAGACTGGACAGGACGGGGGACCCTTGTCTTGAGACAGAGTTCTGTGAATCCCAGGGCAGAAGGGGTGTGAGGCCTACACAATCTGTCCTTCTGATCAGGCCTGTCTCCCCACTGGCCTCTCCACACTGACCTGGGTCAGGGCCCTGGAAGTCAGAGGTCGGACAGACAGTCCAAGCATCTCCAGGAGCCTGGCTCTGGGAGGGACCCCTGCACCCCAACTCAGGGCTACAAGGCAAGTTTCGGCCAGTCACTCCTGAGAATTCTCTTCCCCCTTTGCTGAGGCACACAGCCTTCCGGCCACGACAATTGGCGGACGGGTGCCACCCTGCGCCCTGGCCCTAGGGAAGTTCGAGGTGGCTGACCCGAGGGGGATAAGGCTACAAAGGAAGAGAGGGTGGTGGTGTGTGTCGGGGAAGGGGTGGGGATGGAGGGAGGATGGGTAGCTGGGAATCGAAGAGCAGCCGGGGGTCTGTGCTGGCCAGTGTTATGGTGGTACGCCAGGGTGGGGCAAGGCTCAGAGCTGACGAGGAGCTTGGGGTGGGGGGGCTTGTGGCGTGGGGCCGTTCCCCAATCTAGTTGATTGCTGCAGCGGTGATCTAACAGGCATTTCTCGCTACCTATTTGTTTAGGTTCTGGCTGGACGCTGTGGACATGCATGGGTTCCATTGGGAGCGGGGGGCGGCTAAAGGGAGCAGACATACACAGTCACGGTGGGACCCAGCCTCGGCTTACTCTAATGGAGGCAAGGTGCGGACAGAGTTGCGCACCGAGCAGCGATGTCGCCTTCCTGAAAGCTGGAAGTCTTTCTGGAAAGGGCTCTCGGGAGTCGCTCCAATGCCAGAGAGACTCTGTTTCTAGAGCTGAGTGAGGCACTCCCCTTTCCTGACCAGCCCGGCTCCCACACCAGGTTGCATCACCACCAGCTTGGACTCGTGACCCCACTCTCCCATCTGTACCTTCTTATTTGAAAAATGAATGGTGTAAGTCACCTGATTTCCAGAAAGTTTCCCAATTATGGAATTCTTTATTCTGTGGTTATATCAAATGAAAAAAATTCTGCATGGTGAAAGATACATGTGTCAGAACTGACGGGAGATGAAACTCCCCCAACAAGTAGTTAATACCCAAAATAAACAATGAACTCATAAAGTTCAAGAATTAAAAAAATCAAACAAGCCAATTAAAAAAGTGGACAGAGATGCTGACTAGACATTTCTTCAAAGAAGACATACAGATGGCCAGCAGGCACATGAGAACAGGTGCACCAACTCTTTCTACCAGAGATAGGCAAATCAAATCAAAAATATGCTATCACCTCACACCTGTGAGAATTGGCTGTTATCCGAAAGACGAGAAACAAATGCTGGACAGGATGTGGAGAGGAGGCAACTCTCATGCACCACTGGTGAGAATGTAAATGGGTGCAGCCATTATGGAAAGCACTATGGAGAGTGTGCTCCAACAGTGAAAAATACAAATTCCAAGTGATCCAATCATACCCATCTCTGCTATTTGTCTAGTAAATACCAGAACACTTAAAGAGATAATGGAGTCTATGTTCATGGCTGCACTATGTACAATCGAAAGTCAAGGGCTAGCAACAACCGAAATGTCTATTGGCAAGTGACTGAAGATCAAGAAGATGTGGTGTAGATATACCATGGAGTACTACTCAGCTATAAAAAAAGATGAAGCCCTGCCATTTACAATGACAGGGTTGGCGCTCCAGGGTTTTCCACATAGTGAGAAGTCAGAGTAAGACAAACACGGCCTGACTTCACTATATGTGGTATATGGAGAAAGCAAACAGAACTAAAATAACACAAAAGTAAATGTTGAGACTGGAAGGCCAAGTTATGGTTACCACAGGGAAGGGAAACTGAGACAAACAGGATAACTGGCACAAGATGTGGGACCTAGGAGAGAACTTGTAGCGGTGAACTTAATAGAGTCTGTTGATTTTCACACGTTGATTTTCAGTGATGCACGCCTGAAATATGCAACGTTATCACGCAGCATTACTTCAATCAAAACAAATCAGAACCTATGATTTTCCGAGTTATTTAGAAGAGGAGTAGAAATTACCCTTTAATAAATGAATTTTTTCTAGATTTATTTATTTATGCATACAAGAACTGGGGTACAGGCCAGAAGTGTGGGAGGTGAGAGGATTCACCAGAGACAGCGTAAGGAACAGAACAGGCAAATCTACTGAAATACACTGCTGAAGTGGGCATCAGGCAAGACAGGAGAGGTCTGCTGCACCACGTGGGTGAGCTTCCAGGCCAGGGATTGAACTTGTGCTGCAGTGGCTGCAGATAGCTTCATAGTGCTGGGCTTTAACCCACTGCGCCATCGGGGAGGGCCCCCTTGGCAAATGAATTTTGTTTTGAACAGCACACTTGAAGAAATCTTTATGGTAAATGCTGTCATAAGCGTGGAGAGGCTCTAGTGTTGGTCTTCTGTGTAACTTTTCTTGATGGCTTAGCTCGTGCACCCCAAGGAGTTGTGATCCCAGATCTGTCTCCTGACTGCATCTTCTTAATGGCCCAAGACGTGGATGGCACCCTGGCAAGGAGAGACCCAGCAACCTCTTCAGGTTCCTGGGAACAGGTAACCCCACCCACTGAGCCGTACCCCGAGTCATACCTTGTGGGCACAAATAGAAAGGGAGACAGAGTTCCAGGCCTCTGTCTGAAGTCTCCAGGTGTGCCCAGGATCAGTCTTGGGGGACAAGAAGGGGCTGAGGAAGGTCATTTTCTTTCTCCAGTTATTGGAGAAGCTTCTATCCCAGCTTGAGTGAGGGTCTGTATTCAGCAGACCTGCAAAGGACCCCCGGGGACCTCTGCCATAGCGGGTGTGGGGAGGCTGACCTTCCCAGGAAAGAGGCCATCAAAATCTCAACACCCCAAAAAGTGCATTGTGCTCTGGGGACTTCCCCGGGGAGTGGAGGAGCTCCGGCTAAGTGCTAGGCTGTCCTCAAGCAGCCACCATCCAGGGCCCAAGCCCCGAAGCCCCGGCCCTCAGCGGTTGCTCCTGCCAGCCTGGGCTAACTACACAAGGAGCCTGCTTGCCAACCTCTACCCAGGATACCAGCTAGCCAGGGGCCCTCCTCCCACACAGCCTGACCCCAGATAGTTTCCAGGGTAACTGCTCAGTGCCTGATGCTCAACTGGGCCCTGGAAGCAGGGATGCATAAGGTGCTGGTTACCTATGGACTCGAGGGGTTCACCAGGTGGTGGGGGGAGAGATATCTAAATAGACCAAGGAATATAAGTAGGTTCCATCTAGAAGCCAGGAAAGACTTCTCCCAGAGGTGAGATCTAAGGGCATGTAGGGGTTAACTCTCCAGCTGATCGCCAGGGGAATTCAAGCCTGGTGGAGTCCCCTTCCTCAGTTTCAGAAGGGCTTAGGCAGCAAACCCCACCCCGCAGAAGCCCCTCTGTGCCCTTCAAACCTGAGTCCTGAGGAAAGGACAGACTCCCTGCTACCTCTGTGCTTGGCTTTCTCTCCGTCCAGGGGGACCCCGAGGACTCTCAGACTGGTCTGGCTCCCAGCTCTGCACCTTCCTGTGTGACCACACCCCACAGCTCTGGCCAAGCAGATACCTGGTGTTGTGACACCCCTAGTGTCTTCCCAGCCTGCCCCCCCCAGCCCCTCCTCTGGGGCTTCCTCCCAACCCCACAATGTCTCACTCCTGCCCCACAGCACTGCTAGAAGAATTGCAGCCCCCTGTCCCCACCATCCACGGAACTTTCTATCAGGGTTCTGAGAGCCTCCCCTGAGCTCCTTGCAGCTCACAGACCCCATCTTAAGAATCCCTGTAAGCACCTCTGGACTCAGATTAATCTGTCTCCCAACACCCTGCAATTCACTCAGCCAGAGCCACCCTATGAAATGGCTCCCACCCACGCTGATCCTTACTTAGAAACCCCTAGCCAGAGCCTCCCTGGTGGCACAAAGGGTTGTTTCAGCTCTATGAGGCTCTCCCTACCAATTACAGGAGTTCAGATCCCCAGGCAGGGAGCTGACCCACATGGTGCGGCAGACCTCTCCTGTCTGATCTGTCGCTCCCCTCAGCAGTGTATTTCAGTGGATCTGTGTGTTCTGCTCTTCTCTGGTGAATCATCTCATGCCCCTCCTCCCACACCTCTGACCTATACCCCAGTTCTTGTATGCATAAATAAACAAATCTTTAAAAAAAAAAAAAAAGCAGCTTTAGGGCCCTCCCTGCTGGCGCAGCAGGTTAAAGCACAGCGCTAAGAAGCTAAAGCCACTTCAGCATGAGAGTTCGATCCCCGCCCCGGAGGTGACCACATTGGGCGGAGGTGACCACATGGCACAGCAGACCTCTCCTGACCTGCCCGCTGCTCCCCTCAGCAGTGTACTTCGTCAGTCATCCTGTTCTGCTCCCCACTCTGTCTCTGGTCAATGCTCTCACCGCCCCTGCACCCCCAGCTCTGTATGCATAAATAAATCTTTTTTTTTAAAAAAGCAGCTTTAAGAAGTAAAAATAAAAATGCACTGGACTACGGTGATGGCACACGGGTGATCTGGTGATGGGAAGCCCACAGGGATTACAACTGAGATGGAAAAATGCACAAAATGATGTAAAAAAACTATTACATTAATAAAAATACATTAATTAAAAATAAAAATCCCTAAGCCCCCCATCTTGGTCAAAACCTCTGCCCAGTACCCCTTCTCAAGTCTTCTCTCTTTCTTTGTACACATCCAACAATTAAGCCTGAGCATTTATTGCTACCTTCCAATGAACACCCATAAACAGTGGAAGGTTCGGGTGCGTGGGGCGCCTTCCCCACCACGGGCTCAATGCCTGTGCTTTATTGATCATAACAGCTCGGAGTTACTGAGTCCCAGCCACGCACTGGCACATGGCCAAGCTCATTACATTAGTTAATCTCTCATCTTCAGAGGCCCTGCAAGGTGGAGGTTATCATGGTACAGACCCAGGCAGTATAAGCTCAGTGTGTCACTATCTTGCCTCTAGTCCCGTAGGTCTCTCTGTCTGCCCCAAACTCTTAATGTTTCCCACCCTGCCAAGCTACCTGCCCGCTGGCCCTGGGGTCCCCCCATCCAGGGACGCAATTAGATGGACAGGACAATTCAGCCTGTCCTTTCAGCAGCCGAGGGAACAGAACCGCAGACGTGACAGAGAAGCCACATGACCCTTCTGCTCTTTCTATCTTACAGGTACAGAAACAGAGGCTCCAACCTGCCAAGTGCTTCAATCAAGTCAATATCAAACCCAACACACTGAGGAGTGACTTCTGGTCACCTCGGTGAATGTCATTTATGCTGGGGCAGCAGGAGGCCTGTATAAGGTGGTAAGTCAAAGGGACCTGTTGGGGAAAATTCCTTTGTTAAGGAGCTTTGCATGTAAATGTGTGTCATTTAAAAAAGAATCACAGCATTCCAGTTTGGGGGGGCTATGCCCACCCCTATGATTTGCCCCGGCAACCACACCTTCAGAAGAGTGAAGCGGAATGCTCCTTTCTGAGCCTTACAGGAGGGTGTAAAGTCCACCAGCGTCACTATGTCTTCACCCCTTGGCCTTTTCGGGCCTAAATATATGCAAATAATAACGATGGTAAGAATACCCCCTTGCCACTTACACTTTGCAAAGCGCCACCGCAGTATCACTACATACGGTAAGAACTATGTTTTAGGGATTGGGCACGGGGGACCTGGTGCCCACTTATCAGGCTCCTACCAGGTGCCAGGTCCTGCACTAGGCTCGAGAAGCGTTTTCTGGATGAGACAGTGCCAGCCGTGAGCCCAGGCCAGCGGTGAGCTGGGTTTGCAGTGTTCCCCGGTGGGAGGCAGCAGCTGCCTCTCCCCAGGGCACAATCACCCCACAGCCTCCACCCTGCCCTATCCAAGCTCAGCCTCTGCAAGCTCAGAAGCCCTGGGCCTCGCCATCCCTGTTGACACAGTCCATCCTCTCCTTCTGGGTGGCACTGCCTTCCCGTGCCCTGAGAGCAGGGCCGAGCACAGCAGCCTTACTCAGGCATCGTCTCAGGCCAGCAGGCTGTGCAAATCCCAGGCGGCCGCCATCCTCACCCACTCCTCCACACTGCGCCCCTCCTAGGGATCCCTCCCCTCCACACAAGGGGAGTGCCCTTTCTGGTCCTGGCGGTAGGACTCAGGGCAGCCCACCAGAGTGCCCAAGGCTAAGGCTCTCCCAGCCAGTCCTTCCCACCGCTGGATAAATGTTGCTGCAGGGAGGCCAGACTTCATTGCCATTGCATCCCGCATGCCTAAGAGTTTAGCTCCTCACTGCCAGCTCTTGCCTGGTCAGCAGCAGGGTCCCTGACCAGTGTGGCTATAACCCTCCTGCCCAAGGATGGGAGTCCCACCCGCACCCTTTCCCCCAGCAGGCACACACGCAGGTGGATAAGGAAAGGCTGCGACAGGCAGAGACCCGGGCTGTTCCTAGGGCCTCTGGGACACCTGCTGTGATTGGATTTGCAGCCTCCTCCTGTGCCCCACAAAGGGCAACACTTATCCTTTAGAAGGAAAGTGGGGAATGTTCCTAAGATGTGCGGAATCGGCTTGGGGAGAGTGAAGTTCTTGTTTATACAAAGGCGTCAGCGGGGTTTGTCATCCTAGCAGGACGCGAGGAGGGGTCTGTTCCTTTGGTGAAGCCGGGGACCCACTCAGCCAGGGTACTCTGAGGATGGAAGCCCACTACCTCACCCCTCTACACACACACACACACACAAACACACACTCACACTGGTCCCACCAAGGACTCAGGTGGGCTGAGACTGCGCACACTGGCTGGGAAACCCTCTCTGCGGGCTGCTAACACGTCGCCCGCGCGGGCCATACTGGAGTCTGTCACTTGCGCCGGGAACAACCTCTCGAGCTTCTAGCTCGGCTTTGCCTGGAACCAGCGACTCCACCCTAATGTCCCCCATTCCCTCCTCCACGGAGAAAAGAAGCGATCAGACACCAGGGGTCCCG
>NW_004567106.1:61051537-61058424 GCF_000260355.1 Condylura cristata
AAAAAAAAAGATGTGTAATTCCCAGCTCTAGAGTCTCTCTGCTACAGAGGTCCATTAAGGCAGTGGCTATCCTCTGGACCCAGCCCAGGCCAGCACGGGGGGCTCCTGGAGCCTGGCCAGTCGGCTGCTGAAGGCCCAGAGCACCCAGAGGTGATGGAATTGCTGGTGCCTAGCAGGGGTCCGCAGCAGCTGGGCTCAAGCTTGGGAAAAGCTGATTGGGCTATTTTCATCAGGAAGTTTCTGCAGGATCATTCTGGCCTTGTTTTCTAGCCACATATGGGAAAGGCAGAGGGTGTTCCCTATAAATACTGTGGGATGTGTGTGTGTGTGTGTGTGTGTGTGTATGTATGACTGTCTTTGATGTTTCTGAGTACTGTTCCACTAATATCCGAGTCAACAAATGGCTTGTTTCTGTCTGAAATCAAGCAATGCTCTTAAAAATACGATTTAAGAAATTGTGTACTGTGTGCTTTTTGATTCAGTGTTTTTGCACTTAATGATTGGATTTCTCTAAAATTCTGAAAAGGGAACTTGTTAACTTTGTAGAGGTAGAGTGGATATGTCAAAGCTTGGGTTAATTTAAATTCACATGATTTACGATTGGTTCCTCTAGCAGATCATGCAAAATTAAAATGAGAGCAGACATCCGGGCTTAGGAAATGGTCTGCTCTTTGAAGCAAAATCAGACTGCAGCAAAAAAAAAAAAAAAACTCAGCAGAATCAGAATTGGACTGGACCCACCTCTGGATCCAAGAGTCACCCTAGTCCCACCCCCACCCTTTAGCACAATGGACTTTTGGAAATGAGGCCACTGGACTTAGGATCAGTTTGGTCACTGAGAAGAGCTGTCCCCAGGTGATAGGCCTGTGATCTTGACCCTATATAGCATCCTGTTCCCAAGAGCGAGCTGGCTGGCCCAGAACTCCTCAACTTAAACTTGAAACTCTAATCACTTTACAGAGGATTTCCCTGATCTGGGACTTATTGCATCAAAGTATTGGTTCCTCTAAAAGACTTTAGACTTCTTGACATGGGGTCTTTCTTATTCCTCTCCTAGCTTCTCAGCCCACTCAGACCAGCACATCACAAACAAGTATTGATACACATACAAATAGAGGTGTAACTGCATCTATTGCTATTGTAGAGATGTAGTTACATGTATGGCAACCAGAAACTATGATACCAGAGCCTATGCACAAGATTTCAAATGGTCATTTCCAGGCCCCTGTCACGCAGTCAGGGCGCACGATTCTTCACCCCATCTACAACGTGGAGAGGTGGCTGATCCCTTCCTTAAGTGCAGGTTTGCTAAAGCCCCATGATCCTCAGTCTAACCCTCTGTCACAACATTTGCATCCACGAGTGGGATGGAAGCTCCATCTACCCATCCAGAGGCCTCAGCTCCTGTTTATAAAGAGCCAAAGATACTCTTACATTGGTTTTCAGAACTCTTACCTCTGAGCTCCTTTGGGCCCAGAGTGATGTTTCATTCCTCGTGGAGTCCAGCATGTGGTAGGGTGCTACCTGCCTCCAACAAGGTAGAGTAGAGTAGAATAGCTAGAGGTTGTTGGCTTTTCTCTCCAAGGTGGGGACTTATTTCTGACTGCTGAATGGTTTGAGTATGAATATCAACTGGGTTCAAGTTGGGCACCTCTCCAAGGTGAGCTGTCCAAGGTGATGCTCGTAAGGAGGATTAGTCAATGACATTTACTCTCACAGGCTTACTACATTGGGGTCTTACTACATTGGGGCCCAGAGCTGAGAACACAGACACGACTTGCAGGGCCCCTGTCCTCCCTGGGGACACACGGGTACACTAAACTATAGATTTGTAACAAGTGACTCTGAGGACAGGTTGTGCTTGACCTTGGGAAGGAGCAGTACAGGGTGTCAGGGGAAGCATCTGAAGAGGGAGCCACGTCTTAGAGGAGTAAAACTTCACCAGAAGAGGCAAAGGAAAAGGCATTTCAGGCAGGTGAGCAGCCAGTGAAAGTGAAAAGGGACGCTGAGAACTGCAGGGATCTTCTGCAGGGTGAGACTGGAGAGGTGAGTAGGGGTGAGGGCCCTGAACAGTGGAAGACCCACAGGTGGGAGGCAAGAGCAGCTCTCCATGTGAGCAGCTCGGTGGGCTGGGAGGCTGGTGGGCAGGTGGGCAATGGGAAACTGAAGGTGGCAGGGCACTTGAGGAGGCTGACTGTGCCATTGAGTTCAGGTTGGGGCTGATAGGGAAAAATAGGAGGAGCTGAGACAAGAGGTTCTTGGGGGGTTTGATGCACCTATTGGTTGTGGATGAGGCGTGTGGTGTATTGAGGGCCTGGGAGCATGGAGGAATCCAGAAGCCCAGGTTCCCAGGAGGGATACTGGCTGTGTTATCTGAATGCCCTGGCCTCTTGTCACTAAATGAAGGGCCTGAGAAGCAACTGTCCAGTTTTGAACATGTTGGCTGTGAAGACCCATGGAGCCCCCAGGGGCCATGTCTGGAAACACTATCAGTGCCACTGAAATTCAGACCTAAAGTCAGGACTGAATATTGAGATTGAAAATCCACTGATGTGCAGGTGAGAGTCACAGCTGGGCTGGAGAGGGTTAGTCAGGGGTACTCTGCAGGGGAGAGCTGGAAGCAGGGTCCTTCGATATGTATGGGATGGGCTGAGGTGGGGGCAGTGGAGAACGAGGTGCTGCATCAGAGGAAACTACAGAGGAGGATGCCATGGAAACAGAGGGCGGAGACTGGTTAGTAAGGAGGTCAAGATGTCACCTGCTGTAAGGACTAACATCTGCTATGAACAATTAAAGGGTGGTTGGGAATTTTACCCAGTGGCATGCAATAATTCAGGAGCATGAGAGCAGGTAAGAAAACAGAAGCATTGAATTTGGATGTCAGGGGAAGGTGGAAAACATGGGGTCAAGAGCGAGTTTTCTATGAATCAGTTTGTTTTAAAACTGGAGAAGCATCCAAGATGGTGGCTCAAGAGGAAGAAGCAGTTGGAAAGGAAAGGTTGCAGGACTTGGGGTCTGAAGCAGAGACAGAACTAATCTCTGGTGAAAGGAGTTTCATGGCTCCAATATAAGTCTGACCTGTATGTTACAGCAGCCACAGTGGATGTTGGAGTGCCTCAGCTAGAATTTGAATTCTGGCTCTGAGATTTAGTAGCTGTGTGACCTTGAGCTTTTAGTTAACCCATTAAGCTGTAGTCTCCCTCTCTGTAAAACAAATAATAGCATGAATCTTGCAGAATCACTGAAAATAGGGCCACAATGCCTAGTCGTGCTCAGTAAAGGGAAGTAATATTGTACTCCAATGCCCACATCTTTCCAGGTGCTTTCACTCCTCTGAAGAGCCATGGGAACAGGGAATTAGTTACTTGTGTTCAATCCTAATGTTGTTCTTGCAGGCATTTTCCCTCTGGCAAGCCCTGCATTCTGGGTGTGAGGGTCAGGTGGTGTCCGAGAGCAGCAGTTAGAGAGGTTTCCATGGCCACTGCACCCTCATGGGCCAGGGCTGTCCTGTTACGTCTACTTCCCCCAAGACTGCTTGACCTGGTCACGGATCTGGTCGCGAAGAATGGGTGAAGCTGGCTTCAAGGAAGTTCCCTTCTCGGTGAACAGGCACAGTGTCTCCACTCTTGTTTTGCTAAAAGGTTCGAAACATGTAACTATTTGATTTGTTAGGCCACAAGAATCCATTGCTTAGTAAGCCAAGACTAAAATGACTCTCCCATGAAGAAACAATATTGACCTTTGTAAGTTTTAGTAATGGTAACTCGATGTTTCTTAGGTAACAAGTAACTGTTTTCTATAGTGATGTCTTCAAGTATGGCTTTCTGGGATATGATGAATTATAAATTACTACTTTGATATAGTAAATACGACTGTAGAGTTTCGCCTTCTTTCCGAGAAGTGTAATTAATCATGTAATGTTTTATATTGTTCTTCTGTATGATTAAAATATGCGGACATGATGGGTATTGAGAAATAATGCCAAATTTACCATATAAAAACTCTGCTCTCCGGGCAATAAACAGAGCAGTTTCTCCAAGATTTGGAGTGTGCTGTCTCTCATTTTCTCTCTTACAGAGCCTCAGCGCTGACACTTTCTCCACCCTCTTCAGGACCCGAAACTAAAGTTGGGGCTGGTCTTCAACACTGTCCCTCCCTATCAAATGCAAGAGTCTGCTTGTCTGCACACTGCCTGGCATTCAACTGCAGATTCCCAAACTTCTCAGATTCAGATACTCTGGGGCTCCATGGGGCTCAAGATTACCCCAGCTCATCCCACTGGGAGAAAGTTGAGTATTGGTAAGTTGATTTGTTCTTGCTCCCATGGCTTAGAGTTAGCACTGGTTCCTGAACAGTCTAGAACTCCAGTTACTGGTCTAACATAGCCCACTGTCCCCTTGGCAGTATAACCCACTTTAATGCATCCATGTTTATCTCCCAGCTCAAAGGCCACATGTCCCTTGGCGGGAACAAAAGATGGAGATGGAAGGGGGAGGGAGAGATGAGTCAATTCCTAATTAAGTGGAAATAGAAGAAGCCCAAGGCTTCCATTGACGATGGCTCTGTCTTCATGATACATAGATGCCCAACCTAACTGGCTTTCCAGCCTCTTCTCTCACTCACTCCCTGACCATTCCTCCGTTCATCTGCCTGGTATAATAAAAAGGTACAATTCTATTCCTCCATGCTCAGGCTGACTTGGGCGGAATGCACTTTGGAGTAACATTGTGTGGCATGTGTTTTGGCCACATGCTAATACTTTATTTTCCTAAAATGGTTTAATCTTTATGCCATCTGGAGAGGTAACTGTATTATCACTAGTCCATTTCGCAGATGAGGGAATGAAAACCTATCTCCAGGCATCACCTGAAAGGAGATGCGCTCTGTTACATGGGCATGCCCAGTTCTCCCAGTGTGCTCCAAGCCCCTTGAAGAAAGGAAGCATCTGGGTCTCCCTTGGCACCGTTGGCAGTGCCCACACAGCCTCTCGTGCCCACTACTCCCTCCCTTCTTGCCTTTCTTCCACTGCAGAATCTGACGAGATCCTGTCCTTCCCTTGCTCAACTCTGTGCTTTCTCATTGCCGAGCTCCTGAATGTGGCTCTCCAGGTCTCCAGATTCTGACCCCAAATGAGCTTTCCACAGAGGAGTTTCTCTAGACTCACCTGGAATATCAACTGTCACCTCAGATCTTTGCTTTTGCTTCTGCTAGTGCCGGGAGTTATCTACGTGTCAGTATTTTTAAGACGCAGGTTCCAGCCTCTCTGGAGTCCTAATCACTTTCCCTGCTGGGTTCCTCATGCCTCTGCTTAGTGCCTTAATTCCCTGCCTGTTTTTCTGATAGTTATCTAGACGGACCCCGAGTTCTTTATTCGAGGGCAAGAACCGCCTTTATTTTGCCCGTTCCCCAGGCAGTGTGGTAGGAGAGTTGGCATTTGCTAATAGCAAAGCGAGCAATGTCTAACGTTTTGTACCACGTACCAACTCTACGCTCGGTATTTTCGTGCATTATGTCAGTTATTCTTTTCGACAACCTCATGTTACGTTTGACCTCATTCTTGATAAAGAAACTGAGGTGTTGGAAATGAAATGTGTTAAGGAGTGGGGTCAGATTTGAACCTGGCTGCCTGACTGCAAAAGACTGCAAAGACAGTGAACAGATGCATAAATGAGCAGTGATACACACTGTACTATAATTTTGCCTGTTGTGCGTCATAAATATGATTAAGATGAAGAGCTGCCGAGGAGCATTTGAGAACATACAGGGCCAATGAAGTTGACTACTCGCATTTTCCTCAATTCAAGAAGTGTCTGGTTTACCTACCTAGACCCTCCACTTATCAAAGTCCACGCTCCCCTGTATCCTGAGAGAAGCCACCCAGCTCCAATAAACCCTGACTCTGCCTCGCAGTTTTCAGCTACTGAAACGTCACTCTCTAATATGCAAGAGCTGCGGCTGCTGCCCTGCATGAAATACACACAAGACATTTCATTTACTCGCAGGATCTTGCACTGGGTGACTTGTTCTATCTACAAACATTGGAATTGAGGTAGCTCCCCCAGGGTCACCACTACTGTTCCCCAACTTCTTCCCATTCCCAGAGACCTTTCAAACTCCTTAACTGGTCAGTACTTGTTAAGTGTTTTTATTCACACCTCCCAGTTGCTGGAGTCACAAACCCCAGGTGTGGGGGCCCTCCGTGGTGGCGCAAGGGGTTAAAGCACCGCACTATGAAGCTATCCACAGCCACTGAAGCACAAGTTCAACCCCTGGCCAGGAGGTGACCTGCAAGGCACAGCAGACTTCTCCTGTCTCATCCACTGCTCCCCTCTGCAGTGCATTTCAGTCAACTTGCCTGTTGTGTTCCCCAATCTGTCTCTGGTGAATCCCCTCAGCCGCCTACACCACTGGCCTGTATTCCAGCTCTTGAATACCTAAATAAATAAATCTTAAAAAAAATAATACCCAGGTTGATCCAATTCCATTATGACCTCTGCTCTTGAGGACACCCTGTATTAGGAGGCTTCAGTCTATGCGAGTATGAGCTAACCCCCATGTCCTTCTTTCTGGCTGCAGAGTGAGTAAAATCACTGTAGAACAGCAGACCCTTGAAGGTACGTCAGGTGGTCCAGACATGGACCAAAGACAGCCACAGGCTTGGGACTTCGCACTGGGCGTCCCGGTGACTTGGTGGACGTCTGAAGCAAGGCTCCTCCCTTGCCCCCAGGGCGCTGTAATAACACGCATGCGCAGACAACCTGGGAGCAGGACCTGTGCGCGGTGGCCCTCAGCGCAAGGCCCCCAGCTCACAGAGAGCAGGCCCACAGCCACTAGTGTTTTCCCTGCCAACTGTTGACAAGCTTGGAAAAATACAACTCACTCTGTAC
>NW_004567106.1:61058854-61118760 GCF_000260355.1 Condylura cristata
TTTTTTTTTTTTTAATCTTCAGACCACTGCAGGGAGATCTATGAGATTTAGCAGAGTCCGGGAAGTATCCTAGCAATACTGGCTATGTAGGAGCCAGAGCAAGTCAACACCAGCGGTCCCACTCCTTTGTCCCGAGGCAGGATGCGCCTCCTTCTCCTGAAAAGCCACCTTTGTCCCACCTTGCACAGTGACAGCAGGAGAGCGTATCTCCACTCCTGCCTCTCTCAGGGAGGATCTCACAGTCGCTACTGCCCAGGGGCCTTCCATCTGGACTGAGCTAACTGGTGAAATCCTTCGGGCTCTGCAGAAGAAAGCCCGCCCAGGGTGCGTAAGGGTGTCTCCCTGAGGTGCATCCCTCACAAAGGGGACTCCCACCCCTCCACCTTCTGAACACTGACGGGGCTTCTTTTAAAAAGAAGATTTATTTTTATTTATTTTTGTATTTATTTTTAAAGATTTATTTGTTTATGCATACAGAACTGGGAGACCAGTGTGATGAGAGACTTCACCAGAGACAGAGTGGGGAGCAGAACAGGCAGATTCACAAAGCACACTGCTGAGGGGAGCAACGGGGGGGTCTGGAGAGGTCTGCCGCGCCATGTGGGTCACCTCCGGGGTGGGGATCGAACTCACACTGAAGTGACTGCAGCTGGCTTCATGGTGCTGCACTTTAACCTGCTGTGCCACCAGGGAAAGCCCTATTTTTATTTATTTATGCATACAAGAACTGGGGTGTAGACCAGAGCTGGAGAAGGGGTGTGGGGGGAGATGAGAGAATTCACCACAGACAGAGTGGTCTGGCAGAGACAGAATGGGAGAGCAGAACAGGTGGATCTACTGAAACAGACTGCGGAGGGGAGCACCAGGTGAGGCAGGAGAGGTCTGTTGCGCCATGTAGATCAGCTCCCTGGCTGGAGATCAGACTTATGACTCAGTGGCTGGTGATGTTTTCATAGAGCTGAGACTTAACCCCTGTGCCACCAGGGAGTCCCTGAAGGGGCTTTTTTTCCCCAGCCACCACTTCCTCAGGCTCAAAGACAGCACGGTGAGTACCCCTGTGGAGTGCAGGTTTCTACCTGTTATCCTGTATACAGACATAGGCTCTTGGGACCCTCCCACCTCCTACCCAATGTCCTCTCCCATCCCCATTTCCAAACCCCAGGCCTCAACACTGAGGATCACCCCAAGGCTCAGCCTCTTCCTTTTCTTCCATTAGCATTTTCCACCTACTGCCCCACTCTCTTTGCCCACTCCAGGCAGTGGACTCTTAATTTAGAAGCTGTAATGTGCTGAACACTTGGGCTAGAGAAATTCTGGAGCCTGGAACTGCCCAGATTTCTACCAGGGACTTGGTCTTGAACACGCTTCCTTCTTCCTGCGCTGAGAAAGTCAACTAGCTAAGGTTTGCTGAGCACTTACATTGCACCAGGCCCTGGTTGAAGAGCTTTGCAAACATTACCTTCTTTATTTTCATAGCAAACCTATGAGGAAGAAAAAGTTATCTTCCTACTTTAAAGATAAATAAAACAACCTAAATAACCCGCCCAGAGGCATATAGCTAGTAAGTCACAGAGCTGGCCTTCCAAACGCCCAGTCACCACGTGCTCTCCCCCAGGGCTGTGGAGCAATGCACCTTCTAAGTAAGCTCCTTTCCACCTGGGGGATTCCTTGTCTTCAAGGCTCAGTTCAAAAGCACTGCATCTGTGAAGCCCGTGCTCTGAGTTTCTCTGTGCTGGACACTTTATTCATGCTATTTTTAGAGCTGCGGCGTGTTATAGATGGAGGCAGCTGAGTCTGTCCCACCCTGTCCCACCTCCTTCCACCACTGCTCCTGCTACGAAGGAGGATCTCACCTTAACTCTATTACTGGCTCCCCATCTCCTAGAGGAAGCTCCACCGATCTTACCGATGGAGAATCTGATGAACACTAAGCTGGTGGGCCCCATCACAAGCAATTCTGGAGAGCATGATTAGGCTGAGCTGTGATTCTGAAGAATAGAGAATGAAGTAAATGAAATGGCTCTTAAGATTTAAGAGATCACACTGAGAAGTTATGCCCGCACCTTTGAAATATATAGCCTAAGGCTTTATGAAGCATCACATCAGCAAGGGCACAAAAAATGCATATATAGGGTTACCCTGTGGCCCAAGGGGTTAAGTCTCAGCAGTGTGAAGCTATCTACACAGCCACTGTGGCATGAGTTCAATCCCAGGCCAGGGAGGTGATCCACATGGCACAGCAGACTTCTTCTGACCTGCCCGCTGCTCCCTTCAGCAGTGTATTTCAATACATCCACCTGTTCTATTCCCCATTCTGTCTCTGGTGAATCCTCTCACTCCTCTGGCCTACACCCCAGCTCTTGTATGCATAAATAAAGAAAAATAAAGAAAAAATCTTTTAAAGATTGCATATCTAGATATAGACATAGATTGACTTAAAATAGTCTTGGGATAGATCTCAGTTCATGATTTGAATCGTGTAAATGAAATATCATGCCTATTCTCCTTGTCACTCTGCCTTTCAGCCACTCATTCTTCTTTCTACAGACAACCAAGTCTATTATTTTCATTTGTATATTTCCAGGGATGTTTTATGCAAACACAGGAAAAATAATATTTTAACATGATATATTACATGCATGTCATATATATTACATGTATTATTAGCTATACAAGTACATTAGCCATGTATAAAAGCTTGTATCTGTGATATGCACATTTTTTTGAGTTGACTGAAGTACAACACTATAGCAAGTTTCAATGAACACTCCCCATTTAATAAATCTGCTATGTGCACATGCTTTTTAAGAAACTGGAGCCAAGATGAATATCACAGAAAACACGAGCCCTGAATGCAAAAAGCTCCCACTTAGGCTGCTTTGAACCTCATCTTTTTCACTTAATTCAGCCTGCACCTGGGGAAGAGTTGGGCAGGGAAAGAGAGATAAGAGAGAAGAGGTTTTCTATAATTTGTTTCTCTGGAAACTCATCATAAAGTACGTCATTATAAAGCAGGTCATATTTTCACCATAAAAATAATGCTGCAGTTGGAGACTACTACATTCTGAAGTAAGGACTTGGCATCAAAAACCACAGATACAATTGAGATGCCATAAAAGCAAAGACCTATAAACCTTTATAATCAAAATAATAAAATTATGCTCCAAAATGTTTTTTTAAATGTATATAAATATACCAACCATATAGATTAGACAAAGGGCCCCAATGAACCATAAAATGTACATATAGCACATAAAAAATACAACATGGCTGGCTCATAAATTTTTCTTAGGTTGATATATTGCTTATGGTAAGCATCCATTAAAAGGTCAATTAACAATAATTCTCCTTGTCCTTCATAGTATTTAGAAAGATTTTCTGAGAATAATTTGAAGATATTTTGAGATAATATAGAGACATGTTTCAAATTGAATAGTTTAATAAACTTGCAGATACTTTTTAAGTAACCATAAGTCATTAAAAATTTGCCTAATTCTCCTCCTGGTGAATTTTTTTGATGGAAACAGAGGTGTTCAAAATCACTCCCTTGGGCTCTCCCTGGTGGCACAAGGGGTTAAAGCACAGCACTATAAAGCTATCCGCAATCATTGCAACATGAGTTCCATCCCCGGCCAGGGAGCTGACCCACATGGCACAGCAGACTTCTCCTGTCTCACCTGCTGCTCCTCTCAGCAATGTTTTTCAATCAACCTGCCTTTTTCTGCTTCTCACTCTGTCTCTGGTAAATACTCTCACCCCCTGCACCTCTGGCCTGTTCCCTGTTCTCCTATGCATAAATCTTTTTGAAAAAAATCATTCCCTTGATCTTAACATGAAAATGGCATTTGCTCATTCAGATGGCAATTTTTTTTTTGTAAAAGTATCATTTAATTTTATTCAATGCCATTATCATTTTTTCTCTGCTGAGTTTCTGGCTAATTAAAGTATGCAAAGACACATAGGAATATGTATTCCTTAGTACCAAAATATGTAACAATCTGGAAATAGGAAATGACATGAACACAATTGCTATAAGACAATGGATTCCTATTAATAGAGTTTATTAATGGAGTAACAGTCCTGGGGTGGGTGAGACCTAAGTTCAGTTGTAGCTGTGCTTTGTCCTAACTACATATTCTTATACGCCTTTGAGTCCATTTCACCCACATCTGTCTTCCACTGTATTTCAGATACAGTGGAAATTCTTCACTGGCGAAGTCCAGCTCCAACGGTCAGAGAGTGTTTCTCTACCGATGGAACCTGGGCTAGCTTTCCACCACAGGCTGCAATAACCCAGTCCATGTTGCTGGGCTCATTTTCAGATGGCAAATATTTTTTAGCACAAACTTTGTGGTAGATACTGGAGATTGCAAAGAAAAAGGAAGACATTGTCATTTAGGAGGAAATGAATTCCTACCCCTCTGAGTTCTTTCCAGGATGGTTGAGCAATCAAATTTACATAAGACAGGTTAGTGGGGGAAAAGACCAAATTTATACACGTACATGTTGGGGATCTATACAGATGTGGATTCCAAAGTCATTGGGGCAAAATGAGGGTATATTTCCGGAACGAAGAAATTGAAGGGAACCTAGGGCTTTAAGGAGAAAGGATGTGCTCACATGATACGAAGATGATGACTCATAGGATGAACACCAGATGCTTGTCGTTAATATTTGTCCTGCCATATAGATTGGTTTCTCTGATAGAAATGTTTCTTCTGGAGATAACCCTTAATTTGGGCCAGACCCCCAATCTTCATTCCTCTAGGTAGTTACAGGAGTAGTAAAAGTTTCTGATGAGTCTGCAGAGCCTCATTTGACCGCAGCTCAAAATAATCCACATACCAGAGTGACACGTTTTGGGAAGGCCTGTTCTTCGACGTGGTCTCCACCTGGAAGGATTCATAATGGTCTGCTAGTTGTTAATATGGTGATGATAGCGGCTGTCCTTTTGAGAGTTTGTTTGGAGTTCTAGCAGGGAGTGCAGCTACTCATATACCCTTGACTGGTCCGTCTGTATTCGGGAAGACCATCCTCTTTGACTGAGTGTGCAGCTTCAGGAAGAACACACATGGGGCAGTGAGAGAGGAAGGGGCGGTGGCCTAGCCAGTCAGATGAGCCGAAACAACCCTGGCGATCAATGTGGTGAAAGAAGTCGCAGCCAGATCGCCCTCACATCCTTGGCTGTCCTTTTGAATGTTCATTATATACCAGGCTAAGTATTAGCTACCCATGAGCACATGCAATTTTCACATTAGGAAGAAGATACATTTTTCATGCATGTGGAGAGGAGGAAACAGTATAAACTTACTCCAAATGTTGTGGATTGTTGTGTACCCCCAAAAGATTTATGAATGTCAACCCCACTACCTGAGAATGCCAACCTATTTGGAAATAGAGTTGTTGTGGATGTGATTAGCTCCTATAGAGGAGGGTGAGACTTAATTTCTTGGGCCAGGTGTCCTTATAAGAGATAAGATAGCAGAGAGGAGAATGCCATGTGCAGACAGACACAGGGAGCAGGTGACCCTGGAAGACAGGTGGAGCTGCGAATTCCAGGGGTTGCTGGACACAGCAGAAGTTAGGAGAAAGGCCCGGGGCAGATACTTGCTAGAGCCTCAAGAGAGAATGGACATTGCCAATGCGCTGATTTCAGACCCTGGCTTTCAGAACTATGCGACCGTTTCTATTGTTTGAAACTGCCTCGTTGACAGAGTTTTATCAGAGCAGCCCTAGTTACAGTGGTGAGGTGGGGCCAGGCTGGGTTGGCCTCCCAAGCCCACTCTCTCTTAAATGCCACCCTGGGGAGAGGGCAGTTCACCTAGCATTGAGGCCAACGCTCTTTGGAGGGCTGGGAGGCGCTATCCCTGGCTGAAGGTAGGCGTCTGGGATGTCTCAGAAGGGGACACTTTTAAGCTGGATCTCAGTGGTTAAGTTGTTTACCAGGGTCAGAAGAGTGGAGTATGAGGGATGCGGGGCAGAAAGACTCACCTGTTCGAGGTGAAGGAGGTGCGCTGAAGGAGATACATTTGAGGGAGTTGAGCTGATAAAGAGGTTTCTGTCGCTGGTGGACCGGTGGTCCTTTTGCCCTAAAAGAATTCCCCTCCCCCATTCCTCCATGGTCAAGTCATGGCAGGGGCACATTCTGGGTGCCTGTTCCAGCCTCACCAGCCTTCTGAGACCTGCCCGTCAGCCCCCGGAGCCTCTGTCCTTACCATCCCCATGGCTCACACCCTGGCCCCCAGGCACCCACCCACGTCACCCACTCTTTATCATAGTCTGTTTACTTCATGTCACTTTTTAATTAACTGAAACCATCTTATTATCTTTTGCATGCTCTTTGTTATCTGACCTCTCACCCTGAAAACTTAAGCTCCTATGATGTCCTATGGGCGGACCTCCCTGGTAACACAGGGGTTAATCTCTGTCCTTTCAAACTATCACCTGCCACTGTGATCTGAGTTCAATCCCCAGCCAGGAGCTGACCCACATGGTCAGCAGACTTCTCCTGTCTCCCCTGCTGCTCCCCTCAGCAGAGTATTTCAGTCGATCTGCCTGTTTTGCTCTCCACCTTGCTCCTCTCACTCCCCCATTACCTTTGGCCTGTACCCCAGTTCTTGTGTGCACAAATAAATAAAATAAATCTTAAAAACATAAAATCAAGGGCCTTCCCTGGTGGCACAGCGGGTTAAAGCACAGCACTAAGAAGTTAAAGCCCCTTCCGCATGAGTTCGATCCCGCCTGCCCCGGAGGTGACCACATGGCGCGGCAGACCTCTCCTGACCCGCCCGCTGCTCCCCTCAGCAGTGTACTTCATCGATCTGCCTGTTCTGCTCCCCCCTCTGTCTCTGGTGAATCCTCTCACCCTCCATATCTCCGGCCTGTACCCCAGTTCCATATGAATAAATAAATAAATCTTAAAAAAAAAAACATAAAATCAAAATGGGTGGCCCCTGAGAGACTGTCACTGACAGGGTCCAACAGAGGCATGCAGGTGTATTGAGCATGGAAGGTAATTCTCCGAGACTCTGAGTGTGGCTTGGTGTGTAGCAGGGTCTCCATCAGGACTTGGGGCTCTCAGGAGCTTTTACTGTCCGGGGTCCAGAATCCTCCCTGAAGGAAACTTATCTTAAGGAACCCGAGAGTCTTGTGCATGGCTCAGTTTGTTGAACAAGGGGCCAAGTCAGAGAGGAGATTCTGAGGCCAGCAAGGCTATCCTTAACCCAGCTCTGGTGCAGAGTGGGCTTGTGTCACAGAGAAAATGAAATCACAGAGAGACACTTCAGGAACATCTCTGCTGGGCACAGAGAGAGCTCGGGGATCTGTGGCCAGGCTGTCGGAACTGGTGCTCCAGCAAGAGCAGAAAGAAGAGCCACAGTGGGAGAATTGACAGCTCAAGTAGCAGGTGAGCTTCAGGGCAGCCCAGGTGCGGTGTGGGCATGGCCGTGGGTGTGGCCTGTTCCGTGCCTGGGGCCTCTTTCCTACCCTGCAGGAAGATGCCAGCTGGAACCCAACAGCAGAAGCCCCGGATGTTGGTGGCTGACTGGACAGCTGTGTTCTTACCTGGCACACTCCCTGCCTACAGGCTGGGACTCCAGGAGGCACGGTCTGGAGAACCTCAAGTCAGTAAAATGCCCGTTTACTGTCCTTGTGGTGTCCATTTTAGCCCTGGAGTGGCTGTATCTGGGCAAACAGACTCATGAGCCGTCCTCAGATTATTAAATGATCCTGCCTTCTCTTAAGTGTTATAGGCACTTCCTAATACTTCCTTGCCACGCTGTCAGAGCACTTCACACTTGAGTGGTGAGCCAGAAAGGAAATGGATAGAAACAGGGGCGGTGAGGGATTTCTCACTGACCTGGTAAGTCCAAAGGGGCCGCTTGTCTGTCCCTCCATGCCCACGGGGGAGGACAGCCCAGAGAAATCCCTCCCTTCCAGGAATCTGTGGTCCAGGTGGTATTTGGAGAGGGAAGACACATGTGCACACGCAAACACAGGCTGAACCAATGCATTATTTGCATGGACAAGCTAAGGGAAGCAGCATGACTGTGTGCGAGGTGCGATACAAAGAGCATTTCTGCAGAACGAGCTAATGATTACTGAGGCCTTGGTCCTTCAGGGTTAGATACAGATGCTTCACATAAGTGAAGTCACTTAATTTCTACAACAGTTACCAGGAGAAGAGCACGGACACCCAAGGACGTGAACCGGCTGCTCCAGTCTCACACGACCCACGTGGGGCCGCGGAGAAGCAGCAGATGGCCAGTAAGGAAATGCTTCTCAGGAGACTGGTTTTGGTTTTTTTTTTTAAAGGGATTTTATTTATTTATTTAAAGATGTATTTATTTATGCATACAAGAATTGGGGTACAGGCCAGAGGTGCAGGGGGCGGTGAGAGGCTTCACCAGACACAGAGTGGGGAGCAGAACAGCCCGACTGATGAAGTACATTGCTGAGGGGAGCAGAGGGAGGGTCAGGAGAGGTAGCAGGTGAGCTTCAGGGCATCCCAGGTGTGGTGTGGGTGTGACCGTGGGTGTGGCTGAGGCTTGCAGATCACCTGGGGGGCGGGGAGCGGTACTGAACTCACAATACAGTGGTTGTGCCTTGCTTGATAGTGCTGAGACTTAGTGCCTTGTGCCGCCAGGGAGGTCTGGGTACCTGTTATGTTCTTCAGTGAATCTTCAGTGCCCAGAACATACTAGGTCTTCAGTTAATGGGATGAATGAAAATGACGCCAACATGCCAGAAGCTTGTAACTTCTGTTGCAAGAGCATCTCCGCCTGCTGGACTTACCTGCTCTCACATCTGTTCTCTGAGGTGGGCTGAGAGCAGATAGTCTTGCTGCTGGTGGTACATTGTTGGCCCTATTATTATCATCATCTCTCCTTCTGCAAACAAGAGAATTGACAGGGAACTCACAAAGTTTATTTTCCCACAGGACCAGAAAAGCTCAAGGTCCAGCCCAAGGCTCCTGGTGGCCAGTCCCCAATCCCAAGTTCTCCCCAGCACACCCTCGTGGCAAGGACGTGAGCCGAATCCACAAGAAACTCTTCTTCTAAGCAGCATCTCAGGTCTCACCTGAGAGCCATCACTGGCCCCCTGCCTGCTCCTCCTCCTGGCCTCTACCTATAAGGGCCTCGCTGCCCCTTCCAAAGGTGGCCCTAGGGTTAACGCTTGCCACTTCTGCCTCCTGCTGCCCCTTCAGCGGAGGTGGCGGGCTACGCTGGGGAAAGCCTCCCAAATTCATCCTGGAAGAGAATTCAGTGTACCTGGTCTCGGTGAACCTGCTGGGAGAGCTGAGTGCAATAGAGCTTTTGGGTGCCGTGTCTATGTCAGCATCTACGCCCACCTCCCTAGGATGCTTCCTGTGGCTTCTGGAAATATCTGGGGCTTCCAAATCTCACTCTCAGGAGGGAGCCAAGTCTAATGAGAGTTTCATCCCTGTCCTTTGGGGGTGGTGAGGGGGAGCTCCAGGTAGGAGAGGGGGAGTCCGTGAGGTAGGGGGGAGCCCCACGTGTTACAGAGAGCAGGAGAAGGAGCACCATTTTGTTAGGCAAACACACGAGTCTGGCCAGTTTGCCCTCTTCACTTTAGCTCAGAATAAATTTGGGTGAGGAGCATTTTCCTAGGTGAATTTGGTGTAAAAGCGGAGGCTAGCACATCTGACAACTGTTCATCGAATTTCTGTCCTCCCAAAGTACTGTAAGTAAAAGACATGAAAAAGGTACATCAGGGCCCTCCCTGGTGGCGCAGTGGGTTAAAGCACAACACTGTGAAGTTATCACAGCCACTGCCGCACGATTTCGATCCCTGCCAGGGAGGTGACCCACATGGCACAGCAGACCGCTGCTCCCCTCAGCAGTGTATTTCAATCAATCTGCCTGTTCTGGTGGGTCCTTTCACACCTCTGACCTGTACCCCAGTGCTTTTAAAAATAATTAATTTTTTTTTTAACAAAAGAATGGGTGTGTGTCCATGTAGGAAGAATGATCATAAATAATGGGAAAGAAGAAAAGACGGGAAACTCCGAGGGGCACAGCTGTCCACAAACACACATGCCAGTTCTCTGGAAGCCAAGGCTAACCCTCTGTGAGCACGCAAGAGAGGTCTTCCAAAGGGAGGAAGAAAGGGCCCCTTCCTTCTGGAGTCCCTGCTGACTTTGAAGGCCAGGCCAGACCAATCAGTAGTCAGAGGGGCATGGGTCAGGGCATGAGACTGACAGGGTGGAGCCGCCAGGAGGGCACGGGTGGGTGGGCAGGCCAGGGCCCCTGAAACGTGCCCCGGGGGTGCGGGCAGGTACCTAAGTCCCAGGCAGGCTTACTATTGGGTGTCTACAGCACGTTATTTTAATTCTGCAATCCTGCCCCTGAGGTGGGCCTCCTGCCAGTCTGCATTCCCACATCCTGCTGCTGGCTGGGCCCACCCATTTCTATATTGAGGATCTCTTCTCCATAAATAAAGAACAGGAGTCAGGCACGAAAGAAAGGCCATTGAGAGCCAGGGGAAGGCTATCACAGGGGCCAACAAAGGGCAGGAAGCGCCGGGCGGTGGCCCCGTGTCTGTCCCCAGGCCCAGCTCACCTGGCTGGGCTGTGGGGCCTTTGTGCACAAAATGTCAGGCTCAAGTCCTGAACTTCCTGCCATTTGTCAGGCTGCGCCGTGACCCTGAGTTCACCGAAACGCTTGCTGCTCCCAACAATGCACACATACATCCTTTGGAAAAACTCTCTCTCCCATCCAGCAGCGGTGGCTTTTTATGGAATTAGCTGAGGGGTCCAGGCCGAGCCCTGGAAAGTTTCGGTTATACTTTCTCTTGAAGAAGCCCCACTCAGGGTGGAGAGAGGGCCGAATCCTAGGCATGGGGGACAGAAGCTTCTGGGTGTCCCCCAGCTCTGATCGTGGCCGGCACGGAGTCAGGCGGTCACGGAGTGGGGGGCTCTGCTCCTGTGACCCGTTTGCTTTCAGCTCCGATCCAATGCTCCAGATACCCCCAGCCCACCCGCTGCTCCTCTGTCCAAGAGCAGGAAGCTGTCCGGGTCAAGAACACCTGCAGGTGAGCTTCCCGGAGGTGTCTGTGACGGAGTCTAAGGGGAAGGGCCACCGGCCTGGGGTCACCGCTGCCTGCCAGCCACATCCCTGGCTCTCAGGCCGGGTTGTGTGACAAGAGACTCAGGGTGACCTTCCAGGCACAGAGTTCCATTGACTCTGCTCCAGCTGTGTTTGCCTCACGAGGGGCTGCAGGCAGTGGCTTCAAGCTTGGGGGCGGATGTTGATGAAGGGGTCACTTGTTCCCCATGAACTGAGGAAAAAGAAACACAAGTCATTTCCCAGCTTGCTAAGTTTATTCCTTTGAAAGGACTCCCCCCCCTTTTTTTTAAGGTTTATGTATTTGTGCATACAGAACTGGGGTACAGGCCAGAGGTGCTGGGGCGGCGAGAGGCTTCACCAGAGACAGAGTGGGGAGCAGAACAGGCCGACTGATGAAGTACACTGCTGAGGGGAGCAGCGGGCGGGTCAGAGAGGTCTGCCACGCCATGTGGTCAGCTCCAGGGCAGGCGGGGATCGAACTCATGCTGCAGTAGCTTTAGCTTCTCAGTGCTGTGCTTTAACCCACTGCGCCACCAGGGAGGACTGGACTCTCCTTTTTACTCTGAGATTATATTCCGGGTATGGGCATGGGGTTTGGTGGATGATGAGTGGAACACAGATGCATATGAGAGAACAAAAGGGTAACCCCCAAATTAAACGTTTAAATTTTTAAAAATCTGAAATGAAAAATAAGACAATTGCGGTGAGTGAGTTTCCCCTGCTGCTGAGTTTATTCAGTTTTAAGGACTGTCCTTTATTCTAGGATGATGCTTTTCCCAATTGCTTGATGTTTCTTTCTGTGCATCAAAGCATGCTTTTGTTGATGGCATCATGGTGACGAAGTGATGTTTTCATTGGGTGAAACCAAAGGGTGGCAGGGTCCTGTGCAGACCCTCCCGAAAGAAATAACTCAGGGGCCCCTGTGATGTGTCAAGCTCGAGCGTCTGACAACCATGGTGTGAGGACACAGAGAAAGTAGAGGTGAGGCTGCTGATCCCAAGGCGCTTAGGACATGGGCAGAGGGTCTCGGGTGACACCGGAGATGACCTCACAAGACTGCAAACGTACAGGGCAGAAGTTACCGGAGCTCGGATGGAGACTGGTCAGGGAGAGCTTGGTCCTCATTGAATGGACACCAGTGGACACTGACTGAATAGATGAAAGCATTGAAGAGGACTTAGCCCTGGCATTTGCTGGGAGAGGAGGTCCCCCGCCAGGAGCAGCGCTGAGGTGGCGAGTTAGCATGGCCGGTGCACAGGCATGGAGCCCAAAGACTGTGAGGGGCCGGGCTGACTGGAGGAGAGGCAATACTTGCTCACGTCAGGGAATGTGCTGTTATATCAGTGCAGGTGCCTTGGAGACCTTGAAAAATGTGTTTGGATCGAGGTGGCCAGAAATTGGGAGCCATGGAAGGTTCTTGAGCAGGGCAGGCCCAGAATAAAGATGCTTACTAGAGGGCTGTGTGTAGGAGGCTTGGGATTCAGAGCTGTTGACAAACTCAGTGGGGTGGTGCTGGTAAGGGGCAGTGCCAAGGTGGGAAAAATACAGGAAGGTGACCCAGGAGGCTAGGGAAGCTGGGCAGAGGTGGGAGGTAGGTGGTTGGGAATAAGATAGAGGATGAACAGGTTCGGGGTTTGCCAACTATAGAAGCTTTATGGGGTGGGGGAGCTGCCTGACTAGCTCTGCATTCCAGACCACCTTGCTCTCTCCGGGCCTGGGCTGCAGTTTGGGGATCTGTGGGAGGGGAGGGGCTGGCCCTGTCCAGGAAGGTCTCAGCTTGGTCTAATAATGTGTGGAATTCGGGTCTGGATTAAAGGAGTTAAAGCTGCCACTGATGAGTGGCCCCTTGCCCTGAAGGGGGGGCTGGCCTGTCTGCACTCCAGCAGCTTGGATAACCCCGAGCTATTTCAGGAAGAGAGCCCTAAGAAGATAAACAGGCCAGTGGCCAGCAGATGGACAGATAACCCGCACTTAGACTGAGGAAAAGCAAAAGGGGGTCTTCTGGGGACAGGACCTTCCGAGACAGGAAGGGGCCAACATGAGGAGAGCTAGACCCAGTGGGGGTCTATGGCTCCAGATGGGAGGGGGCTTGCCGTGGCCCCCGTCCAGTGACTCCCTGGGTGCAGCGCCTTTGTGATTCTAGTGGGAAATGGAGACTGGAGTTCCCTGAGGTCACCCACAGTTTAGCACCCCCAGACCAAAAGCCGCAAACTTTATATGGGGCCTGAATGTCCAGGCCATGGAGCAGGCAGGTCTTTCTGAGTGAGTCAGGTTGTCCAGTCATTTGGGGGCTTACATTTAGGGGGGCATAAACCCAGTGTGGTGCAGTGTGTGTGAGGGTGTGGTGCGGGGACTGTGGGGGGGCTCCCTGTGTGTGAAGGTGTGCTGCCGGGCCTTTGGGGGGGCTCCCTGTGTGTAAGGGTGTGGTGCGGGGCCTTTGGGGGGCTCCCTGTGTGTGAGGGTGTGGTGTGGGGGCTGTGGGGGGCTCCCTGTGCGTGAGGGTGTGGTGCGGGGCCTTTGGGGGGCTCCCTGTGCGTGAGGGTGTGGTGCGGGAGCTGTGGGGGCTCCCTGTGTGTGAGGGTGTGCTGCGGGGCCTTTGGGGGGCTCCCTGTGTGTGAGGGTGTGGTGTGGGGGCTGTGGGGGGCTCCCTGTGTGTGAGGGTGTGGTGCGGGGCCTTTGGGGGGCTCCCTGTGTGTGAGGGTGTGGTGCGGGGGCTGTGGGGGGCTCCCTGTGTGTGAGGGTGTGGTGCGGGGCCTTTGGGGGGCTCCCTGTGCGTGAGGGTGTGGTGCGGGGGCTGTGGGGGCTCCCTGTGTGTGAGGGTGTGATGCGGGGCCTTTGGGGGGCTCCCTGTGTGTGAGGGTGTGGTGTGGGGGCTGTGGGGGGCTCCCTGTGCGTGAGGGTGTGGTGCGGGGCCTTTGGGGGGCTCCCTGTGCGTGAGGGTGTGGTGCGGGAGCTGTGGGGGCTCCCTGTGTGTGAGGGTGTGATGCGGGGCCTTTGGGGGGCTCCCTGTGTGTGAGGGTGTGGTGTGGGGGCTGTGGGGGGCTCCGTGTGTGTGAGGGTGTGGTGCGGGGGCTGTGGGGGCTCCGTGTGTGTGAGGGGGTGGTGCGGGGGCTGTGGGGGGCTCCCTGTGTGTGAGGGTGTGGTGCGGGGCCTTTGGGGGGCTCCCTGTGTGTGAGGGTGTGGTGCGGGGTCTATGTATGCCCACGTGGGAGTGGAGTGAACTGCAGTACAGGCTCCTGGGCCGGCCTCTGGCGTCCTCCTGAAGGCAGAGCTGAGCCCGCTGCCCTGTCATGCCCTAGGCCTTGAGCGCTCACAGGAAGCCTTCAGGATTGGCTCCATGTCCTAGTCACCTTGCCTACCTTGCCTTTCCAGGGACTCCTTGTCTCGCTGGACAGGCCGTGTGCTTCCTGTCCGCTTGCGCAGTTTCCTGTTTGGGGAACACCCTGCCCGTCCTTGCCACCTTAAGCATCATTGTCCTTGAAGGCTCAGCGCCTATGCTCACGGTGGCCTGGTCGCTGACTGTCCCTGTCACTCCCTGGGCCCTGCCCTTTGCCAGCTCGTGCTCATCTGTGTGAGAACCCCTGCACCCCCTCATAACAGGCGGATGGGGGTCTGGCCTGAGGGGCTGTCACTGCCCTGGGACTCCCCAAGGACCAGAGACGGAGCGCGCCCAAGCTCCTGGCCCAGGCTCCTGGCCCAGGCTCTGTAGCCCTCAGGCTTGGAGTCCTCTCTGGCTCTGAGAGAACTCTCTCCATCCTGCCTAGGCCTCCCCTCGCCTTCTGAGATGCTGCAGTCCTCGCCTTCTGAGGCTCATAGGCCTTCCAGCCCCTGTGGTCGCCCAGGCCTGAGCCTCAGGTCTCCATTTTCCTGAGGGTGCTGCCATCTTACTTGCACCCAGTGCCCTGTTCCCACCCCTAAATCCTGTCACTGGTCACACTGTTCTGGCCCTCTTCCCTGTCACAGTCTTTCTTCTCATGGTCCCTCCTCACTTAAGGTTTCTACTTTCCCCTGATGACACAGCAACAACTATACTTAATGATGAAGCGATTTTTAGAGTCAGGATCAGAAATTGAATCAGGGCCTCCCTGGTGGACTAAGGGTTGAGACTTAGCGCTATCACCACTATGGCTGAGCTCAGTCTCTTGTCAGGGAGCTGACCCACACGGTGCCGCAGACTCTCCTGTCTGGCCCGCTGCTCCCCTCAGCAGTGTATTTCAGTAGATCCCTCTGTTCTTCTCTCCATTCTGTCTCTGGTGAATCATCTCATCCACCCCTCACTTCTGGCCGACACACCCACCTCTTGTATGTATAAATAAAAATAAGTCTGTAGGCCCTCCCTGGTGGCGCAGCCGGTTAAAGCACAGCACTGAGAAGCTAAAGCCACTTCCCATGAGTTCGATTCCCGCCTGCCCCGGAGGAGACCACATGGCGCAGCAGACCTCTCCTGACCCGCCCGCTGCTCCCCTCAGCAGTGTACTTGGTCAGTCTGCCTGTTCTGCTCCCCACTCTGTCTCTGGTGAAGCCTCTAGCCGCCCCTGAGCCTCTGGCCTGTACCCCAGTTCTGTATGAACAAATAAATAATTTTTAAAAATCTTAAAAAAAAATTTAAAAACAAAACAGTTGAATCAAGTCAACCCCTCTTAACTCCTTCATGTACACTCCCCCTCCCCCAGAGCAACCACTGCAAGGAGCAGCAGTGCAGGGTTCCTTGGGCCTGCTGAGGACTTCTTTGGGCTAGATGACCAGCTGCCAGAGACCAGGTCCTGCCCAGTATGTCACAGTTCTTTCAGAGCAGCGGCTCTGCTCCAGACCCCAACTTGCATGTCTGTTAATAACCCCTGTGCGCTTCACCTGCTCCTTACTTTGAGGGCTCCTCCTGCCTGTTTTTGTTGGGATTGCTGCCCTCTGTTCCTTGATTTCCAGGAGTCCTTTGTGTATCCAAAATATAGAATGTGCTTAGGATTGGAATCAAATCTGTGTTGGATTTAGACCTGGCGATGTGTCTCCCATTCGATTATCCATCTGCTAATTTTGTTCCTTGTGTTCATCAGCAACGAATGCTTCTGTTGATGGACTCAAAATCAAACTTTTACATGTTGGCATATGCTTTTAAAGTTCTCTAAGTCACAAAAATATTTTCCTACATTTTCCTGTACAGACCTCATACTTACCTTTATTTAGCATTTTCCAACGTGATAGGTACTTTGCTTTTGCAGACACTAACTTAGCGGGTGGAGACATTCAGATGCATTCCACATACTAACTCATTTAATCCTTGTGGCAACCGTAGGAAGTGGTACCATTATTATCACCGCTTTGTTACATTTGAGGAAACTGAGGCGCAGAGAGATTATGTGACATCTTCAGGGTCACACAGGTATTAAGTTGAAGATTCAAAGTTTTATTTTATATGTCAATTTGCCTGGGCTGGGGATGCCCAGAGAGATGGTAAACATTATTTCTGAACATGGCTATAAGGATGTCTCTGGAAGAGACTAGTGTTTGAATTCGCAAACTGAGTAAAGACGGTGGCCCGGTGATGATGGACTTCATCAGTCCAAGAGACAGCAGAGCACCCAAGGAGGAGGAATAAGTTTGTTCTCTCTCTTTGAGCCGAGACATCAGTCTTCTGCCCTCAGATGCGCCTGTTTCTCAGACCCTAGAATCTGGGAACCAGATCTGTTGCCATTTGCTTCTTGTGTCACTTCTATTCACAGGCCCTTCACCAGAGACTAAATTAGCCGCTGGCTCTCCTGTTCTTCAGCTTGTGGAAGGCAGACATGGGACTTCTCAGCCTCCATAATGGCACTGGTCAGGTCCTATAACAAGTCTCCATATTGGTTTTGCTCCTTTAGAGAATCGCTGACTAATAGAGCAGATGAACAGGTACTACTCCTGAGGGGAGGGGTGTGCCTCACCCCAGCTCACAGCCCGTACCCCAAGCCTCTGCCCTCTTGTCTTAGCCTCAGCTTCCCCTGGGAAAGGAAGGCTGTGATGTGGACCTGGTTTCAGGTGGCTCTTTTTGGGAAATGATCCCCAAAACAGGAGTGAGGAATTAGAGCCAATGAGGAAGGCAGGCATGCCAACCCACAGATGCATTTTCAGGTGGCGGCTGCCACAGCGGGCAGAGTCCTGCCATGTTGGGAGCCCCTGAGGAGAATATGGACTGAGGCTCAGAATGGCCCCCCAGAATAGCAGGGCAGAGTGGTTCAGGTGGCTCCAGCCCCCATGGGCCAAGGGTGCTCGTGCCATGGGTAAGTGTCAGTGTGCCTGTCCTCCTCACAGAGGACACCGAAGGAGAATGGTCATCGGTGCACCTGACAGGAGGTAAGAAGACCCCTGGGGCCTGCAGCAAGGCCTGTGGAAGGTGGGCCAAGAGCAGGAGAGGCCGAAGTGCTGCCAGGAGTTGCTGGTCCCCACCCCTGGGTCTCCCCACACCTCCTAGCAGACAGCTGGCTTCTGGCAAGTGTACAAGTCAGCTCACTGACCTTCGTTTCCTCCACGATGCCCAGTTTGGTGCCAGGAGCAGAAGATACTCTGAATATAACAGCCCAGGCTTTCCTGGGCACTGTTTTTTCCCCACCTTCAGTGTCCCACTATTATCTCTTCTGGGAGAGCCCTGCTCTGCTTTACAGAGGGCACTTTGAGGCTAAGAGGTTGAGGGACACAGAGGACAGGTCAGGCTTCACAGAGTCTCTCTGTGCCGGCTGCAGCAGGGAGCCCCCAGCTTCTCCTGCTTGGACCAGGGAATCATCAGGAGTGGGGAGGGAGGAGTCACAGCAAGGGGCTTACCTGACCAGAGGCAGTGCTGTTAAAAATCAGTGACGTTATGGGACCTCCCTGGTGGTGCAACAGGTTAGGGAGCAGCACTGAAAAGCTGGCCACAGCCACTTCAGTAGGAGTTCGAACCCCAGCCAGGGAGGTGACCCACAGGGTGCGGCAGACCTCTCCTGACCCGCCCGCTGCTCCCCTCAGCAGTGTACTTCGTCAGTTAGCCTGTTCTGCTCCCCACCCTGTCTCTGGTGAATCCTCTCACCACCCCTGCACCTCTGGCCTGTACCCCAGTTCTGTATGCATAAATAAGTCATTTAAAAAAAATCAGTGATGTTAAAAATGTATTTATTCCTGACAAGGGGCTTCTAGTTCTAAGTTGTCTGGATCTTAAGATTGCTGATGTTGTCTGTGCAGAGGAAGGCAAAGCATGGTTGAGCTTTCCCTTGCTCAAGACTGTGTGCCAGGTTTGCAAAGGCTGGGTATCCATGCTTAGATTTTCTTTCTCTGGTTCCTTGGTCAGCAATGGGGGCAAAAGACTGGCTTTACCCACAGGCACTAGCAGCTTCTGCCTGCAGGTGTGTGCAGACGGCCTTACTCTCTTGCCTGCCAGGGCAGGAGGGTCCCTGTTTCCGGAAGAGTCCGCAGTATGCTCACCATACGACTGTTCCTGGGTGGGCCTGACACCACCTTCCTTGGGCCCCAGCTTCCTTTGCTTTGACATGACAATTGTGGTCTCTGCAGGACCCTGGGGAGACAGACTGAGGTCCTGCTCAGCGCTTCTCAAACAGCAGCACACAGGTGAGGAGGGGGTGGGGCCAGGGGCAAGGCCCAGGAGATGTCTGCCAGCTGACATTCAGACTTCTGTCCCACAACCTGGTGGTGTTCTGGCTGCTGGTCCGCGGACCACATCTGAGTGGCAAGAGCTGAGATCTTGCTGCCCTGCAGGCCTCGGCCTGAGGCCCAAGCACTGGGCACCGTTGAAGAGACGTAGTTCCTTGCTGACCTGCTGACCTGCGTGGTGGTTTTCCCAGGCAGCCTGGCGGGCTTTGTGTGCGTCACTTCCCGCTGCTGTGGCCCCAGCTGTGAAGTCTTTCAATCCGAACCTGTCCCCAGCGGCCCTCCCCACCCCCAGGCTGCCTTGCCTTAAGCCCCATGAAGATTGCAGTGGAAGGCCTGACCCATAGCAGAACGCACTGGGGAGGCCAGAGGAAATTTAAGGGGAAGGAGGACAGCAAACACAACGCACACACATTCATCCCAAAGACCCCCATTCCTGGACCGCATCCAGACTTGTCCCACTATTATTTTTGTTCTCTTTCCTCTTTAACCAGATCTTGCCTGAAAACAGCCTGGGCGTTGCTAAGGTAACGCCTTCCAGCCTCCCCAACACCTCATTGTTTCAGTCCAGTGGTGGCAGCCCAGAGGAATTTGCTATTTGTTTAAGAGATGAAAGCCACAAACTTCCACACATTCTCCAGTTTTACTCCCCTTGAGTACAGCAGCCAGTGTGTGGAGGGGACTCAGGGGCCCCAACAAAATACTGGATGCTCATGAACCATCCTGGGAACCCAACCAGGGAGACCTAGGACTTGTCTTGACCAGGTTCTGGAGGAACAACTGCCGGTCTGAGGGTCTGGGAAGGAGGCAGCGGAGAGATTAGCTTAGTAAATTGAAAGCTGTAAATGTGAGTCAGCCAACGCCCCTCGGGCCAGTTTCACAGCTGTGACTCCTGTAAGCAGCGCACTTCACCTGTGTGGAGACACAGGAAATAGCCGGTAGAGCTCTCAAGATGAGGGCCAGCTTCAAAGGGGACCCAGCGTGTTGCTGACCAGAAGTCCGTTTCTTTCCCTTCTTCTACAACCACCTGGATCCCCTTCTGCAGGCTCCCAGGCTTCCTAAAACTTTCCCAAACTTCCTGAGGATTTGATTGCTTCAGTCATCCTTAGCCTCTGGACCAGGCTGACGAATAGAGGGACAGGCTGAGTGTTGGGTGCATGTACTTGGCCCAAGCCATTGTGTCCCCAGGACACAGCTCCTGGGATGCAGAGCAGAGTCTTTAAAGGGCCGTGGAGGGGTCTTTCTGGTGGCCCAGGGGTTAAAGCACAGCACTATGAAGCTCTCCACAGCCCCTGCAGCACGAGTTTGGCCCCCAGCCCGGGAGCTGACCCACATGTGCAACAGACCTTTCCTACCGCTCCCCTCAGCAGTGTATTGCAGTTGATCTGCCTGTTCTGCTCCCCACTCTGTCTCTGGAGAATCCTCTCACCTGCACCCCAGCTCTTGTATATGTAAGTAAATAAATCTTTAGTCTGTGGATGGGTCATGCGAGGTCTGTCCATCCCAGTGTAAACTTCAAGATGAAGTGACGATTTGAGAAGAATCCTGGGGTGGGAGCAAAGAGCAATGAGGAAACTTAGCTGGATCCTGAGTGAGGGTGTATCTGGCGTGCTTGCTCACATGTTCTCCATGGAGGCTGGCGGTGTGTGCTCGGCTCAGCAGTGTTTCTGGTATTAGACTGGTGTTCTCGCAGGGATGTTGGCTGTGTGACCCCAAACTGCAAAGGCATGGGTTTAGAATAGAGGCTGCCCCTGGGGCTGACAACCCGTTACATCCAGGAAAAGACTTGAGAAGTTTGGAGGTGAAAGGCAGAAAGCATAGGGTGCGTCTATTGGAATAGCATGGCCCGTCTGGACAACGACCCAGAGAGCATGATGCAGGGAGATGGACACACACTCCTTGGACAGATGGAGTGTGCCCTGAAACAGTTGCACACACCCCCTGAAACAAGCAGAGAGGAACAGCAAGAGGAACTGGAGGAGGGAACTGTGTGGTCCATTCATACAGGCCAGTGAGGCTGTCCAGAGCAGAAAGAAGAAAAGCAGCACCTCTGAGCATCCAGGGTTTCTGGGTAAAGTGGCAGCTGAGATCACCTTCATTAGAGGTGGGGGTGCTTTGACTGGGCCATCCAAGGCAATGCCTTCCCTTAGGGAAGTGTTCCCTAAGTTCAAAAGCAAAACCCAAACACTGAAAAGCAGGTGTAGATAATAATGTTTTTGAAAGGGTTGCTGGAACCGGGATGAGCTCTAAGTGGCTCCCGCACTAAGAAGGTGTAAGGTGGAAAGGATGTTCTGAGCGAACTTTACAGATACGGGTTTCAGGGACACCAAACCGACCGCAGATAATGGAACTACAAATACCAAAGAGAAGCACGCTGGGCCCTGCGGGTGGAGTTAAGCAGCCAGGTTGGGATATAAAACCAGACATGTGGGCTTCGGGGCTCGCTTGGCCTCATGGCTCGAGGCTTGACTCTTGACCGGTTTTCAGCCTGCTATTGGGGTTCCAAGTCAGTAGAACTAATAGGATGCATTAACTCCTCTCTCTCTCTTTCACTGTGTTCTTCATTTCCCTTTCCCCTTGTAAATAAACCCATTATTGACCTTTGTGTGTGTGTGTCTGCAGTTGAATCTTAAGCACACAGGTGAGGACCCAAGGTCAGCTGCCCAATTGGGTTGCCCTGTAACAAAGGGAGCCCCTCAGGGAACACCTCCCGCGGTCTGGACAAATGTCCCGTCTGGTTGGGGGCGCCCACGTTGTCCTGTGGGTCTCTCCCTGCAGCCAGCCGTGACGAGCTGAGGGCAGCCGAAAGGAACTGGCTACTGAGTCCAACCACAGTCTGTGCCTTGGGATGCAGTTGGTGTAGTGAGTTTGCAGTGTGGGGTCCTTGGGTTCACCTGGGAAAGGTCTCCCCAGAACTCCCCTTTCTGTGGCACGCAGCGCGTCCCCAGGTGAGTTTCTCCATGAGACAGAGACTCAGTTATTTTTGAAGGACAGATTAATTAGGGAAAAGGACAGGAGTACTGGACATGTGCATGGCACAAGTGGGCAGGAAGAGTTGACCCGAAAGGGACAGGTTGCAGAGAGAGGCCTGCATGACTGCAGTGGTGGCCCTGAGGAAGCTGCTCCGCTGAAGGAGGTCAGTGCAGAGAAGTCCCGGCAGGTACAGGTCAGCAGGTACAGGTCACGGACAAGCAGGAGGCTGCTGCCCCACAGAGAGAGTCGGAGGAAAGCAGCACCTGCAGTCACAGTGGGCGGGACGGCTGCCAGAGCCAGTGCAGACTGCCCGGATAGAGTCATTTTCTCTTGGGAGGGTCACTCCTTTGTGGGGTGGCCTGTTTGCTGCGATTTTTGATAACTAGTTGGAATCCTCCAGGGACCAGAGATTTCACTATCAGCCAAACGGTCCAATCTCTACATCTTTGCCCTCAGGTCTGTGCTCAGGACACTCCCTACATCAGCCTGCTACAGCAGTCTGCTACCTGTTTGGGTGTGTGCCTTGTCTTAAGAAACTAAGGGTCTTGATTTCTGTGGCTGATGAATGGTCATGTTAATCTCTCTGCCCCCACTCCTTGCGTGAGTCAGGTTTTAACCTTGTGATGTCTGCTTCAGGGTTTCTATTCTTTTCCTCCATCACAGTCAACCCTGAGCACATGAGGGAAAAAGGATGCTTTGTTCCTGTGCGAGGTCTCGAAGTTCACCCTTAAGCTGCCAAGTCTAAAGGGCCTTGAGGCCTCATCCTACACCATCATTTGAAGGAGAAGCCAACTGGAGTTTGGGGGGTATGTGATTCGCCTGAGGCTGTGGGGTGACTTGGCCACAGCAAACTCATGTCCCAACAGCTGCTGTCAAAGAACATGATTTCTAAATCTAACACCTGAAGTTACCCATCCCCTCGTGGGCAAAAGTCAGCCCAAAAGGGGTTGGTCCACACATAGTAAGGCCTGAAAGCCGCCACAAGACTAAAGCACCTTCTGCCGGGGCCCATAGAGAAGTGTCAGAAATGTCCAGAGAAGTCTGGGAGGAAAAGAGCAAAATCAAAATCAATATAAACACTGCCATGGTCACCTCCCCACGGGTCTCTCACCCACAACTGTTTCAACCAGTCCAGGTCAAGAAATAAACCCGGTTTCTTCTCATGCTCCCTGCTCCATGTGGCTTCCTCAGGTCTCCTTCTGGCTCTCCATCCTGCTTCTTTCTTCAGATTCCTTCTCTTCTCTTCTCCTTTTCTCTGCTCAGCTCCACCCTCCTTCTGGGTGGGGCAGGGAACCTGGAACTTCCCCTTTTCCTAGGGACCACCCTGTTACAGATGGTCCCTCCTTCAGACCAGCTGTCCTATGATAAGCACCACATTTTGGCCCCAGAAGAGATAGGGTGTCTCAGGTGCTTCAGTGCACAGGTGATCTGGTGCCCCAGTGGCAGGAAGGATGGGAGCTGGGAAAGTCAGCTGAAGGCTGCCAGAAACTTCAGCCGCAGCTAGAGACTCCTGCTTCTCCCACAGCTGCCTCCCTTGATTTGGATGCAAAGTGGCACCTGTGGCCAGGAGACAGCAGGTCCCCAAGGAGGTGGGGTGAGAGGGCCTGGGTCTCAGAATGGTGTGGGAAGGCCCCTCTTCAAAATGGCAGTTCAGGCTTTCTGAGATAACTCTGAGTGTCGTTCTTACACTAAACATGCCCCTGACCTTTGGTGCCTTCCCACTCCCAGGATGGAGTGGATGACAAGGCCAGCTCTTTGCTACACTGGAAGGCAGATGTCCACATTCATGGGGGGTCGCTTGAGGTCTTGCAGGGTCCAGTTACCCGGGTTCCCAGTCACGTCTACACCCACAGAACCTTTGGTGTTCGCCTGGAGCCCAGAAACTGCAGGCAGCATCTCTTCCCAGGAGTGTCCTCACGTTTAAGTCACTTTGACTTGGGCCTGGGGCTGGGTGAAGGTGAGAGCCAGGAATGCTATGAAGGCGCAAAGGAAACCCATCTTCCCTCCTGTGCGCACCCCACCCCCAACAACAACAGGTCATTGAGATGAAAACACAGCCACTGGTTCTTTCTGCTCTCCCCGGGATCTTCCTTTTGAATGCAAAGGAGACAATGTGGAGCTTTCCACAGAGTCCAACTTGGGTCTCTGGGTCTCAATGCCCAGAGACAAAGGCCAAAAAATGTGAGGAATTTCCAAAGCGCCTCCTTCAAACAGCGGCTCCCCCACCCTCTGGCTCAGCTCCACAGGCCCTGGTACGGGAATGGCCGTTTTTTTCCCCAGGACTGGCCAGGCCTGCTGCCCACTCCCTAAAAGCTTCATCTGAAGAGAAAGGAAATTAGGAATCTCTCCACATAGCCTCTTGTAAGAAGATACTTCTGTGAACCTGAATGGTGGGGTGGGCCTGGGCCGCGGCCCCGGGACCTGGCAGGGACGGTTTGCACGAGGCAGCCCACATGGCCCCTCCTTCCCCTCCCCTGGGCCCCACCCTGTGACTGCCAGGGAGATATCCGGCTGGGGAGATGGACGCACTGACCCCACCCAAGGCGGCAGGACATTTCACTTTCTGATGGAGGCCTTTGGGGGACCCCTCTTTGTTTCAGGGTTCTTTTGTTCTACTTCCCTTTTGGAGGCTGAACAAAAGGGACTAAACTCCTGTGACATCACAAGGGTTGAAGAAAGAGACTGGGAAGGAGCCCACAGAAGTCTCATTTCAAGATATCTTTGGGGCACAGAATGGCCCACGAGGTACTGTGGGCCCCAGAGAGTCTGGCAAGTACATGCTTAACATTTAATTCCTCTCCCTTCCTCGCCAGCCTCTGGAATTCTGGGGGGTGTCCATGTGATCCCTGAGAAAGTGAAAAACAACAGAAAAGATGACAGTCTGTAGATAATCTTTGGAGGTGGGGGTTGGGATGATAAATCGTTGGATAAACAATTCTATAACCTATGGAGGGAAACCCTAGGAAGAGTGGACACTATATGAAACTTTTTAGGATGCCTACCTCACCCAGACCCCCAGTTCCTCTCCCCCCAAGTTCCCTGGTCTAGTAGGCAAGAGAAAAAACGTCTTATAGATAGACTCACCCTGTAGCCTATGCGGGAATCTACCCTCAAAGGTAAAGTCAGTCTTTTCACATCCACTAAGAACAAGGGCTTTCTTTAGAAAGGGAGAAATTATATCCTGTACAGCCACCCTCTACTATTAGCATATCTTTAGGTCAATTTAGAACCAGAACTACTGGGCTCCCCCCATCAAGAATAATTACCCAGAATAATTCCCATCCGAAAGTCAGTGACTCCCTGTTCCTACCTATATAAACTAAATTCTAACTTGACTTTGTTGGAACAGCTTTTGCATAGTAAAATCTGTTGGACTGCTTCCCAGGTTTGAATCCTCACTTTGATTGATGGGCTAACAAACTCTTTGTCCAACTCTCTGTGAGTTGCTTTCCTCTTAACAGAAGCTCCTCTGAGGAGCCCATCTCCTCTCAGGGTGCCAGGCAGGCCTTCCCCTTGGAGCGATATGGACCCTGGAGTTTCTGCTTTCTCATCTGTGAAATGGGATGTGACTCCCTACCCACAGGTCTTCAGGATGATTGTGTGAGATGGAGAAAGCATCATATTAAACTCTCAGTGGAAATGTTCCTATTTTCTAAACCTTCAGTGAAAATGTTCCTGTTTTCTTCCCCGTATACTCTCACTTCCGACATATTACTTCCATTGCACTCATGGGAAGCTTTCACTCTGAAACTGATTTTGGAAATTCAGATGTATCTTGGTGGCCTCAAGTGACTGGCAATTTCCTTGAGCTCAGGGGGAGACTGTTTTGTCCCAACTTCTGTGACCAGCCTCAGGAAAGGAAGGCGGGAGGCAGAAAGGCTGAGCAAGCAGAGTTTATTGCTCCCGGACAGCAACTGAGACGGAGCCCCTAGGGTAGTGTCCGTGGTGTCCGCAGCTACTGCCAACTCAATAAGGGGGAAGGGTCTTTTAGATAGATCTAGGTTCACATTCCAAAGGTGACTCATTGCTGTTTCCCCTGGTGCTAGGTCCAGTTCCTCCCACCTGTATCTCCTGGATGCTAGGCCTAGTTCACTATCAGTTTGTTTTCCCCTTTAGCTAGTCCCATATCAAGCTTGGATGCAAGGCTGAATTCTTTCCTTGTCAGTAAATCTTTGGTTCCCAACAGAGACTATTTCAAGGGCTCCTGAAGTGAGATCCCCTGAACACAGCATTACCTAGGAACTTGGTAGAAATGCAGATTCCTGTCCTTCTGCCCCCCACACCCCAACACACACCTCCAGTTTTGTGAGCTATTAATCTGGGGTAGGCCCAGATGTTTCCTCATGGGTACAAGTGTGAAAAGCATGGCTTGGTTCTATTGCCTGGAGCAGGAAGGTTGTTCTTATAACAGGGGGGGGGGGGGCCAGGAAAAGGGGAGGTTCCAGGCCCCCTGGCCCACCCAAAGGAGGGTAGAGCTAGCAGGGAGGAGAAGAATCTGGAAAGGAGATCGAGGAGGTAAGAAGCAGGATGGAGCCAGAAGGAGACCTGAGGGAGGCACAGGGAGCAGAGATACGTGAAGAAGAGGCTCTTGTTTCTTGGTCCTGAAGCATATGGGTGAGAGACCTGTGGGAAGGTGACTATGGCAGTGTTTATCTTGATTTTGATTTTGCTCTTTTCCTCCCAGACTTGTCTGGTCATCTCTGACCCTTTTCTATGGGTCCCCACTGGAAGGTGCTTTAGACTTGTGATAGAATTTCAGGACTTGCTTTGGGCCAACCCCTTTTGGATGGATTTTTACCCACAAGGGGATGGATAACCAGGTGTTCGATTTAGAAACACACTGCATACTCATTGTGTTAAAGTTCCCTTCCACTAAAGGTTTTGTCTTGATGTGGGGGATGGCAGAACCTATTCAAAGCAGGCAAGTTTGGGGGTCCTGGGGTGCCCTTCTCCCTGCCATGTAACACCCTCAACAACATAGGACTCATGGAGTTGTATGAGCCTCCGCCAGGCCCCAACCTGAGCGGCCCTGCCCAGCCTCATTCCTCAGAGCTGACTGTCTCCCTTCAGCCTTGAAAGGTCAGGGTCTTTCACTCAGCAACTCTTCTCTCCTCAGCCCATTGGAAGAAGAAGAAAGAAAGTGTCTTGTGTGCTTTGTCATGCCTCGGCTCTCATTGACATTTCTCGACATTTCTCGGCAGCCAGAAACTGGGGTAGCTCCCCGTCACCACGGGTGGGCCCACGCTCTGAGCCGGTGTCAGGGGTCCCCAGAAGGCAGGCTGGAGGGGTACTGGCAGGAGGGAGGAAGATCCACCCGGCCCCTCAGGCGACGTTTCCCAGGGAGCGGTTGAGGAGGAGCAGCCTGCGATGAATGGAGACCTTGTGTGGGGGACCTCACTGGAGCTGGATCCATAACACAGGGCTTTTCACGAAAGCACTGCACAGAGGCAGCACAGAGTGGGACCGAGGCTCGAGGGCCGACGCGGGGTCTGGCCGACGCGTGGCGTCGGTGGAACAACATTTCTGCACCTCCTCCCCCGGCCTGGGCTGGAGCAGGGTGGTGTCTTAGATGTCTTCTCTCAGAGAGTCATATTGTCTGCAGCTTAAGCTCCCGGACACCCTTCATCCATGTTCAAGGCCTAAGCAGGGGGAGAGAAAATTGTTTTGTTCTGATTTCTGTGTCAGGCCACAAGGAAGAAAGTCAGGAGACTGAAAGGCTGAACAAGCAGAGTTTATTGCTCCCAGGCAGCAGCTGAGACGGAGCTCCTGAGGGTGGGGTCTGCAGCTACGGAGAGAGCTGTAGGGGAAAGGGTCTCTGTGTGTGGTGCTTTACACCTGAATGCAAGGCCAGGTTCCGGTCATTGTGTTTTGCCCATGAATGGTCACACTCAGCAAAAATAAGTCAAGGGGTCTCCAGTACTGGGAGGGAGCTGCTGGTGGGCTGGGGGGAAAGAGTTAAAGGCAGCTGCTTGGGGACTCAGCCAAGCCAACTCCAATGGGGCCATTGCTTCAAGGGAGGGTGCAGCTGCATCCTATCTGGTGTGGGTACAGAGGATCCCAGCTGCCCCCACCCCCACCCCAGGGGTCATAACAGGTCAGGGAGAACGACAGCCTTAGTGGGTGTGGTGTGGTGTGGAGATTCCAGATCCCGGCAGGTGCGGCTGCCCAGGGCCATAAGCTGGTGACAGTGCGGCTGGGGTCACAGTGGGTTTCATGTGTCCAAATGTTACAGGGCAGGGAGAGAGAGGCACCAATGAACCCCCAAACCTGCCTGCTCTAAATAGGTTCTGCCATCCGCCGCATCAAGACAAAACATATAAGACTTTAATGGAAAGGGACTTTATTTATTACAGTGAATATACAACACGGAAGACAAAGAGTATAAATTCTAAATCAAACACCTGAAGTCACCATCCCCTCGTGGGCAAAAATCAGCCCAAAAGGGATCGGCCCAAAGCAAGGCCTGAAAGCCGCCACAAGACTAAAGCACCTTCTGGCCGGGACCCATGGAAAAGGGTCAGAAATGGCCAGACAAATCTGGGAGGAAAAGAGCAGAATCAAAATCAAGATAAACACTGCCATGGTCACCTCCCCAGGGGTCTCTCGCCCACATCTGCCTTAACCAGTCCAGGGTCAAGAAACAAGCACGGTTTCTTCACAGGTGTCCCTTTGCTTCATGTGGCTCCTCAGGTCTCCTTCTGGCTCTCCATCCTGATGCCTTCTTCCTCAGATTCCTTCTCTTCTCTCCTTTTCTCTGCTCAGCTCCACCCTACATCTGGGTGGGGCAGGGAACCTGGAACTTCCCCTTTTCCTAGGGACCACCTTGGTACAAAAGGAAAAGGGAACCCCAAGATATAGACACACCCTCTCTCTGTCCACCTGCAGCCCAGCCTCAGCCCCTCAGTGTGGCTAATGGACCCCTTGGCCAGACCCCTGGCTTTCTCCTGCTGTCTTCTTTTCTGAAGTAACCAACAGTCTGGGTTTACTCAGGTCCCAAGTATCCGTGCTGAACTGCCTCATTAGCTCACCCTACTTTCTTGACAGCTTGTAACTATGACATCTGCAACATCTGATACTAATCTCCAACCCCCACCCCCATATCTGATAATGAGATGAATGGGGAAATAAAGGCCATGGGACTCTGCTTTGCCACTTGCAAGGAAGGTCAAGGGGTACTGGATGCGAACACAGTGGGAAGATTAAAGCCCTTGGTGAAAAACCAAACAGGGAACAAGTCATGCTGACGGTCTGAACGACACGCTTTGGGCTGAGGAGGTGGCTGTTTTGCCCCGATTTCTGTGACCAGCTGCAAGGAAGAAAGACAGGAGGCAGAAAGGCTAAGCAAGCAGAGTTTATTGCTCCTGGGCAGCAGCTGAGACAGAGCCCCTAGGGTGGGGTCCGCAGCTACTGCCAGTGCAATAGGGGAAAAGGGTCTCATATAGATTCTAGGTTCACATTCCAAAGGGTGACTCATCGCTGCACCCCTTGACACGAGGCCCAGTTCGTCCCACCGGTATTTCCCAGATGGAGGCCCAGTTAATTATCACCTCTAGATGTGAGGCCCAGTTTATTATCCTTTATAAAGTCCCCCAGTAGTTGCTGTGTTACCGCAGCACCTGGCCGCCCCCAACAGTGGCCACACTTTCTCTATCATTCTTATGAACACACTGATCTCTCTGCTCTTGGTCAGGGCCCTTGCCTGGCAAGTCCCACACCTCCCTCCAGAGAGCTCCAGGCCGGAAGGGGCCTCCATGTGCTCCAGGGGTCTTGTGAGGTGTAACTCCCTACATGCACCCACTCACACCTCTATACACACAGCACTCTGCTCACTGCTTCAGCTGCTCTAGTAGCATGTGATCTCTTTCATTTTTTTTTTTTAAAGATTTTTTATTTATGCATACAAGAACTGGGGTACAGGCCAGAAATGTGGGAGGTGAGAGGCAGAGGCAGAGTGGGGAGCAGAACGGGCAGATCCACAGAAATATACTGCTGAGGGGAGTAGTGGGCGGGTCAGGAGAGGTCTGCTGTGCCATGGGGGTCAGCTCCAGGGCTGGGGATTGAACTCATGCTGCAGTGGCTGCGGAAAGCCTCATAGTGCTCAGACTTAACCCGTTGCACCACCAGGGAGGGCCTTTCTCTGATTTTCCGTATGCCAGTTTCTCTTAATGCTGCCTCATGGACATTTCCACAAGCATTTTCTGATAAATGAATGAATGAGGAAATTCTTTCCATCCAGGCCTTAATTATTGACTTGGATGTTGGGAAGGCTGGCTCTAGGGGACTATTGAAATATAAGATAGAGTGACGGCCAGAGCACCCCCTGGCTGACTGCCCCTCCCCGACTCACCCAGCTGCCCGACCCCATCTCCAGATCAGTTCTGTGTCGTCTCCTCGGCGTGGTGTCTACACTCCAGTCCAACTTCCTGTGGCGTGGCCGTGACTATCATGCAGTGGTGACTCATGCTTCCTGGGCCCCATTTTTTTCCTGAGCTCATTGACAGGCAGGCCCAGGAGAGATGGGAACAGACCTGGATGCTCACAGGCACAGCCCTCTCAAAATGCCAGCTGCCTCAGGGACCGCATGACTTTCAGGAAAATGCTATTATGTTTTCACTCTTGCAGCACAAACAGGCCTAACCAGGTCCTCTTGGGGCAACTGGTAGCTTCGTGTTCAGCTGTCACTCCTGGGCATCCATCTCGCTCCTTCTGAGGTCTCCCTGGATCGCTGCTGGGCCTCTGAGGCCTCTGACAGACTCACAAACCCATCAGCTCAGGATGGGCGCTCTTGAGCAGCCTGGGAACAGAAGGGACAGATTCCACAGGGGCACCGGGAAGGCGGGCCCCGCCCCAGCACTTAGCAGGGATCAGCTAACCCAGGCGAGTGCCGCTTGTGAACCACTTTCTCTCTTCCTTTTCCTTTCTACCCTCCACCCCGTTCTTCCTACACCTCACGTCTGTCCTCCCCAGCTGGCGGTTCCTGCATCTCAGCCAGCAGAGGATGACACAGGTGGACAGGTGTCCCATAACTACCCTGACTACCCAGCGGCTGCTTGTTTGGCTTTATGGTAATTCTCTTACAATCTGGTCACCTAGGAAGAAGGAAAGACCTCCTCAAGAGGCATCCCTATGGCATGTGGATTTTTTTTTTTAAAGATTTATATATTTATGTATGCATACAGAGCTGGGGTACAGGCCAGAGGTGCAGGGGCAGTGAGAGGCTTCACTAGCAGCAGAGTGGGGAGCAGAACAGGCAGATTGATGAAATACACTGCTGAGGGGAGTAGCGGGCAAGTCAGGAGAGGTCTGCCTTGCCATGTGGGTCACCTTCAGGGCGGGGATCGAACTCACGCTGCAGTGGCTGCAGCTAGCTTGCAGCACCGCATCCTAACCAGTTGTGCCACCAGGAAAGACCGGCATGTGGATTATTATTTTTTTTTAAAGATTTATTTATTTTTTATTTTTGCATACAGAACTGGGGTACAGGCCAGAGGCTCAGGGGCGGTGAGAGGCTTCACCAGAGACAGAGTGGGGAGCAGAACAGGCAGATCGATGAAGTACACTGCTGAGGGGAGCAGTGGGCAGGCCAGGAGAGGTCTGCCACGCCATGTGGTCACCTCCGGGGCAGACGGGAATCGAACTCATGCAGAAGCGGCTTTAGATTCTCAGTGCTGTGCCTTAACCCGCTGCGCCACGAGGGAGGGCCATGTGGATTATTTTTAACCTAAGATCAATGGGGGCCTATCACTCAAGATAAATTATTACTACTCCCTTAATTACCTAGAAGAATAATTTTTTGTATCCAGAATTAGAGCTACCAAAAATAACCTTTCCGATGGCAGGGCACATGTGACCGCAGGTATAGGACACGCTTCCCCTCTCTGTGAAGTCCTAAGACCCTGCCGAATTTCTCGGCTCAGGATAAAAATCCTCCTGTTGACTCCATTTACTTTAGCGCTTGCATCCACAGAGATTTTCCATAGGCATATAATTAACTTTTTTCTTTTCTCCTACTGATCTGTCTTATGCTAATTTGATTGTCCTATCAGACCAAGAAGAACCCGGAGGTTTCCTCTCTGCCCGGACACTTGACTTGTGTCCTTGATGTGAACGCCTGAGGGCAAACTTGTTTACTCACAAAACTGTGCCCTGGCATTTAGGATAGTACTAGGTCCCTCACAATCAGAGAGTCAATGAACGAGGCGAGATGCCTGGCTGTGTACTCCAGGCTCTGGTCATTTCATGCTGGACAGTGCCTAGGCTCTTGCTTGGACATCTCTTAAGAACCAGGAATCTAGGGTGTGAAGAAAGTACCCCGTAGCTCTACAACCAGTTATTTAACCCCAGAGGAACCACAGAGGCAGACTGAGGGCAGAAATTGTCTGGCCAGGGTTTCAAGAGGGAAGTGTTATAAATTAGGGAGCCAAGATGCATCACAATGGCCATAAACACAGGTTTTTTTTTTTTTTAAGATTTATTTATTTATGCATACAGAAGTGGGGTACAGGTCAGAGGTGCAGGGGTGAGGAGATTCACCAGAGACAGAGTGGGGAGCAGAGCAGGCAGACCAACGAAGTACACTGCTGAGGGGAATGGGGAGACAGCAGAGGTCTGCTGCACCATGTGGGTCACCTCTGGCGCCGGAACTGAACTTTCACTGTAGGGCTGTGGCTTGCTTGCAGTGCTGTGCTCTAACCTGCTGTGCCAAGCCTCTTGTTTTATACACTGATGTACCCCAAGTACTCTGGCACTAAGTGTTCCACCTTGGCATATTGATTATTTAGAAGGAAAGTTACTAAAACTGCAGGTACTAAAACACTGTAACACTCCTTTCTTCTTGCAAGCCAGTGGTCAGTCGCCCTGTGTGAAAAGTATTCATTGTCTTAAAAGATATAAAGCTAAAAACACTGGGCACTTCTCTCATATCTATGAGACTTCCTAAGTACAAAATGAAAGACCAGTAAGCTCTCTCAGCTGGCGCTGTCTGCTGGAAAAAAGATGTGTGGTTTCTTTGAGTTATGAGCTAAACTAGCTGTTTCTTTGTGCGAGCTCATTTTTTTTGTGTGAGCTCATTTTTTTTGTGTGTGGAAAACCTGGCAATGATTGACAAACTGTATCTACTACACTTGGATATTCTGCAGATGTTTTCTAAAAAAATAAACAGTGAGATTGTCACTTCAATGAAAATAGCAGATAATATTTGTTACAGATTATATAATTTCAGCTTTAAAGCCCAAATCAGAATTTCGGAAGACAACATTTGCCAGTGTAAGCTTGATGTAAATTGCCTAATCCTTAAAGCCTTCTCTGATAAGAGTGGAGTTTTTATTAGTGAATATGGCTTTTGATATCCTAAGAAAAGGGCCACATTTTAGAAGACTGTTACAATTCAGTGAACCAATATTTTTAAATGGCATTAGATTGCAGAATCATGCATAGATAGACGATCTATTCAAAATGCAAGAAAGACTAAGATATTTCATTTTAACATAAAAAGAAAGGTATAACATAGTGTAAAAAGTATTTCATTATGATATAGTATGAAATAGTATCCTTGTTAACATGGATGGAGCTAGAATCCAAGTGAAAAAGTCAGGCAAAGAAAGACAAATATCATATGACTTCACTCATGTGTGGAGCACAGGGGAGCAAAACAGAGAAACCCTAGAAATCTGACTGCAGAACAGAAGCTACCAGAAGGGGAAATCAGGTTGTAAAGGGGAAGCGGGCCGTGGACTGTAGTGGGGGAAGGTGTCTATTTTGGCGGAAGTTGTAGTGTGGTCACGTACAAAAGCAGAAGCGTGACACCTCTGAGTCGTACAGTGTTGTCAATCAACATTACCTTAATAAAAACTAATACAAAACTTAGTATTAAAACTTTGGTGGGGCCCTCCCTGGTGGTGCAACTGGTTAAAGCACAGCACAATTAAATGCAGCAGGAGTTTAATGCCCGGCCAGGGAGCTGACCCACCTGGCACGGCAGACCTCTCCTGGCCTGCCCGCTGCTCCCCTCAGCAGTGTGTTTCAGTAGATCTGCCTGTTCTGCTCCCCTCTCTGCCCTCTGATGAGTCTTCTCACTACCCCCACCTGAACCTCTGGATGTACCCCAGTTCTTGTCTGCAAAAATAAATGAATCTTAAAAAAAAAAAAGAGAGATAACTTTAGTGATACGTTTTCACATTGCAACACCACAGGTTATGTTAGAGAACTATATCCCTTCTTGAGGTTGATATTACATGCTTTGTAAACAAAAAGTAAATAAATAACATTTGATCCCTCCCAAATGAGCATGATTGATTAAATCTTTGGTCTTTGGTGATTGAGATCAATCTCCAGTGCTGTTTCCTTCCTTGGGGGACAAAGGGGTAAAACTGAAAGTTCTGACTCACTCATCACATGGCTGGCTTCTCTGGCATCCAGCCTCCTCTTAGGTACTTTCCAAAAGTCACCTCATTCACATAACAAAAGATACCTTTATCACTCTTGTCACCGGAAATTCCAAGGATTTTGGGTGCTATGGGCCAGAAACTAGAAAGAAGGCTAACTAGAGCATTTTTTTCATAGACCACAATATCGTAAACAATATTTAAGAATATAAAAGCGTCCTAAAAGAAAAAGTGTGAGAAGCATTGCAGTAGAGGAAGCAGGATCCCGGCAGCTAGTTACAGGATTGCTGGACGTGCAGAAACCGAGGGGCCACCAGGCCGCCTGAGACCGGAGGACCCACGAGGGGCAGGTTTCTGAGCAGTAGCTGCCTCTTGGGACCTAGCGTCATCAGAGAGGACCATCTGGCAGCGCCAGAGACAGAGCCAGGGATGTAGAGTGGGAGATGGAATTCTGGGAAGCACTATCTGATGGGGCTGGAATGCAAAAGGAGCGCAGCCCCTCAGAACAGAGGCAAAGGCAGAGAGCTGCCTTGTGAGTGGGCAGCCGTAGCTAGAAGCTGGTTCCCAACAGACCCCGAAGGGCACAGCAATGGGTGCTCTCCCGCACAGAGCAGAGCTGAGCAGGAAGGGGTTATGATCCGAGCTTAGAGCAACAGGCACGTGACTGGCTCAGAAAATGACGGAGGGAACAGGATACTGATGCAGGGAGCTGTGGGGGTGGGGATGGGGGTGAGAAAAGGGTGATTGCTCCCGGTGGGAGGGAGAACCTTCCATTGGTAGAGGGATGGAGCACCTTCAGGGAAGACGGAGAACCTAATGTGTGTGTGGGGGGGGTGGTGAGGGAGAGGAATGAGGGAGAAGGCAGACTGCTATTTTCCTGGGTGATAGTGTCCCTGGGTCTAGAATTTCCTTATGAAAAGGGCTTAGTAGGGTCAGCTGGTTGGAACTGGAACTGGGGAACTTGTTTAGAAACTGCATAGTGTCCTTACTGGGGATCTCTTTCTTTGGCTATTGGACATGGCAGGCAAACCTCATCTGTCCCTAGGCCAATATTTTTCACCTCTTCACTTCCAGAAGCTGAGATCCCCAAATGAATGGGGAGGCATCTATACTGTTCCTTAGGGGTCTCTCTGGTGGCCTAGGGGTTAAGTCTCAGTGTTATCACGTCAAGGATCTGAGTTCCATCCCTGGCCAAGGAGCTGACCCACATGACACAGGAGACCTCTCCTGTTTCTTCTCCTCCTACCCTCATCAATGTATTTCAGTAGATCTGCCTGTTCTGCTCCCCACTCTGTCTCTGGTGAATCCTCTCACCCCTCCATCAGTCTGCAGTAAGTTTTTCTATGCAAAAATAAAATCTTAAATATATATATATACACTGTTTCTTATGGTTTGGGTAACTTATTCACCCTTTAGGTCTCTCCTGAAATGGATTTCTTCCAAGACTCCAAAACTACTGCTCACTCTTTATATCATTATCTCTCTAGCTTCTGTCTCTTCTTCTTTTTAAAGATTTATTTACTTATGCACACAGAACTGGGGTGTAAACCTGTGCCAGGGTGAGAGGACTCACCAAAGACAGAGTGGGGAAAAGAACTGTCAGACCTACTGAAACACACTGCTGAGGGGAGCAGTGGATGAGACTGCTGAGGTCTGCTGAGCCATGCGGGTCACCTCCATGGTGGGGGATCAAACTTGTGTGGCACTGGCTCAGGACAGCTTCGTAGTGCTGCACTTTAACCCACCGCGCCACCAGGGAGGGCCCTAGTTTCTGTCTCTTCTAAGACGAATGTCAGTGCCTCTCTCCCCAGCTCCCAGCACAGTACTTGGCACAAGGCAGATGCTCTAATATTTGAATATGAACAGTGAACATGGTTGTAGGGCGTTGTGGAGTTGGGGTGCAGCAGTTCACAGACGATCCATGAGATTTACCTGGCTGTCAGGTAGGGCTAGGAGTCTTGTGACATAAGCTATGCAACGTCTATCGTCTGACAGATTCCAGACACCTCAATAGTTGGAGCTGGTCTCCGACAGTCTTGGTCAAGCCACATAACCATTCTCTGTCACCATCTTTTCATGGATACAGTCGACAGTAATTTCTCTCAAGTCTGTGAAAAGGAGAGTGGCTGTACAATCGAGTAGAGCAGGGCACAGCCCTCCTGAAGCCCTGGCTGGCCACCCTGATGTCACCAGCCTGTTTGTCTCCTCCCAGGAGGAAATGTCCACTGGAAACACTTCAAGGGAGTCGGCTGTCTCACGGGGGCTGCCCACACCTCCCCAGGCTCCCGCAAACGGCTCGAAGGAGCCTCCAGAGATGCGGGCTGTGTGGGCGCAGCTGAGGGGCTCGCCCACCCTCCACTTCCACAGTGGGGTTTGCTACCCAGGCATCTGATGCAGAGAGCAGGCCTGAGAATTCCGAGTCCCAGATAAGCTCTGTTCCGACAAATGGAAGAGATAGATCCTGAGCGGAGAGACGCCTTCCAGAAGTGTCGTTTCTTTTCTGCAAAGACCTATGCCAACGTCTGGGGACTAAAGGCCTTGCTCTGCCATTGAAGAGAACAGGGCGTAGGATGGCCCAAGGGGGCAGGGCTCTTTGTCCTTAGGGTGCAGTGCAGGGTGAGTCTTACTAGGGAGGGCAGAGCTGGGCCACCTCACCCATGGCTGCTGGCGGGCGCTTTCTCTGCTGGCGGGCACTTTCTCTCCTGGAGCCACAGGAGGCAGGTCTGCCTGGCAGCAAGGACGGTGCTTCCTGGCTCCAGGCCCTGGGGTTGATTCACGGGCAGAGCGAGGCGGATGCCATGGGAAAGGGCTGGTCTCAGAGGAAGGCCTGAAGTTCCTGGGGAGAAACAATCTGACTTCCTCATTTCTTCAGCTGAAATGCTACCTGACCTTCAGGGGGCTATTCAGGTCCCCCGGCCTGGTCCAAAGCAGCCTGAGAGGCCCCAGCAGACTGGGAATGGAGTTGAGCCTGTCCCAGGAATGCAGCATCCCCCCCACGCGCCCCCCCCCCCCCACGCCCTAATCCCCAGGGCCTGGTACTGGCTAGGACTGTGGTTTCATCACCAAAGGCCCTCCAAAGCCTGGAGGCCAAAGAGTATGAATTATGGGCCTGGCAGGGCAGGGTGAGGGAGCTGAGCTGTAGCCCTGGGCCTCCTGCTTCTTTAGGGGAGATAAGGACAGATCAAAGGCAGCTGCCTGGGGCCACCCTCCAGCCTACAGTTTCCACCGTCCACCACCCAGTGGCTGGTGTGACTGGACAGATAATACAGACACAAGCGGGAGCTCTGTGCTTCTTTCCGAGCTGAGTTGAGTGAGCGGGCCCCAGCCCCTGAGCTGTACAGTCCCTGCCCTGTTGGAGATGGGTCTCCACCCCCACCACCCCCTGCAGGCTGCTCTGCCTCCTTGGCTGGTGTTGTCCTAGGGGTCCAGACTGGCTTGAGATGAGCATGAAGAGCAGCTTCTGAGCCTCTGAGACTCCCCAGGGCCTCCAGCCTGCCAGGCCAGGTGAGGGTTAGTTTACACTTTGTTTGAGCTGCTAATCCAGCTCTGAAACCCAGGAAGGAGAGCGAATTCTCCTGGAGGTTTAGTGGAGGTCAGGAGGAGGGGCTTGCCACTGCCATCACCGCCCCTGGAGTCTGCCTTCCTGCCCAGTGGGCACCCATGGGCACCAGGCTGCTGGCCTCCCTCTTCCCTTTCTGCTCCTTTTTGGGATCTAAATCCCCCTGTGCTCTTGCAGGCTACGGGGCTTTTCCCAGCTCCTTGGGGTTTCCCTTCCATCTGCAGACTCTTCCCGCCCCCCCCCCCCCCCCCCAGGGCCAGCGAGGCACCTGCTGTGCTCTGCCTGCCTCTTCTAGAGAAAGAATCTTAAAGGAGAGCCCTCAGTTATGGGCGCCTGCAGGGCCCAGAGCAGCCTGCCCAAAGTCCTACACACCCTCGCTTGGACTAGGGGAACTTGCCTACACTCAGGATCCAGGAACCCATCCCTGCCAATCCCAACCCCCCAAATCTTTCTTCCCTCCAAACAGAGAAATATTGGATCTTTTTCATGCTCTTGGGACATACATGCCAACTGTATTTGGATAATTAAGATCACCAGGGAGCATGCTGAAAACATTGCTATGTTCTAGGTACTTTGTTTAAACTCAGTAGTTGGGGGTTGGGGACTTGTCTTACATCTTTAACTACTGAGTGAAGTCCTCAAGGGTAGAACTGAGGTGCCATGCCCTTGTATCCCCCAAATGCCTGGCATTGCAGAAATGTTTGCTGATTGACTCAACTTGCCCTTGGGAGGTTCCATGACATCCTGGTTATTCACTAGTCCTTTCTCATCAAATGATGAGCTAAACTTTCCCGCCCTTTCCTACTCCCTCTGGGTGATGGAAAGGGATGACAATGTCCTGATGAGGCTTAAGGAGTCACTTTGACTGCAGGTCATCATGATGTCCATTAAGGGAGGCACTGGCCTGAGGCCAGCAGAGGAAGCCATGACTGGGCTTTCTGAGGAGGAGGGGAGGAAGTCACCCTGTGTCTCTGTGTGTGACCTCTGGATGTGGATTGTAGATGATTTGGGGTTTCTTTTTATGCTTTCCTACTGTGATCAAGCGCCACTTTTGCGTTTTCAAGAGAGGAGGTACAAATGAAAAAAAAAAATCACATTTATAGCATTGGCTGAGGAGTGACGGTAAAGGTAACTTTTTTTTTAATATAATAGTTTATTTTTACATCATTTTGTGCCTTTTTCTAGTCAGTTGTAATCCCCGTGGGCTTCCCATCACCAGATCACCCGTGTGCCATCACCATAGTCCTGTGCACTCACTACCCCCCTCCCCTTTTTGATCCCATTCCCCACTCCACCCAGTAAAATGTCTCTGGCATATAGTTGTTCATTGTTATCCATCCCTGCCCCCCCCCCCAGTCCTTTATGCTCCTGCTATGAGTGAAACCATCCAGTATTTTCCTTTTTCTTTCTGGCTTATTTCACTCCATCCATGTTGCTGCGAAAGGCATGAGTTTATCTTTTTTGATTGCTGAGTAATATTCCACTGTGTATATGACCACATCTTTTTAATCCAGTCACCCACTTTTGGGCATTTGGGTTGATTCTATGTCTTTCCTATTGTAAATAAAGCAGCAATAAACATGGGGGTGCAGGTGTCTCTGAATCAGTTTTTGTGTCTTTTGGGTAGATAGGTAAAGGTAACTTTTAAAGGCTGCATAACACAGTCCTAGCATGCTGATGTCTAGCATCCACTGTGGTGGTCAGTGACTGTCTAGAATGATCTGTGCCTATGCCACACCCACTGATTCTTTAACAGCTCCCCTGCCAAGAAGTCACAAATCTACTTTTTCTCACTTAAAAACTTACAATTTATTTTTTATCCAATAACTCACTCATATTGCAGTGAGTGATTTTGCATCATAACATTACAGCAGCTTCAGGTGTTCTTTATTATCTCATCATGTGCATATGCTTCTTGTGGTAGCTGACTCCCCCCCCCCCACAGAAGTCCAAATCTGCCCTTCCCGACCCCGACCCCCAACTCCCCCATTCCCTTCCCCGGTCTCCTCTGGTAATAACGAACTAGTTTTATAATCCAAAAGTTTATTTTGGCTTTGTTCAGTTGATCTCTTTCAGTTGATCATAGTCTTTGTCTGTTCATACCCTCTTCTTCGGAAGGAGGAATAATCTGTCTGGGCCAGTCCCCTTCCGTGGGTCATCAGCTCCATCCTATGATGCTCTGCCTAGTTTCTGTAAAGATGGTGGCGGGAGGATTCCATCAGCTCCCTCCTGAGTGGCAGTTTCAACCTCCAGTTCTAGAGTCAGTAATCTCTGGCCCCAAGTTGGGGCCCACACTCTAGGGCAAGGACCCTTAGTCTTGGCTGCACATTTAAATAAGGCCTGAGTTGCATTCTGCACAGTTCAGTCAGAGCCTCTGGGGAGCCCATGCAGGGGTAATTTCTCAGACTCTCTGATGCCTCTGATAGCTGTGAGGGCTGAGGAGCCCTCAGGAAAAAGTGCAGGTGCAGAAAGGCTCCCCTCCTTGGCATGGGGATGTTAGGGGGGAAAGGATGTCCTGAAGGAACTCTGCAGAGTTTTGTGGACTCCACCCCCTGCTCCAGTGATTAGAGACTACAACTCCCAGCAACACCAAGGAGAAAACCGCGAGGACGCAAGGGCAGAGCTAAGCAGGCATTCTGGGACTTTGGAGGATGTATATAGGGGGCCATTTTAGACATGCTCTCTCTCTCTCTCTCTCTCTCTCTCTCTCTCTCGGTGGCTCTCAGTGTGTTACTGGAGTTCCAAGTCAGTGGAGCTGGTAGGTTGTTCTTGTTACCATGTATCTCTCTTTCCCTGGGTTGTTCCTTTTCCTTTCCCCTTTTGTAAATAAACCCAGTTATTGACCCTTTTTGTGTGTGCCTGTGGTACAAGTAAATTTTAAGGACATGGGTGAGACAGGCAGCCCAATTCACACTGGGTTGTCCTGTAACAAGGCCAGTGTGGATGCGTTGTGCTCCCGAGGCCCTTCCAGGAGGACACAAAAGATGGCCAAGCACACTGGGCCTGTCCTTCGGGCCACAGTCCAAAAGAATTGCCCAGAACTATGCCCAGGTTGTGCTGGGGTAGACCTAGGTGTTCAAAAGGCTGATGAAGGAGATCATTCAAGTGGACAACTGGGCTGAACTTTCTGGAAGTTCTGCAGGCAGTTTTGGGGGAAGTATCCCTCACATTGGTGAGGGGACTCTTCTGGTTTTTTTCTCAGGGTTTTGTCTGGGGCTCCTTATCTGCTGAGCCAGCCTCTGTCACTCCGGCTCCAGCCAGTGTGGCTGGCCACTCTTCAGTCACTGCCTTGGCTCTCCAGGACACCCCGGCAGGACTAGGCGTGGACAGATAAGAACCCTGCTTGTTAGCACAGCTGTTCCCTGCAACACCCAGTGTTGTTTTCAAATCCACGGAAACTTGGGTGCGGAAGCATGGCTACATCCACCCAACATCAGAGTCGGGCTGGGTTCCAAATAAAAGGAAATTTAGTCAGTTTTCCCAGACACAGGGACAAAAATAGAGTTGACAGGAACCTCAAAGGGTTTGCTGGGGTACTAGGGTTTCACCTAGAGAAATCATTTGGTTCTTTGGCCTGGATGCTGTTAAATACCCTGTTCAAACTTGCACTTTCAGCATTAACAACTACCTTCAGAATCTGTCTTTCATGCTCTTTCGAATCAGGGCCCTCAAGGTCTTATAAGAAGGTCATTTTGTTCCTACTGTGGTTAGCAGATCTGAAACTTTCTGTGTGTTTATGAGACTCTTTAGCTAATAAGGGGAGCAGTGCTTAATACAAGATTCTGGGATACATGGGATTCTGATAAACTGTCTGCATGTCCAAGAAAATAACCTGGGGAGCAAGGCTCATGCTTGGACAGATTGGGCACTGGCACCTCTTATTAGGCCCAGACTTGAACGTGGAGCCCATCTCAGGGATCGGACCCCTGTGGAAGCTCCTGGTGCAGAATGGAGCTTGCTCTGTGTCCTGGCAGGATTGTGGTGATAACTGTGGCTCACACATGGCCTTCCATGCCCACCAAGAACATTCTCCATTTTTAAAAAACTTATTTTATGGCCTTCTTTGGTGGCGCAACAGGTTAACATGCAGTAAGTGAGCTGCAGTGAGAGCTCCGATCCCCAGCCTGGGGGTGACCCAGATGGTGAGGCAGCCCTCTCCTGACCACGGCTGCTCTGTATACATAAATAACTGAATCTTAGAAAAACAGATTTATTTTATTTATTGATGCTGCAAGAACTGGGGTACAGGTCAGAGGTAAAGGGGTGGTAAGAGGCTTCACCAGAGACACAGGGGGGAGCAGAACAGGCAGATCGATGAAGTACACAGCTGAGGGGGGCAGAGGGTGAGACAGGAGAGGTCTACTGTGCCCTGTGGGTCACCTCCGTGGCTGGGGACCAAACTCATGCTCCAGTGGCTGCAGATTGCTTCATAGTGTTACAGGGCAGGAGAGGGGGCACCACTGAACCCCCAAACCTGCCTGCTCTAAATGGGTTCTGCCATCCGCCGCATCAAGACAAAACATGTACGACTTTAATGAAAAGGGACTTTAATACAGTGAGTCTACAGTACGGAAGACAAAGAATATAATTTCTAAATCAAACACCTGAAGTCACCATCCCCTTGTGGGCAAAAGTCAGCCCAAAAAGGACTAGCCCAAGGCAAGGCCTGAAAGCTGCCACAAACCTAAAACACCTTCTGGCTGGGACCCATAGAAAAGGGTCAGAGATGCCAGACAAGTCTGGGATGAAAAGAGCAAAATCAAAATCAATATAAACACTGCCATAGTCAACCTCTCCACGGGTCTCTCACCCACATCTGCCTTAACCAGTCCAAGACCAAGAAACAAGCACAGTTTCTTCATCACATGCTCCCTGCTCCTGTGGCTTCCTCAAGTCTCCTTCTGGCTCTCCATCCTGCTGCCTTCTTTCCCTTCTGATTCCTTCTCTTCTCTTTTTTTCTCCTCAGCTCCACACATCTTCTGGGTGGGGCAGGGAACCTGGAACTTCCCCTTTCCCTGGGGACTACCCTGTTACAATAGTCCTGAGACTAAACCCTTAGCTTCACCAGGGAGGTATACATTCCCCTTTTTACTGCCCCTTGAGAACTCTGCATAGGTTCTGTGTGTGTGCTCGTTTGAGGGGGCAGTGGGAGGGGGTCTCTGGGTCATGCCGGCCTTTCCAGGAACCCTGAATGGGGAGCGCTCACACTCCGGAGAAGTAGCAGAATGGACGGAGCCTCACATTCAAATGTCCTGACCCCTTGCAGACCTCCCTGGTGGGGAGCAGGATTGATGTGATAACTGCCCAGGAGCCACACTCAGACACAGGACTGTAAAGCAGCAGGAAGTCCACACTCAGGGTGGAGCAGGGCCGCTCATGCCCACATCCCCATACACTTGTCAGGGTGCCCAGATTATATGTGGCCCTTGTGGGCAACAGAATCACCCTCATTTCCCATGGGAGGGTTCTGGAGAACCCCGAGTCTTTTGCGTTGTGTTGAGGGTAAAGAGAAGGACATAAGAGGGCAGATGAACTGAATTCCTTTCCCTTGAAAAGTCCAGCTGCAGCTTTGAAGTAACCGGGGTGTGTTCCTTGGGCCTGTGAGCTTTGCTTTCCTCATGGCTGAAGTGGGAACAATCTCCTTCACGGTGGTGTGAAGTCACTGTGCTTAAGTCAGATGACAAAGAGGCCCTGGGGTGCAGCCTCTATACAAAGTGGTTGAGAGCCCTTAAAAACTCCAAGATGTAAATGGCGTATGCCGGAGAGTACCTCTCTGGGGTAATCTATCTGAGGAACATGAACCCACTCATTCCAAAAGATTTGTGCTCTCCTCTGTCACCGTGCTCTAGTCACAGTACACAAGGAGGCAGCAACCTAGTAGCCCCCCCCCCCCCAAGGGTGAGTAGACCAAGAAATTCTATACCCGGGAGAATACTACTCGGCTGATAAAAAGGAGGAAAATAGGGTCACAGTGGATGGATCCTGCGATGATAATGTAAGTTGAGATAAATCAGAAAGTGAAAGACAATTACCAGATGGTTTCACTCATATGTAGATTATAAATAACCAAAGCAAACAAACTAACAAATCACAATCAAAATAACTCTTAGACTCTGAAAAATAGACTGGTTACCAGCAGAGACAGGGCATGGGGTGGGGGAAGGGTAGAGGGCGGAGCCCTGGGCAGGAAGGCTGTGGTCCAGCTTATTATACTTGGAGAGGTAAAGATGGGACCCCAAAATGTATACAGTTTGGCAAATCGATCTTTTATTAAATAATTTTTAAAGTACCCTCCATAAACCTGAGGAGCCCCGTTTTTCCTAGAGGGCTCCCTGCAGTCTGAGCCTACCTTCTTCTCGCTTTCCTGTACCTGTTGCTCAGAGCGCTGAGGATGCGTGGGGGGTGGCTCCTCGCTGTGAGACAGTGGTGCCCATCGGGATGTGACTGGTCCCTGAGATAAGGGGTCAGTCAACAGCTTGGGGGGTTGTGGAGCCCCGGGCTCCCCAGGGTGGGTCTCTCTGGGAGTGCCCTGCCTTTCTGCCTTCCGCTGCCTCCTTTCTAGCTACAGTCCCTTGCCGGAAACCCCGCCCCATTGTCCTCCTGTGGCCACAGGCCTCAGCTGCTCTGGCTGACGGTTTCCTTCTCAGGCTGAGATAACTTTGGGAGATGCCTATCGGGTTCAGGGAAAGGGTGGAGGGTGGAGATACCTCGCTGCTGCCCCGAGACATCTGGCAAACAATACTTAGAAGGAGGCCATTGAACCTCACAGCCTGCCCTTCCTCTCCCTCCTCATCCTCTCCCTCATCTCCCCCAGAGGCTGTGATGAGTTGTTGGAGGGGGTGGGGCTCAGGAACTGTCCCATGGGTAGGGAACGTGGCTCGTGTCCTGTCTTGGCCAGACTGGAGCCCCTTACGCAGAGAGGGGGATGGGGAATTTTTTTTTTAATAATATAATAGTTTATTTTTACATCACTTTGTGCCTTTTTCCATCTCTGTTGTAATCTCTGTGGGCTTCGCATCACCAAATCACCCTGTGCCATCACCACAGTCCAGTGCATTTCCCTCCCCCAACTGTTTTTGACCCACCCCTATAAAGTGTCTCTGGTATATAGCTATTCATTATTATTACTATTTTCTCACCTGGCTGGTTGTACTCCTGCTATGAGTGAAACCATCAGGTTTTTTCTGGCTTATTTCCCTAAGCATAATCCCTTCCAGCTCCATCCATGTTGCTGCAAAAGGCATGTGTTTATTATTATTATTTTTTGATTACTGAGTAATATTCTATTGTGTATATGTACCACATCTTTTTTTTTTTTTAAATTTTTTTTTTTAAAGATTTTTATTTATTTGTGCATACAGAACTGGGGTACAGGCCAGAGGCTCAGGAGCGGTGAGAGGCTTCACCAGAGATAGAGCAGGGAACAGAACAGGCAGATCGATGAAGTACACTGCTGAGGGGAGCAGCGGGTGGGTCAGGAGAGGTCTGCCACACCATGTGGTCACCTCCGGGGCAGGCGGGAATCGAACTCATGCGGAAGCGGCTTTAGATTCTCAGTGCTGTGCTTTAACTCGCTGCGCCACCAGGGAGGGCCTGTACCACATCTTTTTAATCCAGTCATCCACCTTTGGGCATTTGGGTTGTTTCCATGTCTGTCTTATTGTAAATAAAGCAGAAATAAGCATGGGGGGGGGCAGGTGCTTTTTTGAATCAGTGTTTTTGTGTCTTTTGGGTAGATACCTAGGAGTGGGATGCTGGGTCATATGGAAGAACCATGTTTAGCAGTTTGAGAAACCTCCAAACAGTTTTCCATAGTGGTTGTACTAGTTTGCATTCCCACCAGCAGTACAGGAGTTCCTTTATTTGGGATGGGTAAATTTTTATGAGGATGTTTCAGTGGCTCTAGTTTGTCCCAGGAAAAAACTCTGTGGCTGACCTTGGAGCCAAACAGATCTGTGTTGAAGCGCAGGCTCTGTCATGGATTGGCTCAGCGACTTTGGGGAACTTCAAGTTCCTTCTCTGAGCTCTTTTGGCTCACCTGTTGATGTGGATAAAAGTGCCCAATGCATCAGTTAGCACAATGAGTAAGTGCCCTACTGCAGGGGATGAGTGTAACATGTCCCCCAGCCCTGGGGAGGGCTCTCCCCACCACACCCCTACTGGAAAAAGCAGCTCAAATGCTGATGCTGAGTCAGATGGGCCAGCGGCCTCCTCATGGAAGGACTATGATTTCACTCGTTCTGGACACCTATCTAAAAAGCTGACTGTGGGACCGGCACCCTCAAGCAGTTTGGGGGACAGCAGTGTGTGAGCACTCATGGTGCTGCCCCCTGTCCAGTCCTCCCTGTCCTGGGGAGGGTGTGCAGGGGTGGGGAGGGGGTGGAGTAGAGCAGAAACAGATGACAAGAGGGTCAAACATAAGAACTTTACTTAGGGATGAGTGCGTTGAAGAAAATGGGGTTAAGGGCTAGAGATGACTGCTTGCCTGCTGCTGTAACTTTTTTTTTTTTTTAAATGATGTAGCATTGCATTGCACATTATATAAATTCCAGGTGTGCATTATTATAAATCAGCACCTGGATATACTGTGTTACATTTACCACCAAAAAAACCACGATACTTTTCACTGTACAATAGACCCCTTTCACCTGACTTACCTACCTTGGCCATTTTGGACAGGGCATCCGGGAGGCCTCTAAGAAGGAGAGCCTTGAGCAATATTGGAGTGGATTGGAGTGGAATGTGGCGGGTGGGGCTGGTGGTGTGTGTGGCAGCAGAGTTTTTGGCTATGGGCACAGCACGGTTGGAAGTCCTGAAGTAGAGATACAGGTTGGCAAATTCTAGATAAAGCATAAAGACCAGTACAGGTCTGGTGCGGGGAAGGAGGGTGTGGCCACACTTGGGGCTGAGGAGCCTGTCTCCCCTAGTCTGTGACCTGTCACCTAAGTGCGAGTGTGTGTGTGTGAGAGAGTGTGTGTAGAGGCACCAGGGAGCATCAGAAAGCTGACCAGGGAGGACTGTGTATTTTTTTTAAATTAAAGTGATGTTAGGCAGCTGCTGCTGGTTGCTTTTTATTTATTTATTTAGGCCCTGGTTTCTGATGAAAATTTTGGTGCTATGTGCTGATGCTCGAGGCAGTCTTGAGTTCTTTAAACACAGCAGGGTCCAGCTGCTCCCTTTCGGTCCAGTTCACCGGTCCTGGGTAAACAGCAGGCAGCCGGGTGTGTGGGCTCATGTGATGCTGCTCCAAGTCCTGCCAGCCCAGGGGCCCATTTTAAGACCCTGCTGGGGGTGGAAGAAAGTCTCCTCAGGCCCCAAGTCTTACGCAAACCAAGTAATATTTCTCTTTATTTAATTGATGCTCATTCAGATCACTTCAATGCAACAAAGAGTTCCCGAGACTGGGCAAGAGTGGGACGGAAATGCAGCTGGTGGCCGTGGACCTGGGTGCTGGCTGACAGCCGTTGTGATGGGTATTTCTACAGCCTCAGTTATCACATGCTAGACACAGGGCAAATCCAGAGTCCTCTGCCCCTCAGGAGTGCAGCGCCCGCCACTCCTGGGTACAGTGGGCATTTTGATCTCTGGGCACCCCAAGCACCAAGGCAGAAAGTGCATCCAAAAAACCAGCTTTGGCTGGCATTAGTCTCCCAAGCTAACACCACTCGTTGCTGACTTCCTCTGCCCCTACCCACTCAGGCAAACTCTTCTCCAGAGTCTGTTTTCATCTCAGAAGAACTGGCACTTGGATGGCTTTGCCAACTTTGCTCTCCAGGGACCCCTTCTTGCATATTATCTCAAGGCCTTTGGGGGTTTTATTCCTCAGATGCCCCCCTCCACCCCATAGAACTCCATGTCCTGTTTTGGTAGTGAACAACGTGCAGCAGCAGACACAGATTTTTCGTGCTGTGTACCTGAAGCCTACAGAATGTGACAAACCAACGTTCCTTCCATGCGAGATTTACAAAAGAGAACCCTGGGCTGTAATATTTGGCTTCCTGCCCCCCTCCGGGACACCTGTGCACGGCCTCTCGCTGCCCGCCCCCACTCTCTTTCTGCTCCAGAGTCTCCTGGTCCAGCCCTGTGGTCCTTGGCATGGTCAGGGCTTCCATGTGCCAGGTGAACCCACTTCTGTGGGCTGCTAGTGACTCCCCAGGATCCCTTCCCCTGACCGGCTGCCCCGCTTCCCCTTTCCAGCCCTGATGGAGGAAGGTCATTTTGCACCTTTCCAGTGGCTAGTCAGACCACTGAAAGAACAAAGGGGGTGCAGCGGACCATGCCAGGGGCTGGGGAAGTCTCCCCGCTCCAGCAGCCAGTGAGAAGTGCCAGACCAGGCAGGCAAAGTGGCCGGCTGGGGAGCAGACCCAGGCTTTCTGCAAAGGGCCTGGGGTGGGAGGGGCAGGAGACCAGTGACTGAAAGTGGAGCCTGACCTCATCCTGGGGCATCCACGGAAAGGGAGGAGGTGTGGTCAGGGTGGAACTGAATTTCCCTGATGTCATCTCATGCCTGTTTTCCCTCACCCCTCGGTGCCGGGTCACTCCAGCTGCTCTTTACCTCATGGGAGTTGATGCGCCTCGGGTCGGGCTGTGACCTGCTCCTTCCCTGCCCATTTTCTTAGCCTGAGCAAGTGGAGTAGTGCCGAAGAGAAAAGCCCAGGGAAAGCATCTACAGTGGGGGGTACCCCCCAAACTTCCCCTCAGGCTCTCTCCTAGGACTGGAGAGTGATTCACCCAGAGCAGTTACGTGACCCTGAGCAGGCGTGGCTGCAAGGCCAGGCCTCTGGGTCACAGTTGTGGGGTACCGGGGACCATCAGGAAAGACATTCAGAGGCTCTCTGATGATGGCACCCACCAAGTGCTGGCAGTAGAGTCTGGAGAGGAGGGGGATACAGAGAACAGACACACAGGGGTGAGGTGAGCAGAGTTAAATGCCCGTGAAGGACCCCAGAGGCATATTGGCATGGCGGACACGTTCCAGCTTGCTGGAGGGAGGTCAGCGGGGCCCACCCTGTCCACGCCCAGGGCACAGGCCAGGGGCCGGCCACCCACCCGGCAGGGTGAGGGGCTCCTCCTCTCCCCAGCCTGAGAGCCTGCCTCGAAGCTCCTGGGTCCGACCTCTCAGACTCGGAGGGCCAGGGTGTGTGAAGAAGCAGAACTTGACGCCCTGAGGTCACCGCCAGGAGATAGCAATCAGGGCCCCTGAGCATGAGGGTCCTCCCCGAGGGCACACACCCTGTCTTGTCTCTCCAGGGATCTCTCCTCAGGCCCTGCCGTGCTCATCACCTGCCTGGTGTGGACCCTTCAGTTTTGTTACTGATCTCTGGGCCCAGGTGGAGGGAGCACTTGAAGAGCAGATGGCCAGAAGATGGAGCTTCAAGGCCTCTGCCCTCGAATTCTTGGCACCCGCAAATATGCGGAGAACAGCAGCAGGAGCTGGGGTTTGGGTTAAGCTCTAGCTAGAAATACGAGGGTGACGTGGTCCTGCCCGCACTGTGCTGTTTGTTGGGGGGAGAGGGGAAGCCTACAAATATACAAGGAATTCAGCGAGCTTGGGTGAAGCTTCCAGTGGCACGTAGGTTCCAGGGTGATGTAGGCAATTGACTCTGCCCTTTTCCTTTTTAAAGATTTATTTATTTATGCATACAGAACTGGGGTACAGGCCAGAGGTGTGGGGTGGTGAGAGGACCCAGCAGAGGCAGAGCGGGGAGCAGAACAGGCAGACCGATGACGTGCACTGCTGAGGGGAGCAGTGGGCAAGCCAGGAGGGATCTGCTGTGCCATGTGACCCCTCAAACTCGTGCTGCAGTGGCTGCAATAGCTTCGTAGTGCTGTGCATTACCCCACTGCACCACCAGGGAGACCCCCATCCATCCCCCCTTCTTTTCTCCTCTCTCCTATTCTCCATCCCTTCCTTCATTCTCTCCTGTCTTGGAAGTGTCTGTTGAGCACTGAGCTTTAACTTCCAACCACTTGCTAGCTGTTTCCATCTAGACATCTCACAGGCACCTCCTCTCACTCTATCTCACACTGAAGATGCTTTTCTTCTCCATACCAGATCCCCCGTCTCAGTGAAAGCATTGCTGAGTGGCCCCCAGCCACACATCCAGGAATGAGGCCCCACACCCCCAAAGCTCTTTGTGGTTGCCCATTGCTTCTGCTTGTGATGAACATGGGCTCTCACTGTCTCTCCCAGAGCACTGCAAGAGATTTCTCCCTGGGTCCCCATATCCTTTTATACACGGCGCCCCACCTCCCAGGGACATTTCTAAAACACAAATCAGACTATTTGTTTGACAGCATATATATTGTAACCCTGTGTGCAAAACATCATAGCAAGCGTGTGGCAATATTAACTCACTTAGTCCTAACAATCTTAGGAGATCTGTATGATGAGATATGATAATAAGTTTATCTCATTGATTTAAGATGCTGTCTACTATAGACTGCACCTTATTTTTGTAGCAGGAAGGAAGAATTGTAACACAGTGTTTTCTTGTCACTTTGAGTTTTTATTTTATATTTCATGAAAGAGCTTCCAAACTTGTTTAGACTTGAATTTTCAAAATAATTATCTTGTGCATGCTTAAGAAGATTGTACATGAGAAATATGAGTCTTGGTATTCTTAAGATGTCTTCATCTGTAGAGTTCCTCTTTCTGAGTTTAAAAACTCAGAGAATCTGTATTCCCCCCCCCCATAATATTCTCTGTGTGATCCATCAAAAGTTCTGCATTATTTCTTTTTTTTTTTTTTAAAGATTTATTTATTTATTCAAGATCTAGGGTATAGGCCAGAGGCATGGGGTGTGAGAGGATTCACCAGAGACAGAGGGGAGCAGAACAGGCAGATCCACTGAGGGGAGCAGCGGGTAGATTAGGAGAGGTCTGCTGTGCTATGTGGGTCAGCTCCCTGGCCAAGGATCGAACTTGTGCTGAAGTGGCTGCTGTTAGCTTCATAGTACTGTGCTTTAACCCATAGTTTTGTGCCACCAGGGAGGGCCCTGCATTTTTTCTTAAGTGATTTCCTTCCAATCGTTGACATGGATTCTGTCACTGATGTATAACACACACAGCTGATGACACCTGTGTCATTATCACTGCCTCGCCAGCGATTTTAGAGGTGTTACCATGAACAAACATATCTTGTCAGTGATGAGGGACGTTATTCCATTTCACAGGTGAGAAAACTGAGGTGCAGGAGTCACTCTCCTTCCTCAAGACCACAGAGCTTCCAAGTGGAAAAACTTGTACAGCCTTGGGGGTCTGTGCTCTATTAGAGAGTCTTTGCTAGAAACCAAGACATGGAAACTCTCACTATAGCATTCAAGTCCCTTGTGGCCTGGCTCTGCTTTCTGTTCAATCTTCATTAGTTCTCAAGACGCATGCACAGCCACTCTCCTGCCCACCTGTGACTGCTTGTGTTTCTTTTCACTGACTTTCTCCCTTTGCAAAGCAGCAAAGATAGCGCCTGCTCACTTGTGTCTATGCAAATGTCCTTTACTTTCCTTCTTTCTCTCTCTCTCTCACACACACACATAATATAACACACATATAGTTATAACATATTATGTTATATAACATATAACATGACACCTATATGCGCCTCTCCCAGCCAGTGACGGGCAGACCTGTGGTATCCTGGGTGCGCTGCTGTGGCCTTCTGTAGAAGACAGGTCAGACATCACTGGGGAGCATCCTGGGTCCTGGAAGTGTCCTCACAGGATTTAGCCCATGAAGCCCTGTTGGCAGTCTGTGTGTGGTGACAGCACCTCTGGAGCCTGGGAAGTACCTCGGAGCGGCCAACCTGCTTCCAGCAGTCACCCCACCCCAGCATAGAGCTCTCCCCATGAGCTTGACTAGACCAACCTCCCTTCCTTGCGCTGACAGGGGGCCTGATGGCTGGAGGAGCATTTGAGAGATCTGGAATGTTCTATAGATGCCACTTGAATGTTGACCAGCTGCGGATTCACAGTGGTTTATATAAGTAATACCCTGTCTGTAGGGGTGTATTCCCGTTCACCCCGAGTGATAGGAAAATATCTGATTTGGTGTTCTCCAACTTAAGAACACCTCCCCAAAACTCCTCCAGCCTACAACTCCTGGGACACAAGGAATTGGGCATTGCTGACTGGAGACCTCTCAGGAGGCTGAGTGTGTGCATGCCGACAGGGCAGTCACAGTGTGGGGGGGGGACAAGCCTCCTTTTCTGTTCTGAACCTCATTTCCTGTGGCCAGTGGAGCCTCCCTTTTCCTGTCTCCAGCAGACCCAGGAGGTATCAGGCCTGCTAGCTCGTTCCAGATTCTAGCTGTCCTCCCCCACATGGGGGTGGCCAGAGCCGATGTGGGAGAAGAGGAGGAATGTTTTAGGCCTTGCTTGGTTATTAAAGACAGCTCAAGATAATGAGGCCCGGGCAAGAACAAAAAAGACAGAAGGCAGCAAAATTAAAAATACCACCCTCTGCTCATTGACCATTAGCTCTGGGAGGGCATTTGGGAGAGGGGATTTCTGGCTGCGTTAGGCTGGAGGGTCCCTGCATGTCCAGAGGGCCACAGGAATGCTACCAGGTTTGGGTCTGTGGTCCTCTGAGTGAAGGTGTACCCTGGATTTGGGGGTGATCATTCTCTCCCATGTCACCCTTAATATCAAGGATGTAGGCACCCTCCCCTGGTGGCACAACAGATTGAAGTACAGCACTATCAAGCTATCCACAGCCACTGCAGCATGAGTTCGATCCCCAGCCAGGGAGCTGACCCACATGGCACAGCAGACCTCTCCTGTCTCCCCACTGCTCCCCTCCCTGTCAGTCAGTCTGCCTGTTCTGCTTTCCACTCTGTCTCTGGTGAATCCTCTCGCCACCCCTGCACCTCTGGCCTGTACCCCAGTTCTGTATGCATAAATAAATAAATCTTTTTAAAAGACAAGTAAATAAAAGCAAATAAGCAAGCAGATAAAGAAATGCACACGTATTTATCTTTTGAGAGGCGTTGCATCTGTCTTTTGAATTCAGATGTTTTACTCTCAGGGTCCAATTTCTTCCCGTCACTTAGTTTTAACGGTCTCTATGATGCATGAGAAATTTCTTTTAGGCTTCCCAGGGAGAGGGTTTGAGCTCAGATGGAGTTGCAGAAGTAATTCTTTAGGTGTCAAGACCTTTAGAAGAGCTGAGTTATGAATCCCTGGCAACCGGGAAATCATCACGATTTTCTGTCACGGTTCTCACAGGGGCTCCCTGCGTGCACAGTGGGTCACTGCCTGGTGGGGTGCAAAGGAGGAGACATCCTCATTTCTCACTTCCGCCATATCTACCCCGAGTCCAGTCATCTGATGTTTCCTCCAGACCTGGAACTTGGAAGAGAAACTCACAGCTCATGTTTCTTTCCCTGACTTAACTCTGCCCTGCACCTTAACCCATGACCTTCTCCTCGATAAAGGCAAGAAAGCAGCCATGAGGTGACTAGGCCGAGGCAGCCTGTGAGGCGAAGCCCCCTCTGCCAGCAGTCACTCTGCAGATGTGGTTATAGATGAAAGAGGGCAGCAAGGCCAGGTGTGCCTGGGAAAGTCAGTGCTCTTTAGGTGTGTGTAGGGCTGTCCTGAGGCTTGAGGTTGGTGGCCTCGCCTCTGGAAGAGGGTGCTTTCAGGGCCTGGTGTTCTTCTTCTAATTAAAAAAATAAAATATTTATTCATGCAGAACTGGGGTACAGGCCAGAGGTGCAGGAGAGGCGAGAGAATTCACCAGAGACAGAGTGGGGAGCAGAACAGGCAGATCGATGAAGTACACTGCTGAGGGGAGCAGTGGGAGGGTCAGGAGAGGTCTGCCATGCCATGTGGTCACCTCCGGGGCCAGGGATCGAACTTGCACTGAAGTGGCTGCGGCTGGCTTGCAATGCTGTGTCCTAACCTGTTGCACCACTAGGGAGGGCGGGAGGACCTGGATGTTCTTCTACCCAGAGACTCTCGCTGAACTCTCACTGGAGCATTTGGGGTGGCTTGGGGTGGATCTTTCTCTCCTGTAAGTCAGGAACTGCTGTGGCTGTGGGCTGGGAGAACAGAGTCTAGTAAGGAGCCAGTCCTGTCACAGCTACTGACCAGACGAGGAGATGAACTCCATTGTAGTTTGGTATTAGCTTCTGTCCTGTCAAAGGTGACCTTGGACTACCTGAAGGAGATGGTGATTGCCAAAGAGCATGGGGAAAAGGGGGCTCCCACGCCCACACGGGTGCTCTCACAACCCCAAGGGGTGGGAGTAAAGCCCAAGGGAGGGGGAGGAGGGCGGGGGAGGGCCTGAGGTGCAGGCTCGGGGCAGGCTGCTGAAGGCAATGCCAGAAAGTGGAGCTGAGGGAGGAAAGCTCTGGGTCCCAGGCCGTGCTGTGTTGCTCAGAGGGGTCCTGCAACGGTCATGTCATATCTCCAGTTGAAGGACATCTAGATCTTCGTGACCGAAGACCTTTCTTCCTTTTTAAAAAATGTTTATTTATTTACTTTTACATCATTCTTCATTTAATGCATTTTTCAATCTCGGTTGCAATCCCCGTGGACTTCCCACCACCAATTCCCCCATGTGTCATCACCAGAGTCCCGGACCTTGCTTCTTTATGAGCTCGGAAATCTGCAAGAATGTTCAATGTGGGGCACATCAGCCTGGATCAGAAGGAGGGATGGAATCCCAAGGCTGGGGCTGGTGGGAGGAGGCCCAGGACCAGAGAAGACTGGGCCGAGAAGCTGCTGAATGATTTAAACAGGTGAGTTGCTCTAGCCACGGGCCTGCCAGCTGGCTCTCTTCTTTTTGGGAGGATCAAGATGCGCAGCTGATCATTTCCAAGCTGGGCAAAAACCTGATTGCACTTGTTTGTCCCCTCTTGCTAGAGGGGGGCAGCTGAGGCCCAGGGAGAGGAGGTGACCTTCTCTAGTTCTTACAGCCTGGAACCCAGAACTGCAGATCCTCAGACTATTGTTCTTACCTCAGAACCATTTGCTTTTGAAGGGGACAGTCTACAGTGGCATCTCTCCGTAAGAGGGCACAATCTTCTCTGTGCCAGGACATGGGTATTCCAGGCAAGGTCGAAGTCATTGATCTGAAAAGCTGCCATTGGTATGAACATGTAGCCACTGGAAGGGAAGGGGCAGGCCACAGAGAATTCCTGAAGATTCCATGTTTAAGTTAAAGGAATGAATGTCTAAGGGTGGAATTTCAAGTACTGACTAGTAGGCGCAGGTCTTTCTCCAGTGTCTTTGAGCATCTTCCCAGCCTCAGGCTTCTGGGCTGACTCTGGCACAGTCCCCTGTCAATTCAAACCTCTTGCCTGACATCGCCACATCCGTATGGGGGTAAAGAACAGCTGGGCTCAGTAACATCTTAGATGGCCAAGAACAAGACACAGAGCATGGGGACATGCCACAGAAGTCTGCTGGTGGGGCCGATCCCAAGGACATCCCGGGGCTTGTGGGGAACAGCTGGGGGTTTGAGGAGAGCCTTAGACAAATCTGCTAACCACAGTTTCCTTAGTGTGAACCCCACAGGGGCTCTGTGTGAGCACCCACAAGAAACCAAACAGATCCGCTCTTCCCCAGAGCTGCCCTTATCACCCAGAGCGCCAGCAGAGCAGCTCCGAGTAGGTACCTGGATCGGAGGCCCCAGGTCACATTCTTCTCATAAGTGGAATAACACAATGGCCCTTTTAACTTTCTTATTAATTGACTGTGTGGCAGAGAAACCAGTTCATCACCTCTCCGCCTCCGCCCTCCCCTCCTTAGGCTCGGAGCACAGTGCTGATGGAGCCGGGCTCCCGGCTGTGTTGACATGATGATGAAGGGCAAACCCCCATCTCTTGCGCACTCCCTGTGGGGGCTGCGGCCAGAGCTGCCTCGGATCCTGGACTCTGCTGTTTAGAGAAACTTCAAGCAGATGTATGGGCTCCCCCGTTCCTGGTACACCTCAGGGAGTGAAGTCAACTGGTGTTGGTCAGGAGCCCTGGAATCCCAGCGGCCCCTTTCCACAGGCTCCCTCTGATATCTGTAGCCAGGTGATGTGCTCTCTGGGATGGAGAAACACGGGCGATGCTAGAAAGTATTCCACAGCTGGGCTGTGGGGCCCTATGGGGTAGGGAGATCCTGGAAGGCCAAAGGGAGTTAGGAGATGAGGTCAAAGACACTTGCAAGGTCAGCTCTGGGGCTTGGAGTTGGGTGGATGGGCCCTTCCAGGTTCCGGATTCTCCTCTCACGTGCTGAAAGGGAAGGGGTGGGATGACAGAAGCTTTGGGGACGGGAAGATGAGGGATTGATGGTGGGAATGGAGTCTGGGTGCAGGCTAGGAAAGCCATCCCTGCCTTACCTGGGATCCCGTAACACATGGGGACCCTGGGAGTTCCAAAGGGGTTATTAGAAATGACAAATCCCAACATTTTTTGAACCTCGTCATGTGGCTGGCGTGCTTCTAAACATACTGCACAAATGATCCATTTGTTCTCATAATATCCTCTGAAAGAATTTTCTATTTATTTATTTATTTATTTTTATTTTTTAAATATTATTTATTTGTGCATACAGAACTGGGGTACAGGCCAGAGGCTCAGGGGCGGTGAGAGGCTTCACCAGAGACAGAGTGGGGAGCAGAACAGGTAGATCGACGAGGTACACTGCTGAGGGGAGCAGCGGGCGGGTCAGGAGAGGTCTGCCACGCCATGTGGTCACCTCCGGGGCAGGCGGGAATTGAACTCATGCGGAAGCGGCTTTAGATTCTCAGTGCTGTGCTTTAACCCGCTGCGCCACCAGGGAGGGCCAGAATTTTCTATTTTTTGCAGGTGAAGTAATTATAGCACAGAGAAGTTGCATACTTGCAGTATACAGATCAGCAGGATCTATTCTGACCCTGAACTTCTAACACAGGCTGTCTCTCTCCAGAGTCCCAGGCTCTCACCTCCTGTCTGCAGAGCTTTGCTTTGACTGACTCTAGCAAGCCTGAGAAATAGCACTGTCACTTTTAGTTAATTTAGTGAGAAATGATCTTCAACAGTATAATAGGGGCCAGGCAGAGAGCCAGGGGGCCCATGCCCATCCCTGCCAGCTTCCTGTTGTTCGGGGAACATGTTGGATTATTTGCTTGCTCCAGGAGATCTACCCTGCCTCTTTCTCTGCCCTCCACAGAGAGGCATTGAAGCCTCCCTTTCCCTCCAGTTTCCAGTTGGGTTGGGTTAGAGGGGAGCCCTGGCAGACCAGAGGGCTTGTTCCCAGTCCCTGCCCCGTGGGGTCCCTTGGTGTAAAGTCACAGATGCTGCCAGCTGGTCCTGCAAGGACATGGTGACAGTGCTTCCTTCAAGGACACGGTGACAGTGCTTCCTTCAAGGACATGGTGACAGTGCTTCCTTCACCCCTTCAGTCCTAGGAGTGAGGGGTGCCTGTGACTACCCCCGGTATCCGCCTTACTCTTCTGGCTCCTTTCCAACCTGCCTTCATCTTTATAAATAGACCCTTTATTCTGCAAACTCTCCTACAAGTATCCTGTGAGTGTCTGCTATTTGTTTCTTGCTGGGACACTGATGTATAGATGGGACGTTACCAGTGGAGCAGTGTCCACATGACAGAGAAGTGAATGCTGTAGGATTGCGGAGTGGACATTCATGTGGCCTGGGGCAGGGAGTGAGGACTCTGCAGAGGTCATGAGACCTGGGACCTTAAAGGATGGTGGGGACTGAAATGACTCCTTGCTTGGTGCCCCCCAAATTGAACAGCATGGCACTGGCATGCTTGCTGGTGCTGGGTGTTCAGCTACAGTTGCTAACCCCTCTCCAGGGGGCCACTCGAGATCGTCAGGGTGAGGGCAGCCACTGTGCAGGGACATTTCCTTCCAGGGAGCCCTGTGCTCTTTGCAACATCCACATGGCCCTTCTCCCATGTGTCAGGCGGCCGTGGAAGGAATGCATGCGTCTCAGCTGCCTCGCAAATTCCAGGGCAAGCATCCTTGCTGGTCCCTCCTGGTTGCTTCGAGCTATGCTCAACACAGAGCAAGATCTAAGTAAATATTTGTTGGCTGATGAGGTATGGACTTACCAACTCATTCACTTTTAGTGAGTGAATGACTCAAAGTCTGAACATCCGACTTGCCTGTACTGTGAGTGTTGCTGGGGGCGCAGAGGTGGGACCCAGTGAGGGAGCCCCAGGCCACGGAGCAGGGTGCAATGAGAGGAAATAACCACACCTGTGAAGACAGGGGCGGGTGATGAGAGTTCAGAGGAAAGAGGCCTGGGAAGGGGCCAGCGCCCCAGAGAAGGCAGCTCAAAGGAGCAGCGTTTGCATTGAGTCTTGACATTGGCCCAACGGAAGAAGGTTGAAGCGTGTTCTGGGCAGTGGTACGGCATGGACAGCGACATCATGTCGCGGGGCATGTTTAGGGTGGCGCAGCCTTGCTGAAGAGTAGGGACTTTGGAGAGTGGAGCGCAGACACGCAAAGATGGTTGGAGTCTAATTAGGAAGGTTTGAGAGATGGGGGCACTGTGAAGGTTTTTGGAACAAGAGACTAACAGGGTCACTGTGTTTTGGAAAATCAGCTCTGGTGTTGAGGCATGGGTAGGTGGGTTGAGAGTTGGGGGGCCATTTGAGATATAATGTCATTACCCAGGTGACTGATGACTAAAGCTCAGGCACCGGCTGCAGTGTGTGAGGAGGCAGCAGAGGTGAGAGGCATGTGGGAAGTGGAGCTGATAGCTTGTCATGGCCTCTTGGGGGGCGTGAGCAAGGGTGAAGTCAAAGAAGATGGATGTCTGGCTGCTGACTGGTGTGGCTATTGAAGGAGACAGGGAACCAGAAGGAGCCAGGTGGGGAAGGAAATCATTACTTAGTGTCAGTCAAGCTCTGCTAGTGGCCTCTGTAGGGACTCTCCAGGCCCCGGGCTACATGTTGACCTGTGTTGTGGTGCTGGTCTCCCCGGGCAAAGGGGTGAGTGTTCCAGCCCAGGACCGTGCCGGGTCAGAGGACCAGAGGACCCATGATGGAGCCTGGAGTCCCCGACAGTTAAAGGGTGACTGTTGTGGGAGCCAGAGAATGGGGTGGCAGGAGGATGAGGGGGGCAGAACGGGGTAGCTGGGGCTGAGAAGTGGAAGGATCAGCCCAGGGTGTGAGCTCTCCAGGAGCTTGATCAATGCCTCTCACTGAAATTGGGTCATTTTTCTACGGAAACCCTGATGGTGGTCGAAGAAAGTATCCTTCTTCTCACTGAGTTCTGCCATTTGGGGCAGATGGAGAGAGGTGTTGTGTCAGGGTGAGGTGCTGATAAGGAGTTCAGAAGGTCCTGGATGGCCTGGGATGACAGCAGGTATCACATCAGGAGTCTGGCACGTCCTGGGAGCTGGGGTTGGGGTGGGGGAGGTGGCCCAGGGGCCCTGGGATGACACAAGAGGGGAGCAGAACCCAGGTAGTCTCTGTGCTCTTTCTGTCAGTGATGAGGGACCTCACAACTCTCACTTCGGCCATCTCGTGTACAAGCAGCTCCTGCCTCTCATAAACACAAGGAAGCAGAAACCCACAGTGCTGCAGATAGTCCCCATTTCAGCAGGAGAGCATCTTGTAAGTTTGGGAAGTCAGTTCTGTGTCCTTTAATTCACAGTTGAGCCAATAATGGCCAGTGGGCTGTCTGAGATCACCCCTCAGGAGGGCATTCTGTGGACAGAGGAAGCTGCGGCTTGAGACAGACAGAAACGGGAGCGCGCTTCTCATGACACCAGGCTGGGGTGCTGTTGGCAAGCCCCTCATCTTTCTCAGAATGGCCCTGTGGAAGGTCCGTTTGCCCCCTGAGGGCAGGGGTGAAGACCACAGTAGTGTGTGCCTCTCTCCCCAGGCCACCCCAAACCCTGAGCGCCATGGACTAGAACAGAGTTTTCATGAATTCCCACGAGAATAAGCCCCACACCTGGGCGTTTGTTCTAAAGCAGAAATCAGACCACTTCACCCCTCCTGCAGCCTTCTGATCGCTTCCGATTGCCTATGAAATGCAAGCCGTGCAGTCAGCCCTGCCAGACCGGGGCACCTTTTGTTCATCTCTTGTGCCAGTGGCTCAGACGGTTCATCGTCTTTGTGGGATCTGTGTCCTCTGGTTCACGTGTAGGGTCCAGCCACGACGCCCCTCCTCTGAGACCCTGCTTTTTTATTAAAAAAAAAAAAAGTATTGGTCCTCCCTTTTGGCACAGCGGGTTAAAGCACTGCACTAAGAAGGTTAAGCCACTTCCGCATGAGTTCGATCCCCGCCTGCCCCGGAGGAGACCACATGGCGTGGCAGACCTCTCCTGACCCGCCCGCTGCTCCCCTC
>NW_004567106.1:61120015-61123560 GCF_000260355.1 Condylura cristata
CGCCTGTACTCCAGTTCTGTATGCATTAGGTGTGGGGTGGGGGTGGGGTGAGAGGACTCAACAGAGACAGAGCGGGGAGCAGAACAGGCAGATACACTGAAGCACACTGCTTCAGGGAGCAGCAGGCGGGTCAGGAGAGGTCTGCTGTGCCCTGTGGGTCACCTCCCAGCTGGGAATCGAACTCATGCTGCAGCGGCTGCGATAGCTTCATAGTTCTGTGCTTTAAGCTGTTGCACAACCAGGGAGGCCCTGGAGAGCTTTTTAACATTAGATACTTCACTTGCATCATAGAGAATTTTTAATTGAGGAAAAAGACATATAACATTAAAGTTACCATTTGAGCTGTTTTGAGGTGTGCTGTTCAGTAGGGTTAAGCACATTCACGTTGCTGTGCAAGCGAGCTCCAGAGCGCTTTTCATCTTACAAAACTGAAATTCTCTACCCATTCCCCCAGCCTCTGACAACCACTCTCCACTTTCTCTTCTTGGGAATTTGACTCCTTTGGGTGTTTCATATCAGTGGAATCTCTCTGGGGACTGGCTTATTTCACTTACTATCAGGTCCTCAAGTTTGACCCGTGTTGAGGCATATGTCAGCATGTCCTCCCTTTTATGGCTGTATACTATTCTATTGCATGTACGTACCACATTTTGTGCATCCATTCATTAGTGGTTCAACATCCCGGTTGCTTCTACCTTTTGTTATTGAGAATAATATTGCCGTAAACTCGGATATGCAATGATCTCTTCAAGACTCTGTTTTCATCCTCGTGGGCCCACACCCAGAAGTGGGATTGCAAGGTCATGGCCAGCTTTTTTTTAAATGATTTACTTATTTATGCATACAGAACTGGGGTACAGGCCAGAGGTACATTGATGGTGAGAGGATTCACCAGAGACAGAGTGGGGAGCAGAACAGGCAGATCAACCAAGTACACTGCTGAGGGGAGCAGCGGGCAGATCAGGGGAGGTCTGCCGCGCCATGTGGGTCACCTCCGGGGCGGGGATTGAACTCATGCGGAAGTGGCTTTAGCTTCTTAGTGCAGTGCTTTAACCCCCTGCGCCACCAGGGAGGGCCTGGTCATGGGAGCTTTTAAGGAGTCGCCATACTGTCTGTTTTTTGTTGTGCCTGTACTGTTATATCGACCATTTGAAGGGATCCATTTCTCACTAGCACTGTTTTTTTTTCTGTGTATTTGGGCTGTAGTCATCCTGATGGATGTGAAGTGGAATGACCTTGTGTGTTGTTTTTATTAAGATTTAGTTTTATTTATGCACACAAGAACTGAGGTATAGGCAGAGACGGTGGGGAGCTGAGCAGGGGTCAAGACAGGAGAGGTCTGCTGCACCATGTGGGTCAGCATTCTGGCCAGGGATCCAGCTCATGCCACAGTGGCTGGTGATAGCTTGAGAGCCCAGAGACTTAACCCCTGCACCACCCTGGAGGCCCTCTCCTTGGGATTTCTATTTCCCTAAATGTTAGCAACCTAGAGCCACTTTCCTCATTTTTAAGTGGTAGTGACCCTACCTCACAGGTGTTAGGGCCTGTGTGAGTGCTAGTAAACCACCCATCCCTGTGTTTCCTAGTTTAGCCTAAAGCAGGAGCCTTGCCCCTTCTTCTGGGGGGGCTGTGAGAGCCTCTAAATGAAGCAAGAAACTTTGTGGTGGGGGAGGAATGGAGCAGAGAGACCGGGCAGGATGGTGGAGACTTCCTCGTGGGTCAGAGGCCTGGAGGACCTCAGTTTCTCCCTTTGCCATAGAAGAGGCCACTGGAGAAGAGACAAGATGAGCAGCTCTGAGTTATGTCCTGAAAGCTTCATTTCTGTGCTGGGACCTGTGTGGCTGACGTGACTGGCGGGTCTCTGGCTCTGCTCCTTCTCACAGGTTTACTGCTGCCCGAGGACAGTCTCTGATGTCCAGAACCCACCGCCCTAAAAGCCCCTTTGAAGTGAAGCAACCACTTTTAAGTGCAATCAGCTTGAGATAACCGGAGACTCCCTGCCCCAAACCAGGAATGTCTCCTCCCCCGCCCCCCTCTGGCCACCCCGCTCCAGACTCTGGGAGTCTTCTGTTCTGTTGGTGATGGCTGGGCTGTTTGGTCTGTGTTTTCCTTCACTGAAAATGAGAGATGAGGAGGGTAAATATGTTCCTGGCAGGAAAACTCTGAGGAGAGTTACAAAACTATTCTATAGGTTGTAAGGGAGGAGGCCAGGGTTGGGGGAAGAAGAAATGAAGAAGGATTGCAGAGCCATAGCAGAAAAGGCCCACAAGCGAGAATGACGAACAGGTTAATTTCCTCCAAAGACTGGGGATGGGGAAACCCTCCCTGGTGGTGCAATGGGTCAAGGCACAGCACTATGAGGCTATCCATGGTCACTGCAGCACCAGTTGGATCCCCGGCCAGGGAGCTGACCCACATGGCGCAGCAGACCTCTCCTGTCTCACCCCTCAGCAGTGTATTTCAGTGGATCTGCCTGTTCTGCTCCCCGCACTGTCTCTGCTGAATCCTCTCGCTGCCCCTGCACCTCTGGCCTGTACCCCAGTTCTCTATGCATAAATAAATAAATCTTAAAAAAAAAAAACAAGTTTGGAGATAGCGGTCTGGGTTTAGAAGGGAGGGAGAAATGGTGCAAACTTGGAGGAACTTTGGGAAAGGTGGGGAGTTGGGAGCATGCGTTTGGGGGCTTGATCATGACCCTCTCATATGATCACTTTCTACTGCCCCGTGGGGGGAGGTGAGCAGAGCTGACAGGCGGGGCGACTCTTGTTGGGGCTGGACCGTGAAGGCTGATTACCCAAGTATGTGGCCGGGGCAGGGACACAGCTCAGGGACACTGGCTTCAGCCCCTCTGCCCTCCCCCCTTGACCACATGCCTGCCAACGTCCTGGCTGCGTTGCCCCACGTCTTATCACCACTTGTCCAAGGTGGAGCATCAACACCCACCTTTCAGGGATGCTGTGAGGACTGTGGAAGATGAGCAGCATAAATTGTCTGCCACTTACCCTGAGATCTGAGAGTGTTTCCTAACGAAGTGGTAGCAACCAAACTGTGGGTGACAGTGCTTGGCCTCCATCTCCTGCCCCAGGCCACCCCGACAGGCGTGTCTCCCTAAGCTCAGAATGCCCAAGGCTCAGAATGCCTCACCACTTGTCTTCTGGGTAGGCGCCTCTGCCCTCACCACGCCAACAGCCTTGCTCTCTGCAAGACCAGGTGACGAGGTTCACATTCCAGAAGAGTCTATTCAGGTAGAAAACAGGGGGCCCCTGGGGGTGCCATGTGGCTGTCAACACTCCATCCCTTCCTGGGGCCCTGCTTCTGGGGAAGCTTTGGAACTAGAAATCAGTTGGGGAGCCCTGGTTCTGTGCCTCAATGCCCCCCAGCTGGGGACCCACACATTCCACAAGAGTGTACCCAGTACCCAGCTGAAGGACCTGCTCGGCTGATGCTGAAAACAGCCTGGTGCTCACATTGCAGAAGCAGCTCGTGCACCTGACCAGCAACACGTGAGCAAAGTCCCACCCTCCCCCATGGTGCCCTCCCCCATG
>NW_004567106.1:61124798-61159951 GCF_000260355.1 Condylura cristata
TCTGTGGTGCCCTCCTCTGTGGTGCCCTCCTCCGTGGTGCCCTCCTCCGTGGTGCCCCCCTCTGTGGTACCTTCCTCTGTGGTACCTTCTTCCGTGGTGCTCTCCTCCGTGGTGCCCTCCTTTGTGGTGCCCTCCTCTGTGGTATCTTCCTCCATGGTATCTTCCTCCGTGATGCCCTCCTCTGTGGTACTCTCCTTCGTGGTGCCCTCCTCCGTGGTGCTTTCTGTGACCTCCCGTCCCCTTTGGCTGGCATGGTGGTTTGCAGAAAGCTGGTCTCAGCTAGGGCAGGTGGTGGCAGGGGCAGGGGAGGAGAGAATGGCTCCTGGCTGCTCCACTGACTTCCAACTGAACAGCCCCTCAGGTCTCTGTTTTGCTGATTCTTTTGTTATTCATTTATTTTTAATTTTGGTAAAAAATCCAAATGTAAAACTTACCATTTTAACCATGTGAAGTATGCAGTAGAGCAGTGCTAAGTACATCCATGTTGATAGGCAGCACATCTCCCGAGATTTTCAGCTTGCTCAAACAAGACTCTGGACGCTCTAAACACTAACTACTAACTGCCTCTTTCCACATCCACCAGCCTCTGGCCACCACCTCTCTGCCTTCTGTTTCTATGGGTCTGATGCCTCTAGGGGCCTCTTACAAAGGAAGTGTACCGTATCTGTCCTTCTGTGACTGATTTATCTCACTAGCATAATGTCCTCACACTTTATCTATGCATTTTTCTTTGTGTATGATGGAATGTCCTTTTTAAAGGGTGAGTAGTACTCCACCACATGGCTAGATCAGGTTGCTCATCCGTTCATCTATCATGGAGTGTTCATCTTGGACCCTTATTCTGAGCTAGCTGGTGCCTGCTGAAGGTTGAGTCCTGTTTTTGCATCTGCCATCCCCATGATTCTCACATTTTCAAGGACAGCCACTGCAGGTGGACATAGTTGGGGTCTTTCTTCCTCCCATCTTCCACCAGTACAGCCCATCAGAGGATTCAGCTATACAGCTGAACTGTGGTAATAAGCACTCCAGAAAATATAAGTAATAATTAAAAATCAAAACAAAACACCACCACAAACAATGCATGCTATAACTGAGAAAGCTTTGCAAACTTCAGCTTAATCTCATTCGGTCATTACACCAATTGTGTGGATTTGCCAACCCATTTTCCAGAAAAGGAAGTAGAAATTTCTTGGGGAGCCCGACGATGAGGAAGGAGAGGGTTGGGAACACGACCAGGGGGCCATGGCAGGCCCCAGGAGGAGAGAGCTGCCTGGGGAGACCCCCCTATCCCCATGAGCTGCCTTAGACTCCTGCCTGATTATCCTTGCCCTGGCTCTGGAGCGGCCTCCCATTCCCCAAGACCAGGAGAGCGGTCGGAGAGCCACCCTGAAGTGAGGCTGCAAGTCGGGAGGCCTCTGGCTGGGCTCCCGAGACAGCAGAGTCCTGGGGTCAGCGCTGGGTCTCTGCTATCTGCTGTCTCCACCGTATGCTGGTCACTCGGCCCAGGGTTCTTTTAGCCCCTGAAGCTGCTCAGTATCCCCAGAAAGCGCCACCTGAAGGTGACTCCTGTCCACACAACCCCGTGGCATGTCTACAAGAGGAGGCTTGCAGCCCTCTGCTGCACTTAAAACAACTGAAAGCCAGAAGTGGCAGGCCGGGGCCTGGAACCCTGTCTGCAGAGGGCAACCTCTTGGGGAACCGTCTTCTCTGGGCCTCTGCTGAGTCATGAACACAGGGCTATCTTTCAACAGAAATGCCATTCCTGAAGTCTCAGGTGTCTGTCTCAGTCTTCTCCCCTTTTACCGATGGCAGCCCCAGAGAGCTTTGCACTGCTCTTTCAGAGGGTGGAGACTTCTGGAGAAGCAGGCTTGGCCTCACTTTCCTCTCTCATCAAGGATGGGGGACAGACACCCTTGGTCTCCTCACCCTCCCCTCCACCACAGTTGGGAGGGAGGGCAGTGTTCTCTAGGTCAGGGGAGGGGAATGGTGAGTTGTGGAGGCAGTGGGGAGGAGCAGAGCTGAGGTATTTGGGGGTCACAGAGGCAAAGGCACACCCCAGAATCTGCAGAATAAGCCTCCAGTCCTGTCCACCTTCAATGGGCAAGGAATGCAGCCTCCTCTACTCGTTCTTCATTTATAAAATGACAATAATAATATTTGCCTTGTGGGATAGTTGAGATAATCAACTGAGAAAGCACTTGACGGAGCAGAAAATGTTCTACTGGTGGGAGGTGTGATTCCTTCTGAGGAATGGATGGTGGAGGATTAAAAATGTTGATATTGGGGGAGAGGATGGTGGGAGAGAACGTCACGGGACAAGAATATTTGGGAAAAAATGATGAGGAAAATTTTGGAATTTGTAGGTACTGAGGAGGGGAAGAAACAGATAGGATAGAAAGAGCTGCCGGCTTCTACCGAAATGTGAGGAGTGGTGTGTGGTGTGGTATGTGAGGGGGGTGTGTAGTGTGTGTGGGATGTGTAATATTGTGGTGTGTGGGGTGTGGGGTGTGGGGTGGCGTACGGTATTGTGGTTTGTGGTGTATCTGTGGGTGGTGTTTTGTGTGTATATGATACGTGGTGTTGAGGTGTGTTTGTGGTGTGTGTAGGATGTGTGTGGGGTGTGTGTCTGTGATGTATGTTGTCTACCCCTTTCCCACTGTTTTTCACACGGTCTGCCTCAGGCTGCCCTTTGGCGCGGTTATTTCTGGTTCGGTGGTCAGTTAGGCAGCTGGCCTGGGCCTGCCCCCTGGTGGCAGAGAACGGCAGGTGGTGGGTCTTACCAGGGCTGTGGCTTGGCTGATCCCCTCCAGCCTCAGCAAGCCCGCCTGCTCCCTTTCTTCTAGTCTCTGTTGTCCTGCGTCTCTTTAGGGTACTTTCTCCCCCCCCTCATCTCTAGCTCTGCTCCAGAGGGTGGGGGAGGGTGAGTTTTTTCCTGGCTTCCCCAAACTTTAAAAAAAAAAAAGATTTATTTTATTTATGTATGCATACAAAAGCTGGGGTACAGGCCAGAGTTGCATGGGGTGAGAGGATTCACCAGAGACAGAGTGGGGAGATTGTACATTGCTGAAGGGAGAAGTGGGTGAGACAGGAGAGGTCTGCTGCACTCTGTGGGTCAGCTTCCTGTCTGGGGATTGAACTTGTGCTACAGTGGCTGCAGATAGTTTCATAGTAAATAGACTTAACCCCTTGCACCACCCAGGAGACCACCCCAAACTTCTTAAACATAAATGGGAGTGATAACTCCAAACCACGTGCCTGATAACTCCAAACCACGTGCCTGTGAGGATGAAATAGATTGTATGTATGTGTATAACATTATTAGGTTGGGGGTATCAGTGTGACACTAGTGAGCAACTCATTCTTAGGCAGGTGACTCTTGGAGGAAAAGTCCCTTCAGGATCCCAGCAAACCTTTTCCCACCCCTGGTGACTTCAGTGTGTGAAAGTGGTGTCAGCTGGGTTCAGATATTTCTCCTCGAGGCAATACCCAAGTGCAGATCTTTATGCCTGCAACTTTGCTGTTGACCTAGGTGACTGTGGGGCAGTAGGCCAAGATGAGTGCAAAATGGGCTTTTTTACTTTCGGCTATAGGTTGGTTAAAGATACCTGGAGCTTGGTACAATCCTAAGGCAATGGGAAAATGCCGTGGTAAAGTTTGCTAGACAAAGAACAAAGCAGGCCCTCCCTGGTGGCGCAGCGGGTTAAAGCGCAGCACTGAGAAGCTAGCAGCAGCCACTGCAGCATGAGTTCGATTCCCGGCCAGGGAGCTGACCCACAGGGTGCAGCAGACCTCTCTGTTCTCACCCACTGCTCCCTTCAGCATTGTACAATCTGCCTGTTCTGCTTCTCACTTTGTCTCCGGTAAATTCTCTCACCATTCCTGCACCTCTGGCCTGTAGCCCATTTCTATACGCATAAGTAAATATCCAAAAAGAATAGAGAAATTTGTCTAAATGGGTGGTCTCTACTCAGTGGGAGCCACCAGGAGGGTAACACCAGCGACCCCTGCTGGCCACTATGCTGCCCCCAGGACAGTAGAGTCCTTGCTTTCATCTACAGTAGAGTCCTTGCTTCCATCTCCCAGACCCACCCACAGATAGCAGAGTTGGGACAGACACTCAGCAGGGTGGGGCAGGCCAAGGCAGGAAACATCCCGGGAATCTAAAATTAGTGTGGGAGGGGACAGGAAACAGAAACTTTGGGCCAACATGGAAATGCTCCCTGAATTACCAGGAAGTCAGAACTGAGGCTGTGGGGGTCACCGCCATCTGCAATGACCTGGCTATTCCCTGCCATCCTTTCTATGGAAGGGACTGGACAGAGGAGGCCAGAGTTGGGTGTGGCGGCAAGAGGCGTCCTCTCTGGGAAGGCGCTGGGCTCTGTCTTTGCTTTTTTCCTAACACACATTCCTGTGCCTGTTGATCCTGTAAGGCACAGAGATGCCATCCTTCGCTCAGTGTTCCTGGACTGAAGGGGTTTCTGGGACATGGGACTCTCGAGTTTTAAAAGTGGGGGAAGGCCCTCCCTGGTGGTGCAACAGATTAAAGTGCAGCACTGAAGACCTGCCGCCTCTTCAGTGCGAGATCGATCCCCAGGATCCCCTGGAGGTGACCAACATGGCGCAGCAGACCTCCTCTGACCTGCCCACTGCTCCCCTTCTTACAGGGCAGGGAGAGGGGCACCCGTGAACCCCCAAACCTGCCTGCTCTAAATAGGTTCTGCCATCCGCCGCATCAAGGCAAAACATATAAGACTTTAATGAAAAGGAACTTTAATACAATGAGTCTACAATATAAAAGACAAAGAATATCATTTCTAAATCAAACACCTGAAGTTACCCATTCCCTTGTGGGCTAAAGTTCACCCAAAAGGGACTGGCCCAAAGCAAGGCCTGAAAGCTGCCACAAGACTAAAGCACCTTCTGGCCGGGACCCATGGAAAAGGGTCAGTCAGACATGGCCAGACAAGTCTGGGAGGAAAAGAGCAAAGTCAAAATCAGTATAAACACTGCCATGGTCACCTCCCCACGGGTCTCTCACCCATATCAGTTTTAACCAGTCCAGGGCCAAGAAACAAGCACGGTTTCTCCATCACATGCTCCCTGCTCCATGTGGCTCCTCAGGTCTCCTCTGGCTCTCCATCCTGCTGCCTTCTTCATTTGATTCCTTTTCTCCCCTCCTTTTCTCTGCTCAGCTCCACCCCCTTCTGGGTGGGGCAGGGAACTTGGAACTTCCCCTTTTCCTGGGGACCACCCTGGTACAACCTCAGCAGTGTACTTCAGTCCATCTGCCTGTTCTGCTCCCCACACCCCCGTCTGTCTATGGTGACTCCTCTCACTGCCCCTGAACCTCTGGCCTGTACCCCAATTCTGTATGCATAAATAAAATCTTAAAAAAATAAAAGTGGGGGGGTTCTAGACAAACTGACAAATTGTTTACCTGATTGGTAACACAAGTTGCTCAAGACTTCAAAAATCTTCAGAGTGGTGGGTGCAATCCTACTGCAGGGAGTCACTTGGGGTGGGGTGGGTGGCAGTTAGGGTGGGGGAAGAGTTACTAACAGCCCTCCTCCCCCCAAGTCCCAGCTCCATTCAGTCCAGTGGGACTGAATGGGTTAGCATTAGGGACCATTAGACTCTCAGAGTGGGCCCTGGGCCTGTGCATGTTTTGAAGCTCTCCAGTGGGCACCTTCTGAGACAGGTGGCTTTCCCATGGTGCCAATGCCACCTGGTGTTAGTTTCCTGGGTGTCACCTCAGAGATTCTCAGTGTGATGGAGGCCCTGGACTGACAGTTCAAGCAGCAGTAAGGCTCAAGCCAGGATACCTCTGGATTCCACCCATACCTGCACAGGTAGACCACACCGTCAATGAATTTTAATTTGGCCAGGAGGATCAAAGCAACAACATGGGCATTAAAAAGGGACTTGAGAGGCTCTCCCTGGTGGTGCAAAAGGTTAGGATGCAGCAATGCAAGCTGGCCGCAGCTGCTGCAGTGCAAGTTCGATCCCCGACCCTGGAGGTGACCCACATGGTGCGGCAGACCTCTCCTGACATGCCTGCTGCTCCCCGTCGATCTGCCTGTTCTGCTCCCCACTCTGTCTCTGGTGAAGCCTCTCACCGCCCCTGCACCTCTGACTTGTACCCCAGTTCTGTATGCATAAATAAATAAATATTAAAAAAAAATAAAAGGGGGACTGGTAGAAGGCATAGATTCAAGTAGTTCCAGAACGATCTTGCAAATTGCTTAGTGGAGGGGAAGGTTGTGCATGAAGCATTGCTGAAGCATTGCTGTGGATGGCAAGCATGGTAATTTTAGGTAAGTAGCTTTGAGGTGGGTCTGCTTTATCGTTCAGGGGCCTCAGGAGTGATCAGTATGCACATCTGCCTGTTTTATATGACTAGAGAGCAATGTTTTACAATTTTAAACAATTGTGGAGGCCGAGATCTCTGGAATCTTTGCATTTGGAGAAATTTTCATGTGTGGATGATTTGTCTGAAGCCAAGCCCTGGTTAAGAAACAATGGGAGGACCCTGAGCTTGGTCCTTACTATCAGCTCAGCCACCCTAAGCAAATTTCTTCTCTGCATCTCATTTTCATCTGTGCCGCTTAGAGGACATGTACCTGCCTTCAAGGAGTAAATGTGAGTCTGTGTGTGAAATTCCTTTCTGAGCTGCTGAGTTCTGTGGAAGTGCAGGGTGTTATTCTTCAACGTACTATTCAGTCTAACATTGTTTCCATGGGAAAGTGCAATTTGCTTTTGTGATAACTGAATTTATAATGTAGTTTCCAGGAATGCATTTGTCTCCAAGCGGCCAAGCGGTCTTTGGCCAAAGGCAACATAACCTGACGCAAACATGAAATGCAATGGCAGGAACTGCCCAGGCAGGTTTTAAAAGAAAAGAGAAAGAAAACTTTGCCCCCAGCCATGAAGCTCATCTTACAGTGTCTAGTGCCTCTGCAGAAAAGTCCTTGTTTTCCTCTGGATTCTCCAGAGAAATAGAAAATAAGAGGCTGTGTGTGTGTATGTTTTTGTGTGTGTGTGTGTGAGAGAGAGTGCAATGCACAAATTAATTTCATGCACACGTGGAGGTTTGTCAAGTGTAAAATCTGTAGGGTGGGCTGGCAGTCTGGGGGGGGTCCATGGAAACTGATTTTTGCAGGCTGGGTTCAAAGGCAGTTTGCTTGCAGAATTTCCTCCTCTTTGGGGGAGGAAGTCAGTCTTTGTCTATTAACACTTTCATCTGAATGAGGGCCACTCATATTATGGGGAGGTCCCTGCTTCCCTGAAGTCTATTGATTTAAATGATCATATTATCTAGAAAATTCCTGCACAGAAGCATCTAGAAGAATGCTTGACACAATATCTGGGTATTGTGGCCTGGCCAGTTGGCACATAAAATTCACCATTACAGTCCCTTTCTGTGCCTTTCCTATGCCCTTCTCCTTGTCTCCCCTCCCCCTATTCAATGGTGTGGGGAGGGTAGCAGCCATTCAAAGGTTGGTGTATTTCTCCCTTGCCCATATTTTATACGATTATTACGTAGACTTGGGCAGCAACATGGCCGGTGAAGGAGACCATGTTGAGGAGTTTTCAAAGGAAACCAGCTGCAGAGTCCCTCAGTAGGAACCTCACAGGGACATTTCTTGGGGTGGGGGGTGAGGGGTTAAGGAGCACAGGAATCTGATTCTTCTCTTGCCTTTTAAGATTGTGCCATAAGTTTGTAATGGTTGCGTTGGAGAACAAGGTGTTTCTAAACTAACTGAACAGATGATAATGATGCTCTTGAAGGCCGGTGTGAATTACTGGTCTCCTTCTCTACGTGTTTGTCCGCCCTGGGTAAGCTTTTAGTTTTGACAGGAGTGAGGACGCCTGTGCTTCAGGAAGGATTTGCAAAAGGATGTTATTTTTTCCGTAGAGTAGGCGATCCACCTTTCCATGCTCTCGTTTCACACTGCCTGAAGTTCTTTATATTTAGTTTTTTTTTTAACTTCCTTCACTTTTGTTTTTTCTAAAGTTTTTCCTTTCATCTGGTAAGTTTGATCACATATTTTCTAGTTAAGTAATAGGCACCAACTATCTTAAGAGTAAAAAAAAAAATTATTTCTGCATATAAGAACTGAGGTACAGGCCAGAGATGCAGGGGATGAGAAGATTCACCAGAGACAGAGCTGGGAGCAGAACAGGTGGCTTGATAAAGTACACTGCTGAGGGGAGCAGCGGGTGAGCCAGGAGAGGTCTACAGCGCCATGTGGGTCACCTCCCTGGCTGGGGATAGAACTCATGCTGCAATGGCTGTGGATAGCTTCATAGTGCTTCGATTTAACCCCTGAACCACCAGGGTGGTCTCCATTTTAAGATTGACATGTCTGTGGTCACTATAGATCGTCAAGAGGGCTAAGATTTACTCAATATAGAAATCAGAATGCTGTCAATTGAAGCCCAACTTAAACCAAACTGTGAGCCAGTTACTTTATCTTTTATGGCAAAATTGCCTTATAACCAACTAGTTATCTAGCAAAAATGTTTGTGGCAAAGAGCTGATGGCAGGTCTACAAGACAGTGATTCAGTCTAGCTGCTGCTCTTCCCTTTTTTTTTTTTTTAAATTATTTTAATCTTGCACAACAAATATAACCCAAAAGAGAAACAAATGACTTATACGCTTTCACCCTCAGAGATGCAAATTATTACACTTTACATACAAGAGACAATCTTTCATCATTGCTTTAAACAAATGTCTAAGGAGCACTTTTCTTTCTTTTTTTTTTTTAAAGATTTATTATTTATGCATACAAGAACTGGGGTACAGGCCAGAGGTGGGGGGGCGGTGAGAGGACTCACTAGAGACAGAGCGGGGAGCAGAACTGGCAGACGGATGAAGTACACTGCTGAGGGCACAGCAGGCTGGAGAGGTCAGCTGTGTCATGGGGGTCAGCTCCCTGGCTGGGGATCGAACCCGTGCTACAGTGGCTGTGGATAGTCTCATAGCGTTGCGCTTTAACCTCTCGGGGCACCAGGGAGGATCCCACGTTTTCTTTCTTTCCCCTTTTTTCTCACCCCGGGCCTCCCACTCCTTGACTTTCTCTTCAACTACGGTTCCTTTTTTGGTTGTCTGATCCTGTCCTCATCATTTGAGGCCTCAGAGTTTCTCCTCTGCACATCACTTTCCTCTTCAGCCATTATACTTTAGTTTTCAAATCTCCCTGAGTACTGGCCCACGCGGGAGCAAGACTGCTGAAAGCGTCGCTTGTCGAGCACAGGCGACTCGCGCCAGGCTCCTCTGGTGCCGCGGATCGCTCGTCCTTTCAGCACCGCTAGGGGTCGCTGTGGCTCTCCGGTTTTACATCCCGCGACTGGGGCTGGGAGGGGCGAGGAGCTGAGCAGCGCCCTGAGCAGAACGCGTCTGACTGCAGAGCGGCGTTTGCACTTGTTACAGGGACGACTGCCCTTGAGTGCTGCGTCTTTGACCTTGAGATCTGGTTTCAGGCCAGCGGACTGTAGTGGTTCTGTAAAGTCCCCTCTGGAATCCCCAAATCATTTGCGTAGGCTGGAACCTGCCTCGGGTCTAGCTCGCCTGCCGTCTCAGTGTCCGGGGAGCAGACCTTACCCTCTTTCCCCTTCCTGCCGGCTTAGACGTCCCCTGCTTCGGGCGGGGGAGAGGCTGCTCCCTCACTTGGGAGCCGGCAGGTCCTGTCAGCAGGCAGATGGGCTTTGAGGGCCCCGGGGGAGTGAATGATAGGCAAGCGGAGAGGAGGAGGGCGAAGAGCTGGATAGCAGCTGCTCCCGGTGGCTACAAGTCACGTTCGGAGCCGAAATTAGCCTTGTTCTTTTCCAGATCTTCTGTGGGTTTACTGCAGGCTGCTTAGCTGGCTCATCCCCTCCGAGATCTTGTTTTTTCCCTTTGCTGATCTTTCCTCTAAGATTCTTCTGCTAGAGCTAGCTTACTGAGAGGCTGGATGGGGTGGCTATTTGGGGGCTCACGGCCAGAGGGGGTGCTCAGATCTTTCCCTGTGGATTCCCATTCCTGGGAAGTTTTACCATGAGAGGTTAATTTTTTTTTTTTCAGTTCATTCTACTTTATAGAGGTTGATTTTTACTAAAATCCAATTGAAGCAGTCTTCCTTGAGTTGCATTCTAGTAAAAGAATTAATACAAAATACATCAGATTCTTCCCTGAAGACAGTAAATTCGAAAAACAGTCACTATTAAAGCGCTTACATAATTCTACTAAGATACAGTGATTATGTCAGCGAATAAGGGACATCCCTCTTGCCCTCAGCTCATCTCACCCTCTGGCCTCTTTGATGGCTGCAGTGATGGAGGAAGAGAACATCAAGGTTCTGGGTAGAGACAGGTGAAGGAGAGGTTCCCGAGAGGGAGAGCTTTAAGGGCCGACGGCCTCATAAACCTGCTACAGGCCCGTTCTGCAAGCCCAAGTCTGAATCTCGTCTCTTCCACAAGCTTGGAGCAGAGCCTGGGGAAAGTTCCTTCTTCCTGGGCTTCTGTTTCTGTCCATGGGAAACAATGATTGAAGAAGAGGACCGTTGAGGCCCCTTCCTCTGTGACCATGTGGTGAGTGTATGCATTTTCTCTGCAGGTTCTGCACTGCAGGATGGTTTGGGGAGTCTTGGGGTTTTGCTGGCTCAGCGCTGAAAACAAATCTGTGCTTTCCCCCCGCTTCCCATCTATATTAAATTTAGGCAAATGGCAATCAACTGCTTTTCTGTTTAAGTGCCAGCCACAGAGGTAACTGGGGAGGAACTTGATGGAGCTGGGCGTGGTGCAGGTGAAGGTGCTTGAGGAGCCCGTGGGCACAGAGACATGAAGCAGCTTGAGCTCCCAGGTCTGCTAGACATTCTCTAGATGCTCTGGGGGCACGACGGGACTGTGCCATGACAGTCACCAGGCAGAAGGTGACATGTGGCATCTTTCAGGCCTGAGTTTTCTTTGGCATCTTTCCCAAAATAGTTAATTCTTCCGAGATGGTGCAGGTTGCCTTTATCCTTTGAATGACTTATTTAATGTCTCATCATGATAGATATCTTGATGTGAAGGCCTCAATTTCCCTTTCCTAGACATTTTTGGGTTTGCAAGTTCTCCTTTTTTTTTTTTTAAAGATTGACTTATTTATGCATATAAGAACTGGGGTACAGGCCAGAGACGCGGAGGGTGAGAGGATTCACCAGAGACAGAGTGGGGAGCAGAACAGGCAGATCGACGAAGTACACTGCTGAGGGGAGCAGCGGGCAGGTCAGGAGAGGTCTGCCCGGCCATGTGGTCACCTTCGGGGCAGCCTGGAATCGAACTCATGCGGAAGTGGCTTACGCTTCTCAGTGCTGTGCTTTAACCTGCTGCTCTACCAGGGAGGGCCTCACTGGCCTTTTACTTAAATTTGAAAAGTGATATGTGTAGTCGTACATTTTTAAGGTCACTTAGGAACATTTCCAAAATTGAAATCACTGCAAAAGGCTCAAGTTTCTACATATCTGAAATATTATCACTTTAAAATAAAATTGTTATATGACTCCTCCCCACCCACCAATTTTATTGAGAAATAAATGACAGACATCATTATAGAAGGTAAAGCACATGGAACAATGGTTTGATTTACATATAATGTCAATGGCTTTAAAAAATGTTGGTGATCTGTTTCCATCAGTCATTAAAAACAAAGGCAAAGACTGAGCCGGTGATTTGGATGCAAAAATGGCTTTTAAGAAACACTCAGAAAGGACTGATAAAGGTTCATATCCCCAGTGGCTGGGGAGCATTTGTTGACAGTGACGTTTCTCTCATTTTCCTGAACTCACTAAAAAAGGAACGTGGAGGTTCTGTGTTTATCCAGTTCTGTCTTTTCTCCCCCTAAAGCCATCTCATTTGTTTTAGTTCTCTGTGTGACTAATTTTCAAGCTAGGAGCTTGTTTTGAAAGTGTACACCTTGACTTCCAAATATTTATAGATTCAGTCTCCACATTTTCATGATCAAATGGAGAACGGGGGTCAGAGTCATGTCCCCGGGGCATTGCTGGGGAGTCAGGAGAGAGAGGCGGGGGGCCCAGGCTGCTGAAGCCCCTGCGTCTGCTCTGTGACCCCACAGCCAAATAATTATGGCAGCGTCCCCTGCACTTGGCAAAAGTGCCACATACCAGGGCACGTGGGTTTGGGCTGTTTTCTTTGTAAAAACCACTGCATTTGCCGTTTTTTCTTTTTCTCAAGTATGACCCATTTCAGAGGTAGATAACCGACTGTTTTCCCTTTCTAAACATCTTTGGGCTTCCTGTCCTGCTCCGAGGGAAGTGTGCTGCTCACAACAGTCAGGCAGTGAGGTCATTTGTGGCGTTCATCTTTGCTTCACTCCTGGGGTGATGGGGTGAAATTGAGGACACCTTTCACGTGGGTGATGGTGACACTCTCTGGTAAATGGATGTGAGGGATTCCAGAAGCATCTGTTGATTACTGCTGCTGCCCCATCTCCCTGTAGCGACTTGGGGACCCTTTGACAGGACGACAATAAAGGTATCATTTTGTTGCATTAGCAGGAGAAGGTATAGGGAGATTTGACGTGTGTGGTGTTTCATAACTTTCTCCTGATAAAACAGCGACATCCTCTTCTTTTATCTTGGCCTGAATCACTCCTGAAATAAAAGGCTTAAATTTTAAGGTATGAAACACTTCACGTATCGTGGAGAAAGCTTCTTTCATATATTTCTGCCCATGGGGAGGATGTGTGTGTGTGTGTGTGTGTGTGTGTGTGTATGTTGGGGGGGGGCTGCCCGTGTTACTGGCTAGGATGTGGGTGTTGGGGGGCTGCCTGTGTTACTGACTTTCTTTGTTTTGGTTGCAATGTTGCTCAGGTGGTAGTACCTGCAGAGGGAAACTTGTCATGGGGAGCAAAGGGGCATTTTAGGGACCAAGATTAAAAAGAACCCTGCATGGTGACATTTTTTTTGTGTAGCCATTGCTGTCCCAGGCAGTGGTGATCCAAAGATGGAGCTTGCTGGCAAATGAGGGCTGTGGACCAGGGAGCAAATCACCTAGCAAAGAGAGGCCAGTGCTGAGACAGAAGGGCGTGATTGGCTCAGCCAAAGCACAGCGACCTCATCCAGCCAGGGGTGCAGGGAAGCTTCCCAGGAGAGGCTTTTACATTTGGTGTAGAAGGACACTATGAGTTAGCCGGGTAAAGGCAGTGCTGCAGTAAAGAGAAGCCAGCGTGATGGAGAGAGGCAGAGGAGTCTTGGCAAAATACTTTTGGATCCAGGGAAAGAAGCGGTCCCGTAGAAGGGGAGATGAGCAAGCAGAAAGTTAGACCAGAGGTGAAACGACCAAGAATAGCAAAGGAACAACCAAGAATAGCAAAGGACCGCCCATCTCAGATGTCTCCATTTTACTCACAACTTCTTGCCATCCTGGGCTTCTGCCCTCAGGTGCTACATTACATCACCAGGGACCAAGTTTTGTGGCACTCACCCCTATAATGTCTCTGGAACCCACAGCCCTCTTTGTCTCTCAGCCAGGTTGCCTCTGAGTGCAGGGGTCAGGAAGAAGGTGGCTTGCAACCGTAGAAGGAGGTACCAGATTTTCCTCCCACGTTTTCTAAAAAGATTTATTTATTCATGAAGACAGAACTGTGGTACAGGCCAGCTTGGTGCAGCGTCCTGAGAGAAAGAGCCAGGATTCCAGCAGCAGGAAAAGATTTCTGCAGGGATGTGTTTGCACTGCTGCATTCTGTCCACCAGAGGGCAGGAGAGACCCATGCATGAGACTGACCATGGGGTGGCCCGGCTTGCTGGAAGGTCACTGGCCGTGGCTGGCCTGGGTGGTCAGGAGCTGGGTGGAGGGGACGGAAAGCAAGGCCCTCATCATCTTATTCTCTGTAGACTCTATGGACAGACATTTCCCAATCCCTTTGGGTAGCCCTTGCCGAGGGGGGCATTTGGAAGGTGACCCCAGTGGCACCAAGGAGATGGTTCTTGATGTCTGCTGTGTCCGAGAAGCCCTGGCCAGCAGGGGGGGGGGTCCCACACCCGCAGCTCCCATCTCAGCTCTGAGGACCCAGCCAACTGTGCCTCTGTCTCCGGCTTCACCCCAAGGCTCCCAGTCCTGGGAAGGGCAGAACGGCCGGCCGGTGTTGCCTCTGAGCTGCGGTCTCCACACCCCTCTCTGAGACTCAGTTTCCTCCTCCGTGGAGTGGAGATTTGCAAACCAGCTCTTCCCAGGGCTGCTGGAGGGCTGAAGTGAGCATTCAGAGGGTCAACTCTTCTGCACGTTAAGCGACACAGAAATGTGACTTTTCCTCACTGATTGCCCCTTTTAGGAGTGAAGGGTCTCTGAGAACAAGGAGGGGTCTTGGGCCAAGAAAAGTTCTGGGGTTGAGGAGGGGCAGCCCTGAGCGTCGTAGCTGTATAGGCTTCTCCTTCGAGCCCCCACAGAGGCGGCACCTCATGCAGGCAGTTTCCGGTGGGTGATTTGGCCCATTTCCAGACTGCCATGGACCCCTTAGTCCCAGGGCGGCCAGGAGGCTGCAGGGGTGAGGGGATTATCCAGAAGACCTTGGACCCGGCTGGGCTCAGTGGGGCCCAGCATCCCCTGAGGGGATGCTAGAGGGAGCTTCACCTTCCCACCCTTTCTAGAAAGCTCCTCTTCCTAGCAGGTGAAATTGATTGGAGCCCCCGCTTGGGTGCACATTTTATTTCCAGAGAGACTGCTCCATCACTCACAAGGGTCTTGGATTCCTTAACTTGTCTTTCTTCTTCCTTGCGAGCAGACATGTGTGGGGGCGTTCATTGGCTCCGACAAGTCCCATTTCCTTACTAATAAATATTCCTCCTCTCCTCTCTAAGCATTAAAAGAAATCCGGAGGAAGAACACGTCGTTCATTTGTCACCTGCTCCTCTGTCCAGAGCAGCGGCCTCATTTTGCGACTGCCTGGCTGGCTGGGAGACGCATGAGGGATGTGCTCCCTTCTCCCTGATCACTTTAATCCTGCCCTTGATGGCGCCTGGCCAGAGCCTGGGAGACGCCACAGAGGGGCAGCGCTGGGCAGGGGCAGAGGAGCAGAAACAGGGAGCCTGGGGGGAGAAGGTGACAGAGGTTGGAGACACGGGATGAGCCCCAGGGCGAAGAGGAGGAAGGGTCCCCCATGCCGCATCCTGTGTGCAGATGGGGGGGGGGCAGAGCCTCTCTCCGAAGTCGCCGCTGCTGCCCGCCACTGGTGGGTCTCAGTGGAGACGCCATGGCGGGATGTGCTTTTCTCCAGAACAAAACTTCACGATGGCAGGTGTTCCAGGAGCCGTCCCAGGGGCCCAGACCACTTAGTGCTCTCTCAGAGCTCTGGGTGAGGACGGCCAGCCCTGGGTGGGGGTTCTTATTCCATGCTCTGCGGACACACACCGTTGGGTATCCACCTTTCTCATGCTTTTTGGGGTGGTTGGATTCTCTGTGCTGTTCCATATATGTGGGTACACCCTCGTGCGGTTCCGGTTATCCCCATTTTCGGCTCTGCTTGCCTCCTTTCGTCTTGTGTGCTGCCTGCCCATTCCCTCCAGTTAGACTGACTCTCGGATGCAGCCGGTTTCAACACCTTTGAGGCCCCTGATGTGAGAGGAAGGGAACCTGCCCTTCCAGACTGTTGTGTCAGGAAGCTGCCAGCAGGGGGCAGTAGCGCCTCATGGTGCCACCCCCGTCCGTGCGTTTCCTCCAGTGGCCAGCAGGCCCCCTCAGTGAGCAGGTGTGGGCGCCCCAAGAAGGTCGGGAATGTCTTAATGACCGTACTTGGGGAGGGCGGTGATAGAATGAGGGTTTGATGTGGCAGGGCCACCTTGAGAGCCAGGTCTGCTACAAGCGCTGATTTCTTTCTCGGAGCGTGGACTGAGGGGCGTGGTGTCCCGGATGATGCTGGTTCATGTGAGGTACCCGAAGCTGCCCGGAGCTGCTTGCGTCCATCCAGCCCTGGTTGTGGCTCAGAGGAGCATCAAGGTAGCAGACAGGCCGCAGGCAGGTGGGTCCCACCTGACAGGTTCTCCAGGACTCTGCTGAGCCCAGGTTAGGACACAGCAAGAGTGCACCCAGGCCAGCAGGCTTGAGGGTGGCCCCTAGTCAGGGCAGGGAGGATCAGGCCCTCCCGGACTCAGACTGCACTCGTGAGTGAACCTGGGCTCCTTCTTGGTCCAGTTTCTGGAAGTCAGCTCTTGGCCATCTCCCCCTTCTCTGAATTCCAGGGTACTCCAGGCAAGGCCATAGAGCCCTGAATTGAGACTAAAGGCAGCATTTTGTTCTCTTCACAGAACTGAGACCCCGAGTCCCACATCCGGGATGGGGGTGCTGCCAACTCCTGCTTCTCCAACACCAGGGGTGTGGCCCAGGGTCCCCAGGGACTCGAACACCCCATGGGGAGGTAGAACACGGAGCTTGTGTTTTTCTTATCTTTCGCCCAGAGAGAGATGGAGGGTTATGGGGATTTATGGCAGCATGGCCCTCGGTGGGATGTTCTTTCTCAGTCTGAAGTGACAGCCAGACTCTCTCGAGCCTTGGCGATGGCAGGCTCTCTCACCAGGATCCTGCTCCTCAGAAAGCCAGCTTCATGTACAGTGTTTACACACACCGGAGAAATACTCTCCACTGCAGAACCTTCTGGGAGGAAGATGCCAGGGTGTCTGCTTCTCTCTACTCTTTAGCTTTTCAGTGTCACCACTGTTAAATTATCCATCAGTAGCACTCGTTCATTGACTTGTTGATTGTTGGTATTTATTAAGCACCTACTATGTACTAAGTGCTTTTATTTAAGGTAGGCAGGGCCCATGTCAGGCCCCATGAATAGACTGGCGCCCCCCCCCCCCACCTCTGCCATGTACTCATGAGAACTAGCTGTGGCTCTGGATATGAGGGTAGCAGTGGTAAGCAGGAGGGAGCTGAGGACAGAATGACAGCTCTGGGCACAGGTGGGGAACTGTGGCAAGGCAGACCTGACAAGAAGGGATGTGACAGGTCTGGGCAAGTAGGAGGCAGGTGTGGAGAGGAGGCAGGATGGGTTGGGAAGAGACAAGATGGATGGAGCAGGCCAGAAGTGGGGCAGGGCAGGCCTGTGGAGGAAGAGAGGCAACAGGGAGGTGGAATGAGGGGTGGGGGCTCATCTTGGGGAAGAGGCAGGGAGGGACTCGGGCGGATGGGGGCAGGTGGTGAGGGAAGGGGATGGTGTCTGGAGACAGCCTGCAGCTCGGAAGTGATGTGCTGCAGGCCCGGCAGGGCCCTGCTCCGGAGGTCACAGTGGCAGCCCTGTGAGAGGGTGCCTGTGTGTGTGCGTGTGCGTGTGCGTGTGTCCAGCAGTGGCCGGTGTGCAGGAGTAACCCCTCCTGCACCTTCTTCCCCCATCCAGTGCCAGCCTCTCCCTTTCCGACCTCAGCTAAGCTGAGCCGTTGTCTTGTCTCACCTCAGAACACACGTGCTCTGTGTGCCTGGCCTGAGCATTCCACTGGCTGACAGGAGCTCCTTTAATGAGTTACACCGTGTTAAAGACTGCTAATGACTCCCAGGATGCTGCCTTCCAGGTAGCGTTTGTCCTCTGGAACCGTAACTAGCTTAACACACATAATAAGTGAAACAAGACTGTGGGGCATCCAGGCAGGGCCAGTGGAGACGATCATGTGGGCAGTCTGGACTCCTGGTGTGTCCAGTCCCACTGTGTGGACGGCAGCGCTTTCTGCTTAAAACACCAGCTCCCCCTCATCCACGCATGGGTATCCCGATTTTTTTAGGGGCTCCTAGGAAATCTCCAGGGAAATGGGTTCAACTCTCCTCTCAGTGGTTTTGAGGTTCTTAAGCCTCACAGACACCCCTGATGCTCAGTCAGCCCACCTCCCGCAGCTGAGGTGAGCAGGGTGCCCACACTCCCACCTCTTCTTGGCCTGGTGGAGGTGGGTGGCAGCCAAGCCCTTTTCATTTCACGAAGGTTCTTTCTAAGTCTTACAGTTCTTTCCTCCTAAAGTTCAAATAAAACCCTGTCCCTTTAACCTTTCCTCAAGAAACTTGCTTGTTAATCCCTGATCACTTTTGCAATTTCTAGCCTCTAAATCTTTTCTAGTTGTTTCTTTTTCTTTTTTTTTTTTCTAGTTGTTTCTTTTAAAGTGAAACCTTAAGTTGGCTACATCAGGAGTTTGGGAACTTTAATGGGTTGATTGCTTCTTGGTTCCCATGTTTTAAAATATATTGCCACATATTAGTGATAAGAAATGTATGTTTTCCTTCACTTTTTTAAACCTCTGTGTGGGGCTCTGTATTCATGGTTTTTCTTATGTATCTTAATTTTCATAACTAGAAACTAAGAAGAGGGCATTATTGTCACATTTTATAGGTGAGAAAAATTAGGCTCAGAGATCTTAAGTAATTTGCCCAGAATCACACAGGTAGTTAGTGTAAAGCCAGGGAGATCCATGTGGGAGAGGGCTCTAGAACCTAAGCTGATTTCCATAAACACAACCATTTCTATGACATACAACAAACTGGACAACCTAGAAGAAATGGATAAATTCTTAGAATTGTACAGCGTGCTAATATTCGCTCATGAAGAAATAGAAAATCTGAATAGACTAATCAGTAGTAAGCAGACTGGAAAAGTAAAAAAACAAAACAAAACAAAACAAAACAAAAAATCTATCATCAGACAGCTTTACTGATAAATTCTACCAAACCATCAAAAAAGATTTAAATGCATTCTCTTCCAAAAAAGTTGCACACACACACACACACAGAAAGTTACAGGCCAGTGTGTCTGATAAACAGATGCAAAAATTCTTAAACAAAAGTTAACAATAGGTAATTCAGCAACAGTTTAGAAGGATCGTATACCATGATAGATTATGACTTATTCCAGGGATGCAAGGATGGTTCAACATATGAAAATCAATTATGTATGTGATGGGACATATGACATGACAAAATGAAAAAATAAAGCCATATGACCTATGTGAACATCTCAATAGATGTGAAAAAAGCACAACAGGATTCAACATGAATTTATGATTTAAAAACTCCCAATCAAATGGGAAGAGAAAGAATGTATTTCCATGATAAAGACCATATGTGACAACCTTATAGCTAACAACATATTCATTGGTGAAAAATAGAAGGTTTTCCCTTTATGATCAGGAGCCAGACAAGGATGCCCACTCTTATCTCTGTTCATCAACACAATATTGGGAATCCTTGCCAGAGCAATTAGGCAAGAATTAAAAAAAAGTAAAAGGATCCAAACTGAAAAATAAGTAAAACTATTACTACTTAAAGATGAAAGGATTTTATGTGGAGAAAACCTTGAGGACTCCCCTAAAAAGCTACTAGAAAGAAGCAAATACAGGAAGGTTGCAGGCTGCAAAATCAACATTCAAAAATCTGCTATGTTTCTATATGCAATCAACTCTCAGGAAAAAGAACTTAGGAAAACAATCTAAATTATGATGCACCAAAAGAATAAAATACAGAGGAATATATTTAACCAAAGAGATGAAAGTTATAAGACAATGTTGAAAGAAGTTGGAGATATAAAAAGTGGAAAAGCTATCCTGTGCTCATGGAGTAGAAAAAGCAACATTGTTAAAATGGCCATTTTGGCCCTCCCTGGTGGCGCAGCGGGTTAAAGCACAGCACTAAGAAGCTGAAACCACTTCCGCATGAGTTCAATTCCCGCCTGCCCTGGAGGTGAACACATGGCGTGGCAGACCTCTCCTGACCCGCCCGCTGCTCCCCTCAGCAGTGTACTTCGTCGTTTCCCTCAGCAGTGTACTTCGTCGATCTGCCTGTTCTGCTCCCCACTCTGTCTCTGGTGAAGTCTTTCGCCACTCCTGAGTCTCTGGCCTGTACCCTAGTTCTGTATGCACAAATAAATAAATCTTTAAAAAAAAAATGGCCATTCTACCTAAAGCAATCCACAGATTCAAAGCCATCCCTATCAAAAGATGGCAATCTCCTCAATTAAGTCTCCTCAAAAAAAGAAGAAAAAAAATCTTAGTTAATGCATCTATTTTACATTGTGCTTTTTTACAAAACCCACACTGATTTTAGTATAAGAACAATACCTTTGGTTTCTGGGAACCTTGGCTAGAACTTATGCTCTGTGGAGACTTGCTTTGTCCACCCTGTGGCCTCAGCCTCCCGGGACACTCGACACACCCTTGCGCTTCCACCGCCCTCGTGAGAAAGCTGCTGTCGAGTCACGAATTCTGTCTTCTAGCAGCCACACCTGGCCTGACGGCTTCACAGGCATCTGTTCTATTCCTGGAGTATCAGTTCTCCATCTTCCAAGATGGGAGTGATTCATTTCCTAGAGCTGCTTTCTAGACAATGCGAAATAGTAGACACGAAAAGGTCTGCACAGCGCAATGACATTTTGGTTGCCATTCACATTTTGACATCAGGGGTCCTTTGACCCACACTGAGCTCCTGATTTACGATGCCCTAGATTTATTTTACTCTATTTTCACAGATGTGTTTTATGTAGCATTCCTATTTAGCTCAATCTCAGGTTCCCAAGGCCCAATGGAATCCATGTTTCCCTGGCTTGATCTTGACAAATAGAATTTCTTTTCCAGTGAGGAGGTGGGTACAGGTGGCTGCAGGGCAAGGGGTTGTCACTGCCATGAGCACAGATGTGGGCTGGGGCTCTAGCAACCCCCAAAGGGGGCACTTTCACAGAACACTCTTCCTACATGAACGCCAGCATCTTCCAAATGCCCAAATGAAGGCTGTGATACAAGGATGTTGCCTATAAAACGAGGGGGTAGTTCCAGCTCTGTGCAACAGTGGGTGGGTATTTCTGCAGTGCCTGCCTGAGCCAGGTGCTGTTCTAAGCCTAGAGAGAAGCCAGTGAGTCTGGAAGACAAAGCTCCTGCTCTTGGGGACTTCGATCCCAGGGCACATAGACACTGTGTGTCCATGTGAAGAAGAGTGTGAATAAGCAACTTCTTGAGTCTGTTGGAAAGAGAAGTGATTGGCGGAAGGAGACAGTCGATCAGAGTGATGAGCCCGGGGAATGCTGGGCTGTGTAGGTGCCAGGAGTACGTGGGGATCAGGGTGAGCTTCACTGAGAAAGTGAGATCTGCCCAGACTCTTCAGGTTTCTGCCTGGAGTCAGTTAAATTGATATGTGAGGAAAGGGACCAGATAGAGCAGAGGCATTAGATGGGATTATGTGTGGTGTGTCTTAGGAATATTCATGTGGCCAGTGGGGCTGATGTGGAGATGAGGAGAAGAGTAATAGGAGACAGGTCAAAGAGAATGAGAGGTGGTCTTCTCAGAGCCTCCTAGGCTTCTCCTCTCAGTGAAGAGGGAACTTTTCAGGGTATTAAGCAAGTATAAGACACAATGTGACATCCTTCCAGCTTGGTCATTCCTCAGATTCCATACAAGCTCCAGTGACTAAGGCTTACAGGTTCTGTGGTTGGAGTTGGAAGCTTGTTCTACTTAGTGTGAGAGGAAGAGAGGAGACTTCCAAGAAGAAAGTCACATGCAGCCATGCCACTAGACAGGAGACTGGGTTCTTAGAAAACTGTGGATGTCGGGGCCCTCCCTGGTGGTGCAACAGGTTAAAGCACGACACTATGAAGCTATCCGCAGCCACAGCTACAGGAGTTTGATTCCCAGTCAGGGAGCTGACCCACATGGCACAGCAGGCCTCTCCTGTCCCACCTGCTGCAGCTCCCCTCAGCAATGTATTTCATTCAATCTGCCTGCTCCCTGTTCTGTCACCCCCTGCACCTCTGGCCTGAACCCCAGTTCTTGTATGCATAAAAACAAAAACAAAACAGGGCCTGTTCACTTCCACCTCAGACAGCTGCTGGGGGAAGGAACATTCCCATAAAAGGCTCTGGCTGTTCAGAGAAGGATGAGATTAATACAAATTCTGAGGATTCCAGATTTCATTATGGGGGATATCATTAATTTAGATAATAGGATTGCGTAGGCAGAAATGAGAGCAGGGACATTCTCCTACAGGAAACAACTCAAAATGTACATGAGGTAGAAAAACATGGAAACAAGAAATTAAGAATAGGGCAATAAGCAATGGTAACAAGTTCAAGTTCACTGAATTGTAGGATGTGCAGGGGGAGGGATAGGTTGAGGTGACTTGAAAGGTGCTCAGATGCCACCTTTGAACGCAAGAGGAGATGACTATAGTATTGATATTCTGTGTTATACGGATCAGGATATAAACCTGTTAGGATTCTAGAAAAGCATCACTTGGTAGAGAGAGAGGTTAAAGATAATGAAATTCAGAGGAGTGAATGGAGTTGAGGGCCTAGCTTGGAAACTAATTGTACTGTTATCAGACTTCAGGTGTGTGAGTCATATCACAAAACCAGACCATATGACCCCTCCCTCCAAGAGATGATAGAAATCTGTGGATACAGATCTCAGAATGAGCAGAAAAAGGCATTATTAATATATTTTTTTAAGATTTATTTATTTATGCATACAGAACTGGGATACAGGCCAGAGGTGCAGGGGCAGCGAGAGGTTTCACCAGAGAGAGATTGGGGAACTGAACAGGCAGATCGATAAAGTACACTGCTGAGGGGAGCAGTGGGGTCAGGAGTGGTCTGTTTCCCATGTGGGTCATCTCCCTGTCTGGGGATCGAACTTGTGCTGAAGTGCCTGCGGCTAGCTTCATAGTGCTGTGTTTTAACCTGTTGTGCCACCAGGAAGGGCCCTATAAATATTTTTTACATAAACAAAAATGAATTCATTGTATGAGTGAGTTAAAAGTCAGTTGTCTCTGTAGCATGAGAAGGTACATTATGTATTCTGAAAAGCAAAAATTAAAGAACTAAAGGAAATATTGTTTAATGTCTTTACTTTAGAGTATTTTGGTGCCTGATAGGGTATTATGATATCTGAAAAGAGAAGCAATTATTTGATCACAATATTGTATGAAACAATTAGCATTTGAAGCTGACTATAATACCTGTTTTGAAATAATTTGGAATTATCCCTGTGGAAGAATTTGAACCATGGTGAGATGGTTCATGACTTGTCCTTGGAAAATAGAAGCATTTCATATGTTCTACTTTGCATCTTTTTCTTTTTTAAAATTGAAGTATAATTGAATACAATGCTATTTTAGTTTCAGATGTATAGCAAAAGGATTTGACATTTATGCACATTGTGAAATGACCATCACATAAATATATACCATCTTTTATTAGCAACTTTCCAATTTGTAGTACATGCTATTGATTAGTCTCCATGATGTCCACTGCACTGTCAAGGAGATATCATGTAGCTGGAAGTTTGTACCTCCTGACTCTCTTCACCCAAGAAACAGACTTCAAAACAAATAATTAACACTCAGGCAGTTGTCTGACAAAGTAGAAAATCTCAAAAGAAAACCAGAATCTATAAACAGAAAATGGGGAAATTCTAGAACTGGAAAATGGAATAAAATATAAATTTAAGAGTAGAGTTGACATAACTGAAGAGCAGTGCTCTGGAAGACAGCAAGAAGAAAATATCCAGACTAAAGCAAAGCCTGTACCATTTAGAAAAGAGTATAAGAGATAGAAATGATATGTGAAAAGTTTTAACACATAGGGACTGGGAATTCCAAAAAGAGAGAAAATATGGCAGAAACAATATTTAGAGAAATAAGGCTAAGAATTTTACAAAATAAAGCAAGACATTTAGCTATGGGGTTAGGGGCACCATGAAGGTCAAGCAGGATAAATAGAAAGAAAGCTATATTTACCCAGGTTCTTCATAGTGAGATGTCCAAAAACAAAAGACAAAGAGAAAACATCTTAAAAGCAGCTAATGAAGAGAAATATAAATTCTTTGTCAAGCAGCCAGCGATAAGATAAATAGCTGCTTTCTCACCAGAAATGATAGAATCCAAAGAACAATGAGATGACAACTTGAAACTGTGAAAAGAAATGAATCACTAATCTGGAATTCTATACCCATTGAAGATATCTTTCAAAGTGAAGATGAAAGAAAGCATTTTTGGGGCAAATGAAAATAGAATTCTTCATTAACACACCCACTACATTCTTCAAGCAGGAGCAAAAGCCCAGAGATGAAGGAAGAGCTGAAGAGTGAAGCTGACTATGTGTCTCTGTAAGCATATTGACTGTGCAAAAGAAAAAACCTACAACCAAGTCTATGTTTCTCTTGCTAAGTTGTGCTTTTCTGGAGTGTCAGTGGTTAGTCCTCTTAAGTTCCTGGGAGAATTGTGGAGCTGGGTTCCTTTGTGTAAGCGATGGTGACTGTCATTTCCTTGGGCTTCCCACACAAGCGGGACCCAATGTGGGCACAGCAAGCTATTTTCTTTCTCACTCACTGAATCACCCCCTATCCTGCCAGAGACGTGAAATAGTCATCCTGCCAAAACAAAAGAGTCTTTCCCTGGCCATGAAGTTCTTTCTTGATATTTGCATTTGTTCTGATTCCTGCCCTACTAATGGTCCCGAGGAAGATAAGCTTCCAGTACATAGTTAAAGGTGTGCTCAGTTGTTTTTTGCTGGTGGCTCTTCTCCTGCCTTTAGATTGTAAGATCTTGGAGCGCAGAGGCCACTTCTACTTGCCATTTTACCTACCAGTGAGCTGAGGCACACTGACACTCAGAGGCTGTGTATACTCCTTGATTGATTAATTGCAGTTGGTCCAGTCTGCCACGGGCAGCGAAGTCAAGAACCAATGTTTTCATCATGAGAATGACCTAAGAACATCTACGTTGCCCTGAATTTAGCAGAGTTGTAGTATTCAGTGGAGTCCAGTCATGGCTATATTTACACAGCATCAGACCTCTGCACTGAAGTGTGGGTGATGAAGTCTGCTGAGTTATATTTGGATTATCAAACAACGTGATGCCCAAGAACCATCAAGAGCAGTTGTTTATGGAATTTGACTTTCACATAGGATCTTCTGTCAAACTGATTTGTGAGTGGCATCACAGTCAAACCATTCCAGATGCTGCCCAGTCCCATCACTGGGACCCACCTGGGAGCTCTGTGCCCTCCCTGTTGACTCACTACTGATTTTTAATCTAATTTTCTCAGTGCTGATATTCACAGAAGTCTAGATGCATCTGTGGGTAGAGAGGACACCCACAAGGGTACCCATGGTGAATATTAATGAGTGTTCCATAATGAGACCAGGACACCTGTGCGCCAGTGGGAGTGTGGGGGCTGAGAACAACTGTTGGAGGAAGATGAAAGAGTAAATGGCATTCTTGGCTTGGCAAGAGGCCGGAAAGAGGGCTGCGTGGATCTTAAATGACCCAAGTAGGTTTAGAGCTTGCAGCTTAACAGAGGCCAGGAAAGTGAGGCACTAATGACTGGGTTGAGTTCATTCTGGCATTTATTGAGGACTTTGCCTATGCTTAGCTTTGTATTGGGGGGATCGGTGAGGGAGAGAAGCATCTCTCATATTGGCCCCAGTTGAGGAGGAAGGAAGAAAAGGCAAAGTAAAGGTATTTCTGGGCTCAAGATACAACATGGAGTCCATGTAATTCTTTATCTCAAGTGTAAGTCTATTTTTTGTTTCGTATAAACTTAATTGGGGAGTAGGTTTTTAGCTCTTTTCTTTCAAAAATAGCCAAGGACAAAAATGGATCGTATTTCACTGAATTGAATTAACGCCTGTGCTCTCTCTCTCTCTGTGTCTCTCTCTCTCTCTCTCACACACACACACATGCACATACATTAATTCTTTCAATTGAAATATGTTAAACCTGGTTGGTCTAAATCTTTTGGAAAAATTATAAACATTGACAAAAATTCTTGCTGAAATTTTACCAGGGAATGTCTTAAACCTGCACATCAATTTGGGGAACATTAAGATCTTTACTATTTTGCATTTTCTAATCCACAAACTTAATTAGATCTTTTATTGCCTTTGCTAGTATTTTATAGCTTTGGCACATAGGTCCTATGTATTTTTTCCCTTAGATTTATGCTCAAGTATTTCCTTCATTTTTGTGTGATTATAAGTGGTGTGTATTTAAAGTTTCCCCCTTTGTTTTGTGTTTCCTGCTAGTGTATGGAAATACAGTTGATTTATATATAAACACATATTGTTCTTATACAACTCTGACCTTGATGAACTTGCTTGTTAGTCCTAGGAATTATATGTTGGTGGGTTCTGGAATCATCTGCTCAGAAAATTATGTCATCTGTGAAAGAAATGATTAGGTTATCTTTTTTTTCTTCTTCTGATATGTATGACTTTCACTTCCTTTTCTTCCCTTAGTGCACTGTCTCAAACTTCCATGTTATGTTAATTAGCATGGAGAGTGTGGACAACCTTTATATTTCTGATCTCAGATAGAAAACATCCCATCTTTCACTATAAAGAACAATGCTAGTAGGGCCATTTTTAGGGCCCTACTACATTTTTATCACATTGAAGAAATTCCATTTCTATTTCTAGAATCCTAAACTTTTTACTGCATTATAGTTCTGTTTGGGGGAAAATAAGTATCTTCTTGACATTAAGTCTCCATATGACAAAAAGTCTACTTTTTTTTTTAAAAAAAGATTTATTTATGCAAACAGAACTGGGGTACAGGTTAGAGGTGCAGAGAGGATCACCAGAGACAGAGAGGGGAACAGAACAGGCAGATCAATGAAGTACACTGCTGAGGGGAGCAGCGGGCGGGTCAGGAGAGGCCTCCTGTGCCATGTGGGTTATTACTCCCCTGGCTAGGAATTGAACTCATGCTACAGATAGCTTCATAGTGCTATGCTTTAACCCTGCCAGCAGGGTCCAAGGGATTATGAATTTTTAAGATGGTTTTTAGCTTTCCAGAGTCCAGAACCAGAAAGGGGTTCCTGTGTCACCCCCCTCTGGTGGTGCACAGATTTTTTTTTCTAGCCTACTCCAAATGTTATGATGTTTCAGATGGGATCCCCATTTCATCCAGCCCAGAGCTTTGCTTCTTGTACCTGCCTGGCTATTTAATCCTAAGCTTCTTTATTTTTCTCTTAATTCAGACCAGCACAGGCACCGAGGCCGCCCTGGCCACAGCAGTAGAACCATCAGCCTCTCTGGTTTCCAGCCTCTTCTTCCTCTTCATTTTCCCCTCTTTGTCTCTAGAGATTGTCCTTGCTTCTTCTGAGATCAGCTAAGTGTGTGAAGGATGTTCGCTTTATTTTACCTAGCATCCCTAAGCATTTGGTTAAGAGTTTTTTCCGCTATCTTCTCTGCCACATGGCTGGAAATTGATGTCAATTCATTCATTTTTAGGAAGCACCTACGTGGTCTCCAATATCTGATTTGAATACTTTCTTAAAATAAGTTTTGACTGGTGATTGTGAAGATTGCAAATAGTGAAGGTAAGAGCTTTACCATATTTATCTTTATGTCTCTCGTGCTTAGATATGAAGTACCAATAATTGTTTAAAAAAATGAAGAAGTAGGAGGTTTATCTAGAGGAGATCACGTGCTATTCTCTCAAGACTGTGCTCACTTCTGAATGATAAATAAAGTGCCTCAGCCAACCTGCCAATTGTGTTCAAGTACAGATCTGATTAGAATGTCTTTGTCTTTGTCCAGAAAGTTTCTTTCTTCTGTCTTTGTGTGTGTTAAGACTTTCCCTACATGCAAAGCAACACTGGCATATAGGATCAAAATCAGGTAGCTGGTAAGGTTGTTTCCCCCCATTCTGATGACGTCTGTCCTAGCCCAATTCTGCCTGCAGAAATTTTTATTTGGTCAGTCTGCTAATTGTCTGTGGCCTATTTGGCCACCATTATTGTCAGTTCTGCATTCCTATGCAAGGTCAGAACTGCCTTTCAAAAACTCGTCAGTCAGTCATAGCTAAACCTTATGCCTTTCAAGTCACTCAAGAGCTGAAATCCTATCACCCTGGGAAGGGTGTGCATCGTGAGGTCTGACCAGAATCACCCGTGAGGTCTGAGGACCCATGTATGACAAGGGGCCCCTGAAGCTGGCCAGTGGACGCCTTATTTGATGAGATTAGAACCATGGCTGGGGACCTGGGGTCTGGTTTCAATGACAATACTTTGTTGTCAAGCTGGTAACAACTATCTGGTCAGCAGACTCATGTCTTCCCTAAGTCCTAGATAGTTTCACCTATCATTTCACCTATCGTTTTCTTTTCTTTTATAGATTTATTTATTTATGCATACAGAACTGGGGTATAGGCCAGAGGTGCAGGGGCAGTGAGAGGATTCGCCAGAGTCAGAGTGGGGAGCAGAACGAAGCATACTGCTGAGGGGAGCAGTAGGCAGGTCAGGAGAAGTCTGCCGTGCCATGTGGGTCACCTCTGGGGCCAGGAATCAAACTTGCACTGAAGCAGCTGCGGCCAGCTTGGAGGGCTGTGTCCTAACACACTGCGCCACCAGGGAGGCCCTCACCCATCATTTTCTCCTTGCCCTCCTACCCCATGTAACTGATGCTGTAGGCTTATTCTACCAATACAAAGTCCAGGAACTTCCCCGTCAGCAGCAGCCTGCATTGTGCAGCCTGTGCCATGACTCCCATTTCTTCATCAGTGTGGTGTTGCCAGACACCACAGTATTCCACAGTTGTCTGCAGACTGCATATAACTCTCAATCCATCAAGCAACAGTCGCCACATTCCAGCCTTTCCGTACAGTGTGCCCACAGGTAGGAATACCCACAGGTCTATTAGAAGTGTCTGGACCTTTGGGGCAAGGGTCACAGCATTTTGGGGAGTTTGTGTGCCCAGAAGGAAGGCATTGCTGGGTATGGCAGGCTTTGGAAAATGGGCCCTGGGGTAACCTCACGCGCTGCCCCTGGAGGGTTTCCACTCCAGCCAAGACGAGTTTAGCTTCATCCTGGAGCTTCCAAGATGGCAGCTCAGCCAGACCTCACTGATTAATTGCCAGCATGCGGCGTTCATTAGAGATTTCTCAGTCAGGGAGAGTGGAGATTTGAGAGAACACAGAGCCAGCTGCTTGCTGCCAGACACCATTCTCTAGCCACCGTCCTCTTCAGGATGCTTTGAAGATGTTAAGGAGAGTCTGGATGAGATGGTGTTGACTACTTTCTGTTGGCATTATCTTCAGGTGTTTCATGTGAAAACTATTTTACCTCTGTTCTTTATCTTCTTTTCTTTTTATTGCACACTAATTATGTTAAATCTCCTTTCCATTGAAGGTCTTTTGCACTAGAGTATATATTTATTTAAAGATTTATTTTTATTTATTTATGCATACAAGAACTGGGGTATAGGCCAGATGTGCAGGGATTGGTGTGAGAGGATCCACCAGAGACCGAACAGAGAGCAGAACATGTGAATCTGCTGAGATACACTGCTGAGTGGAGCAGTAAGCAAGAGAGGAGAGGCTTGTTGCATGTACCATGTGGGTCTGCTCCCTGGCTGGGGATCAAACTCATGTTGCAGTGGCTGGTGAAAGCGTGATAGCATTGAGACTTTGACCCCTGTTCCACCAGGGAAGATGGTGGATAGCAGCACCTAATTGAGCAGAAAAGTTTGGGGGTCCTGGGGTACCCCTCATCCTGTCTTGTAACAAGAGGTCCACAATGTGATTCTGGGGACACTCTAATCATAAGAGGTTGGTAAAAAGATTTTGTTAATTTCTGTGATTGGAAATTACAGAAATCTACTAGAACATGTGATTGGAAATTACAGAAATCTACTAGAACATGTCTCCTACTAGAACATGAGCACATTTTCTGTGTCTGATCCAGCGCTGGCTACTCAGCACAGATTTGTAGGATGAATGAATGTAAAGCTTTATACTGCCTGTGACCTCTGACGATAAGTCAAGTCAGCCTGTGGCCACAGGTCAGTGTGGGTCCTGAGAGAAATCGGGTCCTTTCCTACCACCTCTTCACGTCACTGTACACTGAAGCTGCTTCTTGGGATGGAGGATAAGGACAGAAGACCTGGATGAAGGCATCGCAAGACGAGCATCCGGCTCACACAGTGCCAGGACCTGGAGGCGGGGGACAGGGAATAACAGCCACGAATCCGGCTACAGGTACGAAGACCCTTAGCGCCAGGGCCCAGATCACAGAGCACAAGGCCTGAGCAAGTATCTGTCACCACACAGGTGTCAGGAGCGCAAGCCTGAAGGTGAAGCTGTGGAGACAGAGGCTATGGGAACGAAGACCCTTAGCGCCAGGGCCCAGATCACAGAGCACAAGGCCTGAGCAAGTATCTGTCACCACACAGGTGTCAGGAGCGCAAGCCTGAAGGTGAAGCTGTGGAGATGGAGGCCATTGTAGAAATCTGGCCCCTTTCAAATTCTACAGCTACTCAACATCAACCATAAGCCACTCCAGGCTGGAGTGAGCCCTCCCAGAGAGAAGACTGTGCCAGCGCAATGTGTGCCCTGGCACGGCTGCAGGCCTCTGCCCACCTGTGCCTACACAGGTGCTCCTTTTTGCCAACTCCCTCCCTCCAGGGCCGCAGCCTCCTGCCTGCCGGTGACCTGCACCTGCCAGGGCTTCTCTGCACGGACCTCCCTCAGCAGAGCAGCTTCCTCAGGCCTCTCTCTGCAAACCTGTGCCTTTCTGAGCAGCCCTTTCTGCCCACGTGTGCCTAAGAAAGTGGCCTTTATTCTCCTCTCCCTTTTCTACTAGACCTGCCCTGTGGGATATAACCGGTGTCTCTGTGCTTGGGGAAACTCACCTGCTAACTCGCCAGTGCTGGCGAAAGGGGCGCTCTGGTGAATCCTTTCCTAGAGTGAACCCAAGGACCCTGCTCTCTGAACCCAACAACTCCAGCAGCCATATCCCTTGAGGGAGCTGGATGGAGAGAGAGAGACTGCTGAGTGCAGCCAGGGCTCCTGTGGGGGCTACAGAGCCCAGTGTGGGGAGACAGGTTCCCATGTCCCCTGTGGCGAGCCCTGGGGAGAGGCCTGGCTCCTTCAGCGGCCCCTTCCTGCTGGGATGTACTGCAGTCTTGTTATCCTGTCCTTTCCCACCCAGGAGGCTAGAATCCAACTCCCCAGAACACCAGCCAACATAGGATGCAGATGTCAGAGGAAATGCAGAAGGGCTTGGCGTGGTCACCAGCCTCGTGTGGAGCCGGCTCCAAGGAGCACTCTGGTGAATTTGAGAAGGCTCCTGTCGGCCTCAGATCGCTGCCCCTCACCCCCCATGATCTGCTCACCTTTTCTGGAGCTTACAGTCGAGTCCCTGGCAGTGCAGGTGCATGCACCCCACCCTTCTCCCTGTCCTTTTAATTCTGCACCCTCCCCTCAGACTCCCAGCCCATCAGCTGTTCCAAGGGAATTTCCTAAGATCAATGCTTTGCTTTCTCGGCCTCCGTGGCTCCTCCTGTTCTTGGCAAAGTCTTGATTTCTTGGTGAGGTTTCCACCTGCAGTCTTCCAGGTGAAGAGCACTGGGCACAGCTCCAGGGTATTGACAGCTGACCTGTATCCACAGCAGCCTCAGTCTCCTGTGGGGCTGTCTGGAGCCGCTTCCTGTGGTTGCAGCCTGGTCTGTCTCTTCCTGACTTTCTCGTAGGAAGTTATCGATAGCATGCTTTCAGACAGGCCATTTAAAATGCAACCAGAGCCAGCAGGCTTAAGGATTTATAGCATCCAGACTCTTAAGAATAATAAAGTAATTAAGGGGAAGGGCTGGTGGGGTAGGAACATAAAATCACCCACAATTCTCTGGCTTGAGGCTCACCACTGTGAACACTTGGGTAGACTTACTTCCGAGTTTTTCTTTTTGAAGATTTATTTATTTATGTATGCATACAGAGCTGGGGTACAGGCCAGAGGTGCAGGGGCGGTGAGAGGACTCACCAGAGACAGAGTGGGGAGCAGAACAGGCAGATCCATGAAGTACACTGCTGAGGGGAGCAGCGGGGAGACAGGAGAGGTCTGCTGTGCCATGTGGGTCAGCTCTGGGGCTGGGGATCGAACTCGTGCTGAAGCGGCTGCGACCAGCTTGCAGTGCTGTGTCGTAACCCTTTGTGCCACCAGGGAGGGCCAGAAGAAGCCCTTTCTGACCCATGCTGGGTTTTGGCCCCGCAGATGCTGTCGGCTGTAAGCCCCAAGACACAGGAGATTGATATGCTGGGAGCTGACACTGGTTGAACCCCAAATCCCTGGCTTCTTGGTGGTCACAGCCCTCCTTCTGCTCTTAATCTAATGTGCAGGACAAAATTAAGCTTAATTAGGAGGATTATATGTCTTATAAATGTAATATTTAATATTCAAGCCGTGGCTTTTCCCCTTCAGCGTATTTATTAAAGATGTCCTGGGAGGAATGTTAATGAGTCATGACGTCATAAATATTAAGAACGAAGTAGCTTAATTGGGAAGTGGGAGAGAGAAAGCAGATCATTTTTTTTATAACAGTTTATTTTTACATCATTTTGTATATATATTTTTTCCATCTCAATTGTAATCCCCATGGGTTTCCCATCACCAAGTCACTCGTGTGCCATCACCAAAATCCTGTGCACCTCCCTCCCCTCCCCCCGTTTTTGATCCCATTCCCCACTCCACCCCCGCAAAATGTCTCTGGTATATGGTTGTTCATTATTTTAGTTATTTTCTTGCCTGGTCCATTATACTCCTGCTATGAGTGAAACCATCCGGTATTTTTCTTTCTCTTTCTGGCTTATATCACTCAGCATGATCTTTTCCAGCTCCATCCAAGATGCTGTAAAAGACATGTGTTTCTCTTTTCTGGTTGCTGAGTAATATTCCATTGTATATATGTACCACATCTTTCTAATCCAGTCATCTACTTTTGGGCATTTGGGCTACTTCCATGTTTTTCCAATTGTAAATAAAGCAGCAATAAACATGGGGTACAGGTATCTTTTTCAATCAGTGTTTTTGTGTTTTTTGGGTAGATACCCAGGAGTGGGATTGCTGGGTCGTAGGGAAGCTCCATATTTAGCAGTTTGAGGAACCTCCAGTTTTCCATAGTGGTTGTACTATTCCCACCAGCAGTGCAGGAGAGTTCCTTTTTCTCCACATCCTCACCAACATTTGTTGTTGCTAGTTGTTTGAAGATGTGCCATTCTCACTGGGGTGAGATGGTATCTCATTGTGGCTTTAATTTGCATCTCCCTTATTACGAGTGATGTTGAACATTTTTTCATGTCTGTTGGCCATCTGAGAAAGCAGATCATTTTAAGAACCCAGAGGGAACTTTCCTCTTGGGTCGGGGTTGGTTGTGAAAGCTTCGTGGGTAGAAATAGATTCCAAGATTCAGAGCTGTGATCTGGTCCAAAGTAGAGCTGGGTGTGCCCTGGGCTCTGGTGGAGTCAGACTGCTTTGGAATCTGAACTCCCGCTGCACCTTCAGGATGCCTGGGCACAGATTTGAATGAGTAATGGACGAAGATACCCCAACCCTGTTAACTTGGAAGTAGCACTGCTGTAGACTCCGCCTCCACATCACTGCCCTTACTGCCAAGTCTTCAGCCAAAGGCTGAGATGACACAGAGGCAGGAGCTGTGGGCAGAGAGAGGAAGTGGAGGGAGGCTCCCGCAGCTTCACAGGAGCCCAGAAGCTCATCTCCAGAGCTTGGGAGAACTTCCCTGGCTATCATCCCCCAACGTGCTAATTTCTTCAGTCCTGAGTGCTGGAGCTGTCTGAACTGAGAGGCCAGGTTGGGTCTCGTCATGTCCTAAGGACATTGCAGGCAGACGAGGCCTTCAGGCCCCTCTGAGGAATATAATGGCAGCCTGGTCTAGTGCAATGTCCAGCTCACATCTCCCGCCGAGTCCTGTTGCTGCAGAGAGCTGTGCATATTAGCAAATAAAAAAACGGGGCATTTCTCTCCCCTGCTTGCTTTTCCTCTAATCCTGTCTGTCACTAGTCCAGTGTAAATTACTCATCTCTCTCCCTGAACTAGGTTCATGCAAATAAGACCAGAAAAATGCAGCCTTTTAATTCGTCTCTCTGATTCCGGGCTTGGCCCCATTCTCCACCCCCAGCCGAGGGTTGTTTGTGGCTGGGTCACAGAGCTCCTGCTGTATCACTTCTTACTTAGCTTTGCTGTGGAGCTGGCTGGTCTGTGTCCTGGAGGACCAGGTTGGGGGTGGGATAAGCAGGATCCAAGAAGGGCTGCAGACCCAACCCCCTCTGCTGGTAGGGTTGAATGAGATTCAGTGGCATCTTCTTGCAGACACTGTCAAGGTCTACAATCAATTTTATTAACACCCCTTCTATTGACTCACTTTCAGGACTTATCTTCCTGCTCTTTCATACAGCAGGGAGGACATTCACTGCCCCTCTCCCACGACCCTAACATTTTATTTCTAAAAATTATCTTGCCTTCTTTCTCTCTTTTTAAAATTCATATATAAACTAGGTCTTGGGCTGAGAGTAGTTGGAAATAGAGCCTTCTCATAAATTTCTGGAAATTTCTGTAAGTATGTAGGGAGTACTTCACGCCTATTATTTTCCAACTTGCTCCTGGAGGCCACGGCAACTGGAAAGGTGTCACTTGGCAACGTTACATTAACTCCCTATAATCGAAACAGACACACACACAGAGTTCCTCTCCCATCTTCATAACATTCATTCACTCACACACTAAAGATCTTGGCTCCTTTGTCCTGCAGAAGCATTCATGTTAGAGATAAAGACGCATTTATTTATTAATTTTTCTTACATTCTTGTTCTCCCCATAGCTCAAGATACAAGAAGTAAACAGAGACAAGCATCCCTCTGGCAGGGAGAGTAAAGGGAGGGGCTAGACCAGCTAACACGAGTGATAAATCTGACAGAGAGGGAAGGATAAATCCTGGGTGAAAGGCAGAGTCACCCAGTTTGGTAGTGAGGGATGTCAGGTGTTTAAAAAAATTAACTGAGTAAATTTGAAGATCTAATTGGCTTTATTAAATAATTCATGAATCAGGCAGCATCTCATCTGGCAAGCAGAGAGACAGGATGGCAGGACAAGGACGTCATTGGAAAGACAGAAATGAAGCTCATTGGAGGAAAGTTCGGGAGATGACGGGTTCTCGTTGGTTGAGCTGTGGCATTTCCACTGGCTGGACTTGTTGCTGGGTCAAAAAGGGCACCCCCTCTCTTCCTGTTGGAGTAGTAAAACAGCTGTACTTCCTACTTTGGGTAATTGAGGAATAGTGTCAGGAAATGAGAGCCCCTGATATGGGTCTTCCCAGCTTCACCAAGGCTTTTTTTTTTTTTTTATAAAGATTTCTTTATATAGAACTGGGGT